>NC_133502.1:73160000-73785000 GCF_049354715.1 Callithrix jacchus
CAGTCCGCCGAAGTTGGGTGCGCGGCCGCACCCGGCCGGTTGGGCCTTTGTTAGGTGTACGCGGAGGGTGAGGGAAGAGCGCGCAGCGGGCGGCGTTTAGGAACCAGCGCAACTTGAGGGGCCCGGGGTCCTGGGCGACGCCGAGTGACCGTGCGGTCCTTCTCCTCTCGGCTGTGGCAGAAGAAATTAGACCGTTTAGTAACTGGTCTCAGTTCCAGCTCTTTGAACCAGACCCGGAAAACCCACCTAGAGCCGTCGTTTTCCGTTCGCAGCCATGTCGCACACCTCTCCCGCTTCGCTGCCTGGGTGATGGAACTTTTACTAGTTTCTGGTTTACAGTGGTAATTTTCATCTGTTAGCATAGAGGAACACACCTCATTTTCTTGTTTTTGGAGTGAGTGGTACTCACTAAAAACAAGAAAATGTTTTTTCATTTTTAGGGGAACCCCGAAAAATAATGAGCTTGATGGGGATTTGAAAATGTTTATTGGGTATGGTGATTTAGGCCATTATAGGTTAGCCGCAGACATACAATTGAGGACATTATTAAAGGAGTTTCATTTTAAGGCCGATTAAGAGCTTGAGTGGACTTTGGGCATTATTTTCTGCTAGTGTACACTGGCCAAATTTTTGGCTTCGAGGAACTTTTGCATTTGAGTCCTGAAGCGATGTACTAGAACGTAGTGGTTATAATCGATCCGTAAAATTAGACAAATTTTAAATGTTTCTGGGAGAAGGGGTTAGGGACATTTAAAATTTGTTGTCCTTATTGTATTCGGGACACTCATTTAGGGCGTGGCTTCAAAGACCAGTCAACCCCTTGTCCTACTAGGTAGTGACTAGAACGTTGTATTCTGGGATACTACCAGGATTTAGGGGAGGTAAAGCCCATGCCATCGTTGGCCAAATTTCGACCTTATTTTCTGTCTGCTGCCCTTGTAGGTTCGATTTCTACGAATGCTATTTAAGGAAGAAATAAAACAGCAGTGGGTGGCTTCTCTTTTTCTCCCCCTCCCTACAAGCATGGAAGTCTGTTTTCACATAAGGAATACTGAAGATTTCTATGGGTAGTAATAATTGCACCCTTTTGTATTCCTAACTAGAAAAATCTCATGTTTTTTCTGGCTGTAGGTAAATTTCAAGTAGATTGTCTTAACCTTGTAGTAATACTAAACTATACAGTTTTAATCATGTAATATGCTGGCCTAGTGTTCAATTATGTGATGTTAAGAGCCTTATTGAGGATCGTTAATAATGAACGCAATGTAAAACCATAACCTTACTAAAACCTGGAAAATTATTCTGAAACGCATCTAGTGCCAAGTGTTTAGGATAAGGATTTAAAAGTTGGTATGAGTTTCTTTTAGGGCATATTGAAAATCAAGCGATTTCTCAGACTTCTTTCTGATGGCAGTAAGTCCATATTTTAGTTTTAATATACTCAGCTGATTTGTTTGTGGAATGTATAGAAGCAAGTTTACATATCTGAAGTGATTTATTTTAATCCAATAAAAATTAGAGCTGGTATTAAATGACCAAGCCACTAACCTTTATGAAACAGGATAGTAATCTCCACAAATAAAGGGGAAACTAGTGATAATATAACACTAAGGCATGAATCTAGGGTGGTTTGTATTAATATATAATGGGGCAGCATGCAATGTATATTTCAAAGGATAGTATTTTTGCCAGTGTGCAGTTTTCTTTGATTTTTCTTGATTACAAAATTAATTTCCTAGTCCTTTTACATGAGGGTCTTATGTTTCTAAGGGCATGTAACAGTGGGTGCCCCCACCCCCACATCATGGAAGTCTGTTTTTACAGGCAAAGAACTGAGGATTTCTCTGGGAAGCTTTATAAATTTAGCACTGTTTTGCATGTCGACTGAAATAAACGTTAGATTTTTTGAAATAATTGTCCTTACGTGTAGTTAGTTTGCAAACTATCTCTATGGCAAAATACAGTTAGAATCCTCATATGGGCTGGATGCTACTTAAACATTTTTCCTTTAAAAAGAAACGCTGATGGAGGAGAGCATGTTTCTGTGTTTATGGAGAAAAGCGTGGTAATTTCTATCTAAATAACTTGTTGGTAGATTTACTTACTCTGTAAATCTGAAAGAAAAGGTACAAAAGCACTATATTTCTCTTTGAGAATAATCAATATAGAAGATAGAAATAAGATAACAGATTTATTTGTAGAGCTTTAAAAGTTAGATGTTAAAGCAGCATTTCAAGAATGTGGGTGATAACTGGTAAGAACTACTAAAAGTCACCATATAGTTCACTGGAATTGGTAAAAACTGTACAAATTATGGTAGTAACCTATGACTTGGTGGCTTTAAGGCAATCGAACAACATAATAGAATTTTTCTGAGGCCCACTTTGCCCTGCAAATAAATTGGTACTTAAATAACCAGCCACAGACTAAATTTAAGTTGATGATGGCTTGGTGCTTATAATGGGTTAGGCATTCAGTTTACTGTGTCTGAATGTGACCATATTGCACCTCATTCATTGCTAGCCAGCTGACTCAGACAGATATCTTAACACTGGTAAAAAATTTGGGCTCGTGGTTATAAAGTATAAAACAGTTAAAAACTGTTACTACTTCTGGAGATGGTCGATATGGGGCCGAGAATTGTGACTTTATTTATAAAGTCCTTTTTAATGATAATTGAGTAAAAATTCTTATTCAATTTGAAAAGATTCATTTGGCAAATCTTTGACAAAATGCTGTGGGATGCTATTAACAATGATTTGTTTTTGAGAATTTCATAAGGCTACAATTGTACATATTGATGGTTTAACTTTGAAGGTTATTCCATGCTTGCCTAAGAAACTGAACAATGTAAATTTTGGATATAAGTCAGTAAGTTAACTGGAAAACTGAGGTTGCAAACAATGTGTATGTGCAGTTAGTGGTTTTCTGTTTTTAATATTGTATAAAGCAACTTCTGGAGCATACAAGGACTAGTAGCTACTACAAAGCTATGTTGAGTAAGAGGAAACCCAAATTAACTGTAACAGACTTTTTCCTTACATAAAAATCTAATAATGTGGGGCAGGGATAACAGCTCTACAGCCAGGGACTAGGCTGGATCCTTACCTCGTTGCTTTACCATTCTCAATTTACAGTGGCTTCTATGGTCCTGGATTCCTGCTCTGGCTCCCTTATCATATTAATGTGCATTCAACAAGAAGGAAAAAGAGTTCAGCATGTTCTTTACCTTTGAGAACACTTTCCACATAAGTTAAATATTTTCTTACATCTTGTTGGCTTATGACTTGGCGGCTGGTAACCATATGCTCAGCTTATATTTTGAGGTTCTATTCCTGAAGATTAAGGAAACTAGTAAGCATTCTGTTAAGAGAAAATAATTAATCCTAAGGAAAATGCCTTCTGCTTTTGAATTGTGCACTCTTAGCTCCCTAATTTGAACACAGGCCATCACAAATTAGAATTATAGGTAGTAGAGTGTAGTTCTCAATATTAAAGCAACATAGAGTTGCTAAAGGTACATGTATAAAGAGACAATTGTAGACAAGGAACTGGACTAATACTTGACTATATCTTTTAACAGGCATGTTATGTTACCCAGAGAACTTTCCAAACAAGTACCTAAAACTCATCTGATGTCTGAAGAGGAGTGGAGGAGACTTGGTGTCCAACAGAGTCTAGGCTGGGTTCATTACATGATTCATGAGCCAGGTAAGCTTTGCTATATTATAGTAAAAGCACTAATTGTTGAAATATTGGTATGGCTATCAGAATTTTTAAAATATTGACGTTGAATGATACCTCAAAGTAACTCTTCTGATTGATGGTTCTTTGGGTTTATTTTTATTTTTATTTTTTTGAGACGGAGTCTTGTTCTGTCTCCGAGGCTGGAGTGCAGTGGCACAATCTTGGCTCACTGTAATCTCCGCCTCCTGGGTTCAAGTGATTGTCCTACCTCAGCCTCCCGAGTAGTAGCTGGGACTATAGGTAAGTGCTGCCACGCCCGGCTAATTTTTTTTTTTTTTTTTGTATTTTTAGTAGAGATGGGATTTTACTGTGTTGACCAGGATGGTCTTGATCTCCTGACCTCTTGATCTGTCCACTTCAGCCTCCCAAAGTGCTGAGTTACAGGCATGAGCCCTGGCACGCAGCCTTGACTGTTTTTTAACTGACTAATTTCTTGACGCTGGAGAGAGTTCCAATTTTCTGGTAAATAAAATACCACAGGAGTGAAAGTAATGCATTATTCTACTTGAAAAATCATGTAAAAAGTAAATTTTGAAAAATATATATGTTTTAAAATCTGTATCATCGTTGATAGTAAGTATCCCGAAGCATTTTACTATAAATACATCCTAAGACAAGTGTTCTTTTCTATGTGTGGATATCGATTTAATTTAAAGTGAGTCACTCTTCAGCCCTCTTAAAGGATAGTTATCTACCACATAAAGTTTAAATGAGGTAATAGCATATTAACTCAAATGTGCTTATGGGTACCTTATGCTATTATGTGGTATTTACCAAAAGTTTTTCACATATTAAATAGTAAACGATACTAAAACAGTGTGGATTAAATTCTATTTTTGGATTATCAGTAAATCTAACTCTGAAGACCTACTATAGAAGCTGAAGTAGGTAGAACTAAAACTATCTTGCTTTCTACTCTGCTGTTAAAGAAAAACATTGCATCAAAAACTAAAAGGACTGTCACTTTCTTGGGATTGGAGTATGTGAAACAGAATTTGCAGGGATTACCCATTAGTATGAGATCTTGTAAGGTGATTGAAAGAGGTGTTTTCCCCTATAAAGAGGTGATCTTACTTTTGTTTACTGTAGACAGTAACTTTGAAGTAAAATTCATTTTAGATACCTCAAACCAGTTAATAGTGGACTTAGTTTATTTTATTCTGGTTTAGTTGAGAATGCATTTGAATTTCTGTTGAGTATATGGAAACCATATTAAAATGATACAAAACATTTTCTTTCCACAGAACCACATATTCTTCTGTTTAGACGACCTCTTCCAAAAGATCAACAAAAATGAAGTTTACCTGGGGAATGTCAAATCTTTTTCAAATTTAATGTTTATGTGTATATAAGGTAGTATTCAGTGAATACTTGAGAAATGTACAAATCTTTCATCCATACCTGTGCATGAGCTGTATTCTTCACAGCAACAGAGCTCAGTTAAATGCAACTGCAACTAGGTTACTGTTAAGATGTTTAAAAGTTCTTCCAGTTTTTCTCTTAATATTAAGTGACTGTTCGACTTTACCTGTTACTTTTGTTCAATAAAGTTTGTATGTTGCATTTATCACAGTTTCACATTTCTGAGGTATATTTTCTTACAGTTAATTTGTGACTATTGAGATTGATTTCAGTGTTACAGTTTTAGCTCTGAGGAAGTTACCTTAAAGATAATGTTAAATGAGTTTAAAATAGCATGATATGATAGGGATACCATTTAACTAACTCACTTAATGAAGAAATTAAGAACCAGGGATATGTTTAACGCCAAAGTAGATTTTACCAAATTTTCACAGTAGTTTTACATGTTATCACCGTATTTTTAGAAGTTCAAAAGCACTGTAAAACACGTTTGCCTTTTTAGCTCCTACGAAATGTTTGAGTTAAATGCAGACGTAGGCTGTTCATCCTAATGACTATGCTATAGAAACATCTTAAATGAGCAGCCAGCATACACAAGGTCCCTTGGTTAAGAAAGTGTATCTTTATACATGAGAGCAGTAAATTTTGAAGGTTGTGATTAGCAACATTCCTAAAATCTACTTCCCCCACATCACTGCCACCACCACAGGACAGTTTGTTAGTGTCCAGGGTAACTAACAAACATGACAAAATTAAGTAAACTTCATTACATCTTGGACCCAATAGTGCTGAAAGGAAGGTGACAGTCACCACTCCCAGCATAAATTCCTGCCAGACCAGACCCTAAGGTTCACTTTTGTTAGAGGGTGTGTAGCAAACTGGGACATACTTGGACAGAAATCTGGAAAAACTGGAGCTGCGCCTGCCTTACTTGCTTGAAATCCTTGGTATTCAATGGTAGAGTTAGTCTGTGCAAGGGACGGAGGAAACCTACAATTTGCCTCAACCTAATAAATTTCCCATTCCTCAAAAGGCTTGCCTTATTAGGTTGAGGCAAACTATAACATTTACTGTTTCTTAAATCCCCTTGCACTTTCCTCTAAACCTTTGAGCGAGAAGTTCCTCTTCCACCTATTGAAGTCTGCATTCTTTCCTGTACCTTTGGTCAACCTCCAATCCCCGCCTCGCCTTACATGTTTAAGACAAAAGTTATTTTAACTAATTTGCTGTGTGTAGAGCTTTTTTCCCTCGTGAAAATTAAACTACGCTTCCATCTCTTGCCATGTCTTAGCACTTTTTTTAATTTTCGAAAGAAACAAGCGAGTTTTAAGTTTTCTGTGCCTACTTCCAAACTCAGCGTTTCTGGAAATTTACAGGAGTTTGGAGGCTTTCCAGATTTGTAAGAAAGGGTATGCAATTCCTGTAAGTCACCAATCTTGAGGAAACTTTAGGGAAATGCAGTGGTGGGGGTGGGAATAATCTCGGCTTCCTTATTAGTAAACCTCCTTCCACTTCTGGTGACTTCTCAAAGGTCACCTCAGCGAAAGGCCTTTCCGGGCTATCTGCCGCCCTAACGCTAGACTCGTGAGGTTCAGGGGACCAGAGTAAATCACGGCCTCTCGCTGCTGCCTTGATGGAGACTATCTCGGCTATCCCAGCACTAAAGGGCACATCTGAGGCTCCCGTAAGCTACGGTGAGTACCCAGCCCAAAGGATTCCTGGGGTCTGGACCTCCCTCACGGTCCCCACTGCTCTCCACGTGCGGCCCGCGCAGGTCCAGTGCCACCGCCGCCGCGTACTTCCGGCCGGAAGGAAGGGCGGGCTCTGCCGCTTTTCTATGACGTACTTCCTGGCGTCGCCTGCGAGGGCGGAAACGCTTTGTCTTTCAGGCCAGCCGACGGCCGGTTCCTGGCCACCCCGGCGCGGCCTCCTCCACGCCTCGCACCATGGCGTCGGAGGGGCTGCGGGAGCCTGAAAGCGAGGTAAGGGCTGCCCGCGCCGACGGCCTGCCTCCCACTGGGGGCTCGGTCGGGCCGTGACGGGGCTGGTCCGACGGGCGTGGGTCGGAGGCTGGTAACGGCACGGCAGCGCCCTACCGGGTGGCCGCTATCTCCGCGCCCCGCCCCGGGCCCGCCTTGGGGTGGTGGTCAGTGGCCGCAGACCCCGCCCACAGTTAGCGCCGCGTCTACCGTGCGGTGTCACTAAGAGCAGTGACTGCCTCCCTGCCCCGCGCTCCCCGCGGTCGGGGTGGGGGGGGGTTCTGGCAAGCTTCCCGCGTTCTTGGGAACTGTTAGATTGTGTTAAAGGACCTTGCGTTTTCCTAGAAGTCATTCTCCTCTGTACATACTCAGCATTGCCACGAGATGGAGCCCTGTTGATCGAATGCATTACTTTTAGACTCATAAAATTCTCGGTGAAAGTGAATCTCTTACTACGTAACTAAAAAAATTCAATAAAGAAATTTATTGAATTTAGATTTCAAAGACCCGTGGTGATAAGGTTTTCTAGCAAAGCAAGCTTTGATATTTCAATAAAACAAGACTTAGTGGTTCATGAGTAAAGCGCAAATGCTTTTGTGCAACTTTTTCAAGAAAATCTAATGAAAACGAACGTCTGCAGTGTGTTTTGCGTGCTGTAGTTAAACATTCCACGTGTATATTTGACTGTAGTAGTTGTACTGTGTGCTTTCTACAGTTTTGTTATTTCTAACTGAATCTCTTATTCCGAGATTAAAATTATGGAAACGTTGTCAGTTGTGGTGTTAACTAAATAATCTGGGTTAAGTTTTATTTCCACTTTAATTGGTTGTGCTTCTTTTTCACTTTTAATATTTGGACTACTGCCTTTTCTAACAAGAAAACATTGGGGAGAAATCATTAGCAAGGAGATTCTTGCCCTTACAAGGCAGAAGTTTTTGAACAACATTGGGAACATTTCTGGGTCTGTTAGGAACACCTCCTTGGTTTTGCTTGTTTGTTTAGATTTGCTTAATCTCTGAATGTTTGTACCCAAAACCTAATTTTTTACTCAGGGCATCAAGTTATCAGCAGATGTCAAACCGTTCGTCCCCAGATTTGCCGGCCTCAATGTGGCATGGTTAGAGTCCTCAGAAGCATGTGTCTTCCCCAGCTCTTCAGCCACATACTATCCGTTTGTTCAGGAACCACCAGTGACCGAGTATGTATTTTTCCTTTTTTTTTTTTTTTTGGAGATGTATTTTTGCTCTATTGCCTGGCTGGAGTGCAGTAGCGCGATCTTGGCTCACTGCAACCTCCGCCTCCTGAGTTCAGGCGATTCTCCCTCCTGCCTTAGCCTCCAGGGTAGCTGGGACTTCAGGCGCTCACCACCACGCCCAGCTAATTTTTTGTTGTTGTTGTTGTTGTTTTTTTGTATTTTTAGTAGAGATGGGGTTTCACCATGTTGCTGAGCATGTATCTTAATAACTGTCTTACCAAGGGGTTTTTGGATTTAATGGTGATTAGACTTTCAAATATTCGTCAGTTATTGCACTA
Source organism: Callithrix jacchus (assembly GCF_049354715.1). Classification (NCBI taxonomy): domain Eukaryota; kingdom Metazoa; phylum Chordata; class Mammalia; order Primates; family Cebidae; genus Callithrix; species Callithrix jacchus. Next base: position 73,168,622 of record NC_133502.1, read on the forward strand.
AAGTTGTGCAAATGATGAGAGAATGCTCTTCAACCAAGAAGAGTCTGAGCCAGTAGCACAACTTAACTGTGTCCTGTGCCAGAAACAAAAGCTTTAACTCCCCTTGTTTTCTCCAGACTCATTGTTATTTTGGGCAACGGCATAATAGAGACTGTATTGCCTGTATTAGAAGAAATGCAGTTTCAGGCCAGGCACCGTGGTTAACACCTATAATCCTAGCATTTTGGGAGGCCGAGGCAGGCAGATCACCTGTGGTCAGGAGTTCGAGACCAGCCTGGCCACTATGGTGAAATCCCATCTCCACAAAAGTACAAAATTAATCAGCTTTGGTGGCAGGCACCTGTAAATCCAGCTATCCTGGAGACTGAGACAGGAGAATCCCTTGAGCCCGGGAGGCAGAGGTTGTTGTGAGCTAAGATCACACCACTAAACTCCAGCCTGGGCAACAGAGCAAGATTCTGTCTCAAAAAAAAGTACTATTTTAAGGTTCATTTGTTCATATGGTTTAAAAATATATCATGTATCTAATGGGAGATGAAATGTGGGGGGAAGGGCAAAGGAGGGACCAAATAAACATAGTCCTTGTTTTTGGGATTTAACCTGTTAAAATCTAGTTCGGGGAAGGGGAGAGGACTAGCAACCATAGCTGCTTCTGTGTGGATAATTCTTTGGAAATTGTTGACTTTAGCTTTCCACAATTTTGCTTTATATACGTTCTATGAAAGTGAATTTTACACATTTCAGATTTCAGTTCTTCTAAATTTGAGTCGAAAGACGGCTTACATTTTTCCTTAAATTTTCTTTTTCCTTCTCAAGATTCATTCTCTAGGTATTTACAAAATGGCTTCCACTTTTAGCTGAATTTAGACAAAATATTAATCTTTCATATAATTTTGTAGATTTGTAGATCAGTTTTTAATATTGTCATCAGGTGTAGTTCTAATCTAAGAATTCTTGTGCTTTATTCTTCTTTTATATGATTTATACTTGTTTCCTTTTTTGTGCCTACATGGTGTGATTGGAAATAGTTTGTACTATATATAAATTCTAGAATAATGTTTGCAAGGATGAGAATTGTAATGAATAATAAAATTATCAAGTCATCTGATGTTTTTAGGAAATACTGAAAGTTGTATTTTTTTGACAGAAGTTGAAACCCTACCTTTATGTGCTGGAATTTGGTCTTTGGTAGGAATACCCTCTTTTCCTCCTGTCTTTCATCCATTATAAAGGGGAATTGGACATGGGTCTCACTTGAGTTGTTCCCTACCATGAGTGTCTCACATAACAAAATACAAAAATATATCTCAGTGACAAGAACTCAAAGCCATCTGCTAGATGGTATTCCTGTTACTCAAAATAGTGGTGGAAAACATTCACATGGCTAAAGCAACATTTTGGCAGTAAAATGAGTGGAGACCAATCAGAGACTCAAGAATGGGCAGTGCTGAGTTTAAAAATTCGTTTTCTTAACTCTTCTTTTTTAGCTTTAATTTATCACCAAGGAAAAGATAAGACTCACAGTAATCATGCCTGGCAAGAAAATAAGGATAAGGAAGGCATTACGTTGAATAGGAAGAGTTAGAAAAGAAAAGAACCTTTAAAGTGGGGATGAAATAATGAGACTCCAAGTAGTTGAGAATTGATTATCTGGGCAATTCTAAAGTAGATTAAAAATTTCATTGCTATAGTGAGAGTACATGTAAATGGAGATCTCTTGCTTCCATGATAAAAGGAATAGAAGTTTCTGAAACAAATATTTTCTCTCTTGTTCAACTACATAGCAAGTCATCTTTGTATGTCCCCTTCCCTCATCTTTCCTTAAAGAAGGTATAGTAATCTTACAGAATCTGTTCCCCTCCAGTACCTTTCACAGTGCACTCAAAGATACTCATTTATTCATTTGGAATTAATTATTGGAAGTCTTCCATAGTTTTGAAGTGATGGAGATGAAAACGAACATACCAAATGCTTCCACATTTATGTTATAGGACAAGACAAAAAAAAATCATTAGAAGTAGTCTTAACAGATAACATTTGCCATGTTTGGAAAATACCGATTATTTACTGATGTAATAAACAAATTTGCCTATGCAGACAAAGTAAGTTTGTTCCAAGTAATGTCCATTGTCATGTACATCCTTTGTGACAAGTCCTGTGCCACCTGTGTATGAGGATGTAGGCCTTTTGTTTGAGAATTATTGTATACTTTCTCTTCTTTCATGGTTACCACAATCCATGAGGTGGCAGGCAGATGTAATGTTATTTTTGCACATGGGAAACTGAAGCTGGAAATGTTTGTTCAGACTAATTGAAATGGGTAGCACCAGAACCAGAATTAACGTGGTACTCTCCAGAACTGCCACCAGGTGTCCACAAGAGGCATTTGAGCATTTTCACCATCTGTCAATATACTTTGAAAATTTTAGCACCAGTTGATGCTTTTGAGTTATAGCAGATCAGCTATGAGAACAATATAGCATTGTACAGCTGAGCACATGGCTCGGGTCAGTTTGGTGGATGGAGGAGAAACTGCATCCTCTTTGGGTCCTGGCCTGACTGAAGGGACCATGCGCATGTTATGTTTGGGAGATAGTAGAGGAATAAGATGATAATTTTGCGGGGAAGCTGTCAGTAGTTTGGAAGCCTGCATAGTACAGCTGAATAGTTTTAGGTTTGCTGGGTAGGCAATAGAAAACTTCTGGTAGTGTTTTAAATGGGCTCATTGTAATCACTCCTGAATTCTGGTTAGATTTTTAGAGGAGAGGGTCTTGAAGGCTTTGACCAGGTTCTAGGTACTGGAAATGGTAAAGAAACTACATGAGACCTGCTGAAATAAAAAAGAGCTCTATGATTGTCCATACAGGTTTTGGTGGGAAAGGTATTGTAAAGATATTCAGTTGAATATGTGGAAATAATTGTAGAATCATTCATGAGAACAGAAGTTGTAAATGGGGCTGGTTTGCGGACTGGATATTAAATTTGGGATTTATATGTACTGAATTGGGAACAAGTGAAATTGGTAAGTGGAAATGACCTGAACATTGGAGATGGAGGCCTGGACTGGGGAAGGTGCTGGATTGTTTGTATTTATGTCTAGTCCTAAGCAGAAGGATAAGAGGTTCTGACTCAGAATGTGTCTGATGGGTGAGATAAGGAGGCTGCAGAGGAGACTGCACCAGGGAAAGAGACAGAGATAGAGCCTTGGAGGGCAGGTGAGAGCCAAGCTAGCAAAGTCCAGGCCAGGGAGCTTTTCAAGTCATGTGATGGTCAAGCCTAGACCCAACAAGTGCCTGGAGGAAGAGACAAGAAGGAGGTCCTGGGAGACCTGGAAACCATTGGTAGAAAAGGGACAAAGGGAAGTGGAGCCAGGAGACCAGCAGGTATTGTACAGGTACTCAGACAGTTTGGCTTATAGTGTGGATGGGGCAGTGTATGACAGTGCATGAGAAACAGGTGTGTCACTGTGGGTTTAGGGTCATCTGGGCCACTCCTGCCATCTAGAATTTCCCAGACACGCTGTTTGAAGCCACACCAGATGCTGTGAATTACTGCTTTGATATTTGGTATTGTTTTCTGCCTGTAATTGTGTTTGCACTGGATGGAAATGGAAAATACCAACTTTTTAGAGGAGGAAGGACCAGTGAGGGGACAGAACCCAAATGACTTATCCAGAATGGAAAACTGGATTGTAATAGAGCTAGGACCCCAATCAAGGTCTCCTGACTCCTGGATGAAAATTTCCTGGATGACAGCAGCCATCAAAACCAATGGACCCTGTCCCTGCTTTCCTTTTTTAGCTACAGTTCTTTTGTCTGTTTATTTGTCTGCTTGTTGGACTTGGGATAGTCTTTTTCACTATTTTTTTTCCTAACAACCCATCTTCTCTTATGAAGAACACATTATCTACCTTCACTGACACTTGCCCCGGGCTTACTTTTCTGAGCCCCAAACAAAATACAGCACTGAATTCACAGGAACACGTAGGCAGTGGGATGAAGCTTTGAGCCTACTCTTCTCTACAAAGAGCTAGTCCTCAGTGCTGTATGTTTGGAGCAGTGCTAGGCCAGTTGTTTTATGGGACAGACAAAGGTCAGTAAAAAGAGTTTTACTTGGTTTTTAATTAGGAATATTTCATGTTAAAATTAATTACCTGAAATTAAAAGATCTTAGAAAATCTAGGTTAACATATCATGAAATAGTACGTAGTGAGACGAGGTAATATATGATTAAGTATTGGATAGAAGTGAAAGCAGTAAACATTATTATATTATAGGTAGGGCCTGTAGTCTCCCTTTCTTAGTGTAGTCTCTTACTTGCAGCAGATTAGTAATACGATTTCTAGTGAGCGGTACCTGTGCTCTTACCTGCTGACAGCGTTAACAGTTTGAAGATTTTATAGGGTGTGTCACGATTAGGTTTGGATTTTTCTGCCTTTTAGTGTACTAGTACGTTTTGGAATAGCTTTGGAAATTAACAAACATTTGCTAGAATGAGGATTACTATTTGTATTTTGAATCAGTTGCTCAGCATTTTGTCATTGTATCAGCTTTTGTGGGAAAAACGTTGAAACCTGTAGTCTTACATCAAATTGGTTAACAAAGAGAAATCAGTGTTAAATTATATTTTCGTTTATTCTAGCAGCTTGGGCAAAACTGAGACAATAGCAGTTTTCAAAGCGGGCATCCATCTTGTTAGTAAAGTTTGTAGTTTCCAGCCATGGCACCATGCGGTATCTTCTTTGCACTCTGGTTCTGATAGTCAGCAAAGTGCAGGATGTGGTGGTGGGCTTGGAGCAGGGAAGGGCTGAAGAAAACCATTTGTAGGATCCCTGAGGGAGGCATTGCAGGCTATTGGATCCCCTCTCAGCAGAGATAATGGTCTTCAGGGGCATTTTGGCCAGGGTTGCTGGGAAAGGCTTTTCCAAATACTCGGCAGCAGTTGAGTAAAAAGCTGCTGGAGCATATTCTGGCTCTGATGATGTTTCTTATGAACTTCCAGCTCACTAGTGAAAAAAAGTGTCAACATCTTTCTTTGCAGGGTGAGGAAGAAACACTCAGATTTTATTTGGCTTTTAATTAGGGATATTTAAAATGAGTAAATAATCAAATGCTAGAGTGAATGATCTCAAAAATATTAATAAGTTGAGAAGTTTGACTTAGTTTATTACAGAAAAGCTTCTTGGTCTGCTGTAAGAAATCTGCAACTAAAGTTTACGCTTTTTACTTAGGCAGAAAATATACACTGAAGACATGGCCTTTGGAGCTTCAACTTTTCCACCTCAGTATATGTCTTCTGAGATGACTTTTCATCCATATGCCTATTCTCCTTATACCCTTGACTCTACACAGAATGTTTACTCAGTGCCTGGCTCCCACTATCACTATAACCAACCCAGTTGTTACCGAGGTTTTCAAACCGTGAAGCATGGAAATGAGAACATGTGCCCTCTACAGCAAGAAATGAAAGCTCTGTTTAAGGTGAGTAATGATAGAGTTTTGTTGTGTCCTTTAATTGGTTGCTTTAATGTTTAAAATGTAAAGAAATGGTGAATTTGTTCATCATGTTTAAGCACTGTGTATTTTTTTTTTATTTAATCTTTTAAAAATAATTTGGGCCAGGCGCGGTGGGTCAAGCCTGTAATCCCAGCACTTTGGGAGGCCGAGGCGGGTGGATCACGAGGTCAAGAGATCGAGACCATCCTAGTCAACATGGTGAAACCCCGTCTCTACTAAAAATACAAAAAATTAGCTGGGCATAGTGGCGCGTGCCTGTAATCCCAGCTACTCAGGAGGCTGAAGCAGGTGAATTGCCTGAACCCAGGAGGCGGAGGTTGCAGTGAGCCGAGATCGCGCCATTGCACTGCAGCCTGGGTAACAAGAGCGAAACTCCGTCCCAAAAAAAAAAAAATTTAGTCTTTTAAAAAATGATTATATTGTGAATACTTAATATTTTGCTACTTTAAACCTTTTTTATTGTGATGGTTTTCTTATTTTATGTTGCTTTTTAATCTTTTCCTGCAGAAAAAAACCTATGATGAGAAAAAAACACATGATGAGCAGAAGTTTGACAGTAAAAGGGCTGATGGAACTATATCATCTGAGATAAAATCAACTAGAGGTTCACATCATTTGTCCATTTATGCTGAGAATAGTTCGAAATCAGGTAAAAATAACCAACTATGTAGTATAAGCCAGCCTACCCCATGTCCCCAGAAACTTTCCTGCTATATATACAGCTGTTTCTATGGGCTTGTTCATTGTGACTACTCCAAGAATTGAGACCTGGGTCTGACACAGCTGATGGCGTCAGACTTCCTGAGCGATTCTAGGGGTCTTTCTTCCCAGGGATGGGATTATAATTTGGTACCTGTTGCATTGTGGGCTCTGAAGTGCCTATAATTTGTATTATTTGGTATATACATTTTTCTCTTTTCATTGACTTCACTTATAAACCATTTGGTACAAGGGAACTGTAATAACTCTGGGTTTATAATTAAATGAGGGGCTTCATGGAGCTGCAGTCTACCTTATCCAATGCATTTCAGGAGAAAGATGAGAAAGAGGCTATGCTTTATTGTTGTTGTTGTTGTTTTAAGAGACAAGGTCTCCCTGTGTTGCCTGTGCTGGGATTACAGGTGTGGCCCACCATGCCTGGCCTGAGGTTATGTGTTTTATGCAACCTGCTTCCCTCTAGTTTATTCCAGCAAACTGAAAGATGGAAGGTTTACTAGCACAGAAAATTGATTAGACTCCCTTTAATTTGCAGTACTCTAAAATGTATATTAAGAATAATTAAAATGCCCAGCTGCACATCACATTAAGGTAATCTTTTTCATCAGCCTTAGAATTACAGTCATGCCTCACTTACTGATGGGTACACATTCTGAGAAATGTGTCCTTAGTTTCATCATTGTGGGAGCATTTAGAATGTACTTACACAGACCTAGATGGTATAGCCTACTACCTGGCTAGGCTGTATGATATAGTCTATTGCTCCTAACTTATAAACCTTTAGAACTGTACTGTATACTGTAGGTAACTGTAACAGTGGTAAGTATTTGTGTATCGAAATATAGAAAAGGTGCAGTAAAAAAATAGTAAAAAGACACAAGGCTGGGTGTGGTAGCTCAGGCCTATAATCCTAACACTTTGGGAGGCCAAGGTGGGTGGATCACCTGAGGTGGGGAGTTCAAGAGCAGTCTGACCAACATGGAGAAGCCCATCTCTACTGAAAATACAAAATTAGCTGGGTGTAGTGATACACTCCTGTAAGCCCAGCTACTTGGGAGCCTGAGGCAGGAGAATTGCTCAACCTCCTAAGTAGCTAGGATTATAGGCACATGCCACCACACCCAGCTAATTTTTGTATTTTTAGTAGAGTCGGGTTTTACCTTGTTGGCCAGGTTGGTCTCGAAAGCCTGGCTGCAAGTGATCTGCCCGTCTTGGTCTCCCAAGGTGCTGGGATTACAAGTGTGAACCACTGTTCCCGGCCAGCTTTTTTTCTTTTGTAAGTATAGGGAGTATATACTCCAAAGATAAAAAGTATAATACATAAACAAGTGACATAGTTGTTTATTATCATTATCGAGTATTATGTACTTTACATAATTGTATGTACTATACTTTTATACACCTGTTAGCTCAGTACGTTTGTTTATACCAGCATCACCACTAGCATGTGAGTAATGCATCACACCATGACGTTACCAGTAGGCAATAAGAATTTTTCAGCTTCGTTACAATCTTTTGGGGATGTTGTATATGTAACCCATTGTTGACCAGACCATCATTGTGTTGCGTGTGACTATACATACTCCTAAAATGTGCGGTGCATTTTGGTTTTTCTGCATGATGGCCCAACCAGAATGATTGATACTTCTGATCATTTAAACTTTATACTTTTACAAAGGAAGGTTATCAACACTGGTGAGACGGTGTTTTGACAACAACCTGTGGCATCAACAGCAATAGTCTTTCTACTCTGCAATTCTTGCTTGAGTACTGGTCATCAAACTAACTAAATTTTTATTCCTGCTTTTAATTTTGTAATTACAGATGGTTACCACAAGCGAACCGACAGAAAATCCAAAATCATTGCAAAAAATGTATCTACCTCCAAACCTGAGTTTGAATTTACCACATTGGACTTTCCTGAACTGCAGGGTGCAGAGAACAATATGTCAGAGATACAGAAGCGACCCAAGTGGGGACCTGTCCACTCTGCCTCTACTGACACTTCTCTTCTAAGAGAAGTAGTAAAACCAGCTGCAGTGTTATCAAAGGTGAGGTGAGGGTTTCTCTCTCTCTTACTTTTTCTTGGTGCACACTTTTTAAATTGTCTCACTTCAGACATTACACATTAAATTCTGATGTGGCCTTTGACGTCCATGGAGCTGGGGAGGATGCGTTGGCGGAAGCCTTTAATTGTGCATTTAGATGACCTTCTTTGTTAGAACAGTTTACAGTGAGGCTGTAACACCTGGTGTGGCTATGGTTTTAAAAGAATCACCTAGTATGCCCTTTTATTTTTTTTTTTTTGAGACAGAGTCTTGCTCTGTCACCCAGGCTGGGGTACAGTGGTACAATCTTGGCTTCTTGGTTCTCTACAGTCCCTGCCTCCCAGGTTCAAGCAATTCTCCTGTCTCAGCCTCCTGAGTAGTTGGAACTACAGGCACATGCTACCACACCTGGCAGTTTTTTTTGTATTAGCCAGAGACAGGGTTTCACCATATTGGTCAGGCTGGTCTTGAACTTCTGACCTCAGGTGATCCACCTGCCTTGGCCTTCCAAAGTGCTGTGATTATCGGTGTGAGCCACTGCGCCCAGCCTGGTATACTCCTTTTTATCTGGTAGCTGAAAGGTATTGTAGTGCCTTAGAAAGAGAAGATTCTGGCAGAGTCTAGCTGCTTTAACAGACCATTTTGAACACACTACTTCTAGCATTCTGATAGCACTTTTTCCAATACAGAAAAAAAGACTTTTTTAAAAATCGAAATGCACTAAGTCCTCACATAATGTTGTCAATAGGTTCTTGGAAACTGCAACTTTATTATTTATTTATTTTTTATTTTTTAATTTGTTCTGCTCAAGAAAACTGCAACTTTAAATGAAAGCTGTATAGCAGGTCCTCCATTAACATTTCCTTCATCATTATTTCATTATGATGTTGATGAAAAAAAAGGAATTGATTTTGTTTTATATGGTTTCGTTTAAAGTGACAGTTTCCAAGAACCTATCCATGGTGTTAAGTGAGGACTTAATGTCATCATATTTAAAACTGCATAGTGTAACTTCTAAATTTTCCAGGCTTTTATCTACATCTTTGTCTTGTTAACGATACAGCAAATTCAGGAAAAGTTATTACAGCAGGTAATTTCACTTTGTTCAACATTCGATCTCAAAGTTTTAGTCCACCATGTTGAGGTATTTCTCTCAAACAGATTGATTTGAGACTACCAAGAATAAGTAGCATCTGATTAGTAGTCCCTAAAATGGCTTCTGATGAATTTCCACTGAAGGAGTGGTGGGATACATGCCAGTATGAAGGCAAGCAAAAAGAAGAAAGATAAAAAAAAACAGACCTCACCCGTTCGCTTACCTCTTGAATTGAGAAAGGATTTGTTTCCTGCCCTTGAATTTCTGTTAGGTGCCTGGACACTAAGGCCTTGAAGGGTCAGTGATAGTTACAGGTAATGCACACAAGATACACCTTTGTGTAGCAGTTTGCATGCAGGACCCTCATGCTCTCGTCCCCTCACACTGTTGTAGCATAGTGCTTTGAAGTCTGGTCCACTGATGGCTGTCTAAAAACCATAGTTCCATCTGGCCTGCTCTAGGGGCTCCAGGCTGGATCTGTGCAGTGGCTGAATAGCCACCCCAGTCTTTATCACGTGCACCTCTCACAAGTGCCCTACAGAAGTAGTCCAGGATGCTGTGTAAGCCTCAGAGTTGGCTCATGGAGTGAGCAGGAATGTGACTGGTGCTTTATATAAGGGTCACTTATTACCTGTGACTGTTAATGTGTTTAAACATGAACTAAGGTAGAAAATATACATACTGATTGCTCATATACTTTTGAATTATGCATGGGCTTTTAAACAATTTATTTTCCTTCTAAGACACTTTTTCTTGATATTAGTAATGTCTATAAATGACATACACACAAAATTTGTCTGAAATTGTACAACCAAAATTAAAGCTTGCTTAACACATAATCTTTTTAAAATGGTCTCTTGCAGGAATTTCTCTCAACTTGAAATTATAAATATGTGTAATGTTATGTTTGAATTTTTTAAAACTTTGTTATTTTTTCTATGTCATTAAGTATTCTTTTAAAACAACTGTTGCATTGGATCTCTCATACTGACATATATAATTTATTTAACCATTCTTGAACAGGTAAACTATTTCTAATTTTTTATTGGCCTTGGTAAGCATAAAAGGTATGTTTACTAAAAAGACAGGCTGTGCTTTAATAATTTTATTTTTTATTCCTGGATCGTGTTATGAATTGGCAAATGGGTAAATTTGTGAAGCATATGAATTTTTTAAATTATTTTACATCCATTGTCTACTTAATGGATTCAGCTTCAAATTTTTTTATTTACTTTTGCCTCTGGTGTCGTTAGTCACTTGGAGGAGCCTTTTAATATACTTGACCCTGCGTACACGTAGTGTCATTATATATCTTATGTTTAATATGTGAGACAGCTTTCTGTCTTTATTAAAGGGGGCATACATGGCTGGGCACAGTGGCTCACACCTGTAATCCCACCACTTTGGGAGGCCAAGGCGGGTAGATCACGAGGTCTGGCGTTTGAGACCAGCCTGGCCAACATAGTGAAATCCTGTCTCTACTAAAAAGAAAAAACAAAAAAAAAATTAGCCTGGCATGGTGGCGGTGCCAGTAATCCCAGCTACTCAGGAGGCTGAGGCAGAAGAATCACTTGAACCTGGGAGGTGGAGGTTGGGGTGAGCTAAGGTGGTGCCACTACGCTCCAGCCCTGGGTGACAGTGCAAGATTCCGTCTCCAAAAAGAAAGGTCAGGTGGGAGGTTGCGTACGTTGCTGGCTTACATTTGTTGTTTTTGTAGACAGACATTTTGATGGATTGTTGGACTTTGGTGTGTGGGCCTCGTGAATGATGGCTTTCTCATTTACATGGGATCCTTGCAGCTTTAAGAATTGTGTGGTGCATCTGTGCCAACTTGGAAAGTTTGTCAGTGATATGTTAAAGTTTTTTAAAAGTTGCCACAACATCATGTGTGGTATGATTCCATTATGGGAATCCATATAAAAATGGTACACAAATGTTTATGTCATAGGCAAAGAAGTAGAAGGATACTAATGAAGCTTTAGATGTGGGTGGTGTTTTCCTCTAGGGAGTAAGATTTGGTTGAAGGAAGTAATTTAACTTTTCACTTTATGTACTTATATATTTGGAAATTTTAATTAGCATATATTTTGCAGAATTTAAGAATGGCAAGGGAAGCTATATTTTAAAATTAAGTGATTACTTTGAATTTGAAATGGAAAATAACTGCTTTGGCTTTTTAAAAAAATAGATTTTATTTTCAAGAGCAGTTTTAGGTTCACAGCAAAGTTGAGAGGAAGGTAAAGAGATTTCCATATGCCCCTTGCCTGCCTGCAACACACAGCTTCCTTCATTATCAACATCTTGCTCTTGAGTGATGCATTTTTTACTATTGATGAATGTGCATTGACATGTCCTCATCACCCAAAACCCATAGTTTGTTTTAGGGTTCACTGTTGCTGCTGCTGTTGTGTCTTCTAAGACTTTGGGGAACTGCATAATGATGTGTGTCTATCATTGTAGTATGGTACAGAGTGGTTTCACTGCCCTAAAAATCTTCTGTGTTCTACTTGTTTATCCCTCCCTCCCCTCAACTCCTCCTAACTACTATCTTTTTATTGTCTCCACAGTTTTGTCTTTTCTAGAATGTTACATAGTTGGAATCATATAGTATGTTGCCCTCTTAGATTGGCTTCTTTCACTTAGAAATGTGCATTTAAGTTTCTTCCATGTCTTTTCATGGCTTTGATAGTACATTCTTTTAGGGATCCATAATAGTTCATCATCTGGATATACCAGTTTACCCATTCACCTACTTAAGGACATCTTGGCTGCTTCCAAGCTGTGGCATTTAAAAGTAAAGCTGCTCTAAACATCTGCGTGCAGGTTTTTGTATGGACATAAGTTTTCAACTCCTTTGGTTAATTACCAAGGAGTATAATGGCTAGATCATATGGTAAGAGTATGTTTAGTTTTGTAAGGAATTGCTAAACTATTACATATCTTCCAAAGTGGCTGTGTCATTTTTCATTCTCACCAGCAATGAATAAGGATTTCCGTTGTCAGTGTTCTGGATTTTGGTATGTAGTAGTATCGCCTTGTTTTGATTTGCATTTCTCTATTGACATCTAATGTGTTTGCTTTTTAGGGTGAAATGGTGAAAAATGAATCTGTAACTGCTAATGCTGCTACCAATTCTCCTTCATGTACAAGAGGTAAAAGTGGCTACAAAATATTAATTTTTAAAATGTCATATATTTTCTGAGTTCATTTTTAACTTCAGTGAAATTGAAATGGTTTCTGTTGTAAAGCCTTAAGATAGCTAATGAGTTGTGGGTAACCTAACATCAATGTTAGTTTAGAAAGTTAAAGTAAGTAAATGAGATCTCATGTCCACACACGAGTATAAAATAAGAGACAGGAATTCTAAATGAAATATACTTCCAATTCAGAGAGAAATTTTATGAACTGAGCAATGACTACTTCCTTTAGTATTGCCTATTCTCAAAAGTTTTGAAACCCTTAAAGATTGAGAACCCCAAAGAGCTCCTGTTTATTTGGGTGACACCTGTCAATATTTGCCCTTTCAAAGTTAAAACAAATGTTTTAAATAATTGATTTGCTTAAAAATAACAATAATAAGTGCATTACATTTTATTTTATTTTTTTTTTTGAGACAGAGTTTTGCTCTTGTTACCCAGGCTGGAGTGCAATGGCGCGATCTCGGCTCACCACAACCTCCACCTCCTGGGTTAAGGCAATTCTCCTGCCTTAGACTCCTGAGTAGCTGGGATTACAGGCACGCGCCACCATGCCCAGCTAATTTTTTGTATTTTTAATAGAGACGGAGTTTCACCATGTTGACCAGGATGGTCTCGATCTCTTGACCTCGTGATCCATCCACCTCAGCCTCCCAAAGTGCTGGGATTACAGGCTTGAGCCACCGCGCCCGGCCTTACATTTTAACATACCATATTTTTATGAAAACCATTTTTCAAAATTAAAAAGCCATAGTGCGGAGAGCAGCCTTGATTTCCGCTTGTGCAGCTCTGCCATCTGGCTCTGTAGATCTGCCACAGCATTCACCTGTGCCTCGTGGTCCTGCCTCATACAGCATTTGGAAGACTCCCAGGTGTTCTTGTGAGAGAGGGAGAGTATTGAAGGCAACTAACACGTTCGTACTCCAGGAAAAGGGTTTTGACCCCATGGACCCCTGCAAAGGTCCTGGGAGCCTCGTGCCACACTGTGAGGACTATTCATCTGTCCTGTCCTGGCCAAGAAGTAATACATTCAGAGAGAGTTCCATGTATCCTACTTTGAAATTTTTACAGTAGCTTGTCCTAACAGAAGACATTTTTGTAAAATGATTCCAAATGTATTCATAGGGTGTTTTCTTTTGTGTTCTCATGTTTGATGTGTATGTGGTTGAGTAATGGTCTGTATTTCACTGGCTGCTCTGAGGATGTGCAGTTCTCTAGTGATGAGAATAGTCTGCCTTACCCTTGGGTGTAGCCACAGGCTGCTAACAGGTGTTCACCTGCCTGGGTCCTGATCGATGTCCTTTTGTTTTGTCTGTATATAGAGTTTGATGGGCACCTAAAGGAGTAGTGTTTGTTGTACTTATGCCTCTGTTCTAAAAGAAATAAATTACCAGTTATTGTGGTAGCTGAAGTCTAGTGATCTTTGACTTCTGATGTTAAAGGTACACTTCAAGGTTAGTAGGGCCAAAATTTGAACTTTAGTTTGTTAATTCTGTGTGTTTGTCACGTGGACATTTATTTTGGATTGTTGTTTAACTAAAACTGTTTGTCTACCCACCTCCAAACCCCAAGTTATAAAACCAGTTTCCAGGAAAATTAACCTTACAAGTTAAAAGGGAAAAAATTCGGCATACATGCCCCAGGAAGAAAAACAAGTTTAGTGACTACTATAGTTTCCAAAAGGACGTTGTAAATGATAGCCTACATTTATGTATGCTCCAAACAGTTACTTCATGTAATGTTTGAGTAACTAAGGAATTTCTATTTTACTGTTGAGATTGTCCAACAATTTTGGTTATCTTTGAGCAGAGTTATCTTGGACACCAATGGGTTATGTTGTTCGACAGACATTATCTACAGAACTGTCACCAGCCCCTAAAAATGTCACTTCTATGATAAACTTAAAGACCATTGCTTCATCAGCAGATCCTAAAAATGTTAGTATACCATCTTCTGAAGTTTTATCTTCGGATCCTTCCTACAACAAAGAAAAATACATTGTTCATCCTACCAAAAAGGTACGTATCACTAGAGACAGAAAGTAAGATGGTGGTTGCCAGGGGCTCAGTAAAGTGGGGAATGAGAAGTTATTTATTAAAGGGTACAGAGTTTCAGTTTGACAAGAGGAAATCAGTTCTGGAGATGGATGGTGATGATGGTTGCACAATAGTGTGAGTGTACTTAATGCCACTTTTAAAATGTGCACATAAAAATAGTTAAGATGGTACATTTTATGTTATATATATATAGTACTACCATAAAAAAAGATGAGGGAAAAAGAGGTAGGCATTACATTTTGATTATGGTGATTTTCTGTGCCACTAGATAGTCTTTGTTTTTGAGATGGAGTCTTGCTCTGTCGCCAGGCTGGAGCACAATGGTGCATTCTCTGCTAACTGCAACTTCTACCTCCCAGGCTCAAGCGATTCTCCTGCCTTAGCCTCATGAGTAGCTGGGATTACAGGTGCCCGCCACTATGCCTGGCTAATTTTTGCATTTTTAGTAGAGACAGGGTTTCACCATGTTGGCTAGGCTGATCTCACTCCTGACCTCAGGTGATTCGTTTGTCTCGGCCTCCCGAAGTGCTGGGATTACAGGTGTGAGCCACCGTGCCCAGTCTTTGGTTAATGGAATTTATTTACTTGTTATAACATTTAGAATAGATTTTTTTCCCTTAAGTAATTTTAAGTACTTTTTTTTTCACTGTAGCTTTGACCTCCCTGGCTCAAGCAATCCTTCCATCTCAGGCTCCCTGGTAACTGGGACTACAGGCATGTACCACCACACCCAGCTAATATTTGTATTTTTTGTAGAGACAGGGTTTTGCCATGTTGCCCAAGCTGGTCTTGTACTCCTTGGCTCAAACTATCCTCCTGCCTCAGCCTCCCAAAGTACTGAGATTACAGGCGTGAGCCACCACACCCAACTTTAAGTTACATTTTTATTGATTCCTAGAACTGTTTCTTCAAGAGCCTTTTTTAAATTGGTCTAGATATATTCTTGATTTTCATTATGTATGGCTATATTATTTTAGATTGAAATGCGGTCTTGTTTAGCATAATCGTTTTCTTTTTGCGTGGATACTTTTTTATTTCTAAGAATGTAATCAGCTCTTCCACATAAATGGTAGCTGTGTTTTTACAGGATAACAGTTACAGTGAAGGTAGATGTGTGCTTGTTCCTTATTGCTCTGTGCATGTATTTGAGAGAGAGAGCAATATGTGTAAGGGAGAGACCCTTCCTTTTTAGTACACGTTGAGCTTGACTCTCAGTGAAGCCTCCTGCCTGTCTCTGGGTGGCCAGGGGCAGGCTGGACAACAGCCCACTGTCTAATTCTTTGTTGCAGCTGCCAGGTGTCTCTCAGAACCAGTTTTCCTAATATGCAGTTAGCATTCTAAGAGTTAACAGATTTTGTTTTATTTTCCCCAGATCTTTTTAAAACAGTATTTTCTTAATTATAGTTCTAAGAAAAGCTTATTTTAGAAAAATTCTAAATATATCAGCATCTCCTGTTATCTTACAACCCAAATAGCTTTGCATTTTGCATTTTACATAGCTGGAGTGATAGTGATCAGAATTTTTTTATTATCTTTCTGTATTGTGAAATTTTATTATAGAAATGATAAATGTAACACTTCAAGGATCTACTTATGGAAAAGGTTATCTCTCCCACACTTTTGATGCCTACCTTCAGAGAAACCTGCATTAGCAGTCTGGTATATGTCCTGTCTCAGGCTCATGAAAATATGAACAAAGAGACTCTGTTGTTTTTTTCTTAAACGAAATGCAATCATTTTATACACATTACCCTTAAACTTGTCTTTTTCACTTAGAAAAATATCATGGACAGCACCCATGGATCATTGGATAAACAAACATACTCCTTTTAAGAGCTGCTGAGACTTATACTTCTGAAGTGTAAATTCCAGCTGGGTATAAAGCAGGGCCTAAAACATAAAAAGTTCCCTGCCCTTTGAAAGCCTCCATTCTGATGGAGGGAGGCTGACAACATGCAGACAGATGTAGGACATGTCAGAGAGTGATCAGTGCTCTGAAGAGAAAAGTCCAAGGGTAGAGAGCAAAGGGTAGATGGAGATGAGGCAGCAGTCTCAGCCTAGTCAAATTCCACTGAAGGGGCTTCAGTGCAAAGGCCCTGTGGCCAAAGCACATTTGACCTGGATGAATAGAGGCCCTCGGGGTTAAGGGCCTGTAGGAATGATGAGGTCACATTTAGCAGTCCTGGTGTGGGCTCAGGTATTTGATTTGAAGGTTCCATGATTGATTCTGCTGTGCAGACAAGTGTAATGTACAGATGAGGAACCACTGGGCCATTCTGGTGGAAGTGGTCTGCCTGGAATTACAGGGAGAGCTTAGGCTGGGATCAATAAGGTCCTTAACACCATGATCTCCTCGAGCTGAAAATGAGGTTCTGTCTAAATCTACCAGTTTTCAAAAGGAATTGGGTATTACAACTATTCCAACACACTTTTTTCCCTTCAGAATTATTCTAATGAATGCTGGCTCTTTTTAAAAAAACAGGGGATGAGGAACCTAACTCTGAATAAAATTGCCATGTGATTACAGGAGTTGATATCTTAATTTTGCTGATGTTATTAAACATTCTATTGATCGCTCTAAAAACTGAGGATTTTTGCTTTGTATTTTTGTTCTAGTCTAAAGCATCACAAGGTAGTGACCTTGAACAAAATGAAGCCTCAAGAAAGAATAAGAAAAAGAAAGAAAAGTCTGCATCGAAATATGAAGTCCTGACAGTTCAAGAGCCTCCAAGAATTGAAGTACATTTATATTTATTACTCACATTGTGTAATATAATAAGTGGATCTTTCTTAATAGAAATATGAGTTCATATTGCTTTCCTAAGTGAAAATCTCCAGGGCCTTTTAATGATCATTTTCTTAGTGCTAAAGAAAGCAGTAGCTACTCTTTCTTCTCCCCTCTTCATTTTGGCTTCCTGATTGTCTCAGAGCAGCCACTCCATGAACATTTGAATGAATGAATGGTCTGGAGACAAAACTACTTATATCGGAGTTGAATAGTTTGTGTGCCATATTACTAATAGTTCCCTTCAGTTATCTTCTTTGCCTGTTTTTTTTTTTTCCTTGCTTTGGAATGCTGGCTTTTGCAGGGCCTTCTTTTCTATCCAGAAGTCTTATTATAAAGTGCTTCCTTATAGAGAGAAATGTAGAATACTATAGAACCATTGAGAGCCTGAGTCAGGAAGACTTCAGGAACTTCCAAAAGGATGGCTTTAATCGTCCCATGATACTTCAAGCATGTCTTGTACTCTAAGGAGCCAGCCTGGATTCCGACTTAATTATGTACCTGGTTGTTTTCTTTACGTTGCTGTACCAGACTCACGCAGCCTGGCTGCTTGTACAGGCCGAAGACTCTCTCAGAGGTGCTGCCTGGGTGCCCAGCTTAGGGGCAAGCCCAGGGCATTCCCACATTGGGGTGGGGGTTTCCTAGGCTCCTATAACATCCATTTGAGAATAGCTGGGTTAAATGTTTGAAAACCTACCATGGCAGAGCATTATGGTTTAGGCCAGTGAATAATTTACATTTCTGCCCCATGTTTCCCATCTTTTTCCAAGGCACCTAAAATATTGACAGAATGACATAGGCATTTTCACGTGATTTAAAAATTGTTTTTTAGCAGGCCTGTTGCCTTTGACTCCATTTACTCTCCTGGGTTCAACCCATATAACATGCAGATCTACTGAATCTAGACAGTTTCTCTAATGAAAAACATCGTCTTTTGAAGAATAGGTACTTGAATACTCTCATGCCAACACAGTCCAAGGTCAGTTCTGTAGATCCCTCAGGTGTACCAAGATCGTTGGTGGCACTCTCTTTTTTGGGTACCAGGGGTATTAGAACTGTGGTCTTTAAATTTGCTCCAAGTTCTATAAAGTAGAAACTCTTATGTGAGAGTTTCATGGATGTTTTTTTAAATCGCTTTTACAAACTTTTGTGGGACCTTATTGAAGAATGAAAATATAAGCAAGGAAAAGGTTGCACTTGGCATGTTTGCATTAACAAAGAGCTAAAGGGGTGTGTGGTTTACTTAGGATGCTGAGGAATTTCCTAACCTGGCAGTTGCATCTGAAAGAAGAGACAGAATAGAGAGACCGAAATTTCAATCTAAACAGCAGCCACAGGTAATTTTTAGATTGAAACCACAATTGCTTTAGGCTTAACTTTTCTGGCTCAACTAAATGCTTGAGAAAAACTGCTTTCCAGACATCTCTGTATGGAGACAGGTGGTTTTGTTTTGATTCATTCCTTCACGAGAGAACTGCACCCAGCGTGTTGAAACAGAATTATTCTTAAGCTAAAACATTTTAAATAATAAGATTTTATTACTTTATAAGATTATTATTTTATAATAAGGTTATTGGTAACTGCATTTGCTAAGTCAGAAAGAAGCGGGCCACATACTGCCTTATGATACTTTAAAGGAAAAAAGTTGACTCAGTTTATTTGGGAAACAAATTTTTTTGCAAGTCAGTAATATCTAACAGAAGAAAAATAAGAGAGGCACCACAGTTTTACTCTGTGCAGTCAAAATAGAAGCTAAAGTGGAGGTGATTCCCCTTCCACACTCCACCACCTACAATGTGGATTCAGGAGGGAGCTTATGATTCATAATTTAGTTGGGGAACTTGTGTGCTTGTGGGCATTTATTTGCTAGGATATGCATTGTCATTTTGCCTTTTAAAGGGGGAACGATTGTTTCTGCATTCGTGAAAAATAAAATTCTGAACCTTTGTGTGAGTTAACTTTAAGTTCAGTGTCATAATTTACTCATCTTCCTTCCATACAGCAGGACTCCTTGCCTGTTCTTTGTTGCACATGGTACTTTCCCCTGATGGGAGCCCTCAGCCAGTAGGGTTTTTGGTGTTCAGGAAGAAAACACTTGGCAAGAGAGTGGAGTGGAGGCACTAAAGCAAATGGGACACCATGCCTTAGGACATACCACTGGGCTTCCTTGTACAACTTTTTTATAGTCTCAAAACCCAAATCACAACAATGTCAAAAATAATACTTGTTTCAAGCATTTCAAACTTTGAGCCTGCATTTAATACTATTTGCTGAGTATGATTTGGGCTTACGTAGACTTTTGGTTGTGTCACTATAATTTCATGACATTTTGTTGGTTTACAGAGGCATTTGGAGAGAGAGTGGTGCTAATGAGACAGTAGAACTAACCAAGTAGCCTCACACGCAGACTTTGTAGCCAAAGACCTTATACAAATGCTAGTGTCTTGTCTGTAGATGTGCATTGTGAGTACAATGGAGACAAACGTGTAGTTGATTTAATACAAACCCAATTTTCTGGAAGAAGGATGACATAAACAACCATGGTAATATTGGCAGATAATATGGGATTGATTTTTTCCCCCTATTTTTTTGTTATTTGAATTTTTAAAAATTCTTTTTTATAGTCTCTAAATCTTATTTCATTTTGTCTTTAATTACATTAGTTTTTTTGTAAAATGAAAGCACAGTTTGTATAGTTTTATAAGTAAACTTAGGAATTTTGAACTTTCAGGATAATTTTAAAAATAATGTAAAGAAGAGCCAGCTTCCAGTACAGTTGGATTTGGGGGGCATGCTGACAGCCCTGGAGAAGAAGCAGCACTCACAGCATGCCAAGCAGTCCTCCAAACCAGTGGTGGTCTCAGGTAAGAGTCTGTCTATCTCAGGCAAGTGCTTGGAAGTCTTTTTCAGCTAGATTATTGTGTTAACATTTTCTCTTGTTATCGAAAGTTATTTATAGATATTTATTTATAGTTATAGATAATCAAAACAATGTGATGTTGGAATAAGCATAGATATGGACCTGTGGAGTCGAATTAAGAGTCTAGAAGTAAATTCATGTATCTGTGGCCAATTGATTTTTTATAAGTGTGCCAAGTTGATGAAAAGAATAAAGAACAGTCTCTCAAATAGTACGGCAACATCTAGATTTCCACATGCTAAAGGATAGTCATATCCTACCTCATACCATAGATTCAAATGAATTCAATTTTATCAGTGAGCTAAATATAAGAGCTAAAAGTATAAAACTCTTAAGAGAAAACAGGGTAAATCTCCATGACCTTGGATTAGACATTGGATTTTTAGATAGTGGCACCAAAAAGATGAGCAACAACAAAAAATAAACCTTGGAATACATTAAAATTAAAAATATTTGCATACTAAAGGACATTATCAAGAAAGTGAAAAGAACACTTGCAAAACGGAAAAAAATATTTCCAAATCATATATCTGATAGGGGATTAATGTTCAAATATTTAGGAATTCCAGCCGAACAGCAAACAATCCAATTTAAAAATGGGCAAAGGACTGGAAAAGACATTTCTCCAAAAACGGTACACAAGTGGTCAATAAGCATGTGAAAAGATTCTCAACATTGTTAGTCATCAGGGAAATAAAAACACAGAAAATAACAAGTGTCAGTAGAAGCATGGAAAAATTGGAACCCTTGTACACTGCCAGTCAGAATGTAAAATGGTGCAGCCACTGTGGAAGACAACCTGGTGGCTTCTTAAAATGCTAAATGCAAAGTTATTACATGACTCAGTGATTTCGCTCCTTAATATTTACCCAAGAGAAAAGAAACTTAGACACTTTTACACTGGGGTTTGCTATGACATTCACAATAACCAAAAGGTAGAAACAGCACAAATATTCATTACCATATGATGGTGTAAACAAATGTGGTATATCTACACAGTGTAATAATTCAACCTTAAAAAAGGAATGAATTCTTATACATGATACATGAATGAAACCTGAAAACATTATATCATGTAAAATTAGCCAGACACAGAAATACAGCTACTGTGTGATTCCGCTAAAAAGAAATATCTAGAATAGGCAAATTCATAAAAACGAATTAGAGGATGCCTGGAGCTGAGGGGAAAAGGAATGGTGAGTTATTATTAATGGGGACAGAGTATTCATTGGAGCATGAAAAAGACTTGAAAATGGATAGTAGTGATGGTTGCATAACATTATGAATATAATTTACGCCACTGAATTATGCACTTAAAACGTTAAAATGGTAAATTTTATGTCATTTTTCCATAATTAAAAGATTTTTAAGTTATTAAAATAGGATGATTTTTAAAAATTGATCTTATTAAAAGATGAGCTTTCCACTTGATTGATGACATTGTGTAGCTGAAAATCTCCTTACCTATAGAAGTGTCCTGAGTTCCTGAGAATCTTTACTGTCTGGGTCAGGGTCAGGAAGCTGCATTCCACGTATTGCAGCCTGTGCACCGGGCACCACTGGGTACACTGTTGAGTTAGTGCTGATGTGGCTGCCTCTTTCCTCTGACACATCTTAAGAGCCAAGACTGTTAAAGCACACAATATGTCATAAAAGGCAACATGCAAATTTTCCACCAGAGGCTTTGAAATGTTTCTTCCTTTTCAAGTAATTATTTCAAAAAACACTACTTTTTTTTTTTTTAATCTGTGGAACCTCCTTTTTTATTTAACTTTGTTTTAGGTTCAGGAGTACACATGCATTTGTTTTATAGGTAAACTTGAATCACGGGGGTTTGTTGTACAGATTATTTCATCCCTCAGGTACTAAGCCTATAGTTATTCTGATACCAATAGTTATTCTGATCTTCTCCCTCCTTCTACCCTCAAGTAGGATCCCTCTTTGTGTCCATGTGTTATTCTTAACATTTAGCTCCCACTTACGTGTGAGAACATGTGGTATTTAGTTTTCTGTTCCTGCGTTAGTTTGCTAAGGATGACGGCCTCCAACTCCATCCATGTTCATACAAAGGACATGATCTCATTCTTTTTTATGACTGCAGAGTATTCCATGGTGTATATGTACCACATTTTCTTTATCTAGTCTACTGTTGCTGGGCATTTAGGTTGATTTTATGTCTTAACTATTATGAATAGTACTGCAGTGAATATTCACATGCATTTGTTGTTATAATAGAGTGATTTATATTCCTTTGGATACATAATGGCATTGCTGGGTCAAATGGTATTTCCGTTTTAGGTCTGAGGAATCATCATAGTGCTTTCCACAGTGGTTGAACTACTTATACTCCCAGCAACAGTGTATAAGTGTTTCTTTTTCTCCGCAACCTTGCCAGCGTCTGTTATAGCCATTCTGACTATTGTGAGGTGGTATCCCATTGTGGTTTGATTTGCATTTCTCTAATGATCAGTGATTTTGAGCTTTTTTTCCTGTGCTTGTTGGCCACGTATATGTTGCTTGAAAAGTGTCTGTTCATGTCCTTTGCCCACTTTTTAATGGGGTTGTTTTTTTCTTGTAAATTCGTTTAAGTTCCTTATAGATGCTGGATATTAGACCTTTGTCAGATGGATAGACTGCAGAAATTTCTCCCATTCTGTAGATTGTTTACTCTCATATTAAGTTTCTTTTGCAGTGCAGAAGCTATTTAGTTTAATTAGATCCCATTTGTCAATTTTTGCTTTTGTTGCAGTTATTTTTGATGTCTTTGTCATGAACTCTTTGCCAGTTCCTGTGTCCAGAATGGTATTGCCTGAGTTGTCGTTCAGGGTTTTTATAGTTCTGGATTTTACATTTAAGTCTTTAATCATCTTAAGTTGATTTTTGTATATAATATAAGGAAGGAGTCCAGTTTCAAATTTTCTGGATGTGGCTAGCCACTTATCCCAGCACCATTTATTGAACAGGGAGTCCTTTCCCCATTGCTTGTTTTTGTCAGCTTTGTTATTTATTCCTTGCTTCCTCTTTTACTGCCTCTGGTGTTAAATATTTTAGAGTACACTTTTGATTTCCTGTTGATGTTTTTGTTTTTTTAAGTTTTAAAAACTACTTTTAGTGGTTGCTGTATGGATTACAGTATACATGTTAGTTTATTTATTAGAAAAACTTTACTCCAATATATCTCCATTTTCTTCCTTCCCCTTTATGCTATCGTCATATGGTACTTCTAAATATATTATAAACCAAACAGTACAGTGTTGGAACTACTACTTTATATAGCCATATCTTTTAAAGAAGAGAAGAAATAAGGGAAAAATTTATATTTACCAGTTTCATAATTATGATTTTAGGTGTTCATTATTCCTCTGGATTCATTTGCCATCTTGTATCCCTTCTGGTAGTATTTCTTCTGAAGGGCTTCCTTTAGTATTAGTGACACAAGCCATACTAGCAACAAATTCTCACAGTCTTTGTTTATCTAGGAATGTCTTTATTTTGCATTCACTTTTTGAAGGTTAGTTTTGCTGAATATAGAATTCTTGGTTGACTGCCCCATAGCCCATCCTAGCGAGTCTTCCCCTGGACTCCATGTAAGTCCTCGCTGGCCTGGTGGTGTCTTTTGCTTGCCTGTTCAAAATGGCAGCCTCTGACTGGCCATGCCCCCTTGCCTTCCCCATTTGATGAAATCACCACTTTAAATGACCACACTCTGAATTCAGCAAGCCCCTATGGCAGTGACAGGGAAGCTGCTGGTTTTCACAGCCTTGCCACCTGTTTGAATGAGCCAAAGCTGAGCAGGGAGAAACTGGGAGAAGCCTCAGACAGGAATGTCCAGACTCATACTGTTCTCACCCAAAGGCTAGTCATCTAAGAAGTAAGCACTCCTCGGTTTGTTGGAAGCCTTTGGTCACTTTCCAGAGGGCTGATATGATTGTTTTTGGCAGTTATGTTCAACTTGGTGGTTGTTTTTGTGGGGGGGAATGGTTGATCTTCTTCTGCTATGAAGATAGGACTCTCCTCAGGCTCATTGTCATTGCTTTGTGAAGGGTTGCCTGGCACTGGGGTGCAGGAGGTGTAGAGTTGGAGGGCTTGTGGCAGGTTTTTTAGGAGCCCAGGTGAGATGCTGAACTAGGTGGTGTCGTTGGGGACTGGGTGAGTGAGCACATATGAGCCACACATGGTTTTCCAAGAAGACCTGAGAAAAAGAATTGAGCCAATCACATATATGTTCAAACCCCATGTGGAAACAAGGCTCCAAAGATGCAAGCAGCTGTACTTACTAAGGCCAGAGCAGCCTGGGAGACAGGTACCGTTATCTTAGTTGACCTGTGCAGTTTACGTTCTGCATTGAAGCAGTGAATCCAACAGGTGAGACTTAGTGGGACTGCCTGATTGACAAAGCGCCGGTTATTTTAAAAACGTGTTCCAAAATTAAAGGAAAGCAGGTAAAATATATTTGGAAAAATGTTGGACATGGGCACGGGGTTTGTTTACCATTCTGTTTTCTTTGGCATATGTTTGGAAATTTTCCAGATCAAAAAGTGGGGGAAAAAACTATATAGGAATTAACCGTTTACTTGAAATAATTATCGATAAGGGAAATAGAACAGAAAAGGAGAATAAAATTGAACTGTTCAGCAGTAATCACAATAATTCATTGGCTATGTAGCGGGATTACCAACTGCCCATGATGGGATTTGGGAAAACATGTCTGGAAAACTCAAGAGAATTAACTAGAAATATTAATAGAATCTTATAGTGGCCTTATAAGATACCTGGATACAAGATACACATATAGAAACCAAAGCCAGCTTCCACAAAGGCAGTGTCAACTGGAAATGGCAGTGGAGAGGGACGTGTTCACAGTAACAACAGTGAGTGCAGACCACCTAGAACTGTGCTGCATCAAAAAATGAGATCCAGGCAGTATTAGACTGTACTTGGAAACATGGGAGATCTGATAACATGGATAGGAAGGTAGGTGTTCCTAAATTACTTGATACTTTTTGGGGATCTCATCCGAAAGATAATAAATTTCATTTAGAAATTGCCAATGAAAAGAATGTGTAAGAGATGGTTTGACAAAGATGAGAAGGGTTGTGGGGACAGACTGGGGATGACATGGCAAACTCCTTTGGATACCCTGAGGCAGCCCCTGGGCAAGCTGTGGTCCAAGAGCTGGGTAGAGCATCTGGGAGGTAACCATGAGGCCTTTGTCCCACTGTGTTTCAGTTGGAGCAGTGCCAGTCCTTTCCAAAGAATGTGCATCAGGGGAGAGAGGTCGCCGTGTAAGTCAAGTGAAGACCCCGCACAATCCCTTGGACTCCAGCGCCCCCCTGATAAAGAAAGGGAAGCAGAGGGAGATCCCCAAAGCCAAGAAGCCAACCTCACTGAAGAAGGTGTGTAGGTGTTTCAGCCAAAGCAAGGCACTAGAAATCTTAGACAGTTTCACATTTCCATAGTTATCCTCCTAGCACTTAAGATTTCTAGATTTTATGACTTAAACATTACTTGAGTATGTGGTAGTAAAACATGTTAATGATACTCTAACAAATGATTCCTCACCCTCCCAGCATGACACGTGAGGAACATGTTATGTGGGGAATGCTTCAGCTACTTGAGAAGAAAGGAACATCTTATATTGTTTTAACTTTGCAGTGGCATGGACAGAAAACCAGAAATGGGAGGAGTTGCATTTTCCTCCTTCTTATCATCCCCCTTCATCCTACCCTAGCTGATCTATCTGATGTTCAAAGTCAGTGAATAGTGCACACTTCCTTATGGACCTTCCAGGAGGACAGTCACAGGCTCCTTTGATGAATTATTTTTCTTTTTTTTTTTTTTTGAGATGGAGTTTTGCTCTTGTCGCCCAGGCTGGAATGCAATGGCGTGATCTTGGCTCACTGCACCCTTGGCCTTCTGGGTTCAAGCAGTTCTGCCTCCACCTCCCAAGTAGCTGGAATTACAGGCATGTGCCACCGTGCCCAGCTAATTTTTATATTTTTAGTAGAGACAAAGTCTCATCATGTTGGCCAGGCTAGTTTCGAATTCCTGACCTCAGATGATCCACCTGCCTTGGCCTCCCAGAGTGCTGGAATTACAGACGTGAGCCACCTCCTTCTGGTGAATTCTCACAGTAACCCTGTAGTATAGGTGCTCAGGCGAGCGCTGAGCTACAAAATTGGATTCAGAGCTCAGGGCTTTCCTGTGTGGCTGCTCTGCATACCTGGGGAGGAATGTGCCACTCCAAAACCAGTGGGGAGGGTTGGGTCAGCTCCCTGGAGACTGGGGCGCACTTGGCTGCTCTCAGAGCACAAATAGATGCATTGCCAACAGGTTGAACTTGGGCAGTTTAATTTGCAGAAGAGCTTACCTTTAAGTACAACTATTTAGGCATTTTAATTGTTTATTTAATTTTTAAGATTATTTTGAAAGAACGTCAAGAGAGAAAGCAGCAGCGTCTCCAAGAAAATGCTGTAAGTCCAGTTTTTGCCAGTGATGACACACAAGATGGAGAGAGTGGTGGTGACGATCAGGTTCCAGAGCAGGCAGAGGCCTCAGGTACCAACTTCTATTTGTGCCTTAAGAATAATTTAGATGGGAGCAGAATTCGGAAAGGATGAGCTATGCTGAGCAAACTCTCCAGGACTTGGCTGACTCCTCTTGCCTTTGTGGTGAAAGTGGGTCAGCATTGAGCTCCCAGCTTTACAGGGAAGAGAGGTCCCCATAGATGGGGGAGTGTTTCTAGTGCCTCTCATTCTGGGGTCTGTGAGGGACAGAGGTAAGGATCCTCCCTTCCCACCAAATTTGATCTGTGTGGTGCTAGATGGTCCTCTAACTTAAAGCGGTCATGGGAATGAACACTGCTAGCTGCACAGCTGTTTACCAGCAAGTATATGAGATATGGGGACATGAACAGGAATGTATGTTTTTAAGCAAACTTCCTATTCAGCTATACATTCAGAAAAGTGCATAAATCATCCGTGTACAACTTGAGGACTTTGCACAGTAACCACCATACCCAGATCAAGAAGCAAAACAGCTCAGCAATCTCCCGTGCCCTCTGGTCAGAGACCTCCCCAGGAGACTCTTCCCTGATGACAGCCCCACTCAGGGCTGTGGACGTGGCTCTGGTGCAGCTGTGTTGTGTGCTGCTCTCCCTGTCTCCTGTCCTTCAGCCTTGTTGGCGACATGAAGTTGCCGTTTATTTTCATTACTGTGTAAAATTCAGCTGGACGAGTGTACGGGCTGGACGAGTGTGCAGATGGGCATGCAGGCATTTTCTAGTTTGGGGTAATTAGAAATAGGGTTGCTGTGGACAGTGTTATATGTGTCTTAAAGGACACAGCACTCATTTCTTTGGGGTGTTAACTGGGAGCAGAATTGCTTTAGTAGCTCCTGCCCAGTGGGTTTCTAACTGTTCTACCAGTTACAGCCCCAGCATGGCTGAGAGTTTCAGGTGCTCCCCATCTCCACGGGGCCACGGGGTACTATCTTTTTTGAGCTTGCCATAGGTCTGGTATATGTTTTTTCATTCCTTCACTTGGTGATCTGTTATGCAGTTGCATTTTGATAGTTGGGAGAAGTAACTAGTTGGGGACAGTAAGCTATCACTGCATCAGACCTGGTGTGTTTGAACACACACCTCTTGAGTTTGTCATAGTTTAAATGTCGGAGTTCAGCACCTTCTAAAGGATTATTTCAAAAAGAAATGGTCTCAAGCATTTGAGAAAAAACTTAGAACTAAAGGCCAATTTTTTAAAACTTCCTGAAGTTTTAAATTTCAAAATCAAAAAATTAATTTGGCCATTGAACTGTACACTTAAAAGTGGTGAAACTGGTAATATTAACATATATTTTACCATAATAAAAATGAATGTATAAGTAAATTGGGGGGAAGCACACCTCCAGGCATGACAGCCTCCACCAGCTTTTCTGGTTTCCCCAGGCATCCCTGTCTGTTTTTGCTGCCTTCTGTAACCCTCTTTACATGTTGTCTGTGGATGTGGTGGTTGTGTACAGAGTCTGGTTGCATCGGTAAGACTGTATTGAGCCAGCCCCTCAGTGTGTGCACTGGGCCTTAGAGATGTCTTATAATAACTTTTTCCTCCATGAAGGGCCCGAGGGGATGGACGAACCAATCTCCACTCCTGCGGTTGAGGGCAAGTCAGAGGAGCCACCAGGCACAGAACTCCAGAGGGACACAGAGGCCTCCCACCTTGCTCCCTGTCACGCCACCTTCCCTAAGATCCACAGCCGCAGATTCAGGGAGTGAGTGAGCCCCTGCCTGCCAGGGACTGGTGGAAGAGGGAAGTGCTTCAGTTCAGTATGGCATTGATTTCTTCCATAAATCCATGTTGCTGGGCCACACTGTGCTTTAACTCTTATGGTTGAAAGTAGCCAGGTACCTGGTTACACTCGTTCAGGCAGAGCCTAATCGTAGTGTCTGTATCTGCTTCTCCTGAGGTTCTCGTGGTATTAATGATGGAAGAGGGGCCCTCAGCCCAGGTTTGAAGTCAGGGGAATGGATAGTGAGGTGACTGCGCATCACCTTGGGCCCCTTTTCATGGTTCAGTCTCTGTATAATTTCTTAGGGCAGCAGGATTCTTTTAACCTTGTGTGCTCACTCTGTCTTCCCTGCCCACTTTTCTTCCAGAATAGTCTCCTGGTATTTGTCTTTATGACAGGGAGATACACAGGGTAATGGCTAAGATGGGAACCTATGGCAAACTATGGTTGCGGGGGGCAGCGCCCAGAGAAATTTCTCCCTTGTAGTTGGGAATGGGGAAAATGGCCCAGTATTTACCTTTTGTAAATTTAAATCATCAGGAATTCCACAGTTCTGGTTAGCAGTACTTGCTGAAACGACTTCTTGTCTGGTCGTTTCATTCTACGTCTCTTCTTGCATTCTACGTCTCTTCTCCCTGGGGTGGGTTGGGAGCATTGCTGCAGCGTCACAGCCAGTGGCACAATTCCTGATGTCTGATGTTTCTTTCAGTTACTGCAGCCAGATGCTTTGTAAAGAAGTGGATGCTTGTGTTACCGACCTACTCAAAGAACTGGTCCGTTTCCAAGACCGTATGTACCAGAAAGATCCAGTCAAGGCCAGGACTAAACGTCGACTCGTCTTGGGGTTGAGGGAAGTTCTCAAACACCTGAAGCTCAAAAAACTGAAATGTGTCATTATTTCTCCCAATTGTGAGAAGATACAGTCTAAAGGTAAAGGCATGGCATGGTCCTGTGACATGTGGGCCCCTGTGTGAGTGCCTAGTGTGCCATCCTCGTGATCACCACACACCTGGTATACTGTGCCACAGGCCTTGACAGCTCATCTTTGTGGTTTTTGATGAATTGTTTCCCAACTGCATTGACCATTACTAAGTGCCTTACCCTCTGTAGGGCAAGTGGGTCCTGTGCTCCTGCACACGGTGGGCCCAGCCAGCCCACGCAGCCCTCTGGCATCAGGGAAAGACATGCCTCTGTTGTGCAGGCTGCCACCCTGGGGCTGGGATGGTCACTGGTCACTCACACCACAGAGATGCTACACCTGACAGCCAAGACAAGCCTAGGGCTTTTGTCTACTTGACATTTAGTTGTTCATACTGTGGTTGACTCATCTGCTTGCTTGTTACAGGTGTGACTTTGTCTAAATATTTTTCTATTTTACTTAAACTGGAATATATGTTTTGTTGGATGTGATATGCTGGGTCAGGTGACAGTGAACCGTCACTTGTGACATCTCATGTTTGGCCTACACTTGTGCTCTCTTGACTTCTGGAGGACTTGCCTATCCCTGTTGTGTCCTTCTCAAATTGAGCAATAGGAGAACTGATAAGAGCAGACTGGCATAACTCTTATCCTTCATCTCCATCTAGGCTAGGGAACTCACAAGCTTCTCTCTGGCCCCATTCCTTTCTCCTGCAATGTAAAATTCAACTTTTTTTTGAGATAATGCATCCACATCCTGTGGCTGAACCCGCAGAGATGTTTTCCAGTTATCATTTCCTATCTAAAGCCTGGAGGTTTTCCCCCAGCCGGCAGCTCTTCCCTTTCCTAACTTGATACGGGTCTACCATCACTGCTGCCAGAATCATAACAGACGGGATCTCAGTGACCCACCCATCTGGTTATGCGCCCAGAGGCCTTTCCAGGTTATTGAAGAGGACAGGCCACATGCTTCCGTGGCTGTTTTTGTCAGTGTTGTACAAGTCCATAGCTAACGGGTCAAGTAGTCCTGTAGGGTTGGGCTCCCTCCCTTTCCGTATCTCCATCTAAGAGGCTTGTGAGCTACTGCTTCATGTGTTTCCAGTTTTAAGTATTTGTCAACTCCCCAGTAGAGCAAAACAGCTTTGCTGTTACTTACCCTAATGTATAGTTTGGGTTATTGTCCTTGTTTTGTGGTGGTTGCTTAATTGTCTATATACTTAGCATTAATGAAACCTCATGCCCTCAGCCAGCTGCCTTGGTCTCTTCTAAGACAGTTGGTTACACTAGGCATTTTGCAGTTTTATCTGCTAAAGAAACCTGTATTCCCAGCTTGCTGCACCTCATGTATTTGGCACCCAGGGATACCCTTAACTCTCACCCCGCTCTTGATAAGGTATTATTTATGGACTCCTTCTTGGGGTGCACTCTTGTTTTGTTGGAGCACTTTCCTCCAGTGGTTTAGGAGAAAAGGATACATGGGAGGCATATTTTGAACCTCTTGCTTGAAATCCAGAGTGTCTGATTCTTGATCCTTTGTGATCTTTTTGCACCCCCTCTTCTCTGGGAGTTCACTGGAAGTGCCTTGTTACAGGATGTGCAACAGTTCGCATCCAGTGTCTTTGGCTCTGGGACATGTTGAATTTTTGCTTTAAATCCTCTCCTCCAGTCCCTCCCAGCTCTTCTTGGAACTGCGTCAGGGTCAGGCCTCCTGGACTGGTGTCTTCACATTATTTGTTTCCTGCTTCTTTTCATCTCTTCCTTTTGGTTTTATTTTCTGTTAGGATTTCTCAACTGTGTCTTCTGAACTTTCTGTATAACTTTTTACTTCTGATATTTTTATTTTTGGGGAGCTGTTTTCATCCTCGTGAAGATTCCTTTTTTTATCACATTACTTCTGCCTCATGGATGCCTCTCTGAGAATTTTAATGATGCTGAATTCCTCTTACTGCACTGTCTCTGTTTTCTCCCAGTAGTTTGTTTTGTTTGTTTTGGCCTCTCATAGTGGAGGTTTTCCACAGATGTCTACTATCCCTCAGTTGTCTGTGCTTATTTAAGAGCCGGTAAACAGCTGACTAGAAATCCGGGTGTGTGGCTGGTGTTCAAGGCTGTGAGCAGCATTGAGGGTGATGGTTCTCAAAATGTAGCCAGCTTCAGAATCACCCAGAGGCCTGGGGAAAACACAGATTCCAGAGTTTGTGCTTCAGTATGTCCAATGGGCCCAAGAATTTGTACTTCGAGCAAGTTCCCTGGTGCTGCTACTCCTGCTCCTGCTGCTGAGGAGTGCACTGAGAACTTCTGCTGTAGGACGATGTGGTTGGGCTGCTTCCATGTCGGAAGTGCCCCGGGTGTCTCTGTCTCCCCTAGGGCTGGTCACATCCCCAAGGAAGACTTCTCTTTGCCTGCTGGAGGGACAGGCGAACTTCACCCTGTGAGCTCATCTTGAGGTCACCACCGTTAGATGTGTGGTGTGTCATACCCTGCAAATGTGTGCTCTGCCTTACCAGAGGGCTGCAGCTGAGCAACTTGCCTCTTTGCCAGTTTTCAACCAGCCCTCCTCACCGGTGCATCACCCTATTCCTGGCCTTTGGGGAATTCTGGGGTCCAGGACTGGCTATTCTAGGCTTTTCTCACTGTTAGCTTAGGTTGGCTAGCTCAGTTGTCCATTTGCTGAAACTTTTTGCTGTTGTCTCTTATATTCTATGGATTTAGGTCTTTTTTTTAACAACAACAAAAAAAGGTATATATATATATGTACTCAGCCCACAGTCACCCCACTTTCTTTTTTTTGAGACTGTTTTGCTCTTGTTGACCAGACTGGAGTGCAGTGGCGGGATCTCAGTTCACTGCAACCTCCACTTCCCGGATTCAAGCAATTCTGCCTCAACCTCCCAAGTAGCTAGGATTACAGGCATGTGCCACCACACTCAGCTAATTTTGTATTTTTAGTAAAGATGGGTTTTCTCCATGTTGGTCAGGCTGGTCTTGAACTCCCCACCTCAGGTGATCTGCCTGCCTTGGCCTCCCAAAGTACTAGGATTACAGGCATGAGCCACTGCACCCAGCCATTTTTTTTTTTTTTTTTTTTTTTTTTTGAGACAGAGTCTCACTCTGTTGCCCAGGCTGGAGGAGTGCAGTGGCATGATCTCAACTCACTACAGCCTCCACCTCCCGGGTTCAAGCGATTCTTCTGCCTCAGCCTCCTAAGCAGTTGGGACTACAGGCACATGCCACTGCACCCTAATTTTTTAGGGTATAAATACAAAAATACAGCTAATTTTTGTATTTTTAGTAGAGACAAGTTTTCACCATATTGGCCAGGCTGGTCTCAAACTCCTGACCTCGTGATCTACCTGCCTCGGCCTCCCAAAGTGCTGGGATTACAGGCGTGAGCCACCGCACCTGCCCCCACACCACTTTCTTAGAAGCCATCATTCCCCTTCTCTGCCTCTGCCAGAGCATGGGGCTAGGTTTTTACTTGATCAGCATCATAAGGATTTGTTGTGCACTTAAAATGTGTTTGCTTAATCATTGGTTCCAACATGTTTTTACTTTGAGGCATGAGGGACTTGATTGTATATCTTATAAATATTTGTCAGATAAGATATGGCTTGATTAATTACATTGAAGTACTGTATTTGCCCTGAGTGGCATTTTACTAATAATTCTTAACTCTAACTTTGAAATGGAAATTATCTGAGCCGAGCATCTTGCTTGACATAAGCTTTCTTGTGGAACTTCAGTAGTTAGCCCTTGCCACGTGCTTTCATCTCACTAATAACAGTGGGTTGGAGGTTGTTTGAGCAGAACAGTCTGGACTTTGCTGCTTGTATTGGGTGTTCCCAAGCCCACCACCAGGTTGAGGGATGTGCCAGGAGGACTCACATGACTCAGCATAGAGTGGTACTTGCAGCTGTGACTTACTACAGTGAAAAGACGCAAAGCAAAAGCAGCAAAGCGAAGAGTCACATGGGACTAAGTGTCGGGGAACCGGGCTCTGGCTTCCAAAAGTCACTTTTAGTGACATCACATGGGAGACTCTTAATTCCCCAGCAAGTTAAGAGCCCCTGGGAACCAGGGATGCACATCAGAGACTCAGCGCCTGGGCTTCTGTTTGGGGCCAGTCACACAGTCATCCTCTGCCTAGTCCATACGAAGTCCAGACTCCAGAAGGAAAGCAGGTGTTCAGCAGAAACCACAACACACTATGGAGGCACAGTCAGTTACTCCTACCAGTTAGGCTGCTGGGAACCCTCTCAAAATCCAAGTTCACAGACCCCACAAGCCTGCTGTGTTTGGTTGTTTCTGCATACTGCTCAGATAACATTTCAGATTCACTCCCAGGAGCTGGAGTGGACACCAGGCATGTTAGGGGGACTTCATATGTCTCCCCTAACAAACTGAATGTAGATTTCACTATAATTATATCTAAGGAACACAGAACACTCCACCCCACCTCTGCCCCATCTCGCCTTTTCCCAGCCCATCCGGAACTGGTTATTTTTCTTCAAAGTTTTATCCCAGGAGGCTGCCTCCTCATCACTTTACAAATGCTTTGGGTACATCAGGGGCAGGGGGTGGGCAGAATAAGGGCTGTGAGCTTAGAAATTAATCTCCCAACCAACTAGATGCAGAATGAATTCCCAGTTTCCACAGTATTGTAGGACGTGCACTGCAGAAGTTCCTCTCTTGAAATGAGAGGATTGATATGTAATTAGGTTCCAGGTAATACTACGCTAATTGTAAACAGTTGTTTCTTACAGGTGTTCTATAAGGACTAGATGAGTATCCTGTAGGGCAGGTGCCTGGCCTGCAGTGCTGTGTGCATTGGTATCAGGAGCTTGGCATTTTCTGTGAATTATTCATGTTCATTGACCATGTGCTTTTGGGATGTTGCTCTTTTAGATTAATTTGTACCTTTTCCCTTTGAGTACGAGATGCAAGTGTTTTTTCTGGTTTGTCAGTTACCCCCCAAAAAAAATTGGCCATGCAGAGATGCTAAGTGTTATGTATATTGGTATTTAATTTTTTTAATTGCATCTAGGTATTGCGTTATTTCTCAGCCTTCTCATTCCAGTGTTTACAAGGTTTGCTTTAAAAATTCTGTTTATCTCCTGGTTCCTTCATTTTTATATGTTTAGGTAGGATTTATTGTGGTCTAAGATGAACTGGATGAGCCCACCCAGTCTTCCAGGATCTTCTCCCTGATCAATCCAAAATGCTGTTTCTCATGTACTGTTTCCATTAAACTCTGGTTGTGTCTTGTGTCCATTCTGTTTATCTGCATAACCTTTTTTACACTTTATAGTAAACTTTTATACCTGACCATGTTAGTTAGCCTGACATCTTTTTATATTTTTTCTGTATTTTTTATTTCTCAAAGAAATCCCATCTATAGTAACTTAAAGTATTTTAAAGCAGGGATCCCCAACTCCTGGTCTGCAGCCCCGGTATTGTCTGTGGCCTCTTAGGAACGGAGGTGAGCTCTGCCTCCTGTCAGAGCAGCCACAGCGTTGGATTCTCATAGGAGCACAAGCTCTGTTGTAAACTGCGCATATGAGGGATGTGGGTTGCACACTCTTTATGAGAATCTAACTAATGCCTGATGATCTGAGGTGGAACAGTTTCATCCTAAAACCATCTTCCCCTGTGGAAACATTGTCTTCCAAGAAACTAGTCCCTGGTGCCAAAAAGGTTGGGGACCGCTGTCTTCAAGTGTTAGATTAATGTGAAGTTGGCATTTCATCATTTTGGATCATTCTGTCCAGGAGCATAGGTGACTTTCATTTGTTCACATTTTCTGTGGCTGGGGTGGTTTAAAAGACAAAGTCTTGTTCCATTGCCCAGGCTGGAATGTAGTGGCATGATCATGGCTCATTGCAGCCTTGAACTCCTGGGCTCAAGTGATTGAGCTTGCCTCAGCTTCCTGAGTAGATGGACTACAGGCACATACCATCACACTGGGCAGATTTTTCTTTTTCTTTCTTTGGTGGAGATGGGATCTTACTATGTTGCCCAGGCTAATGTGTTCTTTAACAGCATGTTGACGTTATCTGTAACTCTTTCATGTTTCTTGAAAAATTCATTCCTACCAACTTGTGTTGTAAATGGAGTCATCTCTTTGATTACCTACGCCAGCTGGCTGCTGTGTGAGTGTATAGAGACTTGTGTCAAAGCCCCTTATTTACTTCTCATGCTGTTAGGAGTAATTCTCAGGTGCTGTTGGGTTTCAGGTGGCCAGGTGCATCACCTGCATGTGGTGCTCATTTCACCTCGTTCCTCTTGCTGGTGCATCAGCCTTGGCTGGTGCCTGCCCCAGAAGCATAGTCAGGGAATAGAGGGTAGTGAGCCCCCAGGAGCCACACCTGTGCCTTGACCAGGGGTACAATGTGGAGTAAGGAACTTTAACCTTTCTGTGCCTCTGGTTCTCCATCTGTCAGTGAGAACACAAGCATCTCTCTGCCTTTTGGGATTTGGGGGAGGACGCAGAAGCTAACAGGTGTGAAGCAGTTAGTGGATCAGTGGCCTGGCAGGTGGTAAGTTTCAGTAAGACTAACGAATAGTTAACCTTTCCTGTTAAGACAATACTAGCTGTGTTTTCATTTTATTTTTTCCCATATTTTTGGAGAGTTGATTCTTCATGTGGCTGCAGCTTGCTCTCTCCTGGTATTTTCAGGGGGCTTCTGTCTTGGGTGTAAAATCATAGACAGGTGTGTTGCTAAGAAAAAGCCCTTTGTAAGCAGTGTTAATACCACACTCCATATGACGTGTCTTCCTGTCATCTTTCATTGTACTTTGACCAGGTGGGCTGGATGACACTGTGCACACAATTATTGATTACGCCTGTGAGCAGAACATTCCCTTTGTGTTTGCTCTCAACCGCAAAGCTCTGGGGCGCAGTTTGAACAAGGCAGTTCCTGTCAGTGTGGTGGGCATCTTCAGCTACGATGGGGCCCAGGTGAGCGCACGGGGCACAGGCCTCTTCAGTCACTGCCCATGGGAGGAAGTGGGGCAGGTGGCCAGTGTGGGCTCACCCACAGAGCAGCCCCAGAACTTCCAGTAGGCTATTATTTAGGAGAAGCCACCATTGAGGCAGAACCTTTCTTATAAAAATGTAGCATTTGTCTCTTTGACAGCATGAGGTGTCTGGTTCTGAATTGAGCTCCATCGTTCTGGGCTTGCTGCTGACATAGTGGCACCTCAGGCAGGCCCCAGAAATCGGCCTAGCCCACTCTTCCCTCTGGGGCAGCATCCCTGGTACTCATCCACAAGCATGGGGTCCACATTGCCCTGTGTCACCCCTGCTTCTCTCTGGAGGGTGCCATTGCTGAGTTTGAGGGGACCTGTATCCTCTGTAGCTGGGATGTTACCTGTGTGCTCTCACTTGTGCCCAAGGATCAGTTCCACAAGATGGTTGAGCTGACAATGGCGGCCCGACAGGCGTACAAGACCATGCTGGAGAATGTGCAGCAGGAGCTGGCGGGAGAGCCCAGGCCTCAGGCACCTCCCAGCCCACCCACACAGGACCCCAGCTGCCCTACAGAAGACGGCCCCCCAGCCCTGACAGTAAAAGAAGAGCCACACTACAGTGAGTGCCTAAGGGAGAGTCAGTCAGCTCAGGTTGAGTGTCCTCCAAGTTACTTACTGACTTTAATTAGAGTCCCCAAGAGAGCAGCTTGACCATTGATGCTGCAAGACCAGCTGAGTAGCAGGGCTTAGGAAATCCAGCTAAGACTGACTGTAATAACGCGTGGTAAATCCAGCCGATTTCCTAAGAGGTATTATCAGACTTTTGAAGTTGGAAGGACTTGTCACTGACTGTCTCAGACTTCAAGTCAGATGTCTCCTGACAGTGGATGGCCTTAAGGATGGCTGTACCCAAGAGAGGCTTGGAAGGTCAAGTGGAAGTTCAGTCCTCTCCTAGCCTACCCACACAAGGCCCTAGCTACCCTGGATTGCCCGCCCCTGCCAGCCAGCTTCTGCTCAGTAAGGGGCAGCCCCCGGCCCAACAGGCTGAGAACAGTGGGAGAACGCCTGCTAGGGCACCTCTGAGCACTGTGAGCTGCCAGGCAGTGGCCACAAGCTCCCTTGCCCATGCTGCTGGTTTTCTGACAGGAATTTTCCAACTTGATGCCTATTCCTCACTCGTGCCATTTTCTCATTTTAGTTGAAATCTGGAAAAAACATCTGGAAGCATACAGTCGATGTGCCCTGGAGCTAGAAGAATCCTTGGAGGCTTCAACCTCTCAAATGATGAATATGAATTTATGAGAGTTCTTGCCTTGTCTGTATTTTGGGTAAGGAAGGGAGGTCTGAAAAATACTTTGAGGCTTTTTCTTCTCAGTTTTTCATGACAGCGTAATTTGTATAACTGTTAAGTCTGGAAATTGATCAGCATTAAAGGACACATGAAGCAGGCCTTGAATGCTACAGAGCCTGTCAAAGAAGGTCGCTCAGATGTGCAGGTGGTAATCTTCTCTAAAAGCCTGGTGATACAGCTCTGGCTTTCTGAGCACACTGTGGATCTGGCAAATACTGGAAAATGTGATATTTAGAATACTTTGGCTGCTAAAGAAACTTCCTCTCCATTGTGGAATAACTGAGCCAAGTGAGTGAGTCTGTGGAAAGCAGGTGCCGAGCTCCCACCTGCTGGATGGAGGTGGCCATGGAGGGCCATTCCCACCTGGCAACAGCACCGTCCTGCAGGGAGCTACTTGGCAGAAGGATGCAGGGCTGCTGGCATCAGAGCAAGAGGGCTATGGGAAAGGGCCCTTTCTCAGGGGATGTAGCTTTTTTTAATGACTTGGGACACTTGGGGGATTTGCTAAAATGAGCCTCACAAGGAAAATTGGTTTTCTAACCTGTGACTTTTTGACATGAATTATTCCTTTGTCTTTATTTTTCAAGGAAACCATGTATATTAAAGTACCTAGATTTGTTTGATAATCAACAAATCTTTCCTTTAAATGAACATATTCTGAATGCGGTTTCTGTCTTAGAGGCCAGGAGGACAGAGTTTACTTTCATATTTTCCCTGTAAGTAAGAGGGCTTATTTATTTTAAATAAAGAGTAATTATTACATTTTGTTTCAGACTGGTGATTTTAGGCTATCAGTGGTCTCTTTCTTACTTGATCATTCCTGTGTCTTAATTTATGCCTTTTGGACAGTCTGGGCCCTGAAGTAAAGGGGGCCATATGGGGGGGGGTTATCTTTAGCACTCTTAGGTCTGGAAGTGGTGATTATCAAAACCTCCAACCCTGCACAGACCTGCTAGAACCAGATCCTGGCTCAGTCCCGACCTGCGCTTGTGTTCTTTTTACCACAGCCAATGGCAGGAAAGAATTTTCATTGCTTTTTGCTTGTCATGTAAGCAGGTTATTGTTTTGGCTTTGAAAGTGCTCTTAACTGAATTCAGTCATGCCAATATTGTACCTCTGAGAAGTGGCCTGTGATGAGCAAATAAAATTGGAATAATGAGTCAGAAATGGCATGCTATGGGCAGGGGCTGGAAATGTGACCAGAGGTTGGTGTATGAAGCACCGTCTGCCCTGTCATCTGTGCAGCTCACAGTGACCAGCATGAGCCCTGCTGTTCTTTACACATTCTGAGCTGCTGAGACATGGGAAGTCAATGTGGTCAGCCAGGCCATCAGTAGTACTATGCAGCTAGTCATCACCACTCATTTCTCTTTCAGGGCAGTCAGTGGGGCCAGCAGGAAAGGAGAGGTCTTTCCTGCCTCCTCATCAGTTGGTAGCAAATCAGTCATGGTAAGTTTGAAAATAGGAGATTATTTGAGAATAAAAGTTCTAAAATTAATTTGTGGGGAAAAAAATAAAATAGCCTGTCAGCTGCACTCAGCAGCTAGTGTTTTAAAATTTGATAAATCAAAAAATGAAAGGTCTCTACTAGATTAATTCCTTTACCCAAAGCCCCTTTTTGGAGCTTTCTAGGTGTGACATTTGTTTTGCTAATCTAAAGATAAAAGCAGCTTAAACAGTAGGTAGGCCTTTTAACATTTCATGCAGCTGCCGAGAGCTTGCTTTCTCCTGGGACTTAACCAAACTCATCATGTGGTTGCCTTGGGGGATGCTGTCATTTTCTTGTCAGTGAAGAACTCCAGCTGAGGCCAATGCTACAGGTGATTTCAGCTCCCTCAGCATGCAGATGGTGCCACATGAACACACAGCTCTCGGCCAGGGGAGCCAAGTACGGTCACTTAACTGAACAATGTACAACTCTACTTTTTCCAGCAGAGCAAAGACTCAAAAATTCATTCTCATAACTATATTTCCCACTCCACGTTACAAAAACTTCAAGTATATAATTATTTTGTTAAGCGTGAAAGTGCTCAAAATCCAGACTTCAGGAGAAGATACAGAAAACAGCACCAAGAATATAAGCCCACAGCATTTCACTCAGCAGTTTGTAGTGGCTGGAGCCAGACCCAAAGCAAGAACCACAGTAAGCTGATAGGTATTTTATAGGAAAACCTCAGGTTGTGAGTATGTGATGGTTCTGTGAACAAGACTGGCATCCTTAGCTGGATCGGAGGTGGCTGGGCCTCTCAACTCGGGATGTGGAGGGAGAACATGTAGAGATAACCAGGGCGTCTCCAGCATCTTCAGGACACCTCTGTTGTGATGAATCCTGAAGGAATTGGCAGGTGATGTATGCTGATCCCACACAAGGGCTGTTATCTTGTCCGGCTCCAGAAAGAAGGGGTGCAAAACGGGCCACTGTCATAGTACTAGGAAGACACTGAGTATTTGCTAGGATCACCAGAGGGGTGCGGCTTGACTTTTAACAGAGAGGCTTTGGTTTTATGATAGACATGAAAACTCTCATTCCACAGACAAGAAGAGACGTGTGTATAAGATTAAAGGCTGAGCAGCTTTAGGACAAGTTCACACACACAGTGACAGTCTTCAGAGATACAGCTTTAATAATTAGAGACTTGAACAGCAGGTAGAACAAAACATCAGACTCATTCCATTGTCAAGAAATTTAATGTGGCACCAGGAGATTTGCATAATTGACCTGTTTGGCTTTCTGCGTCAAGCTCAGTGTCTTATTGCAGAAGCTGAGTATTGACGGGATACACTCAGAGGCATAAACTGCAGCGCTTGATAAAATAGAGCCCAGTATTTTGAGGTTAGTGAAGAAAACACAAAGACTTGACAGATGCACTCCCAGATCGCATCTCACAGTCATTCAAGGTTTAAAGCAAGGCATCATGTGGAGTCTCACCTTCTCTCATCCCGGTCATGCATCTTAGAGTTCCT
The DNA here is from genome assembly GCF_049354715.1 of Callithrix jacchus. NCBI lineage: Eukaryota > Metazoa > Chordata > Mammalia > Primates > Cebidae > Callithrix > Callithrix jacchus. The sequence goes on from NC_133502.1 coordinate 73,209,443, forward strand.
TGGCTAAGTCTGCAGGTGGGAGAAGCGGCAGGCTTGATTTGCATCAATAAAAGCAGCGATCTGCGCTCGCCATGCTAACCCTGTTGACTCTTAGGGGTGGGGGTGCTCTCTAAAGGGATCACTAGGGCAGTGTAAGGTCAGCCTTCAGAGCCTGCTGCCTGTCCCTAGAGGAGCCTGCACACACACACTTGTTTTAGTTCAAGAGAGCAGCTGTCGAAGCCTGTCAGCCATCCTAGCTACCTGCCTATGCCAGACAGAACGTCCTGCCCCAGGTAAGCAACCTATTTTTTAAGTCTTGGTTCCTGTCACAGGCTTGCTTGGGTCCAGTGCATCTCCACTGTCCCGCCTTTGGGGGAGGCATCCATCAGGCGGTGGCCCAATGGCTGTGTTCGGAACAGGCTTAGGTAAGACGGCTCACTGCTGTGGGGGCCCAGGCCTTCTCCAGGGGTGGCTGTGGTCAGTGGCGGCAGGGTCTGCTGGGGTCGAGGTTGTTGTCGGGGTCTGCTTCCTGGTGGCTACAAGGTGTCCTTGCTACAGCTTTCCTGAAAGAATAATGTGGTCTTTGAATCCTTGTTGAAACAGATGGGCCTTTCCTGCTCTGCAGCCCAGTCTGTTTCGTAGCCCATCCCAGGCAGAGCACTCAAGGTCTCAGCCTCCTGTTGTGGTGTCCCTCCTTAGTGTCTAAACATCCAAATAGCAGGAGTGGTTCTCTCATACACAACAGGAAGGCAGGGCAGCAACGCACTCACTCAACTCCCAGGTTGTCCTGAGAGGGAGAAGGGCTGGAGTGAGGGAGCCTATGTGTGCTCAAGTACAGAGGATCAGCTGCAAATGCAACAGGTGGCAACAGTTCAGGGGATCTGCTGGCAGCCACGTAACCCACATACTTTAACACACTCATCTAGGCAGCTGCAAACCCCACAGCCAGGTGCCAGCACACACTGAAGAATCCCTGCCTTTGTCTTCCGTATCGGCTACTTGGGAGCCAGGGCTGGACAACTTTGTCTCCACAGGGGAAGCCCTGTCTAGGGAGCCTCTGCCCTGCTGCCTGCAACTTCCATGCTGTAGCCCAGGGCTTAGCTTAAACCTGCCAGGGCTTAGCTGAGGAAGCCACTCCCCGCCCCTCCAGCAGCTGCTTCAGGTGAGGCACCCAGCCAGGAGAGTTCTCTACCTGTCCAGGTTTCTTGTTCTCCTCAAAGTAGTGGCTGGTTGAGTGTTCTGTCCAGGGTGTGCGGTGGCTGTGGAGGCCCATCTAACCAGACACCCCTGCCCGCAAGTCCCTCCCAGTCTCGCTTCCAGTCTCCTTTAAGATCTGGGGCCAGATGCCCCTTGATCTCCTGAAGCATCAGCAGCAAGACATGGGATTTCCCCATGCAGAGTTGCAGGTTTCATAAAGCAAACTGCTCCAGGGCTAAGAGGGAGCAAGTGGGGTCCTTGTGAACTGGGCCCTTGAAAGATGGAGGTGGCAGGGACCCTGGCCCAGCTCCAGCCCCCTTTCTTTGCCCAGCTGCAGCCACATACCCACGCCTTCCTCCAGCTCTGCATCATCCGGTCGTGCTCCCCAGCCACAGCCCTCCAAGCAGAGAGCTCTCTGGTCCACTTCTCCTGGTGGGTCGCTTCTGGAAGACAAGCAGGGTCCCCAGATCACAGCTTTGTGGGCATTTACAGCACCCTTAATGCCCACTGGCCACCTTTCTCAGTGGAAAGCCAATAAATCCCAAACCCAAAATGCTACTGTGCAAGCATGCTTTTACAGCATGTTTTTTTCACTATCATTGTAAATACTGAAAAATCACCTAAAAGGGTTGCAGTGGGCATGGGAATTACTTACCAGGTCTCATCACAGCAACCTGCACCTTCGAAGTCTTGTTCCCTGCTGAGGAGAGGACAGAGCAACGATATTCGGCGCTTTCCCGGATGGCGTCCTGCAGCCAGCTGAGCACATGGGCCCTGCCGTTGGGCAGTGCATGGGTCTGCACAGGGACACAGGTCTCCAGAGCCCGCCCATTCTTCTCCCAGACAAAGCGGATGTCTGCAGGACCTGGGGGCACAGACCATTTCCACCTCTGAGTCCATATTTAGGACTCAAAGAAGCTTGCCCAGGAGGGGATAAGGGGTTACCTCTTTTGTCCCAGCTGGACCCGAAGTGACTTGGGACAACTCCCAATTCAGTCCCTGGGATTCCCCTGCAGGCGGCTTCCCCATGGCCAGTGGGAGTCTTGGCCTTGGCCCCCATCCTGTGGACTTCCTGATCTTTGACCTTAAATGCCATTTTTCAAAGCACATATGTGTGGCTTGTGTCCCCCATGACCCCCTTTTTCACAGCACTGTGCCGGTTTCCTGCAGAATGGTTCTAGGTCTTGGAACAGCACCCCACCTCACCCTGGCCTGCTGCCACTCTCAAGTCCTGTGACCACATGAACAGAGACATCCCAAAGGCCCTGCCATCATCAGGCCACAGCACAGAGGCCCAGAGGTTGGCCAGCTGTGTGCAGAGGGGGATGCGCCAGAGTGGGGACCATGAGGGCCTATCTCTCCAAGTGAGATACTGGGACCTGGGGTGGGCTTGGAGGGGAGCAGACAGCACAGGGGGGCTGGAGAGCTCAGACCCTGGCAAGGGCTGGGCCCTGCAGAGTTAGGCTGGGACCGTCAAGTGCAGCACATCCAGGATGGGCTTCCAGCCTTGAGCATGGACCCTGGGCCCAACATTGGACACTTCTCCCCCAAACCTCTGTTGTTACTGTCTGGGCTTTTGATCTTAATTACTTATGGAAAAAAGTAGAGGGACCAATTACTTCACATACTGTCAGTCTGTCTCACCCTGTCCGGGTGCAGCCTGGCTGGCCTCAGCTTGTCTGAGGGAGAGATCAGGAGGGTGGGCAAGTTAGGGATGTTCCCCTGTGGCCCAGGCTGCCTCACCTGGGGAGGCTGGCCTCGTCCCTGGACAAAAAGGCTGCACAGCCAACCTGAGGGCTACCCCATACCCCATATTTGTTCCAGGTGGCTGGGGTGGGGCTGTAAAAACCAGAGTGTTGAGGGGGCCCACAAGCAAGGTCTGGTCACCAGGTCACCTCCCGGCCTTCCTTCCCTGTGAAGTTTTTTGGCCCTTCAGGGGCTGCTGGCCATGTTGGGACAGGCTCAACTCCCTGTACCTTACTGAAGGAAAAACAAGCACATCAACTTAGATCTGCTTCACACACTGGCTTCCACTCAAATGCAGAAAGGAGTGAGGGGGGCAGCATTCCCTAAGCTCCAGCCCCAGTGTGCAGACCCTGGAGCTGAGTTGGGATGACAGGGAGGGCCAGGCCAGGCCCTGGAGGGTGGGTGAGGGGGTGCAGGTGCCCTTCTGTCCCTGAAGCTCCCGCTTGTGGTGGGCTGGGTAGGCCAGCCAGCCTGCGCTGCTTCTTCTGGCTCCCACAGGTGCAGCCTTCATCAGGCCAGGCACCCCAGCAGCGTGGAGTGGGTTGATAACCTCCTACCTCCTGCCCAGCAACCTGGCTCCCTGACCAGCACCTGCCCTTCCTTGAGACCCACCAAGGCCCCCAAGTGGGCCATGGCTTCCTCTTGACCATGACACCTTTTAAGAATTAGTCTTTAGAAGTTAAATTTGCCCTAGATGCTCATCAACCTGGGAATGACAAAATGTGGCTTCATGGAGACCGTTTAGCAGTGAAGAGGAAGGATTTCAGAACACTAAGCAGGAAAAACAAATTCCAGAGCCAAAGAAGTCAAAAGTACCTGCACACACACATACAAACTGGCCTCGTTCTCAAGTGTCGGGGGAGGAGTGCGCCCAGATACAGGTGTTAAACAGTGTGGGAGGACAGTGGTGGCCAGGGAGCTTTTCATTTCTCTAGCATGTGCTGGATTTTTGAAAAGAAGAGATCACCAGTTAAGGTGACTTTAGTAATGGATTTTCCCTGCTTTACTGACTGTAGCATCTACTCACCTTTGTCCAGTCTCTGGGTCAACAATTCCCCACTGTCCATGATCATCAGAGAGTGTTCCTCCCAAGGGCTTGGCCAAGCTCAGACCCTTTAGTTCAACAGTCCTAGGAATGAGTCCCAAGATAATGACCGGCCCAGTGAAGCCCTGTTTCTATCAGTGAGGAGTTGGGAAATGTCCAAGAAGTGGGTCACAAGTCATTCATTCCAAGTCTCATCAAAGAATATTCAGCAATACAGAAAAATACTGTTAAGTGAAAGTATCTAGGAGTATGTGTACATATATGTATACACACATGTATACATGTATGCATTTAGATACAGTCATGTATATGCACACAGAAATAGCCTAAAAATGGCCGGGATGCTAGTGGTAACTACCTCTGGATGGTCAAATTTGGGATTGTTTAAATTTTTTCTTTATATTTTCCTGGAGTTTACAAATTTACAACAAGCAAGCATTGCTTTTATAATAGTAATAATAAAAAAAGTGTTATTTAGAAGGAAACATTCCATGAACTCAAGGAAATTCAGATGGTGCTCCAAAACTGTTTTGCATGGCAGCCCATCTGGCCCTGGCCTGGTAGACAAGACCTTGTGGACAGGTTTGGGTTTTGTGCAGAAAAAAAAAACGCTTAATACTCTATAAATTTGTTTTTTCCCACTCAAAATGTTTTGGACTCTAGCCACAGATACCTCCATGTATCTATCTGCAAACACAAGTCCATGTTACACACGTACAAACATGTGTCTACATCTAGGTGCCCACCAACCGGGAAATAGATACTCCCTTCCCCAGCCAATGGGCATCCAGGTAAAACCTCACTTTAAGAAACAGATTTTTTTGAGGTGTTGTAATCAAGTAACACTTTTCTTTGAACAGACAGTGAAGTGAGTTCTATAAAAGCCTAGTCTCCTCCCTCATATGCTGGCACCACCCAGTGGTGACCTGCACCAAGAACCACCCAGGAGACTGGAGCCACTGAGTCACAGGAGCCTCTGGAAGGCTCCCATGACCAAGACTTTGAGACTAAGAATCTGGGTAGCCTGAGCTGGACTGCACTCATCACCCAAAGCCCCATCATAGACCACTGACTGCCAAACATTCCGAAGAGCTACACTCTCAGGGTGGGAGTGGAAACAGGCACCTGTGCTTACCACCGCTAGCATGAGGCATCAGTAAATACTATTTAAATCTGTGCTTGATCATCATAAGACATTAAAGATGTTTTTAAAAAGTACTTACTTTCCATGTATTCCTTTTTAAACTATCCAACTCTTTCTGAATGCATGAGAGAGAAGGAAAGTGAGAGTTAACATCAGCGTGCAAGGCCACCCCATTAGCACTGCACCCTCAGCGGGACAGGGCAGCGGCAACCCAAGTCTGTCCCCCAGAGGCCTGCTCAGGAGCTCCTGGAATACTGGGCCACCAGTGGGGAGCTGTCTTCCACCTCCCAGCAGGGCCCCCTGGAAACACTGCTGGTTTCTTGCTTGGGCCAGTGCTCCAAGCCCCCTAATCATCTAACCCCGTTACCTCAAGAGAGAGGCCAGGCTGGGGTCCTACTCCTAGATCACCCCCTTGGCCTCTGTTGGTGGGGACAAGAGGCTACTAGTCTGATGCTGTGGGGCTCAGCAGCCACCATCCTACATGTGCCTTGGCTCTTCCCAGTGGCTAGTCAGGGGACACTGGTTGTGCCCTCAAAGAAACAAGTTGTCCTGGCTTGGAAGATCTCAGGTAGAGGTCCTGAGATAGATGCTGCCTTCTGCCCCTGCCTGTCACTGTGACCAGTACTTTTAGAGAATTAGCTTAAGTTGGAGGCAAATAAACTTTAACTGCTGTGGCAGATGCTATAGGTAATGATCTTTCTCATAGCCAAGACTGTTGTGAGAAGACTGGTCACCTTGGTATCAGCAAGGGCCAGGTTTATCCACCAAGGCAAGGTTTATTACATCTACTCAGGAGTCCAGGGAGGCTGCCAGCAGCCTGGGCTCCAGCACTCACCTCAGCCTGTTGCTGGGGCACCTCCTGCCTGCTCACTCCCACCCCAAGCCCCTAACAGGGCCAGCTGGTGCCAGGTCCACCATGGCTTCAGAGCTTTATAGACGTGATCACAAAAGTGGAGCAGATTCTACTTTGTAACAAACCAGGTGCCCTCTGAGCAGTGGCCTTGCCCTGAGGAGGGCCTGGAGGGGTGGTCAGTCATCTATCCAGTGACCGAGGCCCATCCTGGCAAGTGCCCCCAGTGCTGTCCCCTGCAGCACTCTGTGTCCTCCTGGCATCCCTACTGCACATGGCCCACTATGACCTCAGGGCTGACGGCTTTGGGGCCAGCCCATCTCCCAAATTCATGTCCAAGTAGCCTTCCTGCAGCTAATGGGGCAGCCAGGCACATCCCCAGAGAGGCCATTTCTCTGTACCCAGCGCTGGCCACTGGCCATCACATCTTCCATGATGGGACTCCCAGCTTGTCCCTGCCTGCACCTGCTGCCCAGGCCTCATTCTGACACCCGCACCCAGCCTCTCTCCCTGAGCCTCCCACTGCTTCCCCAGCCCATCTCTGCTCTCTCCTTGGGGCAGGGTCTCTTCTAATCCTGGGCTTGGGTCCCTGGCCCCTCCTTCCTCCCAGACTCTGGGGACCCTTCTGGGGACAAGGACCATCCAGCTGGGGTATGCCCCAAGGCTCTGCTGGACATCCCTTCTGTGCTCTTTCCAAGTCACAGAGTAGCCAGGGGCCCTGAGAGGAGGGAGGGGAGAGTGAGACCCCTACCATACAGGTAGCAATTCTGACAGCTCCCTTCTCTGAGTCCTCCTCTTCCTGACAGTCACCAGGGCGATGCAGCCTAATGTTTTACTCAGGTATGCTCTGACCACCCAGGGCATTGGACCAGCCCCAGTGCTTCTGGAATGCCCCTGTTCATGCCTGCCATTTACTGGCCAAGCTGGCTTATGAATATGGGCAGGAATCCTTCTCTGCAAAGGGACCTGAGCAAGTACCACCACTGAGGCACCTGCAGGCATTGCCTGGCTCCACAGGGGCTTGTGGGAAGGCACTACTGAGGCACCAAGGGCATTTCCAGACCCCAGGTAACAGAGAGCTGTGTTGTAAAGGCACATGGAATTATCACAGATAACAGAAGACACGTGCACAGCTTCTGGCAAAGCTGCCTCATCTAACATTCTAAGGACCTCAAGGAAGGTGATAGCACTGCCTTGTCCTGGCCAGCAAGGGTGGCTGGCCCAACACACAAGGTCAACTAATTCCCAAGATGGCCTTGGCCTTTCAGGAGTCTGAAACAAAGGGAAATGTCACAGAGCAGCTGGAACACACACTTGCATGCCAACAAGCCACTGTGGCCACTAGGAATGGGGACCCTCTCCAGACCCTGTGACTCCTCAAAGGCCCAAGGGTGCCTTCTGCTGCTGCCCTCTGATGCCCGTGGTTCCAAGGGCTCTGATTTCTAACACTAGTCAAAAATAAAAGGCCGTCCCAAATCCACATATCCAAATGCTGCCTGAAGTATGGGGGAGCCATTAGCAGCTTTGAAAATGACATAGGTCTAAACTACATGGAAGAGAGTCCTGGCAGGGGTGAGGGCAGGGCCCTGACAGAGTGAAGACTATCAATCTATTTCTGTGGTATACACTAACATACAAGCGCAAGATTTGTATGTGCATGTGTACACAACCCACGCCACCATTCATCTCCATCCATCCTTCCGTATGCATGCCAGATGCGCTATGTGCTGACCCAGGGGTGGGGGGTAATTTTTTACCCATCTGTAGTCTCAGACTACATGAGGGACTGGGTTCCCCTCATGAGGGACTGGATTCCCTACATGAGGTAATCCATGGGGAACCTGGGTTCATCAGCACAGAGGAGCAGAGCTTGGCCGCGTGCTAACTTTGCTCCTTCAGCTCCAGCCCGCTTTCCTCTCCTTGTCAATACACATGCTCTCCACTTCCATGGGGCTGCATCCCAATAAACCCGCTGTGAGTTGAAATGATCCTAAGTCAACAATGCGTGTGTGTGGTTGTGTATGTGTGAACATGGTTGTGTGTGGGTGGCATGCACGTGTCTATGCAGTGTGTATGTGGTATACGTGCTTTGGTGTCTACAGTATGCATGTTAGTGTGTGGGTGTCAACAGTGGTATGTTTGGTGTTTGGGTGGTATGTGTGGTATGCTGTGCTGTGTGTGGTGCATGTGTGAGTAGTTGTGTTTGGTATGGTGTGTATGGAGATAGTTGTGTTTTAGGTGTGGTGTGCAGTGTGTGTACTGTTGATATGTGTGCATGTGTAGTGTGCATGGTCTGTGTAGTGTTTGTGTGATTTGGTGTACATGATGTGTTTTGTGCTGTGCATTTATTGTGTGCATCATGTGGTATGTGTGTGTGTGGTGGACATGATTGTGTTTGTGGTGTGGGTGTCTGTTATATAATTTGTGATGTATGTTGTGAAACATGTCATGTGTGGTATGGACTGTGGTGTATATGATGTGTGAATATGTGGTGTGTGTGATATGTTTGTGGTGTGTGTGGCTGGTGTATGTGGTATGTAGGTGATGGGTGTGTTGTGTGGAGGGGGTACAGTATAGTGTGTGTGGTGCTAGTGTGTGGTATATGTATAATATGTGTGGTGTGTGTGGTATAGGTGGCATAATGTGAGTATCTTGTGTGTGTGCAGGGTGTTGTGTGTGGAGTGGTGTGGGGGGGTGTGGTGTGTATCTACAGTGTGCTGTGTGGCTGGCATTGGGTGTTTATGTCTGGGGTGTGGTGTGAATCTGGGGTGTGGTATGCATCTAAGGTATAGTGTGAATCTGGGGTGTGGTGTATCTGGGATGTGGTATGGTGTGTGTATGGAAGGTGTGGTATGTGTCTAGGGTGTGCTGTGTGGCTGGTATTGGGTATGTGTGTCTGGGGTGCGGTGTGAATCTGGGGTGTGGTGTGTATCTGGGGTGTGGTGTGAATCTGGGGTGTGGTGTGTGTGGGGTATGGTATGTATCTGGGTGTGGTATGAGTCTGGGGTGTGGTGTGTGTCTGGGATAGAATGTGTATCTGGGGTGGGGGGGTATGTGTCTGGGGTGTGTGTGTATGTGTGTCCCTGCCCATCCCTCACGGCTGGCACCAGGGTAACTATAGTAAACACACATTGTTAGTCACATGACAGCAATCCATCCCAGGGCCGGCGTGGTGCAGGATGGCTGTGCAGCAGCTGTGAACGCTCTCAAGGCCACTGCCAAGGTCGCTGTCCCTCCTGTGTGGCCACAGAGCACACTGAGGCAGGCGGCCGCTCCCAGCTGCTCCGGGCCCTGCTGGTGCACTCAGACCCCCAGGATTCAGGATTGCCGGGCAAGCTGTTCCCAGGGCACGGGCCCCAAGGAAGTGCAGTCCTGACCTGACCTGCCCACCCCCTTTGTCACTGAGCCCAGGGGACCATGTTTCGGGGTGACACCTTGTGCTGTCTCACCTGAACACTGCAAAGGCATGGTTCCCACCATGACACCCCAGGGTGTCATAACCTCTCTTCTCAGGACCATCCCAATCTGCCCCAGGGACAAGGTTGCCCTGTGCAGGCAGTGGCGGGGGGCTGTTCGGGGAGGGGAAGGCATCAGTGGATCTTTTGTATCACTTCCATTGATAATTCCCCTTCCCAGAGGCAAGAACTGTGGTGGAGAAGGGAAGAAATGTGTCTAGGTGGAGAGGGGCACTGGCAGCCAATCTCCCACCCCAGCTCCTGACATGGGCCCACAGGTGTGGCCCTGTCCCCTCCCTTGGATGGGCAGCGAGGCCCCTGGGTGCAGGACAAGAGTGGACCTCCACTCCACCATCAGGCCTCAAGCTCTCTCACCCACAGGACACAGGCCTCTCTGCACTACTCTGCCCATGTGGCTACATCACCTCTACTGCACCCCACGCTGGGCCCTTGTGCCCTGACAGCCTCTGCACACACCATGGGCTGCATGTGGTAGACCCACCCTGATTCCCTTTCAGGAAGCGCTTTGGTCTCAAAGGGCCCCTTCTTTCCTGGATGGCCCAGTCCACAGGGCCACCTTCTGATCACTGGCCAACAGCATGTTAGGGCAGATGGGGATGTCTCCTGGGTGACACATGGGCCTCCACCGGCTCTGGGGCAAACCCAGTCCCCAAGTGCAACCCTAACCACCTGACCTTCCATCACTCAGCCCCCTCTGGGGGGTGAGATGCTCCCCAAGACACAGGGTCACCCAGTAAAGCTGGAGGCATCCGGACACAGCATGGAGAACAGAAGATGCCATGGATGTCCTCTAAGTTTCATATTCTAAAAACACTTTGCTAGCCCTTCAATCAGCCCCCAAACCACTGTGACAACTACCATGAAAACAGCTGTTACAGAAAAGAAAACCCAGCCAAGTTCCAAAGCAGCCCTGCCCTGGGTGGCTGGGGGAGGACGCAGAAGGAAGCGGCAGGCCTGGTCCTTGAGCACATTGTAATGCCATCTCCAGGCCCTGGGCCTCACCTGGAATGGTTCATTCCTGGCCCACAGGGCAGAAGATGACACTCTCCTCAGGAAAGTCTGGGATCTGCAAGCCACGCTGTGGCCTCTGCCACAGGAAGCATCTGCAGACCCCAACAGAACCCTGGAGCCTATTCTGGGAAAATTAACAACCACAGCCCCTCTGAGCTCACGGAATGCCCATGATGCCCTGGCTTCGGGCCACCCTGGAAAGGCCTGAAGCCACTCTCTCTGAAGCTCGTCATCCATAGGGAGGTCTCACAGCCCTCGCAGGCTGTGGCCTCAGTGGAAAAAGGGAACGGGAAAAAGCGCTCTCCAAATGCCTCTGGAGAGCAAGACCACATGAAAAGGTTGGCAGAGGGCTGGAGACCTGAGTTCCCAACCTGTTCAGTCCATCCTGAGCGCTGGGAAAGGACCCCACTACTCTCTCAGCCCCTCGACCCTCTACACACTGCTCCTGGCCACACAGCTGCAAGCCCATGGCTATATTCACCAGATCTGATCTGTGGCTGCCAGGTTTCTGTGAGGTCTGCCCACGGGAGGCATTGACAGGAGACAGGAAGTCAAAAGGAAGAAACGTTTCAGTGGCTTCTCATAGGACCTCCAGCAGTGGTGAAGGCAGCGTGGCGGGCAGGGGGAGGCTGCAGGTCACAAGGCCACAGCCTCGGTGGCACAGCAAGTAAGACTGAGTAACAGTGTTTGACATTTCGCTCTTCCTGCCCACTGCTGGTAATGGAAACCTCACCTTCCCACTTTGTTCCCAGCCCTTCTAACACCTTTGTAACCAGTTCCTGTGTTAAATTCCCTGTGCTTAAAATACCTGGAGTGGTTTCTGTTGCTGTAACAGCGAAGTCCCTTCTCCCTGGGCACCTGTCTTTCATTCCCTGTGACCCCAGGGGCTTGTGTGCATGCCTAGCTACAGGGAGCACACTTGGGGGCCTCACATTTTAAAACATAACAGTGGCCAGGCGTGGTGGCTCATGCCTGTAATCCCAGCACTTTGGGAGGCCAAGGCGGGTGGATCACCTGAGGTCAGGAGTTTGAGACCAGCCTGGCCAACATGGCAAAATCCTGTCTCTACTAGAAATACAAAACTTAGCGGGCATGGAGGCACGTGCCTGTAATTCCAGCTACTTGGGTGGCTGAGGCAGGAAAATTGCTTGAACCCAGAAAGTGGAGGTTGCAGTGAGCCAAGATCGTGTCACTGCACTCTAGCCTGGGCGACTCAAAAAAAAAAAAAAAAAAAAAAAAACCATAACTGCTCCTGACCACACGTTCTGCCTGCGCCTGCCAGTAAAGGAGCCCTGGGTCCATGGCCAGGTCACAGCGACCCTATGCCCGCTTCCCAGCCTCCCCACCAGGAAGGAGCTTCCTGGGTCTGCCTGAAGGACTTCAGTGCTGTGACAGGACACTGGCTCCACGGAGACACGAAGCCATACGGACTGCCTGCCCCAAGGCAAACTACCTGGCTGAGGAGCACCATTCAGCTGTGAGAGCCGCCACAGATGGCTCAGCACAGGCTTGGTCCACGGCACCCAGTGGAGGGCAGGAGCCACACAAGCCAGCCCAGCAAAGCTCCGTCTCCGCAGCACTCCATGCACACTAGCAGCTTCTCCTGTCCAATGCAGCTGCCAAGAGACATTCTGGGCTCAGCAGACATGGGCCACCTGGGGCTCTCAGAGCTTGTTTAACGGGAGAGGGCAGCACCTTAAAACTCTCAGGAGCTACTGACAGTGTGTTTAAAATGTTTAAAAAGGGAGCAATTGGGTTTGCTTTTCCTCTTCATTAACTGCATTGCTCCCCCGGGCAAGCTCTAAGTTGCCATTTCCTTTCTTTCTCTATCTACTGATCACTCAGACGACAAGACAGTGGCCACCAGGGCCACCAAGCACTGCTGGAAGCACCGGATACATCTTTGAAGTGTGGTTGTGAACCTTCCGCTATCTTTCAAGAGCAGACATTCCATCAGAATATTTTCCAATCCAGGGCAAATGTCTCCTATATCCCAGGGGAGTACACTAGACTTAGTCTTTTCTGCTGTTATTTTATAATGATGATGGTGACGTTTGAGACAGGGTCTTGCTCTGTGGCCCAGGCTGGCATGCAGTGGCGACATTGTGCCTCAAACTCCTGGGCTCCAACAATCCTCAAGGCATGTGCCACCAAGCCTGGTTCATTTTTTGCATTTCTGGGTAGAGATCAGGTCTTGCTATGTTGCTATGTTGCTCAAGCTGTTCTGGAATGCCTAGGTTCAGGCGATCCTCCTGCCTTGGCCTCCCAAATCAGGAGGACTATGCCCCCCAATCTTTTCTGCTTTTAAATACCACAAAGCAAGTCATTAAAACGCCTAATCTGGAAGCTCTGAATTTTAAAAACAAATTCCAAATACCACTTATATCAACCTCCAAATTGTGAGCAGAAATAGAAGCACTCTGGCTCTGGAGGCTGAGGCAGGAGGATGGCTTCAACCCAGGAGGCAGGGGCTGTACTAAGCTGTGATTGTGTCACTGCACTCCAACCTGAGTGACAAACAGAGACCCTGTCTCTCGAAAAAAAATTTTTTAAGGGAGAAGAAATCCTAATATACCATGGGTTAGGAAATTGGGGCCTTTGGGGCAAATCAGGCCCACCATGGATTTTTGTAAATAAAGTTTTATTGGCACACAGCCTTGCCCACTCATTGTATATTGACTATGGCTGCTTTTATAATACAACAGCAGAGCTGAGTGGCTGTGACAGCCCGTGGCCACAAGGCCTAAATATCTAGCTCTTTACAGAAAACATCGTTTGACCCCTGTATACCAGAAGTGGCTTCACACTGACTGTTTACAGTTTCCCTCAGATGGACCCACAATGAAAGCGTGAAATGGCTCAACCAAGGGATGCAGCCATGACAGATAAGGAAGGTATAGGAACACGTGGAGGGATGTGGAGGATGCCCCCACCCACCGCCCACCTGCCAGAGGAGACGGATGGATGGGGCACAGAGCACACAGAGGGCCCGACTCACCTGTGGCCTGGCAGAAGAGGTGAAAGGTCCCCAAGACGTGCACATGCTGTGCCTGGTCACTCAGGAAGGGTGGCAGCAAGGAGACGCTTGAGCTGCTGTCGGGCCCTGCATGCGAGGCTGGCCAGGGGGTCCAGGGAGAAGAAGGCCTCCCATCCCCTGCATGGCCCAGACAGGACAGGGAGGAGGAGCCAGGAGAAGGGAGGGGCTTAGGAGATGAGGCTGTGAGACAGAGGACAGAAAAGAGAGGGCACTGAGGAAGAAGTCGCCAGGAGCACGTCCCAGGCCAGAGAGGGCACAACACAGCAGGAAACAGACAGAAAAGAGCAAGCCCAGCTGTCCCGCCTGGGCCATGCAGAGGCGGGAGGCTGCACAGCCTCTGCTAAGGAACGTCTTCCCCAAATCAAGGATAGAAGCTTCTCATTTATTTGGGTACTTTCCAAATGTATACAATTCAAAGTAGAAAAATAAAAACAAGGTAAATCTTATAAAAACACAAATGTTTACACCAAAATGGTCAAATCCTATCATGCTGGAAGACGAGACGGTCCACACACGCACACAAACATCCAGAGTTTATTGCTCTTCACCATGGAAAAAGTCTCTTCCTGATGGGTATTTACAAAGCAGGGAGATGGAGTATGAAATTAACCAGCGTTGAAATCGTACCACCCATTCATATCTTCAGGACAGGGCCAGGAACAGCGCCGTGCGCTCGAAGGGGCCCATTGCCTTCCAGGGGTGGGCAGCTCAGGGAGTCCGGATGGAGAGTCTGCACAGGCAGCAGGTATGAAATTGAAGCAAGAAGAGAAAGGAGATATTCAGAGAACCAAAGGCGTCCTTGGAAGGTTCTGTCTGTCTCAATGGGAGGATCAGATCGACAGCTGTGAGCACCAGATTGTACCGCCCTCCCCGTCTCAGCTCTGGGCCAGCCTGGCTCCACCAGCTCACCCGGGTCACCTTGCCTTGCTCAAAACCCACCTCACGGACTTGGGAAGGTCCTCGTCTTCGAGAGAGTAAAAGTTAAAAAAAAAAGAAAAATGAAGTGCAGAAAGAAAATTTCTCCAAAAACGATGCTTCCCTCAAAGAATAAAGTTAAAACAAGAAAAAGGTGTGTGTGCTCCAAGGTGTGTTTATGTCTACATTTTTAAAAGCAGAAAGAATGCATTTAGCAAAAGGAAGTTTATCCCTGAGAATCTTAAGCAAAGTAAGCCATATTTTATCCCAAATATATAACAAAATATGGAAGATATACATCTTCTTTTAAATATTAAAACACCTGCTTCTGTAATTTAAAAAATGACCTATGACATCAACATAATCAAAGCAAAATCCTAAAAAAATAAAATTAAGTGGAAGAAAAGGTTCGTGCCAATCTGGACAATAGGCGATAAGTTACCAATCTGATAAACTAAAACGTGATTTCCAATCTGGAATTAAATTATCTTTTAGTGGCTGCTAGGAGGAAGGGAAGCCGAAGGGATGCTCTTCTCAGCCAACAGAGGTCCAGCCACCTTTCCCCCACTACAGAAAGGACTCAGGAACTCCGCGTCACCCGCGGGACTTCTTAGAGTGCTCGGACTGACTGCGGACCACGAGACCGGGATGCAATGCTTGTCATTTTTCCAAAAGGACAAAGAGAAACCAAGTCACAGGCTCAACCCAAGAGAAAATAGACAGAGGACTAGGGTTGTCTGCACGACGCGGGCTAACCTACGCAGCACTGCACGAGACTTGGATACTGAACAGCAGAAACACAAAACTCTCCACGCCTGGACGCACTGCAGCTGAGGTGCCGGTGGGGACACACAGCCGGCCTCAATCTCCATCTGCATCTGAGTCAGCAAACTTCAGCTCACACTTGACATCGAAGGGCTTGTCCCTGGCAGAGAGGTCGTCGATCCTCTGCGAGTCCTCCCTGTCCGTGGGGACTTTGCTGGTGATGGTGTCTTGCTCGGTCTCATAGCCAGTGTCCAGGGCTGGCTTGGGATGGTCCCCATTCTGCTGGGAGAAGCTCGCTGGCTCCACCAATGTCTCCTTCAGGCTCTGCTCACGGTCACAGAAATCTGACTTGGGCTTCTTCTTCCCGAGCAGCAGGGCCGAGCGGAATTTCAAGCACTGTCCAGGCAGGTAGCCCTTATAGCAGTTGTAGACGAAGAGGCAGAGGAAGAGAACAAAGAAGAAGAGAAAGAGGGACATGAGGAGGTGGTTGTCGCTGGACTTAAGATACATTGTTTTCTCCGAGTGGAGCTGCGGGACCGTGTTGATGACAATCTTTGGTTCGCAGGATGTGCTGGCGGGTGCAGGCTTAGGAGGAAGGGTGATGGCCCCAGAGGAGGTGGCCAGCACGGCTGGGGTCGGGGAAGAAGACCCTTGGGAGGATACCACCAACACTTTGGTGGCAATCCTACTACCTTCTGTCTGAACAACTGGCAAGGTGGGGGCCACCACGGGCTTTGGAAGCACCTTCACTTCCAGGACATGCTTGGCGACCACTTGGAAGACCGTCTTGTTCTTAACCCTCTCCTCTGACAGGCACTGGTACACCCCACTGTCTCCTTCTGACAGGTTGAAGATAAGCAAGTTTTTTCTGCCCATAAGACCATACTTGGGGCTCTCGACCTTCAACACATCATTCTGGAACTTCCAAAACACCTGGGCCAGGTTGGACTTTTGGGAGCATTTCAGCTCTGCTGTGCCACCGTGCTTGAAAAAATGCTGCCGGTAACTTCCTTTACTTTTATCTGGAACATCAAAATAAATGTGCACAGTGTCAACAATCCCATTTGCTACTTAACAACTTCTTTAAAAAATAGGTTAATACCCACAAGATGACGCAAGAGTTTCACCCACTGGAGCAACATGGAATCTTCCAGAACAACTAAGGAGATAAAGACATGCATGACCAAAAAGCAAAGATGAGCCCTGGATGACAGCCCAGGGGGGGCAAAGAAATTGGAGGCAGCTCTGAGCAGCAGAAATCCCATTTCTCACCCCTGTGTCCCGGAAGAAAATGCATCAGGCTGGGGAGGCTGAGCAGAGCCCATTCTGCGCCTAGTATCAGCACTCTGAATCAGACACAAGACGTTTCTGCTAATGGCTACAACGAAGGCTGGCCTTTCAGTGCATCTCAGCACTCTCCTCCTGCCTAAACTTTTCTTTTTTTCCTTTCTTTTTTTTGAGACAGAGTGTGGCTCTGTTGCCCAGGCTGCAGTGCAGTGGTGCAATCACAGCTCATTGCAGCCCCATCTCCCCAGCTCAAGGGATCTTCCCACCTCAGTCTCCAGGTAGCTGGGACTTCAGGTGTGCACCTCCAGGCCTGGTTACTTTCTGTACTTTTTGTGGAGACGGGGTCTCACCATGCTGCCCAGGGTGATCTTGAATTCCTGAGCTCAAGTGATCCTCCTGCTTCAGACTTCTAAAATGCTGGTATCACAGGCATGAGCCACTGTGCTCAGCCAGCTTTTCTTTTCTTTTTAGAGTTTGAGTCTCACTCTGTCACCCAGGCTGGAGTGCAGTGGTGCGATAAGCTCACTGCAGCCTTGAACCCCTGGGCTCAAGGAATCCTCCTACCTCAGCCTCCCTTGGTAGCTGTGACTACAGGGGTGTACCACCATGCCCAGATGTCTAAACTTTTCTTAGTCTGATGACAGCTGCCTTGTCAGGGACAGGAGGACACAGAACCAAGGGTCAAGTCTGCCTTTATCACCCTGGAAGGTGGCTTCTGGGGATGGGGCATCCTGGCCTGATTCCATCCCTCCCTCTGGGCATGGTGCTATTACAGACAGCCACAGGTGGGTAAATCCCAGACTGCAGCCCCAGGAGAATCACCACTCCAGCCCCTCCACTGCCTGAGGATTAACCACCCATGGGCTCCTTTCTCCCCATTTATAATAAGCTTAGGTTTTATTTAATGAGCCCCAAGCAAAGCAGAAAGAAAACAGGACAGTTTTGGAAGACTGCTTTCCAGTACACAGATGCACTCTAAATGGCTTCAAATACTCTTTTGGCAAGAATAAAAAGACAGAGAAGACCACGAGTCTGTTCCAGGAACTTGACCTCTACTCCAAGCGGAGAAAGAAAAACAAAATACACACAAATGCCACAGCACTGAAGCACTGTGAAATGGTTACAGGACCTCGCCACTCCCAAAGGAAACGGGACGTCGAGGAGCCACTCACCCGGGCACACAGAAGCATCGCCGCTCATCTCCTGAATCAAAGCCCTGCAAAGCAACCAGCACGTGTTACTCACCTGCACACACAGGGGGCATCCACGGGCAGCACACCCCGCCCTGTACCTGCTGGGGCTCTCGGTCTGGTGTAGAGCCACGCAGGTCGCCGTCGGTGGGCTCCAGGCGCAGTAGGGGTCTCGTGCCAGCACACAGTCCTCACAGGTGCTGTGCTTCCCGCAGAAGGCCAGTGGGGCCTGGACCACACCCGAGTTAGAGCCGGCGTAGACGAACCTCCTGCCCTGCGAGTGTGAAACAGGACAACTGGTGTCAGGCAAACAGGCATCCAGCAGCAGGCCTCTGCTTCTGCACCAGTGTGTGGGAAGCGCCCAGAGCACACCTTCAGGGGACATTGCAGTAAGGAGGAGAGGTACTCAGAACCAGAGGAAAACAAGGCAGGTCTGCGATCTCCTGGCAGAATCCACGTGCTACGTCAGGGATCACTGGGCCTTGTGTCCAAAGCCCTCTCCCCACTGTGTGGGTACCCACTGCTCAGGTCCTGCCTGCCAGCAGAGCGCTTCTCTGCATGTCTTTCTCTTAGCTGGGGGCAGGCTGTTTAGTCCCCACATCCGGAACTCTCCATGTAGAGGGGGGTGCATGAGCCTGACACTCCCGGCCATCCTCTCGGCCTCACCACAGGTGAGAAGGGGCTGCAGCCAGAGGCTGAGGCACACCACTAGAAGCCCAACCTTGTACCCAGAGCCAGCATGTGAGCACCTGTGGGCAGGGAGCCTCTGGTGAGAGTCTGGACCCAGCAGGGGCCTAACGTAACAGGGATGCCGAATGGATGACTTGCGAAGGATGAGGACTTGATAACATAAAAGGAAGAACGATGCCTTTTGCTTTTCACGTGTCTACATGTAAATGGGAAGAACTCAAAGATGGGAAATCAACCTCCAAGCTCCAGAGCAGCTGCAGCCATGCCCACAGCAGAGAGTAGATGAGACTCTCCTACCTTTTGGGACAACTGGCTCCCAGTGACACTGGCTTCAGGTCCATCCCTTCAGCCCACCAGCAGTGCCCAGCACACAGGCAATCAGGACTGCTGATGGCTTTTTAACAGAACTCAGCTGGAAGGAGGGTGCCACACACTGCACCCACTTGAAGCTCGGGGGCTTGCAGCAGACCCAGAGGCGGCCCATGGAGCACACTCTCTAGCCTCTGCCCAGGGCATCTGCCTCCACACCCTAGGAACACCTTTTGGTTGATAATACAAGATTCCCAAATTTACACACAACTTAGTGGCTTATAGTCAGATGAAACACGGCCTTCATCTTCAGAGGATACGCTTGGGGTCAACTACAGAGTGTGGCTGAAGGATCACAGGCCCTGGCGCCAACACAGTAGGCCCCGGGCCACACACCCGGCTGTGCGGGCAGAGATCCATGAGAGAAACGAAAAGCCCCCCAAGGATGGAAACTGTGACGACACACAGCAGAGGGAACCTGGCCTGGCACCGGCCTCACAGCAGCAGCAGCAGAGACCTGGGCAGATGAGGCCACATGTGTGCCGCGTTTGTGGGAAGAACTGAGCATGACATCCCAGATCACAGTTCAGGCATCGCACAGCTTGTGGAGGTGGCGGAAATGTTTTCTGGCAGCAAAGCCAAGCTGGGTAAGTTCCAAAGGCCAGTTTGTCCTACTGGGTCCTGTGGGGGACACATGCAAGGTGTCGTGGACACCATGAAGTGCAGAGCAGGGTGCCCTGGGTGGCCAAGCAGGGCCTGCCTGACTCCTCACCCCAAAGAGAGGCTTGAGGGTGGTGGTGGAGGGTGGGGTGGGCTGTTGGGGGAAGGCCTGCCCCAAGGGGATCCAGTCTTTTTACCACTGAACAGCCACTTCCTGCTCCCATGGCCATAGAGCTGAGCCTTCCACCCACACCTGGAGCCTGCTGGGGCCCAAGGAGAAGGCACAGGACCCCACGGCAGGCAGGATACATTCCTGCCTGGCCAGGCAATAAGCCACGTCCCCACGAATACAGGCTACTACAGAGACAGGCAGGTCAGGTGATCCAGTAGGACCAGCAAGCGCTTCCCCAAACCTACTGCTCCTCCTCCTGTGCACCACAAGGCTTCCTTTGTGGCCAGCCACCCTGGTGTGGCCACGTGACTGAGTTTTGGGTAATGGCAGGTGAGCATGACCCATAACGCCCTCCATGTGGCCCTCCTCTCCCTACCCTCTTCTGCCTTTGAGGACCAGTGCCCAGGTGCCCTGGAAGCCTCTGCCAGTCCAGGTCCCTAAGTGACCCCTGGAACAGAGTATCATTTTCACAAATGTCCACACCAGGGGCCTGATCTTTAATGAGAAGTCCATAGTTTTGAGACATTATAGGTGCCTGCCCAGTCTGGCTGAGGCCATGGAACAGCACGAAGACCCCAGAAGAGCTTCTGGGTCCCCTTCTTTCAACAATGAGGCTGGGATGAGGCCCCGGGGCCAGTGGCTAAAGCGTCGACCCTTCAAATTTCCAGGGCTCCCTGTGTGTCCTGGAGACAGAGGGGCTGGGGAACAGATGCCAAGTACCTGGCGGCTTATAACTCACTCAGGCTATTTCATTCTCTTTCCCTTTCAGAACTGAAGGAGAACTCTCCACTAGCAGAGACAGGAGGTGACCACGTAAAAGGACCCAGGCTCCCAAAGCTTTGTGGATACATGAGAGGGAAGAGGATGGGAGACCTGGAGGGGCATTTGCAAATACGCAACTGCCAAGGGTAGCTCTGTTCTTACCTGGCCAGGCAGGGGCCCCTTCCTCTACCTGTTGCTCCCAGTTGAGGGAGGAGGGGCCTGACTGGGCCTGGACCTCACAGGGTGGGTGGAGATCCTGGCAGGAGCCAGGTCCAGGGAGGCAGCCCCCTAAAGGCCAATGTGGATGCCCACCCACCCTGCCAAGGGCTGCTTGGGACTACTGCAGGCCAGAGCAGAGATTCTCAGCCGCAGGTGGAGAGAGCTTTACAGATGAGACAAACCACTTCTCTTGAGGAGTTTCCATGGTGATGAGTCAGCTGTTACCACTATCACACCCCACAGATGCAGTCTGCACACACCCCAAGCTCAGGGTACAAAAAGATGTTTTCACGGAGCAGTACCCACCTCTCCACAGCCTGTAAACCTGCATCAAACAACTCAATGACATTCCAGCAACTTTGAAGAGAAAGTCCTGTCTCCCCAGGTCTGCCTTCCTGCCTTTCCCAGTTCAGATCCCACAGCTCACTGAATGGCTGAAGGTCTGCTCATCCAAGGCAGACAGACAGAGGGGCCTGCCTAGGAGCCTGACCCCAGTTTGGTAACTCTCAGATCACCCAGAATCGAAGCCACCGAGTGGGGAAGCCTCCTGGTCTGGCTGCCTGTGTCACTTTACCTTCTTTGAAGACAGCAGCAGGGTCTGGACCGGCTCAAAGTCCTGGAAAAGCTGGGTCTCCTCGATGATGTGCACGGAGTGCTCAAGGCTGATGGCTTTGTGCAGAGCTCCCCGGTCTGCAGGGTCAAAGCTACAAATCAGTGACACTAACCCAGACACAGAAACCAATGACAGTGACCACAGTGGCAAACTTCACACTCTTTACTCTCAAGTCATTCCCTCAACAAGCTACTTAGAAAACGATGATTTTGCATTAGAAACAAAAAATGGAAAAGCCTGTGGCAAAATAAACTATCGGAAACTCAAGTGTCATGGGTTATTCCAGTTTTTTCCATGGAAAGCAGACAGTTCCACGGTGGACCCCAACAATCCTCATCAACAGTCAACATTATGTTTGACACTGGATGCCATATGAGGGGGCTCCCACACTCCACCAGCCCTCAGGGTGTCATTGGTAAGGGCCCTAGGCCAGCAGTGAGGGCAGGGGGCATGTGAGGTCGGCTGGGAGGCTCCCAGGCCCCGTCCCTGTTCCAGAAGTGCTTGTTTCAGATTCCACATGCCAGGGCACATTTCAAACCTGGCCGAGACGTGGTCTTGTGCCAGCAGTTAGGAAACGCCAGGCTGACGCCTCCTCCCAGGCTGGCTCACACCTTCGCCCTGCACAGGCACTGCCCCAACTCCTCAGCGGCCAGGACTCCTCTGTACCAGGTCAGCCTGGACACAGGCCAGGACTTGCACTTTTATTTTTAAGAAATACCCCTAATTGCCTGGTGGTCCCAGATCTGAAAGATACCTGTGTGGTGACTTCTCAGAAATCTTTTCATGTTCCCACAAACCTCCCGGGTCACCTTGAGGGAGGCAGTGGATCCATTCACAGAAGAATAATTGGATTTCCCAGTTTTCCTACCAAAGGACACAGATGTGCTGGAACCCACCTGTGCTGACAAACATGACATCATAGACAGTCCCATCCAGAGCCTGGGTCCGGTCCACCACGATCTGGGTGTAGTTCACATCTTTCTTGATTAACCTGGGCCTATTGTCTATTGGGGTTACCGAGTCGTCCATCAGAGGGTGGTCTTTGACGAACTGCAGTGTCTTATCTGGCAAATTCAAGGAGCTGGTGTAGTTGGCTGCCCGCACCTCGCTGTCGATGCACTGAAGGGAGAAAATCCCCTGCTGTTAACATGCTTATGCTCCCAACACCCAACGGGCGCTTCCACACAAGCAGCCAATGCACGAGGGCTGCAAAACCTGGAAACCATGCAATGCATGCCTTGAAATGAGGGTCGCAGTGAATCACTTTACTATGCAGAAAGGTGGCCTCTCCCCAGCCCACAGAGGACACAGTTATAAAACACATCTGCGAGAGAGAATTGCCTTCACAATACATACTCAGGGAAGGAATCTTTATCGATTTGTAAGTGAAAAACACTGAGCTTTTGAAATTGAAAAACAGAACACTGATTTGCAGCTTTCTCATGAAAACAATGCCAAACATTGCTAAAAACAGGCCAATTTTAAACAGTGTACGAGCCTGAGGGTTTTTTTTTCTAGCTCCCTGATGTGTGTAAACCAAAATTTGTGGCCACGAGTTAACACATTTTACTAAGCAATGCACAGAAGGAGCCATGGTGGTGTCAGGGACAGATGCCCTTGGGAGGGAGCTGGTGCTGGCCACAGTGAGCTCTCAGGGCCAGGACACCACAGGCAGGCCACAGCCCCACCAAGGGCCACGCACATGCCTCACACACACATTTCACCATGTGAGGGAGGGAACTGGACTGGAAATCCCCAATTTCTACACAAAGTTCACTATATTTAGGAGGAAAAAACGTGACTGCTGTTGACTAGTGGACAGTGCAGAGGCCTGTGCCCAGAAATCATGTGTTTCTCTGTAAGAAACTGAAAATGAAATTGACCTTTTTGTTATGCAATGTTAATTTTGCAAAACAGCTGCCCCAGCATCATGGCCTTCTTGTTTGTGCAATAGTGTAGCAATTGCTGTTATGTGACATACAAAGGGAAGAAGAATGAGCTGTGGTCATTGACCCTCCCAGTCCTAACGCAGAGAGCCCGGCGATGGCCAGGTATCCAGCCCATGGGCAGGCCCCAGTGCCTGCACTAGGCTCCATGCTCTGGGCCTTGAAAATAAACTGGAATATAAACTGTTAAAAAGGAAAAGCATGGCCCGCCCCCAATGCCCCAGCTCACCGCTCCAGGCCGAGGCTTGGGTACCGGGCCATTGTAGCGCACCCACTTGGTGTGGGATTGCTCCACTGTGGCACTCTGCATGTACTTCCCGTGGGAGAAGACCTCCTCGGCTGTGGACAGGTTGTAGGCACACACTGCCGACAGCCCCACGTTGTTCCTGGGGAGGGGAAAGAGGTGATGGGACTGCCTGGCAGGCATGGGGGAGCAGCAAGGGGGACTCCACCCAGGGCACTTACAGCTGTGGGCTAAAGAGTGCGTAGAACACAGGCCCCTTCAGGCCTGGAGACCTCAGCACAAAGACATCTCGCAGCACATTGAAGATCAAGCTGCTGTCCGGCCGGGAGCAGATGAGTCGGGCCTTCAGGAAGGAGGTCCACTTCTTCTGCAAGGTCCTCAAGCCACCCTGGTCCCCCTGAAACCCAATAACAAGTACATGGTGGGCCAAGGGCGGATCCCCCATGAGCAGGCACTAAGGTCAGAGGTGCTCCATGGCCCAGTACGGCGCAGCTGTGTCTGAGTAAAACAAAGCTCAGACAACAGGGGACAGAGGCTGCAGACAATTATATGTGTGGCCTGCAGTGCCACGTCCAAGTTCCAGCTTGGACCCCAAATGCTCCCAGGTTAACAGGTAAAACAAAACGGACAAAAACCCGCTCAGTGAAAGCTCATTCAATCGTCCATGCCTGCACGTGCCCAGCACTCAGTCCTATAACCGTAGAGGTGCTTCCGTTCTCAACACTTCCAACTGCCAAGGCCCCTGGCCCTGTGTAACTCCTGACACATGACCCATCAATGAACATGCGCTGGGTGGGGAAGGTGGTGGCAGCCTCTTTCCATGGGGCAGCCACAGCCCTGTAGCCTGTCTTGGGCAAATGGGTAAACCTTCCTCCCCTTGAAGGACTAGATCCTTCACTTCCTTTCTACCCAAAGTGTCTGCTAAAGTGCTTTGAACCTACTAGGTTCTTTATAAATGCTTTTCAGTGACCTGATGACCAAGACAAAATTATAAACTATGCATGACTGTGTGTGGTCTGGTGAGAAATACTGAAACCATAAAATCTGAGTGCAGAAGAATACGAAATAGAAGCAGCCTTATTTATTGTGAACACAGGGAAGATGTTCCCTCTTCATCTCTGCTGTGTGATTACAGGAGGCCACATTCTCGTTTTTATAAAAGGACTTCATTTTGCTCCTTGATGTTTTAGTAAAGAATCATTTCTAGCCCATTTTTCATCATGGGTCTCCTTTGGCTTTCAGGTCATGGGGAGTAGGCGAAGGGTTCATGTGTGCCTGGGTGGAAGGCAGGAGCTATGGGGGTCAAGCGCAAACCACCCCAGTCCAGGAGTTCAAACAATTGTGGAGAAAAAATACAAGGGGATCGGAGGGGATGACAGCTGTGCACCTATGACTTGCAGAGATTTGCTGGGGGGTGGGGCTGGCTGTACTGTGCCTCACTGGATGTGCTCACTGATCCTGCTGCAAACCGTCAATGCTGGATAAGTCAAGGTCAAGGCAGGTCTGACCCTTGGCTTCCTGATGGCGGGAGAGAGCTTGAGCCCCCGGCCAGTGTTGCTCTGAGAACATTCTGAGCACTCACTGCGCACACCTGCAAAGGGCCCTGGCCCTGCAGCACCCTCCCCACCTCAAAGGGCACTGGCCTGCCCCCTACACTCACACTTTTGACAGACTTTCCTGGTCTGCAAGACAGGAGCATAGCAGCTATGGCTAGGGGACAGGCAGAGGATCTGGTCAGTGAGCCCTGGCTAGAGAAGGCCTGGGCAGAGGCAAAGCACCAGGTGGATACTCTGGTGTGCATATCACCCACCTTCTTCATGTGAGGGGTTGTTAAGGGAACAGCATCAAAAGCACCCACTTTGTGTGCCATAGGCATGAAAGGAACCCCTGCTTCTCTGATGTCCTGATGGTCATCACTATATGAGAAAGGGCCACGCAGGAACCATATAACAATTTCCACGAGGGATGAACAGCTACCTGCTCCGAGCTGAGCACCTGGCCAGGGACACGGCAGCTGGCTCTCGTGGTTTCCCATGGCTCCTCTGAGGCCTGACAATCCACCTCCCAGAAACCGCCACTGAGCAGCCTTGAGATTTCCTACAGTCAAGCCCACAGGCTGTTCTCTTGTGCTGAGCACTGCGCCTTCAGTGTGTCACTTTAAAGGCACCCTCCCTCCCCCAGTATGTACCTAAAGCTTTGTGTTTTGGCAGTCTTGGTTCTCTCTTCTTAATCTTAAGCTGTCAGTTAATGTTTCACTCTTAGGTAGATTAAGAGGCAAATGGTGAAATTCCAACAGACTCTGGTGAATATATTCCACAAAGTCTTGCTTTTTATACACTGGGGAGGCTTGAGGAGGTTGCATCAAAAAACAGAACCTCCTGAGAACAGGAGGCCAGCATTCCTCCAGTCCCCACAACCCCCAGAAATAAGGCCTATTGAGAGGGGCATCTGAGGCCCAAGGGAATAAAGTGCTAGGAAAAGTGACATTTCAGATAAAGATCAGAGCACTCATCATCCAGGCACACTATTGCCAAGGCAGGGGCCAAGCAAAGCCAGACTGCCTGGCACTCACCTTGCACACTCTTGCTATCCGTGGGATCTGCAGCCTGAACACAAACTCGTACTCCACAGACACCTCTGTGAAGAAGAAGTAGACCCTGTCATCCCCGCCGTTGGGGCTGTCTGGGCTTTTTCGGATCACGTCAGCAAACACAAAGTTAGGCTCTGCAGAGAGAGGTCAGCCGTTATCCCGGAACACAGAGCTGGGGCACTGCCTGCACCCACAAGGTCACCAGGCTGGCCTGCACTGCCTTCGGGGGCCTGAGGGCTTCCCTGCAAGGATATCTGGAGTGTGCACATGCCATAACCCAAGCAGAAATCCCAGGGTCCAGGAATGATGATAGCACAGAGTCCAAAGGGTGCCCTACCCCCACCTCCTTGGCCTCAGAGAGATGCCCTCAATAGTGGTTCTGGGGAGCACATCCTACCCAGGTCCACCTGAAGAAGTGAGGCTGGGCCTTCTGATTACAAGGCAGGGAACCAGATGGTATCAGTATCACAGACCTACATAAGGTATGCATTTGCAGGTTGAAATAACACATGCTTCAAATAAACAAACTCTAACCACCAGATCCTGCCCCACCCTGAGGAATAGCCAGCTGTCCCTGAATCTTGGGTCTTGGGATCTGCCCTGAGGTCAACAGGTTCAAAATCCAGGGCTCTGCAGGCTGGCACACAGAAGAAAAGACCCCATGAACAGCCACCAGCTTCTTCCTGCACATTTAAGATGGAAATCAGACACGTGCTGCTGGCAGCAACAAGGCACCCAGAGCCCATCCAACCGGGTGCTAGAGGCTGGCCTGGAGGCAGGGCCCACACCAGTGTTCATGCCACACTTTAATATCACTCTGGAAATTACACCATGTCCCCATTCGATTAGTCTGAGTTTACCATTTACTATCAGATTCTCACTTTTATGAGAGTCTCCCAAATCCATTTTTGGGGGTTAGCGGGGAGCCGTCTTAAGACAGTACACTGTTAGCAGAGAAAACAGCAAACAAGGCACCCTGGGACTCTGGCCATTGCTGAGCAATTCGGGAAATGTCCCCCCCAACCCCCGCAAACAGGGGCTGACACAAGCTCAGGGGCCCTCAGGGCTCAGAGACAGCAAAAGGAGAGATCAATGGGTGCATGCTCACGAGGAGACCACACCTCCCGCTGAGGTGCACTGCTCCTCCTTACCGTTCAGCCAAGGGATTGCATATTCCGTCCTCAGAGGACTAGAGGAAGAATTTCGGGAGATGATGGGTTCACTTCCCAAAAAATTATACGATGTCCCCGAATAAAGTTCTCCATCTGCAGGGGACCAGGAGAAAAGAGGAAAAGGGAACCAACCTCTCAGGCTGTGGCACCAACACTGGGACAGACATTCAACACAGTGGTTCCCTTTATAAACCAATTAAGCCCCCACCCTCACCCCGGGGAAAGGGAAAGACAGTCTCCTCAACTTCTGGGGTATCCTGTGTCTTCTAGTTCTTTCTTTTCCGAGATGAGGTTTCTTGTTTTGATACAGGGTCGCACTCTGTTGCCCAGGCTGGAGTGCAGTGGTGCGATCTCGGTTCACTGCAACCTCCACCTCCCAGTTCAAGTCATTCTAATGCCTCAGCCTCTAGAATACCTGGCACTACAGGCACAGGCCACCATGCCCAGCTAATTTTTGTATTTTTTGGTAGAGACAGGGTTTCATCCTGCTGGCCAGGTGGTCTCAAAACTCCTGACCTCCAGTGATTCAGGTGTGAGCCACAGTGCCTGGCTTGAGGTGAATTCTTGCTGTTTCCCAGACTTGTCTCAAACTCCTATCCTCCCACCTGAGCCTCCCAAGTAGCTAGGACCACAGGCATGCTCTCACTTTGATGAGGATAATTTTATGCTCCACGTTCAGCTGCATTTTAAGAGCTGTGGGGCAATAAGTAAACACAAGCAAGTAACTCCCACATCCAGGAAAATGTTGGCAGATGCAACAGTTGGTGCACACGAGGCTAAGGCCACTTGCTCAGGGGTGCAAGACCACAGACAGCATGTGGCTTGGTCAAAACCTCCCTCTCAAACAGGAGCATCTGCTCACCATGCTAGCATTATCCAAATGACATGAGCCAGCGATGGATACAAAGTGACATTTACCATGGCAGCTATTATCTTTGTGAACAATGAATTCAAAATTAGTGTCTGAGCAGATACGTGTGTCTTTTGTAAGGATAGCTTGTATTTAAACAAAGCCAAGGAAGACAGGACTTCACAGAAGATCCGAATATCCTGTTTGGTAATTAACATGCCACTGTAATCTTTGGGTGAAGGAATTGGAGGGGCAGGACTCACCAACTATGACGGATGTGTAGCTGTGTGCTGGGTCAAAGGGACATCTTCCTTTGCCATCTTCATTTCTCCCCAGAAATTTAAAGGATGTTAAACTCTACAATTGAATAAAAAGAGAATACCTCATCAAATGGCTGAATTTCTGTGGTAATAATGTGTCTCTGTACCATTTAATTTTACAAATTTGCTATTCTCGGAAGACCAACAGGGCCACAGATGGGTGTGGCGCCACGGGAGTCCCGCCCACCAGAGCCAGGCTGTGTGTTGCTCAGCTTGGGTCTGGACATGAGCACCTTGGTGCCCTTGCTTCAATGCCCTGGCCAAGATTCCCAAGATCTCAGACCCTCAGGATACTCATCTGCAAATGGAAATGGCAACGCTGATGGCTCTAGGGCTGGAAAGTCGCCAGGACAAACCAAATACAGAACACTCAGTATGTGAGTGGAAGCCCTGGTGCGGAATTTTAACATCAATAAAGATGGCATTCTAAGAAGCTAGATTACCCGATAAATAGGAAATCAAAAAATGTAAACAGGCAGAATCCCTACCGCGCTCCACTCACTAAAATATATACCAGATGAAGCAACAATCTGATTACTAAAAACGGAACAGCAATACACTAAAATGAAGCAGGGGCTGGCATTTCCATCTAGGGGTCATCTCTTTACCTGGCCAGAGCACCCACAGCCACACGAGGAAAACATGCACAGAGCCAACCACAGAGAGAATTGGAAAGCTCCACGCAAGGAAGTAACACAGCAAGGGGGAAAAATGCCCACAGAATGGCAGATGAGGTGTCTCTATCCCTGAACATGTGAAAAGTGTGGACAAATGAGCGAGAAAGAGCATCCAGCAGAAAAATAGCCAACACTCAGCAAGTGGCAGAAGAAACACATCTCGACAGCACAGACTAGAGAGGCAGGCTGAGGGTGCCGGGAACCAGAGTGCACACAGAACATGTGTGGGGATGCCGCCTGGCAGCCGACAGCCTGGGGAAGCTGAAGAAAACGGTCATGGCCCATGGCAGGGTGAGGACACCCAGCACCTCTGCCGCAAGAGGCTGGCTGGAAACACACTCTCAGAGAGCAGGAAAGCTCAGGCCATGTGGAATGCCGTAGCTGACACCCCTGAAAGGCCAATTAAAACAACACACGGCTCTTCACCTATTAGGTTAGGGAATGTGAACTCCACTCGATGTGACCATTTATCAGAAAGGAGGTTTGAGGCTGTTGAGGAAATCTGAAAAGGGACTGGAGACCAGAGGATACTGGGGAATTATTGAACATTTTCTTAGCAATAATGATAAAACTGGAGTTACACAGGAAAATGTCACTATTCTTATGAGACGCCTGTGAAGGCATTTGGGAGTCATGGGTCATAGTGCAGCAAGCACACATATGTGCACATACAGACACACATGTGGACACAGACATGCACAGGCAGACATGGGCTCCCAACTGTGTAACCTAGGTTGCCAGTATACACAAGTGATATGACCTTTCTGCAGGTGAGAAAATTTTTATTAAAAATATTAGGAAAAATTATAGCTCTAAATTTAAACCAAACACACTATCCTCTAACCTCAACAACTAACCTGTCTACGGAATGTAAGTTTAAATGACAGAACTTTAAGCTCCTGATTGTGTTTAGCCAGAAAAATCCTTTGATGTGCAAAATGTTCCTAATCCAACTGCATTTTTTGCGCAAAAGCAAATACAAATGACTGTCTTTGAGGACTGAGGGTCTTACCATCCCCAAAGCACCCCCCACCCTCTATGAGCTTTCACTGCCAGCATCTGTGGTACAGGCAACTGGGTAGACCCCTGCTATGAATCTCACCCCAGATGTCTGTGTGCAAATACCAGGCTTCCTCAGCAAGTCTCTAACAAGGCCATACGTTGTCTTGTCATTTATTTCTGACTTAAGATTGGAAAATATTTTAATTCCAACTCATTTAGGGTTCTAGCAAATGATTCACTGTGGCATATTTTGCATTTATCAGGACTCATTAAAATCCAGGGACACACAGTCAAAAACATGCTTCATTTTCTACATTCACATGGACTTTTTAAAAATGCTCCTTCCCCCTCTCTTCTGACGATCACCACGTTGCTCATCAGATTATCTGATAGAAAGGACCCTCACACAGGGGGAGGTGCCAGACACCAGGCTGGGCAGTCAAGAATGGGACACGGTGAGGGACAGAGGCCAGACCTTCTTCTCAAGGAGCTCAACACTCGACCTGCTGCCCCTGAGTGGGCGAACCCAGGAGTGGTTGAGTGAGCAAGCTGCATACCACAGCCCACCTGAAGGGTGGATCTCACAGCCAGAGCACAGATGCACCAACCAAGAACACACAAGCCAGGAGCATGTCCTGACTTTCCCACCTGACCGAGATGCCCAGTGCTGCCAGGCTGTCTGTCCTTTCCAGCACACTCCTCCTGTCTTTTCGACCTGACCCAGATGCCCACAGCGACCGGGCTGTCTGTCCTTTCCAGCAAGCTCCCTGCCATGGCATGCTCTGCACTAGCACCAAGGGCCC
The DNA here is from genome assembly GCF_049354715.1 of Callithrix jacchus. NCBI lineage: Eukaryota > Metazoa > Chordata > Mammalia > Primates > Cebidae > Callithrix > Callithrix jacchus. The sequence goes on from NC_133502.1 coordinate 73,240,114, forward strand.
CCAGCACCTTAAGCCTCACCCCAGGTCTCACCATTGGCCATGGACACCGATGTTTAAAGGAACCAAGTGTGCTGAGTGCCCCTGACAGCAGTCATGCAAGGCTTTCAGAGGGGCCACAAGCTGCCCATATTTTCTGCAGCTGGCCCAGAGAAAATCCTATTGTTTTTTTAGGGTGGAGACAACTTTATGTCTGCCTTGAGCCCCCTTCTACTTTTACTGCTGACCAGGCTGGCATGAGCACAAGGAGGTAGCCATCAGCCTTACCAGATAGTCACAGGCCGGCTGGAATGCGTTGGTCCCACACACGTAAAGGGAAGTGGCGCTGAGAGGCTGCAGCACCCGGATGTAGTTGAGGCACTCTGTCTGCAGGGAAGAGAAATGCACCATTAGCAACTTTCTAGCCCAAGTGCCCTCCACTGTTCAAACTGCTCACGCTGTTCATCTCAGGGGCATAGACCCACGTTCACCAACACCAGCTCACACGTGACCTCGGACCAACTAGGTATGTGTGCATTCTCGGCCTTGTCTTGTTATCTAGACCCTCTGCAGCTCCTCTTCACATACTGGTCTATTCTCGTGCAGTGGCAGGGTCACTGACCCCAATCCCTCCCCTGGGCAAACCTAAAGCTGAAGCTGGCCTGAGAAACTGTATCTCTGCAATGTCCGCAGGCTGTTCAGGTGCCAAGCAGGATTTTGTTTCAGTCCCTAATTGATATTCAACAAAGATGTGGTGACTAAAAAAATGAATGCTTACCTCAACTCTTACTGGGACACCCACTGTTGAAAGCAATGCATTTTACTCTTGCTAAGTACATGGACCATTTGTTTTGTTGCCAGACCTGGGGATGTGTCCACCCTACAGAATTCCTTCTTTATTCCTGGAGACCTCACCCTGCCTCCCACTTGCACAGAACTGGAAACAGCAATTCTAGGTCTACCCAACCCAGGGCTCCAGTCCAGCCCCCACAGAGAGGCTGCATAGGAGAGCCTGGAGCGTGGCTTGGCATCAGAAAGGCCCAAGCAGAAAAACAAAGATACCATTTCAGAACCCACTATTTTAGGCTGAAAGTACTCAGATTACATGTGCTATAGTCTGAAATGATCCCAGATTAGGAGAGTTCTCTTTTTGCTTGACTGTTTTTAAACAGGTTGGAAGTAATTCACTATTCACCGCAACCCACCTGCACACCCCTGGAAACTGGAGCTGCACTGCACTGCCTGCTTTTCCTCTCATTTCCTAAACTACCTTTGGATTTGAAGAAAAAGACTTCAGTGCAAGTGTTTAGCATCTGTGGGGGGAAATCCCCCAAGTGCAGAGGAAATGGTCTGAAGCCTCAGCCTGTTCCCATATGAATACTGAATTAGAAAGATAAGCACATAGTTATTCCTACATATGATCATATATAATCATTTAGTTATTCACATAAAATCACAAAGATATATATATATACTCAATATAACCTTTTAATTTTACCAATGATTATCAGGTAATGAAGCATGGAACGGAGGTGACATTGTGAATAAAGTGACCCTAAGGCAAGATGCTCTAAGCAGTGTGTCACGCCCGTGTAAGAGCTGCTGGAGGGCACCTTGACTGTGCAGCAGCACCAGCACTGGGAAAACACCCACTGTTTAGCTAGCTAGGGAAGGAGACGTCCAAAATGGCTGAGACATGTCCTTCCTGGGTGAGTTAGGAGAAAATTCCGCTTCTCCAAGCTCTTGCGGTAGACCTGACGGCTGTCAGGGAGGCCCACAGACAGCTGGGGGCTTAACTGTCTCTATGTGATGCTGCACTTCAGTGGTCATGTTCCATGTTCACTTTCATGTTCCACTTCTGCACCTGGATTCTCTTTTCCTTAGAAGATAAGAATTAGTAATAGTAACATAAATCTTAATGTCCTTGATATTTTTGACAAGTATGTGAAAAGCGCTGATGCTTAAATTTTCACCTCGCCTCGGTTACTTGAAAGTCCTAGGCCCCTATGTCCAAGGCACGTGATTTACTTGACCCTATCACTGACCACCAATGCTTCGCCCCACCTGCCCTGCTCCCCCGCTTTGTACTCAATGAAAGTCCTGGGAGGGACCAAAGGGACAGATGTGTGCCAAGAATCCAAAAGTCGCAGTGATAGAGAAAGGAAGCAGAGAAAGTCTAGGCAGACAGGGGCAGGTCCCTGGCAAAAGCCCCACCTTTGAGCCAAAAAGCCTGAAACCTATAGCCCAGAGTGAGAACTTCTGTTTGTCTGCTCTCTCGTGACTGGTTCTTTCTGAATAATGCCTTTTTACAATCAAATGTTGCCTTTTTCATAAAAACCTATAGCAGCCCACCCTGTCCCCCATCCTGAGCCTATAAAGACCCCAGACTCAGATGGTAGAGAAGAGAAGGGGCTGGACTGGAGAGAGGTGACGACTTCAGAGGGACGGATGGACTTTGGAGAAATGGCTTAACTTTGGAGAAGAGCTGGCCATAAACGGCCAGACTTTAGGGAAGATTATTTGCCTGTCCTGTTCCCTCTCCAGTCACCCTCTCTGCTGAGAGCCACTTTCATCACTGAACAAAATTTTCTAACTCCACCATCCTTCAAGTGTCCATGTGACCTCATTCTTCTTGGACGCCAGACAAGAGCTCAGGATCCACTGAATGTGGGTACCCAAAAAAGGCTGTCCTACTGGCAGAGGCCACTGAGCTTGTAACACACCATTGTCCACAGAGAGCAGAGATAAGAGAGCACTGTAACATGCCCTCTGGGGCTGGGGGGCCACAGGCACCCCAACCTGGGTACAGCCACAGGGCCCACACAAAGCCTGCTCCTGCTGGCACCCAAAACAGCCAGCTAGCCACCCAGATCTTTCACTCGTTCGCTCACGTGCTCCCTCCTGCCCCCCAAGAGGTTGAGCACAGTAGGCCGAATAAATGGGGCACCCCTGTCACAAGTCCAGTGAAGGGGTTGAGAAAAACTGCATGCCTACCATCCCTCCAAGCCTAAGGCCTCTGTGTGAAGGGAAGCAGAAGCAACCCTGAATTTCTATACCATTCACAGTGGGCTTCAGAAGTCAAACTCTAGTCAAAGTTTCAGGCCATTTGAATACATTCAATTCATATAAACTTTAAAAAAATATTTCCCAAAGGCTGACTATACTTGGCACCTGCTCTGAGAAACCCAACCCTGATACCCAGGAATAGAGGGATGAGCTCCAAGACGCATCACAACAATGTAACCAAGCCCAGCAGAATGAACAGAAACTGGAGAAAACGCCTGACCTGCAGGAGTCCTGGCATTCAGTAGATTGAAACAACCATGAAACACTTGCATGGAATTTTTTTGTAGCTTACAAAAGAAATTACCTGTTTTGATTTCCCCTTTTCTGCGCATTTTGCTTTTTTGTCTTCTGAGACCTTCCAATGTACCTGTTGGGAAAGAGTCCATTTCAGTGCATATTCTTTTAAAGAGATACTAGCATAAAAATGCACATTTAAAAAACATATTCGAGTTTAGAGCCTAGAGCTTTCTCCTGAGATGATCAATTCTCAGACTGCAAGGGAGGTTTAGAGAGCAGGGGAACAGCCTGGGGCCTTCATGAACATCCTTACTGTGATCCTTATCCTGAAACATGTGGAATCTGGAAGACCAGCTCCCAAATTTCCATCACACACCACAAAACAGCAGCAAAAATCAAACTAGTGAAAGTGGAGAAAATTAAATTATTTGTGAAATACCTAAACCGTAAGTATCTTCATACATCAAAGTGGGCTTTTTTCCATCCATTCAAAGTGACTCTACAGGCCAGGCATGGTGGCTCACACCTGTGATCCCAGCACTTTGGGATGCTGAGACAGGCGGATCATCTGAGGTCAGGAGTTCGAGAGCAGCCTGGCCAACATGGTGAAACCCTGTCTTTACTAAAAACACAAAAATTAGCTTGGCATGGTGGCACATGCCTGTAATCCCAGCTACTTGGGAAGCTGAGGCAGGAGAATCGCCTGAACCCAGGAGACAGAGGTTGCAGTGTGCCGAGACCGCGCCACTGCACTCCAGCCTGGGCGACAGAGCAAGACTCTGCCTCAAAAAAAAAAAAAGTAACTCTACAGTCTAGGTTTAAAAAAAAAAAAAGCCTCAATATTCACTGTACCAGTGGAAAGAAACAATTACGTTCCATTTGCATGTCAGCAGCAGGGGGAAGTGACAACAAGTACCACCACCAGCTCAGCTCAGAAACCATCTTAGTTAAGATCCATGATCCTACCACCTCTTCTTTCAAACCAGGGACAATTCGTGATCAGAAACTGTCAAGGGTGGGGACCTTAGCCCCTTGCCCTCCAAAGCCCCCATAGGATAGAAAGCAACAGAAGACAAAAGGGAAAGAACAGAGGCTTCTATACCTATCCCTGACTTACCTTCCTCAAAATGCCCCATCTCTCTCCATGATGCTCCCTAACTCATACAAAAGAAACCAGTAACAATACGTTGTTCTCCACCCAGAGGCTTGTAGTGGGTGTCAGGTCTCAGAGGTTAGGAGGTACACAGGGCTTTTAGGGGGGCGAGTGTGAGGAGGGGAGCCCCACTCTAGGTGTCTACCCAACTCAGTGGGTACCTACACAGCACCCAGGCAGCAGACACAGTACCAAGGGAATGTCTTCTCAGGAAAATGGAAGTCCCGATCAGGACACACAAAAGCAGAAAAGTGTCATTTAAAATAGCAACTTCCTCCAGCATTTAAAGTACAGATGATTTCATCAACTTGCATTAAGGGACAAGGAAATGTGCACTTCAACAGGCCCTTGACTACGATTTTTAAGGATGCTTGGCTGGGGTGCCTTTATTTTTTAAGTTTAAGAGGTCCCCAACCCTGAATGACCACCATGGCGTCATTCACAGAGCAATGGCTGGCTCTCACTGACCACCTGTGAGGCCAGCACAAACACCCACGTCCACAATTCCCGCAAGACTGAGAGCGAGCCTGCGTGGTCAGAAAGGCGCTCAGAGGAGGAGAATTTAACAGACACACCAAGAATACGAGCTGAGTGAGGTGAGACCACCATATCCTTCTGCTCAGAGTTCCTCACAGTGCAAAATACTTTGTTTTTGTATTTTGAGACAAAGTCTCGCTCTCTTGCCCAGGCAGGACTGCAGTGGCATGATCTCGGCTCACTACAGCCTCGACCTCCTAGGCTCAAGTGATCCTGCTGCTGCCTCAGACGACTCCCAAGACCTGAGCCACCACACCTGGCTACTTTTTGTAGTTTTTGTAGAGACAGGGTTTCGCCATGTTGTCCAGGCTGGTCTCGAACTCCTGAGCTCAAGCAATCCACCTACTGCGGCCTCCCAGTGTTGGAAATACATGCATGAGCCACTGCACCCAGCTGAATACTTTGTTTTTAGAGCATAATGCTCAGAAGCCCATTTATGTGTCAAACCGAAATTGAGAAATAAGCTAGACCCTGGAGATGAAAACAAAAAGAGATCTGGGCGAAAAATGTCCAACATGAACCTGGAATAGATTCCAGAGAGAAAGGAAACTACCCCACACCGCGAGGTCTCAGGAGCCAACCCACACAGGCTGCTGGTGGCCATGAATGTGACAATTTGAGCATGCGGTAGGGATTTCACTGTGATGAGTCAAAGCACCGCAAATATGTTTAAATCCATGAGTTCACTGTGACACTAAAAATCAATTTAAAAAACTCACTCTTGCCCTTGAGAGGGGAAACTGACTCATTAACTCATTATTCTGAAAACTGGTAAACAAAGGCAAAGATTCCAAGCATCGATTCTGCATTTCCCAAAGGAACTGGGACCTCTACAGACCAAAAGAGCTGGTAATGGGCATTTACCCTTGTATATGATTTCCAGCTAACAAGTGGAAAAAGAGGGGTAGAATCAGAACATTGTGTTTAGCAATCTTTGATGAGAAGAGTATCTAGACTTCAATAGTGAATGGAGCTGGGTGTGGTGCACGTGTTTACAGTCCCAGCTGCTCAGGAGGCTGAGACAGGAGGATCACTTGAGCCCAGGAGCTTGAGGCGGCAGTGAGCTACAATCAAATTTGATTTGATTTTTAAAAATGTTTAAAGACATTGTGGTGACTCAAAAGCAATGTGAAGGCTGAGACACAGGATGGGCTGCACAGAGTGGCTTTCTTAGGAAGGAAACCAAGGCTGGCTCCTAGAAGGGGAGACTGAACGGACACGGTGACCAGCTGCAATGGACAGGAACAGCCTGGTTGCAACCCGATTCAGACTAAACGTTTGATCTGAACAAGCTAAACAAGCATCATCTACGAAAGAGTCAGTGAAATCTGAACGCTGGCTGAATGTATGACAACGTAAATTTTGGAGACGCTATTTTTGGTTACCTGCATGACAAGCAGCCCTTTCCAATAAGAAGATACCCAGATGAAGAATGTGGTGTCGGGTCTGCCTCAGTGCCCCAGGAGGTGGCAGGCACTGTGGGCAGGACTGAACACCTGGCCTTGCATAAGCTGCAGTGCATACAGGGCTCATGGCACAGCTGTCTCTACTCATAGGTATGTTTGAGATTTTTTCCATAATAAAAAGTTGAAAAACAAAAAATGAAAAGAGCGTGGTCCCTGGGTGAGCTGCTGGTGGACACCCAAAGATGGCGCTGCACGGTCACAGCTACAGGACGGAAGCTCCAGGTAAGTCAGCCCTCAGCCCTGCAGTGGGGCCAAGAGAGGCTCCCCACTCAAGCCAGGCTGTGTGGACACACAGGGGAGCCCAGGACATACCTCGTGCTGCTTCTCAGAGACGTTGAGTGCGTTCACAGCGAAGATCACCTCCCGGGCGCCTATGTACAAGGTATCCTGGTCCTCGCTCAGCAGCAAGGCTGAATAGTTGTAGATGTCCGGCTCGTGAAACTGCATGAGACGCACCTCTGTGGGACACAAGAGCAGGGTCAGAGTGGGAGGAAGAGAAGAGCGACGGAAGCATTTTTAGGCCTAGGCACATCCTGGGTCCCTGTCTCAGTGACAATGAGCACATCTGGGTGCAGTCATGTCTCAAGGGCCGTGCGTTGCTGCAATAGGCATTGCTGCAATGGAGGTCGGCCTCAGTCAATGGCAGACCCACAACGTGGCCAGCATGTGTGAACATGGGACCCACTCACCGCCCTAAAGCTAGAGCCGGGAGCTGGTGTGCTCACTTTCAGTTTATGAGTCGGACGTCCCTTCCTGCTCCCTCGGATCCCACGGTGTCCCAAACTCTGCTCTGCCTGATGCTTCCTGTGACAGCTCCCACCCTCTGCTCACCCGGCTCTGGTCTACATGCCTTTGGTCATCCACAGATTAGGTATACAGAGAATATAATTATTTAGAATTTTCTTATTCAGGAAAAGAATGTTTTACTTCAAAATATTTACAAAATTGATTTTGGAGAATATATCCATCAACCCATGCAATTCTTAATGACCACCACCACAAACTTACAGACCAGAGAAATAAGGGACATCTCTTTGCTTATTAGGTTACTTTATCGACAGCTACTTAGGAATATGAAGACTTGAGCAATAGCTGCTTAAGAATAATATCAATGGCTAGGCACGGTGGCTCAAGCCTGTAATCCCAGCACTTTGAAAGGCCGAGGCGGGTGGATCACGAGGTCAAGAGATCGAGACCATCCTGGTCAACATGGTGAAACCCCGTCTCTACTAAAAATACAAAAAATTAGCTGGGCATGGTGGCACGTGCCTGTAATCCCAGCTACTCAGGAGGCTGAGGCAGGAGAATTGCCTGAACCCAGGAGGCGGAGGTTGCAGTGAGCCGCGATCATGCCATTGCACTCCAGCCTGGGTAACAAGAGCGAAACTCTGTCTCAAAAAAAAAAAAAAGAATAATATAAATGTATCAGCATTACATTTTTAGGATCTGTTTCTTCTTTTCAACTGTTCTGGCATCAATTTGAGCATGATGACCTTGGTTTTTACATATTACCAAGAGTCTGCCTTATGTAAGAGTCAGGTGGTCCAGCTGTGGTGTTGGGTGCCTGCAACCCCAGCACTTTGGGAGGCCAAGGTGGAAGGATTTCTTGAGTCCAGGCAATCGAGACTGCAGTAAGCTATGATTGTCCCACTGTACTCTAGCCTGGGCAACAGAGCCAGACCCTGGCTTCAAGAAAACACAGAGAGTCAGGTGTTCATGCTTTCTGTTCTAAGTGTTCAGTGTGGAGTGGAGATGTACACAGGCAGCAGGATTCTCTTGGCACAACAGCCTATAATGCTGACAGCTCTCAGCCACCTGCAAGCACCACCTTGCTCAAGACCCAGGGAGTGAGCTCTCAATTCACTGAGTCAGAAACCCAGGCCCCCAGATACATCCCTGAAGAGAAGAAATAACTAAACAAAAACTAAATAGCAGCAGCATGAGGCTCAGCTGCATGTAGGGCCAGCGTCCTCGTGATGCCTCACTGTTCTCAGGCGCCTGGGGCAGACACTCCGAGGGGCGGGTGCTTCAGCAGCACACCTCAAACATCACCAGGTATGAGGGAGGGAAGCTTCCTGTTAGGGGTCCCCAGATTCAGAAACAAATCAGGAGGTCTGCACAAGGCCTGCTGAGTATCTACAGCTGTCACAGCCTCTTCTTAGATCAGCTGCATAGGCCTGTCTGCTCAGACAGAAGTTCTCAGAGCAGAGAATCCAACAGATCACATGCCAGCATCCTCAGCCACCTGCCTCAGCATCCCAGGAAGTAGAGTCCCTGTCCCACCCCTGGGCAGTGGGGTCCCCATCCATCCCCAGCTATCCATTTCAACATTCCAGGAAGTGGGGTCCCCATCCTGTCCCCAGTCACTTGCCTCAGCATCTCAGGAAGTGGGGTCCCTGTCCCATCCCCAGCCACCCACCTCAGCACCCCAGGGAGTGATGTCCCCATCCTATGCCATCAGCACCCCTGCAGACTTTATCGCTCACCTCTGTGCTCCCAGGTGATCCGGGGCATGGGGGCAAACGCCATTGCTGTCCCAAACACCACTGCAAAGGCCATGAGCAGCCCCCTAATGGGGGTGCGCATCTTCATCAGGTAGGGGCAGCCCAGGGCCTCCAGCCACAAAGGCTCACGGCAGCAAGTGGTCAGGCAAGTGTGCTATTGTGGAGGTGAATCAGTGTCCCAGGACCAGGGCCAGCAGCACAGCCTGGAGCTGGTGAGCGACGTAGTCCCTGAGAATCCACATTTCCCAGTTCTCCAGGTGAGGAGGGGCCGCTCTCACCACCACAATGTCAAAGCCCCCCTGATACTTCTTTAGGGCCTCAAGAAATGCTGGAAGGAAATGAGAAAGAAGAGTCAGGACCCATGGTGGGCGACAACCCACTTCTCACTGCCCTACAGCCCCTCTGCCTGCCTTGGGTCCCCACCTGGGCTTCTCACTGCCCTACAGCCCCTTTGCCTGCCCTGGGTCCCCACCTGGGCTTCTCACTGCCCTACAGCCCCTCTGTCTGCCCTGGGTCCCCACCTGGGCTTCTCACTGCCCTACAGCCCCTCTGCCTGCCTTGGGTCCCCACCTGGGCTTCTCACTGCCCTACAGCCCCTCTGCCTGCCCTGGGTCCCCACCTGGGCTTCTCACTGCCCTACAGCCCCTCTGCCTACCCTGGGTCCCCACCTGGGTCCATCTACTGAGGAACAGGGATGGTGGTGGGGAAAAAGAGGGTCTTAGAAGTGGACAGCCCACATGGACACAGGAAAGCGAGGCCAGGGTCTTCAGGAATCAGTGCTTTTCACTCCTGCAGCTCCCAGCCCAGAATGCAGCACAGACACATGGAGGGGTCCTAAGCATGGTGTGGGGCACCTGGCAGACATACACGGCCACTGGCTGCCCAGCTTCCTTCCTGTGTGGCTGCTGCGTCTAGCTGGTAACGAGATGAAAATGAAGGAACTCGGGTTTCAGTTTCCCTTAGAGACTCTGCCTTTGTAATGCTCAGTGAGGAAACAGCCAGAAAAACTGGAGGCTGCAGAGAGAGCTAAGATGTACATGTGAGTGCACACACATGCACAGATGTACACCTGTACAAACACACACACATGAGGCCTCACCACGCAGGAGTGTCTGACCTCTGCCCCAAATAGGACCCTGCTAGCTCTTCCGGTCTCACCTAAAGAAGTCTGTGCACCACAGAAACGACGCTAACTCACTCCGGTTTGCCCAGTAAGAAGCAACCCTTAGTAAAAGAACAGGCTTAATGCTGCTGAGTGAGACTGTGAGGCTGGCGGTGGGGGAGGTGTGCACAGGCCTTCCAGCCCCATCTCTCATGTCCCCAGCATCCTCTGATGACTGCCTGGCTACTGTCCTGGTGTGCCTTTGCCGGGCCCCACAGCCTAACCCGCCACAGGACTGGCCCAAGAAACTCCAGCACCTTGATCTGGGCCAGCTGCCCCAGGTTCACTCTATGAGAATGTCCTGGGCTGAGCACCCAGTGATTGGGCACTTTAACATTATACTTCTGTAAAAAGTTCACTGAAAACAGCAACCTGGGATCCCTGAGTCCCTTGCTCCCCCTTCTATCCAGGAGTCCTGTGGGGGTCATGGAACAACAACACCCCTGAGCTCCAGACTCCAGAACCCCACTCCACCCCACCACCTCCACATGCCACCTTCCACACCCCAGCCAGACACAGCTGAAACGGAACCTCACTCTGCTTCCAGACAATTCCTACAGTCCATGTCCCCCACCTAAAAACAGCGCCAGCAGTCAGGGGCCGACACCATCTACCTCTAACCCCACCCCCACTCCGTAGATGGTGCTGCTGTTCAACCCTCAAATACATCTGGGGCTTGTCTCCTTCTATCCATCTCCACCATCACTCACATCTGAGCAATGCTCACCTCTCATCCTGGCCTCTCCAACAGCCTCCTACTCCCTTACTTTGCTTCCGCTCTTGCTTTCGTGGTAGAGATCACTGGCTTCCTGCCCCAGCAACCATGTTCCTGCATTCTCACTAACAAAATCCTGAGGTTACTTGGGTTGGCAGTGTGCCCAGCTCACTACATCTCCCAGCTTCTCTGGTGGCAGTTCTGGCCAAAGAATTGTAAGTGGAATTTATTAGATGGCAATTCCAGGAAAGCTCTTTAAAGGAGGCTGATTCTGCAAGCACTTCCCTCAGTCCTTCCTCCTATTGCTGCCTGGAACTAGAATTTGATGGCTGGAGCTCTGGCAGCCATCCTGTGACCATGAAGATAAGAATCTCATCCTAAGAATGGCCAAGTGGAAACCTACAAGAGCCTGTGAGACCCTGATAACATAACGGAGACTTTGTACTTGCTTTCTGCTGTCTATTTATTAGCAAGTCTATTAAGACCCAGCCCAGTGAAACCCAATGAACTGACATTGGCTCTATTCAGACTTGCTAATAAAAGTGTTAATCTCTTTAAATTACTTGTTTGCAGATTTTTGTTACCAACAAATATCATTCCAAACTAACACAATATCCCTCCAATCCACTGCTAATGCTGTTATCATAAATCAGGTCATATCATTTCCCCATGTGAAATGTTTCAACACCTCCTCATCACTCAGAATAAGGCCCACATTTTTCATCATGGCCAGCAAGGCCATGGACAACCCTACCCACCTCCATTCACCTCTCCTCGTCCATGCTCACCCCACTGCAATGTCCTGGCTGCACCTGAACACACAGGGCTTGGCCCCTCTGCGAGGCTGTGTAACGGTTGTCTCTGCTGCCTGTCAACACCATTTAGAACATTTCCAGATGTGTCTGTTCTGAAGTCGCCGGTCTAAATCCCACCGCACAGTCTCATTCATCTATCTAAGAGGCTTTTCCTCTGTATGACTGATTGGTAATTAGCAATGGCTCCCAAAAGTTGCTCTGCTTTGAGCTCCCAAACCAGTAATGCTTTCTACACAGGCTCCCACTGAAGAAAACTCAATAAATTATAAGTTCAGGTCTGAATTACAGGCACAATTGCAGTTCCTTGCCATCATGGTGTCACTTTTTGTCTGTAAAACAGAAGTAGACCCACCTGGCCTATGAAGTTGTTCTGAGAATTATCTGCTAAATGATTATTTAGCAGATAATCATATTAATATATAATGAATCGATTAGCATCTGAACAATAATGTTTATTGCTCTGAGAAATACGAATGGAGCTCCTGCTCTGAACAAACCAGCCCTGGCCCCATGGAACCCACACCCTGGAGTAGGGCTGCGTGGAAGCAACCAGCCCTGGGTCTGGCACCCAGAAACATCCCGTAGCCCTGCAGGGTCTTCCTGCCCTTGCTCTTCTCAGTTCTCATGGATGCAATGACAGACGTAAGAAAGGATGGTAACAGTGGTGACAAGCTATAAGCAGTCCCTCAAGAGAAAAGCTCCCATTAAAAACTGTCTACCCCTCCTTTTGGACCAATGGTCTTCTGGCATTTTAGGTGTGTGTTCTTTCTCTCGTTCCATGTGACAGACGTCACACCGCCAGTGAGAGCCAGAAGTGACAACGTGGCCACACTGCCCCATCCCTTCCAGCAGAAGAGAACTGAACACTCAAACAGTGGGAGACTTCACGCTGGCTCCCTTGCCACCAGAGGAGGAAGAAGGGGAGGAGGAGGCTGGCCTGCAGCAGACAGGGCCTCAGAGAGGGTTCTAGTCATGAATGCAGCAAGGACACCAGTGGCCTGGTCCAAGTGCTGCAGTCACAGCACAGTGAAGCCCAATGAACTGACATTGGCTCCTCCAAGGCACACTTAGCCCCAGGTCCCAGCCAAAGCCAAGCCGTCCACAGCAAGGACACAGCAGAAGCAACCCCCCTGGGGCGTGTCCCCCAGCTGGGCAAAGGTCCACCCACGCTAAAGAAACGGCGATGAGCTGCCATGGGATGGGAGAAGGTGCTCTGAAGACAGACGCAGAGCCTGCAAAGATAAAACCTGCAGCCACACAGGAAGTGAGTGAGGGCAGCCCAGGGGCAGGTGAGTGGACACACAAACCGCTATATCCAGATGGGGGAATGTTACTCAGCATGAAAAATAAATGAGCTGTTAAGCCACAAAAAGTTCCTCCCTGGGGGAACTTTCAAAGCTTATCATTACACTGAAAGAAGACAATCTCTAAAAGTACATACTGCACGATTCCGCCTATAGGACACGCTGGGAACGGCAAAACCATGAAGACAGTAAGGAGATCAGCGGTTCACAGGGGCTGTGGAGACAGAGGGATGAGGACGTGGAACACAGAGTTTTCAGGGCAGGGAAACTACTCTGGCAGGGATACTACCACGGTGGACGCATGTCAGTTATGTATTTGTCCAAGTCTACAGAACATACCCCACCAACTGGCAATCCTGATGTCCAGTCCAGGTGTGGGGTGATGAGGCACCTACGCAGGTTCACTGACTGTAGCAAGGGCACCACTCTTGAGGGGCTGTGCATGTGTGGGGAAGGAGCCTATAGGAAATCTCTGTACCTTCTTCTCAATTTTTCTACGAACCTAAAACTGCTCTGAAAAATAAAGTCTATTAAAATCAGTAACAACAAGGAATAGTCCTAGGAGTTCCTTGCCAGTCACAAAAGAAGCCTCTGTGAGGGTTCATGGCATGGACACATGAAGGAGGTGAATGCCCACACTAGGGGGCTGGGAGCAGAGATGCAAGGCCCACAGGGCCCGGTTCATTTAGGGTTAAATACCAAAGATGCTGGGTCCCTGTTGGAGGGATATCGTTTGCAGAGGATCTAATTCTTACCTAGGTCCCCAACTGCAGTTAGTCCTCTTGGCGTCTCAATAAGCAGGCTGTGGTCAGCCCAGGCTGAGTCCAGAGCCGGGAGAGAATTTCTCTCTTTGGAAACTGGTGTCTACAACACAGATTTATCTCAACTCTCTCTGGAAACCCAGTGAAATGACTAAAAGGATATGAACTTCAAGGATAAAAATGAAAGAAGGAGGTGACTTGGAAATCTATTAATAGGTAAGTAGTAACCAATGGTGTGCTGGCAAGCAGTAACAACAGGGTGGGCGATGGGGTGGAGAGTGGGGTAAGCGGTGGGGGTGGGGTGCCCAGCTTGCAGCACACACTGATTTCCATGGTGTGAATGCTGCTTTCAAGCTCCCAGCATGAAGTCGCTGAGTTGGGGAGAGGGGCAGAGCAGCACCCAGCACGCGGTACTGCCACCAGATACAAGAGGCGAGTAACCACAGCCACACAGGTAACAGCAGAATACACACAATATTAGAAGGGAATGCATTCTGAGTATGTTACCTTTTAAAACACAATTTGTTTCACTTTAAGTCCCTGTATTTGATTTTTAACAGTGGCTGTGCTGACCACCAGCTCTCTCACACACCACTGGTGCTGTTTTGATTTTCAGACCAGAGTTGAGCCAGGGCCTGGAAGAAGTCACAAAGAAACACAATCTGGAAAATGGAAGCAAGAGGTTAAAAGTGAAAACTGTGATGAAAGAAATGAAAGGCTGGAAAGTAAACTAACAAAGTTTCCTAGAAGTTAAATATGTAGCAGCGATGAAAAAACAGTGGACAGACAACCGGAGGATGCATTCAGGAGTCCCACCTGGAACTGGCAGGAACGCTGGACAAAACAAGAGGAATAAAGCAGTAATAAAAAGAAAATATCTAGAACAGAAGGACCTGAGCTTTCAGAATGACAGCGCCCAGGAGCACAGCTAATGAAAACCCGCCCACACCAGACACATCATACGGAAATATGAGAATCCTGAGAGATCAAAGGAAGACATGAGGCTCCCAGAAAGAAATAGGCCACAGTGAAATTACCTCTGAGTGCCCCACTGGAGGCTGCAAAGCAATGCCTTTGAATCCCAGGGAAGATGACTTCATACCTAGAATTCCTCATCCAGTCAAATTTTCAACCAGCATAAGTGCGTGCAGAACATTGCTTCAAACCTACACGTTCTCAAATGTTTTACCTCCCTCAGATTCTTTTTCAGAAAGCTACTGCAGGATTTGCTCCACCAAAACAAGGGAGCTGCTTCCCAGGTCTTCTTTCTTAGGAAGTGAGTCGAGGAGAGGAAGAGAAAAGCTGGGGCTGGGGAGCAGGCAGAGGCTCCAATGGGGCGGAGCAGAAGCCACGATGGATTACTGATTGCATCTATGGCTTTGTTCTCAGAAATGCATTTTAAGGCTCTTACAAAGAGTCTTAAGATGAATTAGAATAGATATACAGATTAGAAAATGAAGCAGTTATTAACCCCAGGGGGAGCACGAGTGACCTTAGTACACCAGAGTGTACTTATCACTGTGCAGTTGCACAGCCCCCATAAGAAAAATTACAACTCCATTGGGGGTCTGGGGGAAAAAGAGAGGGAGGGGAGGGGACAAGAGTCAGAGAACACAATCCTGTCTTCCATCATAATACACCATCTAAGATGGAAAAGGCAAGAAATGTAGGTGTATCTAGTTTGAAGGAATATACCAAATGGCTAAAACAGTTGAAACTCACTGTCTCAGGGCAGCAGGGAAGGGACAGAGGGACAGACAAGCAAGTGATGCTGCTTCTCTCAAGTTAAATAAAAACTATTTCACTTTATTATTACATGCATTAATTACTTTCATAAAATGAATTAACCTTAAAAAGACATCCATGCTCTGGTTCCTCGCAGCCTGGGGAGAGAAGCCCAGTGGATCCAGAAGCAGAAGACACAACCCCATGAAGGTAGGCTCTCAAGGACGGGAAGAGTGAGCTGCGTCTGTGCAGAACCTGGGTCCTGAGAGAGGCCACATTTGGGGGCTCAAACACATTGTAAAAATAAGATTGTTCCCCACAAAGCCGAGTGCCGGGCAGTGGCACAGGATTTAATGCAGAATGCTGGCTCCTAGTGTGGCCAGTCTCCCCCACTCCACCCCACCCCTCCCAGGCTGCCTCAAAGCCTTGGTGCTTGCTGCTCCCCCTTCCAGACTGTTTTTCCCCCAGGAGCTGCTGGCCGTTGACTCCATCCCACAGTCACTCTTCTCCTCTCCTGACTCCCACACTCCATCCCCCTCTTGCTCTACTGTTTTCATAGCACTTGGCCTAAGGACCTGAAAATGCCTCCCTGACTTGGTTGGGGCAGAACAGGAGAAACACAAACATCCTAGTGAGAAGACTGGGGCCAGACCTGGAGAGGACGAAGGTAAGCTGCCAAGAGCGGAAAGTTCCACAAAACAAAATCGCCAGTCAAGAGACATTTAAAACAAATCTTGCCATAGTATCCACACCCAAACCCAGGGATGGCTAAGCCATCCCTGAACGAATGAATGTGCCTGAGAGAAGGTATGCCAGAAATGTCAGCAGGTGCCCCAGTGGAAGCCAGCAGGTTCTGTCTCCTGGGTGGCTTTAAATGGTTACAAAGGACTGTCAGGACTGATGTCATTTATGTGGTTACTCAAACTGGTTATGTTGGAAGGAAAAAACCTTTTTCTTTTCCAGACGCTGCCATGTAGGAGCTCAGCAGGGCATGGACACACCCACCTGGCTTCCAGACACTGCCCTGAGAACAATGACTGACGCCAGGCTTCCTGGCATGGATTTCTGTCCAGGTCTGCAGCGTACTGACCTCATCAGCAGACACCAGATTCTCGGTGGCCTAGATCAGACCCAGCTGCTCTTCTCAAATGGCCTTTAAAACAATCCACATGAGTAGCCAAAGGTTAGGATAGAAGGCCGACACCACACACTCCTCCTCCTGGGGAGGGGGAGGGGCTGAGCATTTTCTTTGTGACATTGGAGGGGTTTGATTTTTTTTCCTTTTTCAACAAAATGTATTGTTTCATATCATTTAGAAACTGCTTTAAGCAAAGCACACACCACACTCACACAGATCTGCCAGCCCCACGAGTTCTTTCAGACAAGTGGCTCCATAATCATTGATGGGTGTTACATTAAAGACCTTACTCTAAATAGTTAAATTAAAACAAAAGGAGAAAAAGCCCATTTTGTTGGCTTTCTTCACCATTTCTGAGAAGCAATGGCATCCTGCTGGGAGCTGAGCCGTATGCATGTGCATTTTGCCCTGACAGTGTGAAATTGTTGCCCTTCCCATTCAGAAAGAACAACTTGACACAGAAGCCCATTAGAAAGACAGGGTTATGAAATGTCACTCCCATTACTCACATGTAATTGGGCCTGTTCATGAGGTTGCACAAGCCCACTTTAAATGTCAGCAGAATGGAACTCCGAGGGGGCTCTGAGCCCCACACTCCTGCCTGTCAGTACTTGTCAGATGGCAGCTCTCCCACCCCCAGGGGACTTCAAATCAAGGGAGGAGGTCACAGCAGAGAAAATGGGAGTACCCAGCAACCACTGTGCATATATGTCTCTGTGGGTGTACATATATGTGTATGCTTATACATCTGTGTATATGCATCTGTTCATGTGCATGCATGTGCATCTGTATTTCTGCACATGTGTACGTGAACACACAGAGATATGTGCACATATCCATGTTTGTACATTTGTATACATCTGTACAGGTGTGTTATGTATATGTGTACGTCTGCGTGTCTACACATGCATATGTATACACATCTGTGTATGTGCATATGCATCTGCTTGAATCTCTGCATGTTTGTACATGTGTATGTCCACATGTGCATGTCTATGCCTGTGTGCATACATATGTACACCTGTGTGTGCATGTGCATCTGTGCATGTTTGTGTACACATATCCATATGTATCTGTTTATGCATACACATGTGTGTATGTGTGCACGGCAATATGCACACATACATGCGTCTGTGTATGCAGACATGGATATGTGCATCTGGGCATGTGTCACCATTGCAGCACATACACTCTGACCTAGTGTTGCATCTTAGATGTGAATAGTGACTGCTGCCAAGTGCTCTGTAAGGCAAAAACTATGGACCAAAAAGCCATCTGGGGACTGTCCAACCACCCATGTCCCGGCTCCTTCCTGGGATCAGCTGTCTGGCAGCTAGGGCGGATTACAGAGGGGACACCAGTCACTACCACACAGAAGGTGTCAGTGCTTCTGCCAGCAACAGGATGTAACACTGGCATTAAAATGCCCTGGCTGGTGTCCCAGGGAAACTGAAAAAGGATCTCTAGTGACAGCTGTGGACTGGCCAATCTAACATAGGCAGTCATTACCTGGACCCCTGAGCTCACTGCAAACACTGCCTGGGGAGGCATGTTCTGGCTTATTTCTTATCTCCGGGGTTTGCCCAGATGGGGCATGTAAAGCTTAGAGCCTCTCCAGGCCCTGCAAAGAGGACAGTGAAGGACAAGCACTTACCACATCTTCTCCCCCCGCTGGAAGCAGGCAGCCAAGTGCTAAGGAACAGAAGACACTGTTGCCCTCCCCAACCATGCCCTGCCAGTGCCTAGCCACCTAACATCCCTACCCTGGGATGTCCTCTGCCCCCAGAAACTCCGCTCCCACCTCCAGTTAGGGTGCTGACGTCACCACCTTGCAAACTGAGGATAAAAATGGCCTTATCCCATCAGGAATCAGGAATGGGTTTCAGGAGCTGTTCAGGTCACAAGCATAACAAAGGGCTTATTGTTCCAACTTCAGTTGTCCTAGAATTTAAAATGGATCCCTGGAGACCAGCGCTCCAGCTCTGCAGGGACATGCTTAGCCCTGGACCTGTGTTGAGCTGAACACACCCAGCAGGGCAGCTGCCAGGTCCGGTCCACTTCATCCTCAAGTCACATCCCTGCAGGGGCAAGCAAGCCACAGCCAAAATGTCTCAGACATGCTCTAACCTCACCCACTTCCCAAAGCCCTGGGTGCAGCATGTACAGAATGGGAAACCCAGGAAGCGAGGGCGGTGGGAGTGAAGGACACATCTATCAGCAATGTCAGTGGGGCAAGTGCTATGAGGATGCATACCAAGTGGCAGCAGGAATAGGGTGCTTCTAAGCAGCAGCCGCCATGGCAG
This sequence comes from Callithrix jacchus, assembly GCF_049354715.1. Taxonomy (NCBI): domain Eukaryota; kingdom Metazoa; phylum Chordata; class Mammalia; order Primates; family Cebidae; genus Callithrix; species Callithrix jacchus. The sequence continues at coordinate 73,258,976 of NC_133502.1, forward strand.
AGATGCAGCCTGTCATGCCACTTGTACAACATCACTCTACTCTTCTGACTTGGATACCGACAATGCTGTCTTCTCTGGAGGGTGTGTGGTGTGTGCATGCATCCTTGGGCCCAAACAGGTTAGCACTAGCAAAAATAAAATCACCATCTTCTACTGGCCTAATGTTGACCTGTTGCCACCTCCAGGGGAGCCAACAGTCTCCCTACTGGACCTGGCTCCCAGGGAAAGTGTGGGGTTGTACTGGGAAGTGGTTGGCCAGCCCCTCAGGGAGGACTGTGTTCACCCTGTAGCACTAAAGGGATGCCTGGGGTCATGTCTTTCAAAGGTGATACTATGGTCTGAATGTCTGTATTACCCCTAAATTCAGTTGTTAAAATCCTAATCACCAATGTGATGGTTTCTGGAGAGGGAGCCTTTGGGAGGTGACTGGGTAAGGAGGGCAGAGTCTTCATGAATGGGTTTAGTGTCCCATCAGTCTACACTCTCTGAGTCCCAGAGATCTCCCTCACCCCTCAACCACGAAAGAAGACGCTGTCTATGAACCAGGAGGAGGGCCTTCACCAGATACCAAATCTGCCAGCACCTTGATCTTGGACTTCCAAGCCTCCAGAATGGAGAAATAAATGTCTGTTTTTATGTCACTCAGTCTATGACATTTTCTTTGAGCAGCCTGAGCTGACTGAGACAGTGACAAATCAGGGGCCACTAGCACCCAGCAGAGCTCAGCACTAGATATAACACAGCCGGCAGAGATGCTTCAGAATGCCAAAGGTCACCATTTACACTGCTAGAGCCTTTGATATGACACTATAACTGGTGCTTTAGTCCCCAGAGCTTGACCTGCAAGGAGGGCAAAATTACATAAAAGATACTATATAGAAGGGTTTTGCTGTAAGTGGACTTCATTTGTATTCTTAATTTTCCACCTACCTTATGAAACTTTCCTACCTTCAGAAATACCTCTGCCAGGCATGGTGGCTCATGTCTGTAATCCCAGCACTTCGGGAGGCCGAAGCGGGCAAATCACAAGGTCAGGAGTTTGAGACCAGCCTGGCCAACATGTTGAAACCCCGTCTCTACTAAAAATACCAAAAATTAGCTGGGCGTGGTGATGGGCACCTGTAATCCCAGCTACTTGGAAGGATGAGGCAGGAGAATCGCTTGTACCTGTGAGGTGGAGGTTGCAGTGAGCCGAGATCATGCCACTGCACTCCAGCCTGGGAGACAATGTGAGACTCTGTCTCAAATACATAAACAAATAAATAAAAATAAAATAAAATATAACTCCAAGGGTGCTTAACTCCACAAAACAAATGTAATTAAAATAAAATACCCATTTATTGTCCACAAAGCAGGCTGAAATTTCAAAGTCTGCTGCTAGCCAGTGCTGGGAAGGTGTGGGGTAAAAGAATTCTGGGGGCAATTCTGAGCTATCCAGATGTCTGCACACACTGACCCCCTGGCAAATCCTGGGCAGCAATCCTATGGACAAACTATGTGTGCACAACTGCAGGCCTGCAAAATGACGTGTGGGCGGACCACCCTGCCATGCTGCGACAGTAACATGTGCAACCAGAGGGGATGCTCCTCAATGGAGCCGGGCTGGTTAACTGGCAGGCCAGGAAGACTAAAGCCGGTCTACATGGACTGCCTGTGAGCGCAGCACACACCAAAGACAGGTGCAGAGCAACAACACTCAAGGCACAACCCACCTGTGTCAACAGAGGATGCATCAGTCTACACACAAATACACACACACACACAGCCACGGACACACATAAACATGAACAAACACCAGACACAGAGTCACAAGAACACACATACACAAGAACACACACTCCCACACACAGATGCATACACATGAAAGTGGACAGCCAGCCAACTGTTAACAGTGGTCACTTCTAAGGAGGAGGAAGACAACAGCCAGGAAACTCAATTTTTCTTTGTTGTTTAAAAAATGAATCATACTTTTATATTGCTTCTGTAAAAACATTTAACTCATTAAGAGACTATGTTTCATCCATGTTATACTTGTCAGTAGACCAAAAATTGAAACCTGCTACATTAATGTGTAGAGCTGTGTGTAATACAATTTTTCACATGCAAATCCATTTCTTGGCTTGGGTGACTATTTCTTGCCATACCTTCGACCCTTTTTAATTTACATAAAAAATGAGAAGTGGCTTCTTTTCCCCATAGATACTTCATGGTTTTTGTGATAGCAAAGTAAAAATTAACAGAAAGAGCCAGTCCTCCTGGGCTCTCACACTGAACTCTATTACTACTTAATACAGCACAGAGCAGATAAAATTGTCCCTGCTTTCAATTACCTTACAGCTAAAGATTCCAAAATGTTTTTTAATGAAGAGATTAACAAAAAGCAAAACTCAAAAGACAAGCGACTTAAGGAAGGAAAAAAAACTAAACAAAATACTTGTAACACAAGTGCCAATTCCTAATAAACAAAGTGATCTAACAAACGTAAGAAAACAGAGCTCCCCCACAATGGACCAGATAATACATCTAGGCAGTAAGCACAGAAAGAGCTGCTGCCATAGCAGAAACACTGTGCTAATTAAAGTCGCCCTATCCAACTGGCAAGATGTGTTCTCATCACAGTCCCATGCATAGGAACCATGACCGTCTACGCTGGCAGCAGGACTCTTCAAAAGCCAGCAGAATTAAAAACCTTGTGGGGCCCATTCATCATACTTGAGTAATACAAAAATGATGAAGAAAATGGGGGTTTCACTTTTGTTTTTACAAATTTAGCTGGTTATTTCTCTCTCCTTTGAAAGTGAAAATGCCTGGCTTGGAATGGACCAAAATCAAGATTAATCATAAAAATGGCCCAAATCTGAGGAGGGTGACGTGGAGAGCCCTCTCATTACACCACACCTTACCAACCACCTCCCTGCACCCGCCAAAGGAAGCAAGCAAGCTTTCTGGTATGGACGCCAGGGGCCATCAGCCGCAGAGCTGCCATAAGCCCAAGACCCAGCAGGAGAAACCAAGAGAGCAGGGAAGAATACGGGGAGTGGGAGCAGGGACAAGCAGTGGGAGGGCAGGAACAGAGACAGACCATCCCTGTGGGTGCCCAGCCCCCACCTCCCCACTGCTGAGCCCAAGGGATGGCAGCCAAGTCTGAAGCTTTGCCCCACAGGATATACAGGGACCAAAAGACCAAGCAACCAACCACCTGCCAGATCCAACTGAGGCCTCTACACGTTCTCAACTCTGCTCAACTGAAATTACAAATCATGAATAAAGTGGCTTTACCTGTATCTTATGCCTCTTGAAACTTTCCAGTCACTTCTAGAAAGAAGTCTTCAGAAATCTTTGCTGTGGAAATAATAGGAAATAGGCTATTTAAGCTCTTAAACTGTCTATCCACTTAAAACTCAGCAACACTCCTGGAAAGGCACTGAAAACAAATTACTGTGAGTTTTCTAAAACTTCTAGACTTCCTTAAACCCAGGATCAGCTTGGCTTGTATGTGCTGGGGAAGACAGCACTGGGGCAGACAGGAGGGAGGGGCTGTGCAACCACCCACCCACAAACAGAAAGGAAGTGCAGCCCAGCCCATCACCCGGTGCTGGAGATGAGCCCCAGGACCCGACCAGGTGCACTTTCTTGCAAAATAAGTTGTTCCAGTTAGCAGAGTCCATGAACCAAAAACCACCATCTAATTTTCTATTAGCTCCAGATATGTATCCTTTAAAATTTATCTTCATAAAGCAAACAAGGAAAAAGCAAAACCACATGTAGCATAATTACAAGAACCAAAGAGCTGTTCATCTTCCTTTATTTTTGGATATTTGGTTTTCAGTCAAACAGAAGGATGTCCACCATGGTGTGGCAAGATTTTCATAGTGTGGCTGTCACTCCTCTGTAGTGTGGGAGAGCAGCCTCAAGATAGGGATTGCAGGGTGCAGTAACAGCACCAACAATGAGATCAAGAGAATCAGAATCACAAAACCAGAGCCATGTGCAGGACTACAGACATTCAGGAGCCAACCCTGATCCCTCCATGATTCTATTAATATAGGAGCCACATAACTGTTAAACCTCAGAATCAGACTCCAGCATATTCTGTGGTGCAGAGGGTTTCTTTTTTGTTGTTTTCCTTTTGCTTTCAGAGCTTATAAGACCATGGCTTTTTTTTTTTTTTTTTTTTTTTTTTGAAGCCAGCTGGGAAGGAGGCGGCTCTCCCTGGAAACCCAGGTTTAAAGCCCCCATCCCTCCCACCCAGGCCCCTCACCAGACAGCTTCCTCCTCTACAGATGCCCAGCGCACGCCTCCCCAGGGAGCAGGACCTTAAACATGGCCATTCAGGCACACAACGTCCAGTCCCCTAATCCCTGGGGGCCGATACATCCTCTGAACCCGGAGCAGGCACCTGGAGTTAGCAAAGGAGCCGCCAGGACAGGAATCAGAAACAATCAGAATTCATCCGGCCCCACCACAGTGGAGCTTCCAGAGACTGATTCTGGGGTCTTCTCTCCATCAGTGGATACCTCTTACAGCCAATTTTATAAGCAAAAGTATGTTCACATGAGCGGCTATGAGAATCCTGGAAAAGACCACATCCATCCAGGACCCGATACCAATATTTCCTGTTGAAACTCCAGGGCAGGGCTGGGCATTTGGACACAACTGCTGGACAAGCAAAGGGGGAACCCCACACTGCTGTGGGTACCTGCAAAGTGTCACATCACTTGTTCTCACGAGGCTTTTCTGTCACACGGGAGGGAGAGGGGACAGTGGCCGCCTGGGGACTGTGCCAGAAACAGTTCAAGGCAAAAAAGGCAGGGATTCATATAGAAATAAGAGGTTTAGGTAAATAATGTGAACAACAAGGATTTTAAAACTGAAAACTTCTATTTTCTAGAAATGAAATAAGTCTTTTTCACTTGAATAAAAAAGACCCAGAACTGCTCCTCCTGTGGTTTACGACACTTATCATATTCATGGTAATTTTATAGCATCCAGCAACAAATGTCAGCAGGTCTGGGATCTAATCTCAACAGCCTCCAACAACTCCATGTGAACACTGGCATCCTCGTGCTCTGCCTCCCAGCTGGGGTTCACAGCTAGCCTCCAAAAACAGCTGCCAACCCTGAGATTCCTAAATGGGAACACACTTCCTTCCTTAGTGAACTGCCCATGCCCCGGCCCCACCTTGCCTTCACTCTACACAAACGCAGTTTGCTGCTTCTTCCTCAGCATGAAACAGTTATTAGTTACCCTGCTGAAGAATGCAAACCCACACTCCTCATGTCATTACTCATCCTGCTGTTTCAACTCGCACCTCCCAATTCCTGACAGCACAGGTAAAAAGAATCCAAGGGCCCATTCACCAAAAAGCAATGAAATTAATCAGAAGAGAGAAAAGCATTTCCCTCTCATGGCCTTCACACCCTCTCCTGGTGCACCCCCAGTAGTGAAGGAGAGTGTGGGGCTCCAACACCCAGGTATTTAGTGGCCGCTGATGGCAGCAGCAGAGAGCCACAGGCAGCGCCTTCATCTGGCCTCCATCCTGCAGACATGACCTCGCCTTCTGGGCGTCCTCCCTAAGCAGGGACCAGGTGTTCATCAGCACACAGAGAAGACACAGGTGGGTTGAAGCAAGAGCAAGGGGCTCTGCAATAACAGGAAGCTGGGTTCCAATCCTACCTTCTTCAAGCTGTATGTTCCTGGGGGAAGTTACTGAGCCTGTTTCCTCATAAAAAAGGGGGCATACTAATAGTGCCTGTCTCATTTGGGTGTTATAAGGATCCATGACTAATCACTGTTAATGCTTCCTGAGCTTTCCTAGGTGTCTGATGCTGTTTAAGCACTAGGAAGCATTAACTATCATTCTTACCACCTGTGAAATGAAGCCAGTTATTCATGCCTAGCAAAGAAGACTCAAAGAGATACAGCAAGCAGGGTACAGCTGTTAGCACATCTAACGCCCCCTACTGCCAGGGACTGGGGGTTCCACCAGCCTCCTCCTGCACACACAAGGGATCAGGGCTTGCTCAGGTCCAAAGATGCCCCCATAGACTCCTGGGAGCAGGGCTTAGGAACACTGACAGGCAGCGCTGCTGTGGCTGTGGACAGGGAGTCGGGTGTGAGCCTCTTCTACTCAATCTCCTCATACTGGCCCAGAAGCAGGTAAGGAAGTTCCAGGGGCAGAGAGCAAGGGGGGACCCTCCACTGAAATTGTTAATCCAGCACACACCCCGACTGAGTGGGCATGCATATTACAACATGATGCCACTACACTCTGCTAAGCAGGGCAGCTGATTAAGGCTGGCTACAAAGTGCACAGGAAGGGCCTGGAGGACACGTTCCCAAGCCCTGTGGACCAACATCTCCCAAGAGGCTACATCCAGATCCTCTGACCCAGCAGTTCTCTACCAAGAATGCAGTGTGGATATACCCCATGTGTGTGAGATGACTGGAAGAAGGCTATTCAACAGATCAACTCCAAAGACACCCAGAAGTCCATCAGTGTGTGTGTGCCTGTGTACATGGGTGTATAGAGATATAGCACAGAACTTTTTGTATACAAATTATGGTACATTCCAGAGGATAGAACATTATGCAACTATTAAAAAGAATAAAGCTGCAATTATATGAAAGGGCATTCCAGGTCCATTGATCAGTAAAATTAGGGCTCCCAAAAATGTGTGTACTATGTTTCCGTCTGTGCATGTACATGGTGTGTCGCCATGTGTGCGTGTGTGAATGGCTGTGCACACAGGTTCATCAGAAGGATGATTCAAGAGATCACAATTTAATCAAGAACCTGCTGGCAGGGGATGCCTATGAAGAGAATTTGATCTGCGAAAGGAGTGTGCTTCATTTTTCACGATTTGGATTCTTTAGACTATTCAAATTCTTTTCCTTAAGCATGTAGTTTTCTAATTAAAATATTTTAAGTCTGATATCAAAAGTAAAATACAGTAACTGTAGAAAATTGAAAAATTCAAGAAGGGCAAGAGAACACATTCCTAACTATCTCTAAAAAGGTTATACAGGTTGTAACACTTATTAAAATAAGACCCCAGCACGCTGTCTTCTGTACTAACTTTAAGACGAAGATTTCACCAGAATGGAAATTTTCAAGAACATCAGACAGACATGACATACGTTTCTGGTCTGACTGGCATTTTGTTGGAATTCCTCATTCTAAGAAACTCTAACTCATTTACTCAACACTCACTTCTGGAGGGCGTGGGGTGAAGGTGTGAGTCAGATGAAGACTGTTGTCTCCCAGCCCCTGGTCTTTGGCTTGGGGAGGGCAGGCCACAGCAACCGCACAGGAGGGCTGGCTCTGTAACATAGAAGGTGGGACCTGAAGTCCAAGAAAGGCTGGAGCCTGTGGGTTGCTGGAGGAGGAGAGCCCATGCGTGTCGCATCCTGGTCCTGTGTGTTTCTGCCCCACCACACGTGCACACCTCCGCGCTTTCTTATATGGTGCCCTCAGTAGCCTGTCAGGGCTGTGCAATATTACAGAATTAAATATGATAATGTGGGACATTCAGATCCTTTCCACTTGTAATTCCACTTACAATTCATTTTTCTTTAACCACCAGCATTACGTGGACAAGAACCTTTCTGTCTGGAACGTTCACGGTGATGTTACAGAAGTCTGGGCACCACACAGAGGGTACTGGGAGATGGTCTCGGGGAAGATCCTGTGGTTCCATCATGTCTGTCTGCTGTTGATGAAAATTTCCAACTTGATGAAACCTCTTAGTAAGGTTAGTACAGAAGACACAAGTGCTGGCATCTTACTTTAATAGTCATTATAACCTGTAGAAACGTTTTAGAGACTGCCAGCAATGTGTTATTCTCTTGCCTTTCTTGAACAGAGGCTCAGGGCTTCTACTGATCACGCTGACAGGTTTGCTTCCTTTGTACTGGGAAGGGAAAGAATCACGCATAATTTGCATGATTTATTTTCATTTGACTCTCTTCTAAAATTTCCAGTTAGTTGAGCTGAAGTTATTTTTGCAAAGTAATACAATCTTTGCTATAAAACACAAGTCGCCTAGCTCAAACATTTTTTTATGCTTCTTTCAAGCCTATTAGAAACCTTAATTGCTTATTAATTTCTCCCTCAACTGTGAAGGAAGTATATTGTGGTGGCTGCAGTGCCAGCTGGGAGGCCAACCTGCCTGGTTTAGATTCCCATGTTGCCACATCCCAGCTGTGTGACTTAGAATAGGCCTCTGCCCCTTCCTATTCCTCAGCTACTGCCTCAGCACCTCCCTTCCCTGAGCTACTCCCTCAGCACCTCCCCTCCCTCCACTACTCTCTCAGTACCTCCCGTCCCTGAGCTACTCTCTCAGCACCTCCCCTCCCTCAGCTACTCCCTCAGCACCTCCCCTCCCTCCACTACTCTCTCAGCACCTCCCCTCCCTCCACTACTCTCTCAGCACCTCCCCTCCCACAGCAATTCCCTCAGCACCTCCCCTCCCTGCACTACTCTCTAAGCACCTCCCCTCCCTCAGCTACTCCCTCAGCACCTCCCCTCCCTGAGCTACTCTCTCAGAACCTCCCCTCCCTCAGCTACTCCCTCAGCACCTCCCTTTCCTCCACTACTCTCTCAGCACCTCCCCTCCCTCTACTACTCTCTCAGTACCTCCCTTTCCTCCTACTCTCTCAGCACCTCCAGTCCCTCAGCTACTCCCTCAGCACCTCCAGTCCCTCAGCTACTCCCTCAGCACCTCCCTTTCCTGCACTACTCTCAGCACCTTCCCTCCCTCCACTACTCTCTCAGCACCTCCACTCCCTCAGCTACTCCCTCAGCACCTCCCTTTCCAGCACTACTCTCAGCACCTTCCTTTCCTCCACTACTCTCTCAGCACCTTCCTTTCCTCCACTACTCTCAGCACCTCCCCTCCCTCAGCTACTCTCTCAGCACCTCCCCTCCCTCAACTACTATCTCAGCACCTCCCTTTCCTCCGCTACTCTCTCAGCACCTCCCTTTCCTCCACTACTCTCTCAGCACCTCCCCTCCCTCAGCTACTCTCTCAGCACCTCCCCTCCATCAGCACCTCCCTTTCCTCCACTACTCTCTCAGCACCTCCCTTTCCTCCACTACTCTCTTAGCACCTCCCCTCCCTCAGCTACTCTCTCAGCACCTCCCCTCCCTCAGCTACTCTCTCAGCACCTCCCCTCCATCAGCACCTCCCTTTCCTCCACTACTCTCTCAGCACCTCCCCTCCCTCAACTACTATCTCAGCACCTCCCTTTCCTCCGCTACTCTCTCAGCACCTCCCTTTCCTCCACTACTCTCTCAGCACCTCCCCTCCCTCAGCTACTCTCTCAGCACCTCCCCTCCATCAGCACCTCCCTTTCCTCCACTACTCTCTCAGCACCTCCCTTTCCTCCACTACTCTCTTAGCACCTCCCCTCCCTCAGCTACTCTCTCAGCACCTCCCCTCCCTCAGCTACTCTCTCAGCACCTCCCCTCCATCAGCACCTCCCTTTCCTCCACTACTCTCTCAGCACCTCCCCTCCCTCAACTACTATCTCAGCACCTCCCTTTCCTCCGCTACTCTCTCAGCACCTCCCTTTCCTCCACTACTCTCTCAGCACCTCCCCTCCCTCAGCTACTCTCTCAGTACCTCCCTTTCCTCCACTACTCTCTCAGCACCTCCCCTCCCTCAGCTACTCTCTCAGCACCTCCCCTCCATCAGCACCTCCCTTTCCTCCACTACTCTCTCAGCACCTCCCTTTCCTCCACTACTCTCTTAGCACCTCCCCTCCCTCAGCTACTCTCTCAGCACCTCCCCTCCCTCAGCTACTCTCTCAGCACCTCCCCTCCATCAGCACCTCCCTTTCCTCCACTACTCTCTCAGCACCTCCCCTCCCTCAACTACTATCTCAGCACCTCCCTTTCCTCCGCTACTCTCTCAGCACCTCCCTTTCCTCCACTACTCTCTCAGCACCTCCCCTCCCTCAGCTACTCTCTCAGCACCTCCCCTCCATCAGCACCTCCCTTTCCTCCACTACTCTCTCAGCACCTCCCTTTCCTCCACTACTCTCTTAGCACCTCCCCTCCCTCAGCTACTCTCTCAGCACCTCCCCTCCCTCAGCTACTCTCTCAGCACCTCCCCTCCATCAGCACCTCCCTTTCCTCCACTACTCTCTCAGCACCTCCCCTCCCTCAACTACTATCTCAGCACCTCCCTTTCCTCCGCTACTCTCTCAGCACCTCCCTTTCCTCCACTACTCTCTCAGCACCTCCCCTCCCTCAGCTACTCTCTCAGTACCTCCCTTTCCTCCACTACTCTCTCAGCACCTCCCCTCCCTCAGCTACTCTCTCAGCACCTCCCTTTCCTCCGCTACTCTCTCAGCACCTCCCTTTCCTCCACTACTCTCTCAGCACCTCCCCTCCCTCAGCTACTCTCTCAGCACCTCCCCTCCAGCAGCACCTCCCTTTCCTCCACTACTCTCTCAGCACCTCCCTTTCCTCCACTACTCTCTCAGCACCTCCCTTTCCTCCACTACTCTCTCAGCACCTCCCCTCCATCAGCACCTCCCTTTCCTCCACTACTCTCTCAGCACCTCCCTTTCCTCCACTACTCTCTCAGCTACTCTCTCAGCACCTTCCTTTCCTCCACTACTCTCTCAGCACCTCCCTTTCCTCCACTACTCTCTCAGCACCTCCACTACTCCCTCAGCACCTCTATTCCCTTAGGTACTCCCTCAGCACCTCCCCACTCTCAGCACCTCCTTTCCTTCCTCTACTCCCTCAGCACCTCCCCTTTCTCAGCTACTCCCTCAGTACTTCACCTTCCCCAGCTACTCTCTCAGCACTCCTCCCTCCACTACTCCCTCAGCACCTCCTCCTCCCTTCAGCTACTTCCCTGGGAGAAGACAGGACACAGCCCTACCACCAGAGATGAAACTGCACAAATAAGGACTTGTAAGGCAAGGATGTTAAACACAATATTACAAACAAGCAACAAAATGGCACTATCCCCAAAATGGCGGCCCAAACCACGATGGTTTAACTCTATGATTTATGCCTAAATCGAAAGTTTCTTTCTAAAGCCCATGACCACCACATCAGCTTTTACTTCTAACCTCAGCTCAATGAGTCTTTAATGATTTAAATCCAAGATGCTTCCATCCCCTGACTCCAAATTCCTTCAAGCCCTTTTTTTCAGAACCCTGCCCCCTTAATTCCTGAGTGTTTCCTTTCTCTGACAAGGACCCTTCTCAAACCCTTCTAATCACCTTCCTCGCTTGGTGCTGCCTGGCTTTGGGCCCCTAGGCACCCTCTTCCTGTCCTCCCCCTACCTCTGCCCAATGTCCCCTGCTTCCCTCATGCTCATGGTTCATACCACCATCCCTCCTATAAGGCCTCCCTGGCTCCTGCTACCTGTAAGGGAATGACCACCACAGTCTAAAAGCCCCATCTCCTTAAAGCCCTTGTGCCCCAGGCCCCCGTTCCCCCCCACACACAGCTGTCATGCTTATTTCTTACAAGGCAGCTCGCATCATACTACTCTCTTGCTCCAAAGCCCCCTGTTTCTCTCCAGGGCTTGCAGAGCCAGGTCCCAGCCCCCAAACTAGTGTCCCAAAAGGAAGCACTACAACTTGCTATGTGTGCCTTTTCCACTCCTTCTGTGGAACATCAAGAATACACCACCTACCTAGTCCTATGCCCCCAGATATTCTGATTTAGCAGCTCCCAGGTGAGGCCAGGGTCTGTCTGGTTTCAGAGAAGCCCATGTGACCAGCAGCCAGGACTGAGAACTGGCCTGCACCTGCCAGATTTCCTGCCTTTCCCAGTGTCACCCAAGCCGTGCTGCCTCTGCCAAGTATGTCCCTAGTCCATCCCCAACACCCACCCACTGAAATCCTGGCTGTCCACTGTGGCTCAGCTTGAAGGCCAGGGCAACCTCAGGCCTGCTCTCTGAGAACAGATGCCTCCCCTCAGCTGGTCTTTACTCACGGAAAATATAAGCAGGAAGAATAACAAACATCCGCCACAAGGCAAAGGTGAGAAGGTGACTGTTCTACTGGATTCTGCAAGTCAGGCTGAGTCACCTTGAAGCGCACATGGCCCTAACAGCGGGGAAGGGGCGGCCCATGCCTCCCATGTCCACAGCTCCTTGGCGGGCTCCTCCCTAACAGCGGGGAAGGGGCGGCCCATGCCTCCCATGTCCACAGCTCCTTGGCGGGCTCCTCAGTAACCATCATAGCTGAGACCTGACTGAATCCCAGTGTTCAAGAGGCCTGGGCAAGGACAACCTACAAGCCTGTTGCCTCTACATTGGGGGCAGGAATCCCAAAAGCTCAACCCTGTGTCCCCACTGGCTGTTCATTCACCCCCCTCCCCCAGCATGCCCCACTGGAGACAGGTTTTACGGCACTGCTGGGAGGAGAAAAAACAGGCTTAGAAAAATGCAACAATCACCTAGAACCACTGAGAGAGCTGAGACACCCTCCCTTCTGGGTCCTGCAGTGACCCCAGGACCATGATTGGTGCAGTGCTCTCCAGCTGTGCTGAGGTTCCGCATGCCCTAAGCCAGCAGCTTCCTCCTCCAGGGACACCAGGGCAGAAACAGGTCCTTCAGAAACAATGGCTCCTTCTCCTTGCCATCTGCCAGCGATGAAGACATTGCAGAATCTGCTGGAACCATCTGGAACCCTGAGCTGGTTCAGGACTATGGGTGGCCTGGGGAGGTGCCTGACACCCAGAGGCATCCTGGTCCCCACCAAGTGTCCCCAGGGAAATCACATGCAGTTTCTCCAGGGGACCAGACCTCCTCCAGGCCAGGATCCTCCTCCCCTGCTGCCCCCAGACTCAGCCCAGCTGCAAAGGCGACAGAGGCCTCCCCACTCTACCACGGTGCAGGCCCAGAAGCCTCAGAACAGGCTCCAGTCCAAGTGGGAATTTCTTTTTTAAGTCTCAAAACCACAAAATGCCACTGTCCTTCCTTTCATCTTTAGTGATTCCTTAAATATATATACTACAATTACAAAGTTAGGCCAGCATGACCACAGCTCGTAACTGGAATAGAGTCGGCAGGGTCCCGAGTCACCAGGAGGCTCTCCCTCACGATCCAGGCCTCCTTCCCAGGACATGGCTTTTGCCAGCCCTAGCTCCAGCGTGGCAAACCCACCAGAGAACCCCAAGCTCCAGCCAGAGCTCTGCAAAGGCCCCAGCTTTGCCTCACTCCTGGCAGGAAACAACAGGATGCTCACCATTTCATCATCTGGGGCTGTCTGTTCCCATCTCAGAGTCAGAGTTTAAGGTACTGACCTTAAACTCTGTCTTACCATCATGTGCAGACACCAGGTGCACACAGCCTCAACCTGATCCACCAGCCCACCAGCCCCCATAGTCCCTGAGCCCATAGGAACCTCCCCTTCGACCTCAGTATCAGAGGAAGCAACTTCAACTAAGCTCATTATTTTGAGACTCCACTACTTCTTAACCATATTCAAACCAAGCCAACTCACTTCCCATCAGCAGTGGACCAAGTGGTCACTATGGGCAGGTGACCAGGGTCATGAAAAGTGCTAAAAAGTAGACAACGTGACAACCACAACACCAGGCTATGACAGTAAGAAGCAAACACTGTAGGCCACACCTGCCCCCTGCAAAGGCCTAAGCCTGTACCAGTGAGTTCCTCCTTTGCCACTAAGACAATTACTGCCCATGTGGATGGCCAGAATTTCAATCAATATCTATTTCCAAATCACCAAATGACCCTCTAGCTGAATGTCAGGAGTCCAGTATTGGGTCAGAGGTTGATTCACTCTTCTCTAATGAATTATAATCAATCCCCAAGTTCAACTCACTAAATCCGTCCTCCCTTGCAGTGCAAGGGAACTGATCTTTCTTCTCCTCTCTTTCAGATGCTTCCAGCCCAAGTGAGGCAGCTCCTCAATTCCCTTCCTGGGGAGTCAGAAGAGGGGGGCAGCCTAAAATGACACAGTCACTCAGGTCCATCCAACCCCAAACTGCCGCTGATGCTGGAAGAGGGTCAGGTATATGGACTAAGGAGGCAGTGTGGCCCCAATGTGACCCCAGTGTGATGCCTGTGTCAGAAAACCACAGCCCCTGCCTCCCTGAGACATCTGGGGCCTGGTGGGTGACCTCTGCTGCCCTCTCAGTGTGAACGGAGCCCAGGTAGGAATTCCCCACTGAGGTAATCAAGTGAACCTCCAATTTCAGGATTCACTCTGCAGCCTCCAAATAGGAACAGATGTCATGTGCACTGCCACTAACAGGAACCTGGTCCTATTAACTGGAAGCCCCTCTCCACCCCCAGGTCAGCAGCACCTGTAAGTGGAATTTAGCCGGGCTGACTTCAAAGCACCCAAGCCTAACAGTCTCTGGCCCCGCAGAGCCCCATGCTGGTGTCTGTCCTTTCTGCAGGAAGCCAGTTCCCCCACATGTGGGGGTTCTCATTTTCCAAGCAGTGTGTCACCTTCCAGATGATTCAGAATGTGTGCAACGTGGTGGGTCACACGTGGGGAGGAGAGCTGGTGAGTCATCGTCACTCACTGTCCCACACACAGTCATCTTCAGGTCTGAGAGCTCCAGAGGAGGGGCTACCTGGCCATTGTTCTGTCTCTTGTAGAGCCCAGGAAAGAGGTGTGTTTCCCCCAGGGATGCACTCACCACTAGAGTGACCACCTATGGAAGACACGCCTGGCTCTGAGGGGTGGGCTCTGCTCTGTAGGCGTGGATGGCTTAGGGCTGACCTAAGACATTGGCTCCAACACCCAGGCCCTTCTCACCGGCATGTGTCACTGAGGGCATGCTGCTGTCCGTCTGACCATAGCTGACCTGTTATGGAGGGATACAGCCCCACACTGAACAATTTCCTAGGCAGGCTCTTCCCAACCCTCTCAGTGGTCAGAAGTTCAGGACCACCACTGGCCACCAGCTCCAGCTGGCCCCTGCCAAAGCCCATGCAGCTTATTTCTGGGCCTCACATTCAATGCTGCCCAGCGCTGCCCAAACATAGTCCCTGCTGGGAACCTGAACCGGAGGGACGAGGGTAAGACCCATATGACCTGCCGAGAGCCCAGTGCCACACCCCAGCCACTGGAGAGGGTGCCAGGCGGGCAGCAGAGGGGAGGCATACATCCTCCATCGCAGCCTGCATGAATCCCAGGGCTACAGATATCCAGTCACAGGAACTGAGAAGCATAAGAAACCAGCCTCTTCATCACAGGCAGGAAGAGAGTGAGGCACAGGCATGGAATGTGCTCAAGGTCACATGGCGCAGGCCAGCTCCCAGCTACTCTGCACATGGCCTAGCCCACCACCTCAAGACAGCGCTTTCTTCTGCACTGGGGCAATGGCCCCCAGCCCCGCCTTCAGGACCGTGGAGCACACGGCCAACCCATCTCCTGGTGCAGGGTAACAGATGCCCCCCAGAACAGCAAAGAAACAGATCTCAGTGTGGGCTGGCCACGGGAAAGTATGCAAGAAAGCAGCCACTTGGTCCCCATATCCACCTTGTCAGCAGCCAGCGCACGGCTTCTCTGGGGCTCTGCCCGCTGGGTCCCTCAGCACCCCTGGACCCTGCCAACCACACCACTGCAGCTCTGCATGACTGTTCCAGAGGTCCAGAAGACACAGAGGTTGGACACGGGTCCCTGGAGGGGGTCTCCCCTTCCACACAAACTCCTGACCTTAGCTCACAGGCCCACTAAGCAGTGCGTCCAAGAGTGTGGAGTCAATCAGGGCCCCAGCTCCTTCCCCAAATGCAGTTCACCCGTGGGGCAGCCTGGGCATGGGCACTGGACCGAAGTGGCATGTGGCCTGGCTCTCCTAATCTCCCTGCCAAGCCAGTCCTCCCCAACCCACCCCCAGGAGCTGTACCATGCCAGTGGCCACCTCAGCTAACTCTGGATGCCAAGAAACCTCTAATCTTAGCTTCTCCCAAAGCAGACAACATCTAGGGGAGCATCGACATCCCCATCAGGGCGAGCGCCTTCTTGGGGTCAGGAGAGGGGGCTGTGAAGACAGCAGCCAGCACAAGTAATTCAGGTCACCCAGCAACAATGCAGTCAAGACCAGCAACAGTGGCAGGGGCTGGTGGGGGCGGCAGCTGCTGTCTACTTAGCATACCACACCCCAGGCAGGTGACAGCTTCTTAAAGGAACCCTCCCGCTGCTCTAGGAGCTAGGACCTATTACTGTCACCATCTCTCTTTTGCAGATAAGAAAGCAAGGCTTAGAAACTTCCAGAAGCTGTGTCAGTGCTGGCGAGTGGGGGCAGTGTCTGACACTAAAGGTCTGGAAAGCAAAGTTCCCCACCCTGCATCAGAGACAAACCCAGGTGGATCAAAGCCAGTTCCTGAGCACACCTGGGCTGAGCTGCGCTCATTCAAATCTGGTTCTTAACAGAATCTCAAGTTCACCTCAAGCTAGGAGCCTGGTGGGCACTTCATGAAGAGCAGGTTCCTGGGCCCCAGCTGGGTCACAGTGGCCAAGGGATGTACCTAGCCTCTGGAAGCCCAGGAAGCATGCTGTTCCAGAGAAGTGCACGCTGCTAACAGGCCATTCCAGAGCGTGTGGTGCAATAATTTTTTGCTAGCTTTAAACAGAAGCACAACAAAGAAATTAAGCAATTCATAAACTTAAGTCCACATGGTGGATGAGGACGGTTACATGCTCAGAAGAATGCAGCTGTGGGTTTCTGTTTGGGGTCAAGCTGTGTCAAACAGTGGCACTCTGAAAATGCAAATAGGAAAATCTCATTAAAAACTCTGTAAACCTGTACCAAAGCCTCCAAAACGGCTGCTTAACCCTGATGGGCAGCTCTGTGGGTAGGAGCAGTCACAATCCTGGATGAGGAGGACAGGCCTCAGGGTGGGATGGCAAGTCATGCCCAAAGCATCTGCAGATGACAGAAGGTTCTGGAAATATTTCACGCAGGGAAGGGAATTACTAGACAGTCCGAACATACACCACAAAACTTCAGAACTAGGGTTGGGCACGGTGGTTCACACCTGTAATCCCAGCACTTTGGAAGGCCGAGGTGGCTGGATTGCCTGAGGTCAGGAGTTTGAGACCAGCCCGACCAACATGGAGAAACCCCGTCTCTACTAAAAATACAAAATTAGCCAGGCATGGTGGTGCATGCCTGTAATCCCAGCTACTCTGGAGGCTGAGGGCAGAGAATCACTTGAATCTGGGAGACAGAGGCTGTGTGAGCCGAGATGATGCCATTGCACTCAAGCCTGGGCAACAAGAGCAAAACTGTCTCAAAAAAAAAACTTCAGAACTAGGAGGAAGTTTTCGGGAATCCTCTCCCACTTGCAGGCCAGAAACTCGAAGCATCCACCCCTGCTCCCCAGCAGCTGAAGAGTAAACCCTCCAGACAGCAGCCCCCATCACACGCACACTGTGTCAAAGGGCCTCGACCCCGCTTACTGGGTGAGTTAGATGCCCTTCAAGCTTCAGTGGAAGACAATTGACTGTGACTGCCTCTTTAGGGGTGGGTACTGTCCAGCTGCAAAACCCACTCAGGACAGGAGCCTGCACAGGGGCAGCAGCCAGGCTGGGAGGATGAACAGCCCACATCTTTCCAGGCAGGGAACAGGACCAGCCACAGTCACTGGAGAGAGGTAAACCGGCCTCTGATGTCTGCAGTCTAGCAGGCATATTTCCGGGGCCTCAGCAACCCGGCAAGCTCAGAGGGATGCCCTGCCCAGGGATGTTTGTCTCCATGGTGCCCTAACAGTAAACATCTGTCATCCAAATATGCGCCATCAGATAGGCCAGGCACGGTGGCTCACAGCTGTAATCCCAGGACTTCGGGAGGCCGAGGTGGGCAGATGACCTGAGGTCAAGAGGTCAAGATTAGGGTTTAGTAGAGAAACCTGGTCTCTACTAAAAATACAAAAATTAGCTGGGGGTGGTGGCGGGCGCCTGTAACCTCAGCAACAGGGTGCTGGTAATCTCAGCTACAGGGATGCCGAGACAGGAGAATCTCTTGAACCTAGGAAGCATAGTTTGCAGTGAGCAAAGGTTACACCACTGCAATCCAGCCTGGGCGACAGAGTGAGAATACATCTCGGGCTGTGTGGGGGGGGCGGGCGGGAGAGACAAAAACAAACAGCCACCCATCAGAAACAGGTTAAATTAATAATAGTATTATAGCATGCTACACAGGCAGTACATCCACTCCTATTGATGTTTACTGACAAGTACAGATAAAAGTTCTATTAAATGCAAAGTGGAGAAGATAAAACAGCACTTAAGTGCAAGCTTATTCATGTAAAAAAAAACCAGTCATGAAAGGCCACACCCAGGGAATGGCCTGGCCTGCACGTTCCAGGCTGACTCCTAACCCTGGCGGCTCCTGCTCCTGTTCCTGCGGGTGAGCCAGCCAGCAGGGACACACCCAGGGCTGGCTAGAACACCACCCACGAATGCAAACAGAGCAACCTCCAGGAGGAGGGAAACCAAAATGCCAGAACTAATTCTGGGAGGTGGAATTTTAGGGGCATTTTAAATATCTTCTTTGAACTTTCCTGTATCTGAAATTTTTTTACTGGAGGCATTTTTCAGTATTGTTCTCACAAAAACTATGTTGTTTCGAAACAACAGCAGTTTCCCCAGATTCCCTTTTTTTTTTTTTTTTTTTTGAGACAAGGTCTCACTCTGTCACACAGGCAGAAATCAATGGTGTGATCATAGCTCACTGCAGCCTCAAACTCCTGGGCTCAAGTGATCCTCCCACCACAGCCTCCTGAGTAGCTAGGACTATAGGTGTGAGCCATCATGCCCAGCTAATTTTTTATTTTTTGTAGAGACAGAGTCTTGCTATGTTGCCCAGGCTGACCTCGAGTTCCTAGGCTCAAGTGATCCTCCCACCTTGGCCTCCCAAAGCACTGTGATTACAGGTGTGAGCCACTGTACCCAGCAAGATTCTCTCTTTTGATGGTTTCACCCCAGCAAAAAGGAAGGTGGCCCTGAAGCCCCTAGAGCACATTCCCACTATCCTCAAGGACATGCTCCCAGCCCCTCCCCCTTGGCTGGACTGGGATCCACACAGGCAAGACCCTAATAAGAGCTCTGGTTCATCTATGCTGTCTTCATCTCTGTGTCCATACCTCAGTGCACCTTCCCTTCTGTGCTGCTCTGCTGTGACAAGCCCTGACCTGTCCATCTGTTCCCCCAGGGGAAGCGTGTTTAAACAGCACAGGAGCCTGGCGGCACAGGTGCACACTCTGGGCTTACCCTTACCAGTTGTGCAGCCCTGGGCTACAAAAGGTACTTGGATTATTTATAACACTGCTCAGCACAATAAATGTTATCTACTTATGTAAGTAGCGTAAGATCTTTTAGGCCAACTGACCACACTACAAACGGCACGGTAACCTCTGTGACCTGCGCATACGCCCCAGATGAGCTCCTGGAAGAAATGATCAACCCCTGCAGTGCCTAACTAACTTGAGACATTCTTCTATCGTTTCTTATTCCAGTCTCAATTGACAAGGCCATTGGACTTTGTAACGGACCTTGGTCAACCCTATGACCCCCTCCCAGCTTGCAAAAAACTGCCCTGAACTGTAACTTCTGTAACTTGCTACTGCTTCCCCCAAACCCATAAAACCAACTCCTATTCCTGCGCCCTCTGCTGACTCTCCTTCGGACTCAACCGGCCCGCACCCAGGTGAATAAACAGCCATCTTGCTCACACAAAGCTTGTTTGGGGGTTCTCTTCATTCAGAGCGCATGTTTTAACAAGGAGTATTATTTAAATTTACTATCACATAATGGATTGGGTCATTTTTACCAGATAGTGGAACTATAACACTGACTAAGCCTGGAGATCTGCAGACAGTACCCTGGGGAGGAGGGAGCTGAGATCTGACAGTTCAGGATGATCAGGGCGGCCACAGTAAGGTCCTAAAACTGCCTGAGGCAAGTGTGAGGGGCATCCTCCAGCACTCTGTCCTAAGGACAGCAATAAGACCACTCACTGGCTGTGTGGCTCTTCCTGCTCTGAGTGCCCTGCCTCTATCTCTAGTCACCAGTGCAGTGGGGCACACCCTCCGGGGATTTGCAGATCCTTGATGGTAAAAATGGATTTGGTGCTGCAGGCAAATGATACTTAATACCTGTATGAAAATGAGATTAAAAAGCAAAAACAACCTCCCAATCTCCCCAAACCAATCAGGGTGGTTACTACCACAAAAAAACAGAACACAAGTATTGGTGAGGATATGGAAAAACTGGAACTCTTGCACGTTCCTGTGGGAATGCAACATAGCGCAGCCACTGTGGGAATCATGACAGTCCCTTAAAACATTAGAATAACCATGTGATCCTGCAATTCCACACTGGGTATGTATACAAAGAAGTCTCAGAAAGACATGCGTACACCTGTGTTCATGACAGCACTATCCACAAGGGCCAGAAATCTCTTCTGCATCCAATCATGTCCTGATAGTGACCCCACCTTTATGGGGCAACCTGAAGGGGACCTCTGTTACCATGGTGCAAACGCAGCAGTGTCACTGGGTGTGCACCATGGTTGGGAACCAGGCAGAGCTGGCTCTAGGGTACTGCTGGTGCATCCTGGGCACAGGGCAAAAGCCAGCTCTTCGCAAGAACTTCTCACCTCACTTCTACAGCAGGCTGGACACACGTGTGCTATCCCCTACTCTAGGGGTATGGATGCAGCAGTGACCCCCTGAGGCTGTCACAAGTCCCCTATGAGTGCAACTGCAGAGACAGCAGCCAGCAGCAGACAGATAAGAGTGTGGAGCTACCAGAAGACCTGCCCACTTCCAGGGGGCCAAGCGGCCAGTGGGCCACTGCAGCATGCTTGGCACTGACAGAGTCCTTGATAGTGGGGAGGGATCTCCAATCAGCAGAGAGGGGTTCCCACGACCTCTGTCCAACCGGCAGCCACTGCAGACTGTGAACACAGCTTGTGCCACATGCTAAGGCCTTCAGAGCCTATGGTATCTGTCCTGATGGGGACTGTGCACAGGCACAACAGGTCAGATGCAGCCACCTCTTGGCATTTCGCTTAACGCCCTCTGCGAGGGGCCTCCGCCCCTGCACATGGCTGAGTACAGACTTCTGAAAGAAGCAATCAGGATCTGCCCGAGGACAGGGTGGACATCATCCGGGGCAGAAGCCCAGAGGGTCACAGGGTCCAGGGGCAACAGGGACACACAAAGCCCTCTGCTGTCACACTACACACAAGAGCGCTGCCCTAGGTGCAGATTGTCCCAGGGCTGAGACAGCATCTTTCAAAGGCTCTGGATGCTGGTACTAGCATACCCCAGCAGCTCTGCACTACATGTGGGTCACACTGGGCAGCTCCAGCCAGAGTGCCACTACTCCCCTCTGGGCTGGGTGACATGGGCACTATGAAGAGCCACAGAAGCCTCCATGCAGATGTGAGCAGGAATCTGTGCATGACTCACACATAGCACTTGGCGTTCATGGACTGCCTCACTCTGGGGACAGATGCTGTGACACATGGGGCATACCAGGAGTGCCAAGTGATGTGGACCATGCACACCACATTATCTCCAGCTGTTCACATTGCTCCAGACCTTGGCCCCGGAGCAGCAGTAATGTGCAACAAGGTCTAACCCGCCTACCTGGTTGCCTAGCGCCACCCGGCTCCACGATGCATGGCCGCCCCCACCTAGCATGCATGGACGGAGCAGAGGGAGGGGTCACAGCCTAGGGCCTGCCAGGCTCCTAGAAACCTCTAGAATGGAAGACATCAGCACAATGGCACTGGGCGCCTTCTCAATCTCCACTGAGACCTTTGTCAAAACGGTATGCAGGCTCCCAATCAGACAGCTTCTTTGGGTTTTTACTTTCTTTCATGAAGCTTCATGCATGTAAAAATGTTAGTCTGTCTTTTCTCCTGTGAATGTCTTTTGTCAGTTTAATTCACAGGTCCTAGAAACAGAACCTAAGAGAGTAGAGTGAAAGTTTTTCTTTCCTCTGCCAGCAGTGTAGCTTCTCTCTTCTCTGCCCTCCTGCCTCTCTCCCATAAGAAACTTGGTGATTACACTTAGGGCCCACCCTGGGAAATCCAGGTGAATTTCCATATCTCAAGGTCCTTAACTTAATCCTATCTGCAAAATCCCTTTACCACTAATGGAACTCACAGGTTCCAGGGATGAGGAGGTGGGTACCTCAGGGCATTATTCATCTCCTGCAGATCCCTGGCATGTGCAGCCATGAACCTTTGAATGAAGCCTCCCAGATCCCATCAGGGAATGTGAAGGGAAGGCAGGGCAGCTGGGCCAGGCCCTGTCTGAAGAAACCACTGCACCTCCCAGCCTTCTGCAACGTGGCCTAGTGTGGGCTTGATTTTTTTCTCCTGAAAGGAAAAATCCTCAATTTTTAGATGACGCCTTCCAATGCTGCGAGGTAATTAATACATATATTTTTAATACTGAGAAGTCCCAACCAAACCAATCTGAGGGCTGCGATGCCAATCTAAGAGCTCCGAATCCACCTGGGCCCCTTGCATGGGGGAAGGGGCAGGCCAACTCGGGGAGCGCCTGGGCTGCACATCCCCCAGGGCATGTGGACAACAGAAATCCCCACTAACAGAGTCAGGATAAAGGCAGTCACAAGGCAATAATAATTTTTAAAATGCTGGTTGAGTAAACATGCAAATGACCATTAACAGGACCTGGAAAATAACCAGGAAACCAGTACATTCCATGGGAATCTTGACTTGATGAGTCATTGAAATGCAAATTTTACCCCAATTCTGGAAGGATTACAAGCATCTCCATTCACAGCCCCCATTCCTATGTAAATTTTAGTCCAAGGACTGGCCCTCCAGTTCCCAGCCTTCTGGCTGCTTTGCCATGTTTCTTTCCTTGAGGCTCCTAAGCAGGAGCTTCGGAGTTTCTGGTTTGTTTCTAGACCCTCCTCCCCTCCCCAGCCCTCGGAGACGTCAGACTCCCAGGGCTCTCTGACTTTCACACACCTGAGTCATACTAGACACAGTACTGGGCATGTACCTGGATTTACAAAAGCCAGTGACAACAAGGCCACCCAGGTCTCTGTGTCAGCAAAGATCCTAACAGCAGCCACACCCACGGCTTTACGCAGAGCAAGTCCCACAGGCTCCACCCACGCCCCACCTGGCCCTGCCCCACCCGCTGCCAGCTCCTGGAAAACCTGGTTGGGGTATACCCCAGCCAGGGCCACGCCCGCAGGCTGCAGGCCTGGCCTTTCCTTACAGAGGCTGTGCAAAACACAGAAACTTAGAGACAAACAAAATTTAAATAAAGGAAGGGCATGAACACTGCCAGATGCCCAGTGTCCATATCTGCTGTACTGCATCCCAACCTACACGGAATTGGCTGCCCATGAGAAGAAAGCAGGGATAGCCCCAGGCCAAGGAAGCACCCCCACCCTGACCCAGCTCCCCAGAATCACAGCCTCAGCCTTGGCTTCTCTGATGCTCGCTGGCCAGCTACAGACAGACAGACTTCTCAGACAACGTCCTGCATTCTGCTGCCATCAAAACACAGAGGTGCAAAGCTCAAGCCTGTCAGGTCCACTCAAGTGTGTTTTCCCTCTGGTTGTCCGGAACAGCAGCTGGTCATTCCGTCCCCTCATATTAGAAGGAAGGCCACTCACTCAGCTCATCTCATTCGACCCCAGTGAGTGGTGAGAAATGGGAACACAAGACCATTTACCAAATGATAAAGAAAACCTGAGCCCCTGACCCTGCCCGGCTGGCCTCACCTTTCCTGGTGCTCCTGACCCCACGCTGGGCAGCGTATCCCCAGCCGCTAGGCGGGATGGGCACTCAGGACACCATCTGGCCCAGCCGTCCCATCCTCACACAGGGCCTCTGCCTGCGTGGGACATCTGTCCTGACCGTTGGGGTTTCAAGGGCTCTGTTATTAGTCGGGTCTCAGGCCAGGACTGCTCCAGCCACAACAAGGCGCCCTTCAGCACAGGGACAAGGTCCTGTGGTGAGCCTTGTCTGCAGGTTGTGGAACAAGCCTGTCCCATTCTCTTCCTTTTAAACAGCGGGGCTGTTCAGCAATGTGGGCCCAATTGTTTTCCTGTGTGGGCTAATTCAGGGGCTTGTGGGGCAGCGCCCAGCCCCAGGGCTGAAGAAGGAGGAGAAAGGCTGCCTTAGATGAGGCCGTGGGGGGTTGTGGCCCAGCACCCGAGATGTGCACGCTATTGTCGACCTATGCAGTGGCTGGGGGCCTGCCAAGGGCAAGCTCCTCTGTGCCTGAGGACCCTGCAGGCCGGGCTACTACTGCAGTCGTCTGGGGCTCCATGGCAGGATGGGCGGGCTGCCTAGGGCCACGGGAGGATGGGGCTAATAGCGAAGTCCCAGAGAAGCAGATGTAGCCCTGGTTGAGTCACTCGAACCCTCTGAGCTCTCATGTCCAGCCTTGGACACAGGAATCATGAAGGCAGCTCAGTCAAGAGGTAGCAATGAGGGCAAACTTGGGAGGTGAACATGCACAGAGCTGCTGAACAGCACTGCACTGAGATGGCCTGGTCCCAGCTGGAAGCACGTGGCCTCTTCTGTTAGGGGTTACAGGGCCCTGGCTGCTCTATCGGCCACTATGCCCATCCCCATGAGTGGCCTGATACTAGTGGGCATTGCACAGTGCACTGAGGAGTGGCTCCTGCAGCTCTGGAGGTTTTTATTTTTCTGTAGACCAGGTTTTCCTCCCACAACGGCAGGCATCTGCCCTCAAGCCTGTAAGAAAGTGAGATGCAGTGAGTATTGCCCAACCTTGGTGGCTCACACTTGGTCTTGAATAAGCAAACAACCACAGAACAAACAGCAGAGCAGGTGTGAAGCTCGCCCTGAGTCTCTGACACTGCAGACACAGCCTCCAGATCACAGCCCCTTCACCCACCCCCACCTAGCACCAACCCTAGCAGGCAGCAGCGACGAGTACTCCCACTGCTGCAGTGTACCTTGGGAGGGGAAGGCGCAGACCTGGGACATGGCTGGGCTCAGGGACTATGGGCACTCGCCCATGTGTGCCACCAGCAAGGGGCACAGGTTCCCGGTGCTGCCTGAGGTCAAGAAGTCCCAGGGAGGGAGGTCTGGCTGATGTGTCCAGGTGCTGAAGGAAGGTAGCAACACTACTTGAGCAGGCACAGGTGACAGCTACACAAATTAGGTCTCTGAGCCTCAGAGATGAACAAGACAGGGACAATGTATGAAAGGTATGGTGCTCTGCCCTGACCCGCAGCTCAGGACACAGCCAAGACAGGGACATGCTTGGACCTAGAAGCCAAGTCTAAAATTCCTTAAACTGAGCAACTCAGCCCCAAGGATGAGCCATCCAACCTGCTAACACCCATAGTGCCATCTGGCACCAGGCTCTGTGCCCTTCTCGCTGGAAGGTTTCTAATAACCCACAGGGGTAGGGATAGAGGGGCAGTGCCATCTCAGCAAGATGCAAAGAGAAAGCAGGGGACACTTTACCTAGAAGGGTGGGCAGCTGCTGTGGTGGGAGCAGGCTCTCTGGGGGCTGAGTGTGGAAGAGGGAAGAGGGAAGCAACAAAGCCAAGCTGTAGAGAACAGTCACGCTGTAGAGAATAGTCAAGCCAAGCGCCTTCCTTCTCTCCTGGGAGCCTCTTGTGACCATGAACCCAAGCTTTAAGTTTTGAGATGAGAAACTGGAGACCCAGGAAGGGTGAGGAGTGAAGGGCTGCGGGCCTCAGCTGTTGCAGGCCTTGTGCTCCATGGCTGCCAGGCTCAGGCTGGCCTGGAGAGAGCTTTCAGGGCGAAGCACCTCCTGCAGCGGCTCGTGATGGCTGCATCACAGAATGGAACAAGGTGAGCGGAACGACGTTCACCACGGGAGCCTGGCCACTGTAAGCCCTGCTCATGACAGAGCTGGAATCATGCAATTAGATAAAATATTAACCCGGCGCATCAAGGGCTGGAAGCTATGCCAGTCAAACCCACATTATGAAGCGCTTTATTCTGTCATTCCTGAGACAAAGAACATTTCTAGTGTTAAAGATATCCAAAGCAATAAATCGAAGTATTCTTTATATTCTTTGACTAGAATTGAATACGATGTATGGATTTTAAGAACTTCTATAAACTCTACAAAAGGCTTCACAATTTTAAGATGTGTTTGTAGATCCAGAATATACGAGTTGCCTGGTAGGGTTTCTTTGAATCCTCTAAGATCTAGTGGCTGAGAGTGGAGACCACTTTGGCCTGTAAACTGCCCAAGAGGATAATGAGACCTGAAGGCAATTTTCTTAAAGCAATGGTAATATTAAGAGAAACATTCACATTGGAAAGAAGCATTTCTTCTGTGATTTAAGGTTTTTAATTATGCAAAGAAGCTAATGGTTTCAAACGTCTGCATTTGCCACCCACACAAACGACGTGGTACAACATCTATTCCATTTCCTTCTAAAAGGTATTATTAGCTCAGTCAGTGGCTCACTGGTCCAAAGATCATCACAGCTGGCTGGACCCCAGACTGCACTGAAAGGTCAACCTGATTTGCAAAAAAAACCAAGAGCAAGTGTCTATTTTTAAAAGCCTATTTGCAGGTCCTGTATTTTCTCTTTACAAAGAGAAAGTCAGCGATGCTCCCAACTGCACAAGTTTTGGCTGAATGGGATCCGGCCGACCCACTATCAAGCTCAACACATCTCAGTGTCAATTTAAGCATTAACTCACTTTAGCCCACAAGCACACCATACAGTCATTCTACATTGGTGCACTGCCCCTCAGTCACCTTCACCACAGCTGAAAAGTGGACACACCTGCTGGGTCAGGAGCCATATCTGGGACACACGGGGAGACCTGCCTGCCCTTAAACCTACCAAGGGCAGTCCACAGGGAATGGAGCCACAATAAGTGGCCTGGTGTCCTCCCCTTGAGCCTGACCCTCACCCTGGGAGCCATTCGGGCTGCAGCACCTCCATCCACACCACCTGGGATGAGCCCTGGAGCGGTGCTGGCTCCTCTGCCCCAAAGACCCAGTCAAAGCTCCCTCCCCACCCCTACCAGGAAGGAGTGACCACACCACCCTCCCTCCCATTCCTCACCAGACCCGGTGGCTTCTCCCACCCACACTTTCACCCACCCCCATGTTGTAGCCACATGAGTGTCTCAAAACTTCAAATACGATCTTGATAAGCCTCTGCTGAAAAGCCTTCAACAGCTCTCTGTGGCCTTTTGCTTAAAATCCCAATCCTTTATCCTCACAGTGCTGCCTGATCCACCTCTCACCCACACCCAAGCGTCACCTGTTCCCATCACCCTGACCCCTGGGCCCTGCTCTCTACACTCATCTCCCAGGGAGGCTGCACCTTCCACAGCAGCCGGGGACCTCCTGGGTCAAGTGTCCCCTGGTCTCCTGGGAAAAACAGGTGCTTCCTCCTCTGAGCTCCCCAGCACCTTGTGCAAGACTTATTCATGTTCCTTTGCAAATATTTCTTAACTAACTACCTGCTACGTACCAGGCAACATGCTAAGTGCCAGCAGAGCAAAGTGGGGCTGGCTCCACCCTATGGAACCCATCCAGTGGGCAGGACATCAGCGTCCCACAGCGTGTGCTTGCATGTGTGTGATGACACACTGTGACAAGTCCTGATTAGGAACACACAGGGTGACAAGAGAACTAGAGGAGATAAGCTGGCCCAGTGAGGAGGCTGAGTTGGACCTGAAGGGTGAGGTGTCAGAACTGCACAAGCATGCTTTAACTGGTCTACTGCAGCAAACTTCCACCCAAGAGGGCAAAGCGGCATGCAACCTGAACGTTCAGAGCTCCCGAAGTCGTCTGACCTGCTCACCCAGGGAATCCTTCTAAGAACAACAAGCCACTCCACTGGGCAAGAAGCTCTTTCAGCAAACCACCATTAGGCTGGCTTCATACCCTCTGCTGTGTCCACTGATCTTAAAGTCTTATTATACATTGTTAACGTGTCCCAATCCAAATCAGACCAGCCACCCACATTGAAAGATCTGCCTTAAGCCAAACTCCCAGGCCTTACGAATACCAACCCTTGACCTCCGCTTCCACACACATGCAGGAATCGGCCAGGCGGCACGGTTCCTCCTGGCAGTGGGCAACTTCCACGGCTCCATGTGGCAGATGACCATCATGGAGGACTCTTCAGGAATTCGGCACCAACAACATGAGCTTCCCAGGAAGACGGAACAACAGGCAAGACAGAGCCTGATGTGTCTGGTATCAGGAGGGAGGGTGATGTGGCTGAGGTGCTGATGGCAGAGGCAACCCTGAGCTCTCACTGCAGGCATCTGTCTGTGCGGGCCAGGGCCCCATTCCCACATGACAGTCCACCCCCAGATCACTGTGTCAGAATCAGAATACCCCAGACCATGAAGGAAGTGAGGGCAGCCTGGAGGCAGCAGGTAGGGAGGGGACCAGTTCCCTACCACCCCATGGCTCCTCCTCAGGACTTCTAGGACCTGCATGAAGGCTGTGGCTGCTTTGTCCCTGGGTGTCCTCAGTACCCTCTTTGTCATTTCAGCCCCCAATACCTGTCCAACCACTCTGCTTCCAGCTTTCCTGCCTGGGCCCTAATCCCCACCCCCACACTCCCATCCCACCCCGCCCTGTGATCTAAGTGAAGGAGAAGCCCAGCAACTCCAGGCTCTCCACTGTGCAGACAGAGGGCTAGAGGCTGGCAGGAGGGGCTCACAGCCGTGTCCACCTTCCCCAGGGGACGATCTCTGTGGGGGGTTGGAGGCAGATGTGCTGAAAACGTCAGCAGTACTGACGATCCCTCACCAGGCACCCATCCCATGGCTGTGTTTAAACATTTCCCTTCCTCATTGACTGCAAGGCTCTGTTATTTAACATGCCTGAAATCTTGCAGTGTATGGATGTGTGGACCATAATGGCCTGGCTGGCAAGCTCAGCATGTTTTTGATCGCCCCTCCCTATCATCAGCACTCAGCGAGCTGGAGCTATTTCCTTCCCTTTTCCCCTGACCCAGGCCACATCTTCAGGCCAGAGACATGGTTTGCTGCCCCTGTGTGGGTCAAGGTCACTGGCCAGAGCACTGGGAGGGGCTCAGTGGTTGACCCTGAGCACCACGGCTGCCACACCTGTGGTGGGGGCTGCTGGAACCCCCGCTCCAGTCCCACCAGCCCACCTGCCAGAAGAGGAGGGAGCTACCTGCTCTTTCCAAACTTGACAGGCTCCAAGAGTCCTGTTAAACATGGTAGCTTTACAGAAGAATACAGACTTCATTTGTTAAAACGCAGTAGAATAGAAAGAATTATAAGGAAACCACGCAGCAGCAACATCTCAAAGCAGCGAGACGGTCAGCAGTATGGAGGAAAGGAGGGGCAGGCGCCATCTGAAACCATGCATAAAAATAAACCATCTGCCTGGCCAGAGTTGTCTTCCTCCACTTGCTAGAAACACAGAGCTTAAGGTAAATATAGAAAAGACAATGAGTTTCACTTCCACAGGCCCCAAGAGCTAGCGAAGAGTCAAACCTACCCACCCTGAGCTGTCAGGACAAAAGCATGGGGAGGGGAGAGTTCCTGGGGATCATAACCTGTCATAACCTGTTCCTGGGGACAAACCTGTCATCACACAGCCTGTGAGACTTTAGGGTCCTTCACTCCAATGCCCACCAGGACCCTGCTCAGCAGCAGGCGGGCCCCCTACATCCCTACAGCAGGGGTGCTTCTTCTGGCCAGCAAGAAGGCAGCTCTTCTCCCTAGCAGGTGACTCAAAGCCCACAGCCCAGCCCCATCAGGTCCCCTGAAGACTTCTTCACAGCTTCACAAGTGAGACTTCCCGGTCAGTGGTGGGATTATGACCACCCACACTACCCCGTAGATGGAACCCGGGTCACAGGGAGCCCTGGAGAAGAACAGATGCCAGTGCTCAACCTGGACACACACTCCAGCTACAAGCTGTGTGTGGGCTGAACAAAGAGATTAATCACTAGGGCCACCAGGATGCCCATGGGCCCAGCCTCCAGCCCCCTTCCCACAGGGCCTGGCTGCTCTGTCCACCTTCTCACTGACCTCGGAGCAGATGTACCACGGTCCTGCTGTCCCTGCAGAGCCTTCAGGTGTCTGACAGAAAATGAGCCCTCCCTGTAAAGCACAGCCTGGACTCCACCCACCCATAATAGCCACCCGGTAAGCAGGTCAGGCCAGCAGCCGCCGCCAGAGGAGGATCTGCCCGGGGTAGGCGGGTGGCGGATGGCCCTGGCCCTGCAGCGCCTAGGCCAAACCCCACCCCACGCCTGCCTCCGAGCTGGTGGCCAGGACCTGGCTGCCTCCTGTCCTGGCTGTGAGTCTTGTATAGCCTGGCACCTGAAACTCCCTACCCTCCTGCCACAGCATGGGCGGGGCTGGGGTCACCAGCGGGTAACAGTAGGTCCAGACCTCCTGGGCTCCCTGCTTGGGTGTGGTCTGCCACACTGGAGCAGTGCCATAGAAGACAGGACACAGAGAGTATTTGGGGACTCGGGTGCCAGCTGCCAGAGGGGCCCAAGCAATGCCTGGGCATAAGCATCCTCGGGGGCCCAGGGTCACGCAGCCCTGGGCCAGGTACAGGCACCTAAGCTGCAGTGACATGCTCACCCCACTGCATGCCCATGCATCCCCTGACCACAGGTAGAGCCAGGGCATTCACCCCCAAATGAAATCCAAGCAGTGGGCAGGTCCCTGACACAAGGAGTTATCTTTTCACTGCTCCCCTCATAATCAACCTGCTTTACCTTGATTGCCCTGGACACTTTGCCTTTTAGAAATTATATGTAACACAGGCATAATTCTGCGTCCAGCTGGTGGTCTCTGTTTTCCTGCTTCACCTGGGCCTCCCTCTCCACCTCCACAGCCTCTTCCCTGGCTGCCCCTGCAGCACAGCTACAGTGTACCTGCCTTTATCAAGCTCTGCCCAGGTGCCATAAGAAGAAACACAGGCAAACACATACCCACACACAAAGGAGCACTCCTGCCATCACAGCTCATAAAGCACGTCACACACATGGAACATGCAAGGGGGCTCCTCCCATCCATCAGCACATGCTCTGCAGCCGCTACTGATGGGATGTGGGCGTGTGAAGAGACAAGCAGGCCAGCAAGTGGAATGGAGGATCCCCAGTCGGAACCCAGTTTACAGGAGACCCTAACAGCCCACAGAGCTGACGTTGAATTCATTGGTCAAAGGACAGATTATTGACTAATTAGTGCTGGCACACTAGAAGGAAACAAAATTGTCCTCCCCACCCCAAGCATATTATTTCATGTTAAAAGCATTCTAGACACGTTCAAGAGTTTAATTCAAACATATAAAACAAAAAAAACTCCTGCCAAAAAATCCCCAGACAACCCATGCAATCTTCTTAACAAACGCTAAGAGAAGAGACGTATTTGACCATAAAATGAGTTAATCTGGACAGCAAATGATACAATAAAAGAAACTAGCCAAGAAGAGAATTAGGAATAAATGCTTTCCAAGCAGAAGAAAGAGGATCAGTATCTATAACAAATCTAGAACGCCTACAGATTGGCAAGAAAGGGCTGAATGTGACAACAGAACAGGCTCACAACACACAACAGACGACTCACAGGAAGATCCAAATGGCCGCAGAACATTCAACAAGGACTCAACACTCACCAGGATCTGGGGTGATGCCACCAAGGCCACAAAGCCATCACTCGGCCCACAAAGACTGACGAGTCCGTCTACAGTGTTTCAGGCCACTGCCGAGAGAGGGTGCTAGGAACAGGGAGCTCCCCGTGCTCAAGGGGAAAGGATGAACTACTGGATCTGTTCAGAAATGGATCTTGCAAGGTGCATTACAATGAAGAGAGACACGCTCTTTGGACCCTGAGTGCTGCTCCCTGAAACTCGTGCACTGAACCACAGCTCTAGAGCGCGGCCAGGGTATTCACGGAAGCACTGTTTACACTGCATGGTTTTCCAGAGGCAGCTCTCACCAGTGACCACGAACTCGGTGGCTTACAACAGCAGAAGTGTATTCCCTCACAGTTCTAGAGGCCAGAATTCTGAGATCAGTTTCACTGACCAAAATAAGGGTGTCAGCAGGGCCACGGTCCCTGTGGAGGTCACAGGGGAGACTCCCTTCCTGGCCCCTTCCAGCTTCTGCAGTGTTCCTTGGTTAGTCAGGGTTCTCCAGAGAAACAGAACCAACAGGATGTGCACAGGGAGAGAAAGGGATTTATTATGCGCTCGGCTCATGCGATTATGGATCTGTCATCTGCAAGCTAGAGACCTGGGAAGAGCCGGTGCCTCTGTTCGCAGGCAGTCAGGCAGGCGAAGTCTCCTCTGACTCAGGAAACCGGGTCTTTTTGTTCACCTGAGGCCTTCCACCGATGGGTAAGGCCGACTCACACTGGGAAGGGCTACCTTCTACCCCACCTTCTACTCCGCATGCCGTACACAGGCCTCAGGCAGGCTCCGTATCCACACTCCCAGCCTCTGTCCAGCTCAGAGGTCTCTGCAGGCTCAGCTGGGGGTGCCATGCAGGACGAGTACTGAACCCCCAGCAGGAGACAGAACGAGACCCTCGTGACCCAGACCCCCCTCCCTTCCGAGCCATGCCATGTGTCCTACTCTTGTGGTTCTGTCCATCTCACCTCCCAGCCCCACCGCAGACCACCCCTCCCACCTTAGCCCAGCAGCCAGTCCGAACCTCCCAAACCACCCCTCCCACCGCAACCCAGCAGCCAGTACAAACCCTGACCCTCCATTGCACGCTGCCTGTCTGCTCCTCCAGTCTCAGTGGGAGCCCCCAAAGGCTGGCCTCTCCTGTGACCCTTGCAGACCAGCATGGAACAGGAGCAGGTACAGATATGTCTCTACCTGACGGTAAAGGAACAAGGGTATTCTGAGGAGGCCTGCCCTGGGACAGCTCCATGCCCCAGCTCCAGTCAGGACCCACCCTCGGGCCAGTCCTCACATGTCTCCCCAACTCCAGGCTTAGGTACCGCACAGCCTCCTCCCCACTAATAAGCACCTCAAGCTTCCCATGTCCCCAAACCATGCTCCTCACCTCTCCAAAGCTAAGACGCCTCTAAGAGAACCCAGGCGGAAGCCCACATAGAGCCCCCATCTTTCCAATGGCTCAGGCCAAACCCTGAGCCATTTTGTGCTCCCCAATCCCCACCATAACCTGCCCCGGATCCAAGTGGGCAGCAGGTCTCCTGGATCCACCTCCAAATAAGCGCCCAAAGGAGCCCCTCCTCATCGACACTGCTGCACCATGCCCACACCAGCACCACTCTCCCAGACCGCCTCATAGCCTTCTAACTGGGTGCCTGGCACCCCCACCAGGGCCCATTTTCCCCAGAAGCCAGGGGTCTTCCCCAACCCCCTCAAGCTCCCCTACCCACCACTTCCTCTTGTGTCCCTGCCCTTCCTGACTTCGCCTTAGCCCACTGCCCTCCACCCCCACCTCAGTGCTCCATGGACCCCCAAGACTCTCTCCCATCTGCCTCGGGGCCTTTGCTCCTTTGCTCCCCAGGCATATAGTGCTCCTCCCCATGCACAGGCATGGCGCTGGCCTTTGCTCCATCTATCTGCCCAGCTCCCCTACAGAACCAGTCTCATCTCCTTCTCTGCTTTATGTATTTATTTATTTGTATTTTATTTGTATTTATTTGTATAGAGTCTTGCTCTGTCACCCAGGCTGCTGTGATCATAGCTTATTGCAGCCTCAAATTCTTGGGCTTACGTCATGCTCCCACTTCAGCCTCCTGAGTAGCTGGGACTACAGGTGCATGCCACCATGCCTGGCTAATTTTATACATATATATATATATATATTTTTTTTTTTTTTTTTTTAATTTCTTTTTGACACAGAACCTTGCTCTGTCACCCAGGCTGGAGTGCAGTGGCACAATCCCAGCTCACTGCAATCTCCACCCACTGCAATCTCCGCCTCCTGGGTTCAAGCGATTTCCCTGCCTCAGCTTCCTGAGTAGCTGGGATTACAGGCATGCATCATCATGCCTAATTTTTGTATTTTTAGTAGGGACATGGTTTCACCATATTGGCCAGGCTGGTCTCGAACTCCTGACCTCGTGATTCCACCCACCTCGGCCTCCCAAAGTGCTGGGATTACAGGCGTGAGCCACCATACCTAGCCTAATTTTCTATATTTTTATAGAGATGGGGAGTCTCACTATGTTGCCCAAGCTGGTTTCAAACTCCTGGCCTCAAGTGATCCTTTCAATCTCAGCCTATCAAAGTGCTGGGATTACAAGAGTCAGCCACTGCCCCCGGCATCTTTTTCTGCTTTATTTTTCCCCCTTGTAACTCCGATCATACATGACCTATTGATCTCTTTGGGGTCTGTCTGCCCAACAGCAGAATGCTATTTCCTCTGCTGAGGCCCCACTGCCCAGGTGTCCAGGACCCAGGGAAGGAGCTCAGTGAACTGGCATGCCAGGCCATGGAGGACCCACCCTGACCTGGGTGATGTGGGATAGAGACAGGGAGGTAGGGTGTGCCTACCCAGACCAGCCAGGCTGCCCCAGCACCAGGAACAGGCTGCTGTGGGGGCCACAGCCCACCTGCACTCTGAGAAGCAGCGATCCACACAATGGCAGCAGGGCAGACGTAAAATTGCGAGGCCTCTGCACATGGATGAGAAAGTGTTAGACGCACCCAGAAAACTATTCAATGAAAGGCTTGTTTCATAGGCTCCACTGGTAGGCATGACAGCATCGCCCACATGTTCACTCTCTACAAAGAAAAATAGGCCCTTATGAGGGATATAAATAGCCTGTCCAGATGTGGGAGTTCCTGAGGGGCTTTTCCCAGGACTCCACTGTGTGTCACTTGGCGGCACATATAGCAGCCCCTTAGTGAGACCCCAGGGGCTGCCAAAGCAAGTGCAGGTCAGGGCCTGAAAGTGTTATGTGGGAGCCCTTCTCCCACAGGAATGCAGGATGGGGCTCATAGCAAACCATCACTGACCTGCAGGCTGAGCACGCCAACTGATGCATTCACAGTACAGCTGGGACACGAAAAATCAGCCACAATCTGTAAGTCTTACCCACAGAAAGCAAGGGAAACTGAAGTCCAGATAACGCAGGGCCTTTTGGGGAGGGGTATGTTCACTGAAGCACAGGCCCAGGTGCCCTGCAGACACAGTCTCAGTGGTCCCTGGTTATTTGGTAAGGCCCAGCAGGTTGTCTTGTAATGTCTGCATAAATGTAAAATAATAGCACTTAAAGCTGGCTAAAAATGCTCTCAAAGCCTGATATGGTTGTTACCAGTCAGTAGCTCCCAACTACAGGGGTGGGGCCTTGACAGGAGAGGAAGTCAAATCCAAGGGCAACAAAGAGCAGTTTAGATCCCACACATACCAGGCAAGCCACAGGTGTGATTTCAGATTTTCCTAGAAGTCATGCAAAAAAAGTACGTTTTCTTTAGTAATATACATATACACAGAGATAGACAGAGAGATTGCACATCGTGCGAGCGCAATGCTCAATCTCACTCCGTCGCCAGACTGAAGTACACTGACATGATCTTAGCTCACTGCAACCTCTGCCTCCTGGGTTCAAGCAATCCTCCTGCCTTAGCCTCCCAAGTAGCTGGGACTATAGGCGTACACCACCACGCCCAGCTAATTTTTGTATTTTTAGTAGAGACTGGGTTTTACCATGTTGACCAGGATGGTCTCAATCTCTTGCCCTCGTGATCCGCCCACCTTGGCCTCCCAAAGGGATTATTCCCAAAGGGATTACAGGTGTGAGCAACCGCGCCTAGCCCTTTGGTAATGTATTTTGTCTAACCCAGGACACATCCAAAATACAATCCATCTACATGTCTTGCATGCAGGTCATAAACAAGGCAATACATCTTGTCTTCTGTGTGCAAACTGTGAGTCGCTCAAGGCATCTCGGCTCTGATCAGCCACACTTCTGGTATTCCATGTCAGGTGTGGTGTCCAGCTAGGATACTGGACAGGGACCCTATGAGGCATAAGGAGGCAGTAGTGCCCACACAGCCACTGAAATGAGGAGGCGCTGTGGATCTGAGTGTGCTGAGGGTGTGGAAGCTTCCGGTTACTATAGATGAGCCCTTGGCCTCGGGAGCCTCATGTGTGCTAGAGGCGGCTGGATGGTGCTAGTACCCTACATGTCATGTTCTGTTAAAGCAGCTTTGGGATGCACAGCTTTACCATGCTTCCTCTGCACTGACCTGCTGCTATGTCTCTAGACTGTATGACTTATCTTCAAAGCCAGGCTTCAGACAGGAAAGCTCACATTGTTTATCATCAGTCAGAGCAATGCCTCAGGACACTGAGAGCCCATCAAGGATGGGGTCCTGGGCGTTTTCCAGGTAAGAGCTTCACAGGGCTGCAGTAGAGGACCTCAGACACCCTCTTGGGCCTCCTGAAACATGCAGAAGTAATGAGCTCCCCTTTCAGTGTCATTTAATTAAACCTACTTTCTGCTCTCAGCTCTGTGTCGTGCAACTGTACCTGCTAAAAATAAAGCCCAGCTCCTATAAACAGAGCTCTGTCCCAGTGCAGGTGAAGCAACCCTGCCTCCAAGCCATGGGGCACACTCAGACCCCAGGGAGGCTGGGCAGCACCCACATAGTGCACTTCATAAAGACTACAGGTTGTTTTAAATTAAGAAAGAAGATCCTAAATGCATGCAGTATCAAAACAACGACCAAACTCAAAGGAATTCACTTTCTGCACTCAGAACTTCTCCCCATAAGCACATGCAAGTGTAAGAGTTTGGGTCTAAGAAAAGAAATCACACGCAAGACACAGCGTTGGATCCTGCAGCTCTATGACTCCCCCAGACAGATGTCCAAGCCAACCTGTGCTCCCTCCTCTGAGGACACAGAGCCCTTTGCTGCTTGTCTTATCCCATGCTTCTAGGGAAGCTGCTGGCAGGCAATGGCCCCCATGCCGTTCCCAGCCATTCCCAACAGGCCTGCAGTAGGTACCCCAGCAGCCCAGACCTCCCGGAACCACCTGGTCCTGGCCCTCGCTGGGTGGACACACAGCTCTGACGGTCAGCTTCCTGTGGAGGCCGTCCTCTCACCAGGACCCTGCTTCACAGAGCCTGGCCCACAGTGGCACCGGGAACCACAATGCCTGCTTTGTCCCCACCAGAGGCCGGCAAACTTGCTTGTATGGGCCACTTCATACTGGAAAAGGTCCCTTAAAAGTTATTTTTGCTTCCACTTCAACCCAAGTTCTAGAATGTATGTCTTAATCTTCAGTAAGTCCTTTGCAAATGGTCTTTTGTATGCAGACTCTCCATGTGTGAAAGCTGCAGCCAGGAGGATCCCAGCTTGGGCAAGACCTGGAGGCCCGAGGCACCCCCCAAGGCAGTAAGAGTCACAACCCAGCTTTCTAAAGGGGATGCAAGGACTTATATATCCTGCTTCTTACAGCGAAAGTCACATCTGGAAACACAGACACGCCTGCATCAACCTTTAATCCACATCTCCAGTAGCGGCCACAGAAGGTGGCAAGCAAGTGGCTGAGGCTCCCCCAGCTTGGTGTGGCTGATAAGGTCAGCACCCCGGCCCCCCAGTTTCCACTCCCTCCTCTATTTCCAGGACCAGATCTAGCAGGAGTGGGCCTTATACAGGTGGGCCCTCTATCAGATCAAACAGAGCAGATTCTTCTGATGACCTCTTCTCTTCTGGCCCCATCTGAGCATGTAAACAAGACAGAAACGAGAAGCCTGCATAGGTGGCTGATGAGCCGACGATGGTCCCTCCCAGGGCTGCCCAGGGTACCTCCCACATCCAGTGAAAGTGTCAAACCACAGTCGCTGCCCCATGGTGAAGGCAGGGTGTGAGGCTGAGGGCACCATTCTGCGCAGGGTGAGTCCCATGGAGCCTGCAATCCTGCACAGCACAGGGACGTGACCTGTGCCAGCCCAGGCCGCCCTCAGGATGGCAGGGGGTGTAGCCACTCCACAGCACCCCCAGCCCTGAGCTGACCCAGTGGAGCCTGCCACAGGACTCTGCCCAGGCATGTGCCCAGCATGGGTGAGGAAGCCCCCCAGGGCAGTTCTTCCCCTTCACATTTACAGAAGAGGAAACTGAACCCATGAAGTGACAGGCCAGCCTATGGCCCAGCAGCCCTCCAAGGCAGGCAGCCCGCCCAATCTCAATAGTTGGGAGGGGATGGGGACAGAGCCAGAGAAAATGGGTGGCCTGGGTCATAGCCTACAACCACATCACTTCATCACACTGTGCCTCTGTGGCCTCATCCGTGACAGGGAGGGCCAGTGCTCTCTAGGGCTGCCATGACATACAGGCTAACCCCCACGTGCCTGTTCACAGCAGGGCCCATGCGGCCCAGTGCTCTGGAATCTCAGATAACACAGAGCTCCCTCTTCCACTCGGCACACATGAGGGGCAGTGATGGAAGCAACGGTGCAGCAGCCCCGGGGGTCCCCCTCCACCTCACCCCAGCCCAAGCCACCACCTTCCCCAGACATCCTTCAACATGGATCATGAAGGGTGTGAGCTAGTGGACAAAAGAGAAGCAACTGCCCACTGAAGACCCCAAGGGTCAGGTGAAAGACAACCTTCAACAACCCAATATGAACTCCCAGGTGCAGCAGTCCTCAGGTAACAGTCCAGGCCGGGGCACCTCCTCCACCTGAGCCCTTCCCTTCCTGCCAGGGAAGCCGGTGCTCAGGCTGGGTACTGGCCTGACCACCAAACAACCCGCACCCAGCATCGCCTCGCTCATGGCCTCCCCGCCCCCCACCCACTCTGATTTCTTTTACAGCTGCATACCTTAAATGGACCCTGACCACACCAGGCAGAACCACCTGAGCTTCCGGAGACAGGCCTTCCTCCCTCACTCGCCAGACGCCTGCCTGGCAGGTCAACAGTGAATGGGAATCGCTGCTGACGGAGGGGTGGAACACTGGGACAAGGCCTTCTGAAGAGCCAATTCCAAAAGGAACCGTGGCTCTCAGGCAGACGCCCTCACTTACCAAATGATCAGTGTTGTCAAACATTTCAGCATATGGTTTCTTTCTACTATCTGGTGTTAGCAGAGTCTGAA
The DNA here is from genome assembly GCF_049354715.1 of Callithrix jacchus. Classification (NCBI taxonomy): domain Eukaryota; kingdom Metazoa; phylum Chordata; class Mammalia; order Primates; family Cebidae; genus Callithrix; species Callithrix jacchus. The sequence continues at coordinate 73,298,009 of NC_133502.1, forward strand.
ACAGAGTTATAAAAGGGCGCATTTTAGCAACACAAACTACTAGACTTCCTTGCAATATACAAACACACAATTCCATACCCCAACCCTGTGCCAAAAATGTCCCCCAGGGACTGCAAGAGCATCGTCCTAGAGAACCGTCAGTCAGAGGGTACAGCTCACCTGGCCAGGTAAGACCAGAGAAGGCATCACAACTAAAGGACAAGGATTAGCAAGAACTGGGAGGGAGGCATCATCTACACACCTTCCTTCACCTACCCATCTCTCCTCCCCTCTACTCCTGGCCAGTTGCCAACATGGTAGAGAGTGTCTCCTTGGCATGGCACGCAATGGCTGAGCATGAGCTCTACAGCAGGAAGCAGCCAGGGTGGGCAGAGGCCTTATCCAGGAACCCTGTGACCCACAATGAAGCCACAGTTAAGAAGCACACTGTGGCACAAAGCTCCCAATCAGTCCCTAATTTAAAATCACATGTGAAGACGATGTCAGTGCTAGTACTCAATATTCCAACATTTCTTAAGTTTTAAAATTAATTACATACTTAAAAACCAAAAGCAGGGAGGAGAAGGAGGGAAATGAAGAGAGGGAGAAGAAAAGAAGAACCCAAACAGGCATCAGAATTTGGGAGGGTTTTTCTTTTTGAGATAGAGTCTTGCTCTGTCACCAGGCTGGAGTGCGGGGGCACATTCTCAGCTCACTACAACCTCTGCCTCCCAAGTTCAAGCGATTCCCCTGCCTCAGTCTCCCAAGTAGCTGAGATTACAGGTGCATGGCAGCACACCTGGCTGATTTTTGATTTTTGTATTTTTTTAGTGGAGACGGGGTTTCACCATGTTGGCCAGGCTGGTCTTGAACTCCTGACCTAAAGTGATCTGCCCACCTTGGCCCAAAGTGTTGGGATTACAGGTGTGAGCCACCTCATCCAGCCGGGAGGATTTTTTAATAATCTTAAAAGTAGGGGAGGGCTGGGCCGGGCACAGTGGCTCAAGCCTGTAATCCTAGCACTTTGGGAGGCCGAGACGGGTGGATCACAAGCTCAAGAGATCGAGACCATCCTGATCAACATGGTGAAACCCCGTCTCTACTAAAAATACAAAAAATTAGCCGGCATGGTGCCTGTAATCCCAGCTACTCAGGAGGCTGAGGCAGGAGAATTGCCTGAACCCAGGAGGCGGAGGTTGCGGTGAGCCGAGATTGAGCCATTGCACTCCAGCCTAGGTAACAAGAGCGAAACTCCGTCTCAAAGAAAAAAAAAAAAAGTAGGGGAGGGCTTACTAATGCCCCCTCGTAAAGAAGAAACATGAAGCAACATGCTGAGAAAATGCAAAGGGCTTTTTCACTCCTCTACTGGCCTCTTGGAGCAGCGAGTGAGCTTCACAAAGTCCCCACCCACAGGGCATACAGCCTCAGATGCCAAGTGAAGGGACAAGCTGTTCAATGTCATTGACTTATGATAAAAGAAACAAACTGAAGCATGATGGCTGTTTTCACCTTTCAGATGAGCAGTAACTTACAAAGCTGAGCAACCAGAGCCTGTGATGGGGTGGGGAAACTGGCGCCCAACAGTGGGGGAGGAGACTCTGTGGCCACCTGACTGTGACACTCGGGATGCTCCTGAATCACATTCCACTTGAACAAAAAGCTACACCATGAGGGTGCTTAGGGTGCTTCCTGCATCATAGCAAAGCCATGGAAACCCTCAAAGCCCATCAGCAGCTGACCAGGATCAAATAAAGAGTCTATCCAAATGCTGAAGTCTATGCAGCCACTTCAAAGACAAGGAGGTCAGCCGAGCACAGTCGTTCACGGCTGTAATCCCACACTTCAGGAAACTGACAAGGGAGGATTCCTGGAGCCCAGAAGTTCAAGACCAGCCTGGACAACACAGTGAGACCCCATCTCTACAAAACATTAAAAAGTCAGCCAGGCATGGTGGCAGACACCTGTAGTCCCGACTACTTAAGAGTCTGGAATGGGAGGATTGCTTGAGCCCAGGATGTCAAGCTGCAGTGAGCTATGACTGTGCCACTGCACTCCAACCTGGGCGACAGAGTGAGACTTTATCTCAAAAAATAAAAATAAAACAAATAAAACAAAAAACAAACCCTGAGGAGGTCACCTTGTGTGGAAAGGGTACTGCTCAAGACAGAATAAAAAGGCAGGCTGTGGAGGGGCAGCCACGGCAAGCCCGTCACTCCACGGTGGCCTTATGTATGTGTGTGAATGGCTGCATGAGGAACATGGGCTTTTGGGAGGACAGTCAAGAGAGCAGTAACAGGTTTCTCACGCTGTGGAGTGGTCTGGGGATCCAAAGACAACTTGGTCCCTGCATTTGTGAGCTTCTGTATTAATGACATTTTTACCCTGCATGCTGCAACAGATTATGTGCCACAGTCACCCACATAGCAGCACCCCCTTTTTCTTAAGTGGAACCTACAAATTTCACATGGTGCATACAGCCTCAGGAAGGCCAACTCATGGCTGGTCCCACAGTTCCCTTCCTGGGTCCACCTAAAAGACTGCCTGCCACACACATGCCACACACACACCACACACATACATACATGCACACAGACACTCATCCATGCAGACACACATCCACCCACACTTACATGCACACACATATACACCCATGCACACAGATACACCACACACACACACCCCCATGTAAGCAGACATACATGTATATTCACAAAGTCACATACAGACACATGCATACACATGCACACATATACACAAACATGCACACACACATGCACACATAGGTATACACATATATGCACACACAAACATGCCCGCATGCCACATTCACATACAGACACACCTAATATACCTAAACACAACTTATATACACACATAGATACATATGCCTACATGGATATACATACACACACAAACACAGGCACACATACGCAAACATATATACCTTCATGTACACTGATATACTGCACACACCCACATGTACTCACATACACACCTACCTACATACATGTGCCTACACACACATGCACACTCAAACACACACTCTACATGGTCCTTATCCTCGTCCCAAGGGAGCTGCAGCCCAACATCCCCACTCACTCACATGCTGGGGAAAGAACCACCCCACTACTCCTCAGCAGCTCAGAGGTAAGTTCTGAGCCATTGCGGCCTCCTGGGGACCCCATGTTCCTCTGGTCAGTGGTTCTCACACTGTGGCCTACAGCAGAGCCCTGGCAAGGGTCTGAATGCCATATCTCTGGGCCCTATTTGGAGCCCCAGTCCAGTAGCTCTTTGGCGGGGCACCAAGAAGATGCATTTCTAACAGTCCCTTGGCTGATGCTGCTGCTGTTCCAGGGAACAGTGTCTGGTCCCTGGGGCAGCTTAAGGGAGTCAGGGTTTGGATGCAGCTCATCCATTCTGTCAGGGAATGCTTTTTGCTCCTTTTGTGTGCCAAGCTGCATCAAAAGTCCCCAGTCCTCCTGAGCACACAAAGAAACACTGGAGAATGTCATTTCAGCGAGTGAGATGCTCATAGAGCAGGAGCACATCGATGTGAGAAAGAGCCTGCTGGGGTGTTGGGGGACTCTTACACTCCTGAGGGTCTCATCCTCCTACAGGGATGACAATCCCCCTGCAGACCCCAAGCCTCTTCCCTGCAGCTGCCCCTGTTCTGCCCCTGCCTAGCCCTGGGTCCCAAGCTGACCCTCGTCCTCCCTGCAGGTCTTAGGGGCTGCCCCTGTGTGTGGCAGGCACCTTCCTTCCTGTCTCCACCTGGCTCAAATCCCACCTACCTAGAAGCAGAGACCAAGGTCCCTAGCTGGTCAGAAAGGACCACGCACCACAAGACCTAGGCTAAGATCTGAGGGCCCATGAGGCTAACACGAAGGAGCCCAGACCAGCATCCAGTCACCACATAACAAGTCCTATTCTGTGCAAAACTCTGGGTGACAACTGTGACAATGCCAAGTGCTCCTAGAAAACAGCAGGAGGTAAGGAATCCTCTGCCCTGTGTATTCTAGGAACAGCCCGTTTCCCACAGGACTGAGCTAAGGCTCACGATGCCGCCATGCACCCGGGATAAGACCAGACACAGAAACTTGCCAATGCCTGCTCTGCACCCCTCCATGACCAGTGGCACTGTGCGTCCCCCGCCCCCTCCTGATCACTCACAACAAAATGCTCATAACCAAGCCCTGCTTCACTTCTGTCCTTCCCCAGGCTTCTCTGGCACCATGGAGCCAGCGCAGCCCCTCTGACAAATGACTGGCCTCAGGTAAGGCATCTTCTGACTCCACCACCTTCCTCCCACATCCCATCTCTGGTTCTTCTAAGCCTCATCTACACCATCCTACAAAGAAGAGCCGTTTGGTCTAACCTTTGAGACACGTGTGATCTCACGGTCAGCATGTGGCCAGGCCCCGGCCCTACTGTAATAGTCCATGCCCTCCTTTGCATACTCTTAAGAAAGCCTCTTCTTACTAAGTGTGGCTTTGTTTTATTTGACAACTGCTTACCGATCACACAACTTGAAATTCCAAAATGTGTCCCACACCCGTGCAATGGATGCACAGGTAAGAGCTTTGACTTCTGCCTCCTAAAAGACCGGTACTCACAGGTTTAACGGAGGTACTACCAGTTCAGGCCCACAGCTCATGAGATGGCTCAGGAATATGTCAGAGATACTCCAGCCCCACATGCGCAGCTGCCCCTGGAAGCCGCAGAGCAAGGAAAAAGGGGAGAAGCAACACTGAAGGTAAACCACACCTACCACACAATGGGCATCCTACACACCCAGGAGAACCCATACCCTCCAGCGTAGAACTCAGCACATTGGGCATTTTGTGTAAGCCGCCCTCCTCCAGCAGACAGGCAGGGCTTGGCAGGGCCAGCTGAAGATGACACCCAGCCTCATATGTGGCCACCACACACACCAAGGGGGAGGATGGAGCAGGCGACCTGCTGTCCCACACACCCCACAATGGAGGGAGACAGCTCCCAGGGCAGAAAACCCCACCACCTAATCCTACAGTCATGCCTGGGGGTTCTGCAGGGCCCCTCAGTACTCTCCTGAAGCCTCAAGGTCTTTTGTCTAAGATTACTACAAACTGCAACTGAACAAGAAAATGTGCATCTCCCTGCAGGTCAGAAAAATGCAGATTAAAGTAAGAAGCCACTCTTCCCCTACAAAAGCACCAGAGAAAATAATTACAAGACTGGAGGTGGTGTGGAGGTGTGAGCTTCTCCCTGCTGCCACTGACTTTTCTAGCAAGCAGCATGCCAGGGATATCAGGAATCTTACAAGGGTACCTCTTAGCTAGGGGCAATGAGCAGAAATTGGGGAGGCTAATTGCAACAAAATGTTTCACCCTATATACTCTTGACTCTGTGAAACTGAAAAATCCCCCATAGAGAGGAGCAGGTCAATATATAAAGCAGCAGTCTGGCTCCAGATTGTATATTTGAGTCTCTCGGATGGATGCCTATGAGCAAATGGCTGCAGTTCTGAGTCCTGGCTTTACTGAGGAGGCAACGGTGACTCATCACCCTCCAAGGACAGGTGTGGGCACACCAGGAAGGCTGCCAGAATTAACCTCCAAACATTTTTCTCCTATACTAGGAGAGTAGCATAAGGATAGAAATCATGGTGTCCTAGACATAAGCCCCCGGAGTCCCGGGAAGCCTGAATCCTAGGGCGGATGTATATTTCTTGAATAAAAATGGATAATGTTAAGAAGACTACAATGGGTTTTACCAACCTGCTTTTCCTAGGGATGCATTAAACATGGTTTGTGTTAAGAAGGGAAATTCTCAGACTTTGCTGAATCCCTAACTGAAGCATGTGGTGCTAAAATCATTTCCTCTCTGCCCGGGGTGGTCTGCACACCCAGAAAGAAATGCCAGAAATAGCTTGGCGTGAATGCGTCACAAATCCTTGACACTTGATTTCTCACAGGTATAGATCGTCTGGCTAACTCAGTCCAAAATTTAAACAAGGTGCTATTATAAATCACGGTAATTAAGATCATTATCTGTACATTAACTTACAATACAAAAGCCCACAAGGCTAGCATCTGCAGAGAAGCAGGCTCCAAGGGAAGTGGTCACCAATGCTTTTCCTTTATAATAACATTGATGTGAGCAGCAGCAGGCAACTGGCTATAAACTGTGGAAATGGTTTTTCCTTGTGGCATACCCATATAAGGAGAGCTGTGTTTTCTTTACAAAATAGGTTTTGTGGGGTTTTTGTGGCAAGATGATGAAATGTTTTCAATTTGAAGGAGTAAAAATTCCCCAGTACCAGTCTACAGCAAACAACAACAAACCAACAAAATCTATTTAAAGCTGTCCCTGCCAGATGCAGTGGCTCATGCCTGTAATCCCAGTACTTTAGGAGGCCAAGGTGGGAGGATCACTTGAAGCCAGGAGTTTAAGAACAGCCAAGGCAACAAATCCAGAGCCTGTCTCTACAAATAAAAAATAATAAGCTGGGTATGGTGGCATGTGCCTCTAGTCCCAGCTACTTGGGAGGCTGAGACAGGAGGATCACATGAGCCTGGGAGTTTGAGGCTGCAGAGAGCTGTGATTGTGCCACTACACTCCAGCTGGGAAAAAGAGCAAGACTGTGCTTGGAAAAAAAGAAGGAAGGGGACTGGAGGGGAGGGAAAAAGGGAAAGAGAGAAGGAAGAAAGGAAGGAGGTGAGGGAGGGAGGGAGAGGCATGTAAGAGAACACAGACAAGGGAAACAGAACAAAAGGGTCTGCACCCTCTGAACACTAGAATGTCCCTTTCTAGTCCTTGAGCCAGACCTAGAAGGCTTCTGGCACTCTCTTCTCTCCATCCCACTACTCACTTTCAGGTTTCCAAAGTGTTGAGTTCAGATTGAGGAATACCAGATGGGGAAAAATGGCAGACTCATGCCCTGTTCAGGAATACTTCCAATTCTAATCTTCCTCCCCAAACCACCTGCTACTATATTCTTTTCAGAATCATTGAATAGCTGCTCCTTGCATTCACAGTGGGAAAGCCACAATGGAACATGCTTAACCCATCTTATCAACCAAGCCCATTTCTGAGCTGAAAATCTACTTGAGGCTCACACCAGCGATGTTTTATATGATCTGTCCGGTCCTCTTCACAAACAGGGGTCCACCTCCAGGTGCTAAATCTGTTCAGCAGGGCTACTTGGGGGCCTTCCATGATCAAGTTCAACCTCTCTCTTTCTCATCCAGGTCATGACGAGCCCTTTGTTGCTGCTTTTTCATTTTTGCAGCGGAGGTGGGAAGGTACTAAACTAATTAGCATCAACCAGTCTCCAATGTTTATTCACAACACAAGGAATAAAGAACCAAATTGTGTTTAAAGAACCAAATGGTGGTTCTCACTCATAAGTGGGAGTGGAACAGTGAGAATACATGAACACAGGGAGGGGAACAGCACACACCAGGGCCTGTTGGGGGCTGGGGGGCTAGGGGAGGGACAGCTTTAGGAAAAATACCTAATGTAGATGACGGATTAATAGGTACAGCAAACCACCATGGCACACGTATACCTGTGTAACAAACCTGCACAGACTATACATGTACCCCAGAATTTAAAGTATAATAATAAAAAAATTTTAAAGAAAGAACCAAACGGTTGTCAACTAGAGTCAAGGGCTTAACTTCAACCCTTGCAGAAATTGAGGCACTTTCTTCACTTTCCACCTTAGACACATGCTTTTGGGGCTCTTTGTGCTTTTTGTTTAATTTCAGAATCAGAACACCAGTCAAAAATGGAGGGTGTGGCTCACCTTCCTCACCCCCAAGAAAACTACCACAAAACCGCACTGTGAGTCTGTTTCTTCCTCTCTTCTCTCAGATGCACTATGCTCTCAGGGGACCAAGGACAGTTTCATTCTAATTATGTTAAAGATATAAAATAAAAATGCTTAATTGTAAATTGAATTATTTCACCAAGCTGCTACCTGTGAGAAAAAAGAAAAAAGGAACAGCTGGAAATCCTACTTTCTGATTATAAACAGCCAGAGTGGGGCTGAGGACCTCAGGGGCAAGGAGGGGCCACCACATAGCAAGTCCAGCAGCAGGGTGCGGCCAGGCTCCCTCTGGCTACCTCCCCAATGCCTGGGATCTGGACCAGAAAAGACAGGAGTTCAGCAATAAGGAGAGACCCCTCAGATGTGAGACGCAATACCCCAGCTAGGAAGGGCAGGGACGGGTCCTCTCCCTGCAAAGCCATGGGGACAAAGGAGAGGACAGAGACACTGAGGACAGAGTTCAAAACCCACTGGTCTCCCAGAGTGAGGCATTCCCAGGGTAAACTGACAGCAACTCAGGCAGTCATGGAGGTCAACCATCACAGAGGTGAGTGCTAGACAGAAACCACATCCTCATTCTTTGGGTCCATTAGGAAATGGGCAGGTTGCAGGGGTCCTCAGCCTCCTTGGAACAGGGCTGGATAGGTCTGAGTTACCACAGCAGGGGAGGGGGGAGAGCGACCCCAGGGTGAGGGTCCTGCCCTCAGCATAAATGCAAGCATAAGCTAGTTCTACATTATATTACCTTGCTTGCTTTATTTGGATGCATCTCTGTTTTTGACACCATGTCCTCTCTATAGCTGCAAACATCTCAGATGTTTTACAAAGCACCAAGCACATGATCGTTAACCATTACTCACTGACCAACCTGTCAGGGGCAGAGAGGATCAGCGCAGGAAGGGGACACATTTCCATATATCACCCAAGAACCTCTCATACTGGTTCAGGCTTACAGACAAGACTAGGAAGATCCACCCATGAAATGTTCCTCCCTGCCCTCCAGGACCAGATGCTCACTTTAAAAGAGTAAGAGTGGCAGCATCCCACGGAAAACACACAGGAGGGGCCTCAGCCCCCAGGAAACCAGCATCATTCATCCATCCAGTGAGGATGCCAATTCTCACTTTAAAAAGAGCTCTTAGGCTGGGCGCGGTGGCTCAAGCCTGTAATCCCAGCACTTTGGGAGGCCGAGGCGGGTGGATCACGAGGTCAACAGATCGAGACCATCTTGGTCAACATGATGAAACCCCGCCTCTACTAAAAATACAAAAAATTAGCTGGGCATGGTGGCGCGTGCCTGTAATCCCAGCTACTCAGGAGGCTGAGGCAGGAGAATTGCCTGAACCCAGGAGGCGGAGGTTGCGGTGAGCCGAGATCGCGCCATTGCACTCCAGCCTGGGTAACAAGAGCGAAACTCTGTCTCCAAAAAAAAAAAGAGCTCTTAGTCTGCTGCATCCCGTGGAGAACAGACAGAGGGGCCTCAGCCCCCAAGAAACCAGCATCATCCATCCGGTGAGAATGCTCTCGGCTCAGCCCAGGGGTGATGGCTGCTAATGGGTCACTTAAAAAAATGACAGTGGGTTAAAAACATTATTAAATCATCACTCACAAGAGAGCCAAGGAGATGTCACAATCCCCTTAGAGGAAATTTCTAAGAATCACAAAATGACATGGGGTTGGCTGGGGGAATGGGGATTGAGCCATGATGGATTGATAATTAGGGGGTCTCCTTTTAGGGTGCTGCAAATGTCCTAGAGCTACTCAGAGGTTGTACAACATTGCGAATGTACTAACTGCTATGAAACTGTTTACTTCAATATGATTAACTTTATGTTATGTGAATTTCACCTCAAGAAAAAAGTAATACAGAGTAAAAGAATATTGACATGGATTTCCGATGGACACCATACCAGCTTTTTCCATTGGTTCAGGAGGCTGAACCAATTTGCATGTCTAGGGACAAGGATTATTTGCATTGCCTTCAGATATCTACGACCATAGAGCTGTACAAAGACAGGTGAGCCCTGGGCAGCCCCAGTGCTCCACTTGAAGGCTGCTTATGCCCAAGTCCAAGGTGGAAAGAGGAGGAGATGGAGTCCACAGATTTAGGAGGAGACCAGCTTCAGCCAATGGTGAAGGTGGACAGTGTGGAATGAGAAACCTGGAGATGGTGTCAGGAGTGATGCCTCCATTTCTTGGAGGCAGTGGGGAAGGTGGGCTCACTGGTGTGCTGGGGCTTGAGGAGATGGTCCACCGTGTGACCGAGTGAGAAGCTGAGGTGGCCGAGGAACCACGGAGGAGTGGGGCCACGTAGGGTGCACCATGGGCAGTCTGAAGCCCTGCGCTGGCTGAGGGCTTCTGCAGCACAGTGCTACTGCTGCTGGTGCCAAGGGACCAGGCACACGAAATGCTCAATGACACGCACAAACATGATTTTCCCTCACTCATACAAAAAACAGGGTGATCACACCACTCTGAGTATATACGCAATGATGCGGACTCATTTTCAGAAACAATCTTTTCTTTCTGCCAATCTAGAATTCTTTCCGGGCTCCTCAAACACCTCTAAGAATCCACATCAGAGAGGGGGCTGCCTGGGGCCTTTCCCTTCTGGCTTTCCCCAGGCGTCCACACCTACAACACCTGGGAGACACTAACACTCACAGCCCCCCTGAGCACACGCTTGACCGCTCTCCATATGTATAGAGAACTGCCCACGACCTCCATGAGCAACTTTTCCATCCAGACCACACACAGAGTGCATCGTGGAGGGAGAACACGGCTCCTGTGTGCACAAGGTCATGGTCCAGAAGCATCGCTTGCCCACGTTCTCAAGCCACAGCCAAATGCACTTTTCCACTGCAATTAGTACACAGTGATTATTAGTACCCAAACCCACCACGGCGGAACATGCTCTGTAGCCCTGCACTGTGTTTCTGGTGAGTTCTGCCCTTGTGTGCAGCAGAGAGGTGGCCACCAGGTCACAAGCATTCACCTCGGAGCACACATGACAATGACCAATATGAGTTCGATGTCATTATCAGGGCCTCCTTCAAGGATGTTGCCCCCTCACCTTAGCAGTCTTGTTACTCTGTATCTACAAGGTTCTGAGCCACCAGCTCCAGAAGACAATGCCACAAAGGGCCTTGATACTCTTACAAGCAACTAGAGAAGAAACAAAAATGTCACCAACCTCCCAGAAAGAAACAAGTATTCATCTGCAGCATTCACAGCCCCATGTGTGCAGTTAACGGGGGTTTTCCCTCTTGTTCAGGCTGAAAAGTTTCCATGACTAGATGTAGGCACTCCTGTCCCAGCTTGCGCATCATGCCTTGCTCCTTACTGGTGGCCACACAAAAACATGGGTACACAGCCATGTGCCCTACTACAACTGCATGCCTACCCTTCTCCTCATGCCTCACGTCCCCAGCTTCCCGGCTCCTGACACCGCAGAACCTGGATCACCTCCTGAAAACCAACACACATCTGATGCTCCCCACAAGGTCCCTATTTCACAGCATTATTAGAGCCCTCAGCCCTCTGGTTCCTACAATTCAGCTCCAAAGGAGAATAGAGTGGTCAGTTACATAAGGACATACATGGTAGAGAAGTCGATTTCATTCTCCTCCTTTGAGTTACTGGAATTTTTTACAGTCAATGTGTTACTTGTTTCATATGGGGGAATCACACTTGGGAACGCATGATTCTTATAAACTGCTACAAGAATATGCCCACAGTGAGGATGGGAGAGCTGGCAGTGGCATGTTCCACAGCCTCAGGCTTGGAGAGCAGCCTTCCCAGCACCAAGGGCTGTCCCAAGGCTGGAGCTGTGTAGCCAGACATTTACGCTTACGTTACACATCCCTGCAGCAGAAAGAGAGCGGGCCTGTCCAAATAGAATCATTTGTGAGAAGATACCAAGAGACTAGGGTAGTCACGACATCACGCCTGCTCATCCAAATGACTGATCACTGAGAAAACTCAGCACCCTAGGATGGCTCCAGGGTTGCACAGAACCTGACTCCACTCCACCTGCAACGGGTATTTCCAAACCTTCTGCATTTGCAGACACCTATTTTCTTTTTATTGCTCATAAATCACTCTATTTTAAACCCCAGCATGACACAGATTTTTAATTAAGTGAAGCAAAATTAATTCCACTTGAAGAATTACTACAAAACTGTGACCTTTTCCCTCGCATAGGAAGATGCTATAATATCAGAGTCAGGAACCAAATTCCCCAAAGTCCGTCAATGAAAAAATGTCTACTTTATGACTTAAGATGAAAGCTGACAACAGAGCATTCAGAAGAACACACTATCAACTATCTTTAGTCCCTGGTCCAGCAAATGAAAAGCGACAGCAAAGCATCTCTGCTTAAACGTCACTCTCCATTTGGCCTTATTTCCCTTTGGCTTTTCAAACAGGCTAATCTGTGGCCTTCATTGGAAAGAAACAAAACATAAATAAATCAGTACCTATTAACATGCCACTCAGAATAATCACCTCGAACATCCTGAAAACGTGGTGAAAATCTCATCCCCTCTGTAGGTAGTGGCTGCAGGTTTCTTCTCACTCTGATATAAGGCTGCCCAGATTCTCCTGGCATGTAATGCTTGTGTAATACTCTGGGGCAGCAATCTGAAACTTCCAAAGACACGGAAGTCCTGCAGGTCGCTGGGGTAGCTCCTATTAACTTACCACTGAGGCACCAAATGCTACCATAGGGCTTAAAAGCCTTGATGTCCCTCCTAAGGCACCTCATTTGCTACTCCCAGGGAGCACCATATAACCCAAGGGAATCCAGCCCCAAGAGAATTTGGTAATACCTAGTGCTATAGACTACAGTCTTGATTAGACTGGTCCTACACAGAGGCTGCATTTAAAACACTAGCTCTGAGGTCCTCATATGTTAATACATTCCCAATTCCCAATATCAAGAAAGAAGGAGATGTTATCACTTCAGACCACACAGACATTAGAAGTGAACACTGCAAACAACTCTGTGCACAGTCAACAACTTAGAGGAAATGATCAAATTTCTCAATAACCACAAACCACCGAGATTCATACAAGATGAAATAGATACCTGAGCAATACTATAAACATGAAAGAAATAGAATATGTAGTTAAATACCTTCTGAAAAAGACATCTGAAAAGGCCCGGATAGTTTTACTGGCAAACTCTATCAAACATGTAAGGAACCTAGCAACAATTACATACACTCTCTTCCAGAACACAGGGGAGGAAAAAACATTTCTCAACTTAAATGATGCCAGCACTACCCTGAAGCAAGTCCAAAGAAAGACGGGGGTCCAAAGTGGCTCCCGCCGGAGGTCATGGCGCTCGCGAAGGCGAGGTCATCAGTTCAAGGCTAACCTGAGCAACCTCATAAAGCTCAAACTGATTGGCAAAAAAAAAAAAAAAAAAGAAAGAAAGACAGTACAAGAAGATTATAGGACAATACCCTTCATGAACACAGATGCAAAAATCTTCAACCAAATATCAGCAAACTGAATCCAGCAATATGTAAAAATAATGCACCACAGCCCAAGGGAGTTGATTCTAAAATACCAGATTGACTCAATGCCCAAAAATCAATAAATGCAATATACTTATTCACAGAAGAAAAAGTACATAGGCATATCAACTTATAGAGAAAAAGCATTTGAAAAAATTCAACATCTTGGTAAACTAAAACTAGAAGGGAACTCTCTCAGCCCGACAATGGGCATCTACGGAAAACTCACAGCTCACATCATACTCCATGGTGACAGACAGACGCCTCCATCCAAGTTGGAAGCAAGGCAAGGATGTGCTCTCACTACTTCTCAACATTGCACTAGAAGTCTTGGCTAAAGAAATGGGGCAAGAAAAAGACAGGAAAGGCACACAAATTGAAAAGAATGGAATGAAATGGGCTATTCACAGACAGCATGATTGCCTATGTAGAACATTCCAAGGATTTCTTTTTGTACAAAAAAGTTCTTAGAACTAATAAGGGAGGTTAAGCAAAGTCAGAGGTGCAAGACCAACAACACAACAGTGGTCGTATTTCCATGAACTTTATCAACATCTGGCAAATGGATAAAGTGAACTTCATCAAAATTAAAATGTGTGGCTCTGTGAAGAGACTGTTAAAGAATTAAAAGGCAAGCTCAAGATTGAGAGAAAATATTTGCAAATCACATATCTGACAAAGAACTTGTATTTAGAATATGTAAAGAACTCAGTATCAAGAAAATAAACAACTCAATTAAAATATGAGCAAGACTTCAACAGACACTTCACCGAAGAGGATACACAGATGGTAAATTAGCACATGAAAAGATGCTTTACATCATTAGCCACTAGGAAATGCAATTAAAACCACAATGAGCACATTAAATACACATTAGAATGGCTTGGGAAAAAAAAATTTAACACCAGGTGCTAGTAAGAATACAGAGTGACGTGGCTGGTGACAATGCAAAATGGTACTGCCACACTAGAAAAGATTTTGGCAGTTTCTTATAAGGATAAACACAGTGACCATATGACCCAGCAGTCCCACTTCTGGACACTTATCAAGGAAATAAAACCATCTGTTCATAAAAAAGCTCATACACAAATGTTTACAGTAGCTCTGTTCAGACAATGGACTACTTACTGAGCAAAGAAAGGAACAAACTATTGATACCTGCAACAGCTTCAATGAGCCTCAAAGGCTCTGTGGTGAGTGAAAGAAGCCAGTATCCAAAGGCTATGTACTGCGTGGTTCCATTATATCACGTTCTTGAAAAGGTAAACTATAGGGACCAAGAGTAGCTCAGCAGTTGTAAGTGACTGGAGAGTATGAATATAAAGGGATGGTACAGGGAGTTTTCTTGGAGGACAGACTGTCTCTGTATTCTAATTGTGGTGATGGTTACACCCATGCCTTAAAACTCATAGAAATGCACAGTGAATTAATCATTCTTACTGTGTATTAATGTTAAAAATAAAGGAAAAACAAAATAAAATGAGTGCGCCAATTTGATTGAAATGTCTTTTAAAATATCCTTATTTTTAGCCAGACACAAAAGGATAAATACTGTATGATTCCACTTATAGGCGGTCCCTAGAGTAGTCAGTCACAGAGACAGAAAGGGGAATGGGGGCTGAGAGTTACTATTTAATGGGTACAGAGTTTCAGTTTGGGATGATGAAAAACCTCAGGAGATGGAGAGTGGTGACAGCGGCCCAACAATATGGACGTACTTAATGCCGCTGAACTATACCCTTAAAATGGGTAAAATGATAAATTTTATGTTTATTTTACCACAATTTTAAAAACTCTTATTCTTCTGCCAGAACAGATTAACAAAATTATATCTGTATAAAAATAGAACAATAAAAGAAGTTCAAAAAGCAAAAAGCTAAAGTCCCTCCTCACCACACTCTCCAGATAGCAGCACTGTCAACAGCTTGCTGTGCTTCTTGTCCGATTTTCACTGTATTTATCATGTACCAGCTCAGGTACATGCCAACTCAGTTGCAGAAAAGCTGAGGTACACGCCAGCTCATGTGCACGCCGGCTCCGCTGCAGACAAGCTGTGGTGCATGTCAGCTCGGGTGCATGACAGCTCAGCTGCAGACAGGCTGAGGTACACATCAGCTCAGGTGCACGCTGGCTCAGCTGCATACAGGCTGAGGTGCATGCCAGCTCAGATGTACACCAGTTCAGCTGCATACAGGCTGAGGTGCATGCCAGCTCGGGTGTACACCAGTTCAGCAGCATACAGGCTGTGGTGCACACCAGCTCAGGTGTACACCGATTCAGCTGCATACAGGCTGAGGTACATGCCAGCTTGGATGCACGCCAGTTCAGCTGCATACAGGCTGAGGTGCATGTTGGCTCAGGTGTACACCGGCTCAGCTGTACACTGGCTCAGCTGTATACAGGCTGAGGTGCATGCCGGCTCAGGTGTACACTGGCTCAGCTGCATACAGGCTGAGGTGCATGCCGGCTCAGGTGTACACCAGCTCAGCTGCATACAGGCTGAGGTGCATGCCGGCTCAGGTGTACACCAGTTCGGCTGCATACAAGCTGAGGTACATGCCAGCTCGGGTATACACCAGTTCAGCTGCATACAGGCTGAGGTGCATGCAAGCTCGGGTGCATGCCGGCTCAGTTGCATACAGGCTGAGGTACATGCCAGTTCGGGTGCATGCCGATTCAGCTGCATACAGGCTGAGGTGCATGTTGGCTCAGGTGTATACCGGCTCAGCTGCATACAGGCTGAGGTGCATGCCGGCTCAGGTGTACACTGGCTCAGCTGCATACAGGCTGAGGTGCATGCCGGCTCAGGTGTACACCAGCTCAGCTGCATACAGGCTGAGGTGCATGCCGGCTCAGGTGTACACCAGTTCAGCTGCATACAGGCTGAGGTACATGCCGGCTCAGGTGTACACCAGCTCAGCTGTACACTGGTTCAGCTGCATACAGCTGCGGTGCATGCTGGCTCAGGTGTACACTGGTTCAGCTGCATACAGGCTGAGGTGCACGCCGGCTCGGGTGTACATCAGCTCAGCTGCATACAGCCTGAGGTGCATGCCAGCTCGAGTGTACATCAGCTCAGCTGCATACAGACTGAGGTGCATGCCAGCTCTGGTGTATATCAGCTCAGCTGCATACAGGCTGAGGTGCATGCCCACTTGGATGTACACCGGCTCAGCTGCATACAGGCTGAGGTGCATGCAAGCTCGGATTTATACCAGGTCAGCTGCATACAGGCTGAGGTGCATGACGGCTCGGGTGTACATCAGCTCAGCTGCATACAGGCTGAGGTGCATGCCAGCTCAGGTGTACACCAGCTCAGCTGCATACAGGCTGAGGTGCACACCGGCTCAGGTGTACACTGGTTCAGCTGCATACAGGCTGAGGTGCATGCCAGCTGGGGTGCATGCCTGCTTAGATGCACACAGAAATAGGGGCTTCTAATGATGTGATTAAATGTGAAACAGAAGCCTTGGGTCAATTTGTACCATCCTTTTGACTTTAAGAGAGTCATGCTCTTTGCTTCCAACAAGAGGCAACTGAAAAGTAAGACACATCCCAAGGATGAGGGCATTGGTAGGAGGTAAAGAACACAAGATGGCAGCCACCAAGGGCTGGGGTGTAAAAGTCCTTCACAATTTCTGACTGTTGTAAGAAGTCGATGAATGCCAGAAAGGCAGAGGAGATAGATGCCAGAGTTAGCTGGGATTGAGAGGATGATGGAGACAAGACACAAGATGGACAGGGACGATCACTGGGTTTCCAAGAACAATTTATGAAAGCCATATATACAGCCTTAAAATAGAATGTGGACCTAAACACCAAGAAGCACCCCCCTTTGTAAGATTTGTAACAAAAATTAATGAGTGGAGTCAACAGTCCTAATGGCGTGGTGGGCCCAAGAGCTGAATCAGCACTAGCAAAATGGCAGAATTCGGCCAGGTGTGTGATGGCTCACGTCTGTAATTCCAGCACTTTGGGAGGCCGAGGCAGGCAGATCACCTGAGGTCAGGAGTTCGAGACCAGCCTGGCCAACATGGCAAAATCCCATCTCTACTAAAAATACAAAAATTAGCCGGGCATGGTGGCCCATGCCTATAATTTCAGCTACTCAAGAGGCTGAGGCAGGAGAATCGCTTGCACCCAGAAGGCAGAGGTTGCAGTGAGCCAAGGTCGCACCATTGCACTCCAGCCTGGGCGACAGTGGGACTTCGTCTCAAAACAACAACAAATGGCAGAATTCATATAGCATCAAAGTTGTCTTGCAAGAGCTTCAGGGCCTAATGATGTCGGTCTTAATGATGTCTAAAGAAAATATGAAACTTTCTCAGCTGCCTGAAGGACAGTGTTATAACAGTTTATCAAAAGGAAAAACCCCAGGCCCTTCCCCTTTTCCCCCATTCAACTTAAGTAGTCTTCATTTCCCACAGCAGTAAATTTTCTAGATACATCTTGTAGACCTCAAAGTACTGGAAAGGGCAAGGCATGGTGGCTCACATCTGTGATCCCAGCATTTTGGGAAGCTGTGGTGAGAGGAGTGCTTAAGCCCACGGGTTTGAGACCAGCCTGGGCAACACAGTGAGACCCCCATCTCTACAGAATTTTTTTAAAGTAGCCAGGAGTGGTCCAGCTACTCAGGACCCAGCACCTCAGGAGGTGGGAGGATTGCTTGAGCCCAGGACGTTGAAGCTGCAGCCTGGGAAATGCACTCCATCTCAAAAAAAATACAAAAACAAAAAGAAGAAAGAAGTGAAGGCAGACAGTCAGTGGGCTCAGAGGCTCCAGGCTGGTCCATCAGTGACAGAAGTTTGAGTCCCCTTTCTAAGGTCGCCCCCAGGCATGTCCCAGCAAAGTGGGGTGGAGAGAAGGGGTTACCGTGCCCACAGCAGCACTCTGGGTCCCCCGAGGGCTGCCTTCATGGTCTCCATCCCAGCCCAAAGAAGTTCCAGCCACTCTGCAGACACATGGCACCAAGTTCTGAGCTCAGGCCCTCCCGCCTCCGCTTTTGGTAGCCAAGAACCTTCCCTCCAAAGATGCTGAAATGCAAACTCTGCTTCTAGACACCTGGCACCAAAAAACTCCGAAGACAAACACAGCCTGACTCATTTACCCAGCCCTGTGCATCGCAAGCATTTTAGCCGTAATTAACCTTCGTTTAAACCCTGTGTTTGTGGTTGAGTTTAGTTATCACTAGCATTCGAATCCAAATAAGAACATCACAAAGATTACATTGGACAAATAAAATATAAACAGACCCACATGCCTCCATGTTCTTCATTTCTAGCCACATTCCTTTGTATACATAGAAGAAAGCAGCAACTAAGCAGCCGGCATAAACTGCCTTTACGTGAGTTTCTCTCTATATGAGTAGAAGCACCAAAACTCACCTGCAGAACCCAACCTAGCTTCAGAACCGCAGGTGATTTTTGTTTTTTCAATGTGTACACTTCATTACAGTTTGCAAGCCCACCCTGGACGAGGACAAGAGCTAAACCATGAAATATTTAGCCACTGTCCCCCAAGCCTCTTCTGCCTGACAGACATGTGTCCCTCAAAGAAGATGAAAAGACCAGGCGGATTATTTGCCACACCATCACGTTCCTATGGAAAGGCCGGGCTGGGGTCAAGACCGAAGACTCTGCTCTCAAATCTGTGACTGTTGGCCCCTGCAAAAGGGTTCCCTGCTGCAAAGGCCCCCGGTGTCCCATCCTGAAAAGTCCCAGAAAGCACTTCTGAGAGCAGAGGCTCTGGCTTTAGAAACTGAGGAGGTTACCTGGGGGTACAGGCAGGGTTTCACAGCTGCCCTGGCTGACCCCATGTGATCACCAGACCTCACTTTCTCTCCAGCTCCAGGCCCACCCCGGAGGAGGCTCTCCTGGGGGAAAGGGTCAAGGTGCAGGATGAGAAAGAACCTGCAGCCAGAGGAGACTGGTCACAACCTCCAGACCATCCTGCTGCCAGGAAAGACGTGGCTCTGTGAGAACCAATGTCACGGGGGCTGGGCAGGAACTCCCAGGGGCCTGAAAGTATGTGGTGCTGAGACCCATTCCCCCACCCACCTGAGAGCCAGAAGGGGCCTGCTGGGTCCCCAGATCCTGGTGGTGTCACCTCTCTGAGCCTCAGCCAGCGAGAAGCAGGGAACAGGACACATACCAACCACCAGTCCCAGAAACAAACACCCACTCCTGCCAGCCTAACCACACTAGGATGGGTCCCAGGGTCACTGCCTTGGCATGGGTACAGCCCCCTACTCCTACCACATGGCCAGGAACCTGAGTCCTTCCTACCTCTGTGACCAGCTCCACTCTCTCTCATTCACCCATCCATCATTCATTCACTCCAACATTGTATCTGATGGAAAAGGAAGAGAAGAGCCACCTCTACCAGTCCTGGAGCTGGCACCCCTCTCCGTTCCCCTACTGATCCACTGGGCAGCTCCCATTCAGTCCAGACCAAGCCTGCCCTGGACCACCAGGCTGTTTCTCCTGCCTCACCATGACTGTTTATGGCTGAATTCACAGGATGGCACACAGGTCTGGTAAGAGCACAGGAGGCCAATGTCAGCAGGCTCACAGAGAGTGGGAAACAATGACAAGACCACGGCTTGCACGAATATTTTTTTTTCCCAGAAAAAGAAAATATCAGGGAGGCAGGGCTCCAAGGCTTTCTGCTAATAAATGCCTCTAGCATGTCCAAGCAGGCCACATTCTAACAGGAAAATAAAGTAGTTTTTGGAAAAAGGACAACAGGAATCATCCCCAGAGGCACCTAAGATATTACTCATGCTTAAATATGGAGCCAGTGGTGACTGGACGGAAGCAACCATCCTAAGAAGCAGAAGGTCAGCTGAGGTGTGAGTGCAGCTTGTATAAGCCCCAGACCTCACTCCCGGTGCCATCAGAATGTGAGAAGTGCCAACCTTCGGCCATCTTATGCTGGCCTGATGACCTCTGAGCAAGAGTGGCTCAAGCAAGCCTGTTCTGGGGCAGGCTTCTGGCAGCAGGACAACACCTTTGTACTATACATCTTGAGCAAGCTCACACACCTTAGTTAGGGCCCACACTTGTTTATAAAACACAGCCCGCCACAGGGCCCGTGCACTGCACTGGGGAGCACTGACTAGTGTGATGGCTGATGTCACATGTCCACTTGGCTGGGCCGCAGTACCCAGACATTTGGCCAATCATTATTCTTGGTACTTCTGTGGAGGTACTACTTTTTAATGAGATCAACATTTAAAAGAGAGGCTTTGAGTAAAGCAAATGACCCTCTGCAATGAGGCTGGGCCTCATTCAATCCGTTGAAGGCATGAATAGCACAGACTGACCTCCCCCAAGGAGAGAAGCAGAAAGTTCTGCCTCCAGACAGCCTTCCGTCGAGCTGCAACTCTTCTGTGGGTCTCCAGCCTGCTGTATATTTCAGACTTGCATCTCCACAACCATGTGAGCCATTTCCTTGTAATGTCCACACGCACACATGCGCGCGCGCGCACACACACACACACACACACCTGTTACTTCCATTACTCTACAGGACCCTGACTGACACAATCAATCAGAACATGGCAAAGGTACCATGCCTGGCTACAGAGATGCCCACAACCCCCACTTCAGAGCAGAGTCTACTATGGAAGGCAGCCCCCATGAGCACGTGGCACCAAAAAAATTCAAGCCTGTGAAGGATCTGAGCACATACACAGTATCTGGCTGGGATACTGGGCTAACCTGTCCAGGGATAGGAGAGCCAACATATGTGATCCCAGAGAAACACACCACACCACTGTGGCACCATGTCAAATTCTTGCCCAGGCCATTTCACTTTAGACAAGCTGAAGGCACGGAGGAGAGTGGGATTGAGATTTATCCTTTGGCTAAAAATACAACTAAGACTTCCGTAAAATAAGTTCGGTAAGCCTCCTAATGAGAAGAGACTCCTAAATCCAAGAAGCTCTCCCAGAATGAAGACCTCCAACGTGCTGTGCACTGCTATTCTGGAACATATGGGCACACGTGTGCAGGTAGGCACTCACACACACATGCACACAAATGCCCAAATACATTCAAATATATATACACACACGCTCACGGGCGCACACACACACACACACACGGCCTACTACAAACCTGCCAATTTCTTTTTCTGGGCTCCACCATTCACAGGGACCATCACATGACCTGCTGACTGATGCACTGATAACAGTAATATTCACCAGGAAAAGCAGTCAAGGGTGTGGCAGACTGGAGAGACTTCCACTGAAGGCCCCAGGGGCACACAGGGCTTTCCAGCACACTGCAGAACATGCACTTCTATGACACAGTGGTGAGCAAATAAAGCAAGGTACACGTGGTATGACCACGGCTTTGGGGAAACACCCCCTCTATGGATGTGTGTGTACTTTTTTTTTTTTTTAAGATGGAATCTGTCACCAGGCTGGAGTGCAGTAGTGTGATCTCTGCTCACTGAAACCTCCGCCTCTCGGATTCAAAAGATTCTCCTGCCTCAGCCTCCTGAGTAGCTGGGACTACAGGTACATGTCACCACGCACAGTTAATTTTTGTATTTAGTAGAGATGGAGTTTCACCATGTTAGCCAGGATGGTCTCGATCCCTTAACCTCGTAATCTGCCCAGCTCAGCCTCACAAAGTGCTGAGATTACAGGTGTGAGTCACGGTGCCCGGGCTGATGTGTGTGTACTTATGCATTCACGGGTGTGTGTGTATAGGAAAATGGCAGAGAAAAACTCAGAAAGGCAGGTTGTTAATGGCGTTCACCCAGCACAATGAAAGCTTTCACTCTTTGCTTTCTGTCTCCTTTTCTGAGCGATAAAAATGCCATTAAAATAATGGAAAAGTTAGTCAGCACATCTTACTTCCTGTTCTCACTAAATATCCAACAAATATTCTTGTAGAAACACTCCTTAAATGCAAAGGCCCCACCGACAGAGAGAAAAACTCACATAAAAAAGATAGAAGGCACCTTTCCTGTTTCCCCTCTGAGTCAACATGAAGCTATTTTACAAAGCAGAGAGTTTCCACCGTACTCTTATTTCTATAGCTTCCCACAAAGGCAGAAAGCAGCCGTGGTTTCCATTTTCCTGCTGATAAAGCCCTGCTGAAATATATCCTGGAGAAGGTGAAAGCCTGCCAGCCTATCTCCGCCCACCAGGGCCACCAGCCCAGCCGCACAGTATTTCAGTCGCCTTCTTATATGCTCTAACAGATTGAAGATGTGATCCTGTTTGCTAAAAGGGTCTTTCCAGATGTATTAAGAATCTCGAGGTGAGATCTCGCTGGGTTATCTGGGTGGGCCCTAAATCCAGGGACCAGTGTCCTTATAGACACACTCAGAGGGGAAGACAGAAATGCAGAGGCCATGTGATGTTGGAGCAGAGACTGGAGCTATGCACCACAAGCAAGGGACACCGGGGAAACACAAGTGGGAAGAGGCAGGAAGAAGCCCCACTAGAGCCTTGGGGGAACGCGGCCCTGCTGACACCTTGATTTTTACTTCCGACCTCCACAACTAGGAGAATAAATTTCTCTTGTTGGAAATCACCCAGTTTGTGGTACTTTTTATGGGCAGCCACAAGAGATTCATCCCGGTGCCCTCTGTGCTCCTATGAAAAGGGATTATGTTTCCTTCAAGGTTCGTTTACAGGGAAAGGAAGAAAGCCCACAATATACGGACTGTGAAAATGTGTGGGATGAGATGAAATGAATCATCTTCACTGTACCCTTTTTAGGGGTGTTTCCCTTGTTCATACTCCACTCTCCCACCCAAAATCTGAGTCCTAGGCCCCTCATCCCCCACCCCACTGCAAGGCCCTTCCTTCCCCTCCCTTGGGCAGCCACCATTTTTGTTTCCGTCACTGCTGCTGTGTTGCACGTTACCCTGAACTCAGCAGCCTACAACATGTTACTACACTCCCAATTCTGTTAGGAGCGTCAGTGGGCCCTGTCCAGAGTCAGCTTATCTTTGCTCCAGTGTCCAAGGACACCAAAGCTGACACACCTAACTACCAAGGGCTACAGTCCTTGGAAGGCCTGTCCCCTCATATATGAGAGTCCTGAGTGGAAGGGACTGAATACCAGGGCTGCCCACTGGAGCCCCCATGAAAGTCCGTGGAGCTTGGGCTTCCTCACAGCATGGCTGCCAGAGGGCCAACTCCTTCCTTGGCATCACAGGGCTCCCAGAGACAGCATCCTGGTGAACAATGGGGAAGCCACACTGGGGGTCACTCAGCCTCACACCTACCACATTCCACCAATCAAGGCAGTCAGGAGGTAACCCAGATCCACAGCAAGGGGACAGATACCCTGTATCTCAGTGACAGCAATGGTGATATTGCCACCATGTTTTAAAAACAACTACAGCTTTTCTCCCAGCTCAGCCACCAGCTGTTTCCTACTTGCTCTGAGTTCTAACTCAATGTTTGTGACTTCAACACCTCAGGCCTGTCCTCGTTGGACAGCTCCACCCTCAAGATCCCCTCAAGTCCCTGTATCCCCTATCAATACATCCACACATCCTTCACCTGCTAAAAGTAACATTTCCTGTCCATTCTCCTCCAACCCCCGACGTCTCACTGCCATCCCAGAACCTGGCACACACTAGGCAGGCACTGCACGCTCTCCGAGGGGTGGAAGGCAGCAGGCTGAGTGGCAGACCCTGTGCAGCCAGAGACAGAAACTACAAACCTGAGAAACACCACATTAGGAATGACAGGGAGGTGCCCACCTGGCCTGGGTGGGCAGGTAGAGGTGGGGCAGGATGCACAGAGGGCACAGCTGGAAATACCCCCAAGGGCCCAGTGAGGGAGGTGGTGCCCAGCAGCAAGCAGCAGGAGCTGGATCAGGGGCTCCTTCTCAGAGGGGAAGGTTCAGAGTAGGGCTGGAAACAGGGTGCCACGTGCAAGGTCTGAGATGAAATTAAACCACAGGTGCCACCACGGAGGCCAGACCTGCCCCAGGAAGTGGAGCGATAAGAACCTGAGGGCCCCTGGTTTCCTGAAAGGAGAATAAAAGGTAAAACACAGCCTGTGCTCAAGGACGTTCCAAGTCTCATTCCTAACAGCTCCAAACTAGCAGCCGATCAGACAGCCCAGATATCCATGGTGGATATAAATGTGCTTAAATTGTGGTGGACACACACACTGGAATACGAGGTGGCAAAGCAAGAGGACAAGGCCCTGGGTGAGCGCAAGCCAAATGTCACAGACAAATGCTAAATGACACACACGAGGACATGCTACAGAATCCAAGGCACACAGGCAAGCCAGCCAAGATTAACCAGTGCTGTGATCAGCCAGGGAGTGGTGAGTGGGGGCCCAGGGCTGCTGTGCTCTGCCCCTCTTCCCAGGCATCACACGGCTGGCTCCATCTGTGAAGATTCAAGGGCCGCACACTGAGGCGAGGTGTGCTTCACAGTAAATTCTGCAAATATCACACTGCAGAAGAAGGAGGCGATGGAAAGATGAAAACAGGGAGCAAACCTGGCAAGAGGGCTTCGCCGCTGCTGTTTTCTGGGGATGACCTTCCCTTGACTCAAGAGGGGAAAGGAAGCAGGGAGAGGGGTCACCACCCAGACGAGCGAGGGGATCCACTGCAAAGCAGTGGGCCGTGAGGCCAACCTAGCTGCTCCAGGAAGAAGGCAGCGAAGCCAGTTGGGAACCAACCAGCTCACATGGGTCACAGCACTTGCAATGTCTACCGTCCACGGTCTGGCTGTGTCCTGCTGCCCTCCTGGGACATGTCCACAGAGAATGTGCACCAGCAAGCGTGCCACACCTGCATCACTCTGATGACCACAAGGCCACAGACTCAAACCATGGAATCTGCTCTTCATGTCAGCTCTGATCAGACAAGCACTTGGAAGGGTCACGGCGCAAGAACAGCACGGGCCACACTCATTAGGCAACAGCAACAGCTCCAATCCTCAGGGAAGCCTCCCAGCCATTCTCAGCCCCGGACAGCAGAAGGCCCCGCCAAGCTCAGGATAACTGCCCTGTAGCAAATGTCTCCTGTGCAGCAGAAGCCACGCTCTGCCTCCTCCAGCAACAAGGAGAGGGCCCCCAGCCCAGCAGTTTGGGGAGGGTGACACCTACAGGGACAGACTCCCGGCCTGACACAGTTTATGAATAAGGCAGGGTTTGGCAAAGTGTTTTTCCATCTTTAGAAACTACAATATAAGCGCTGGAAAAGGCTTCATAGTGTCCTGACACAAGACGTCTCAGTGGAAGTCTCCAGATGACACCACCATTTATTTGGAGAATGGCATTGTGGCCTGAGCATGGTCTCCTCACTGAGAAAAGAGAAAGGGGAGAGAGTGTGTCTGTGTTCTCAGGGGTCCTTCATTTCCACCAGGAGACATCTGTGCTAAGCCATCTATCCCTTCTGCAGTCCTAAATCTGCTAATTATTAAATGATACTCTCTTCCAGTTGAATTAAAACCTGTGTCCACTGGCTGGAGTCACAGAACGGCCACTTGTAAACAAATGGAGTCTGCATCTCCCCAAAGGCTTATTTCCAGGTCCTGCAGCAACTGGTGTCTATTTAAAAAAATTGCCTTCTCACCACCTCTCTGGTTTTGCCAAGCTGGCAAAAACAAGCCCTGCTCCAACCGTACTCTTGTGGATGGAATTGGAATATAAGGATGGCAGGTCCCTGCCTCAGCCCCACAAAACATCTAGGAGGCAGCCACTGCTTACACGCAAAAGCAAGGGAGCTGGGCGGCTTTGCAGGATTCCACATTTGAAACCCAAGCCACTGCCCTCAGCATTCAAAGATGAGCCAGATATCCAGTTCCGCCTGCTCAAGAGCTTTGCTTTGACCCAGTTTCCTTGCCCTGTTGTTCTTGGGCTTACAGTCCAACACCAGGACCTGGGATAGGCCCTGTGCTGAAGGCTCTAAGGCATGCCTAGTCCCAGAAATCTCACCGAGAGGAAAATCAAGCGGTAGAGGAGTACACAGTCAATGTCAGCCAACGTGAGAAACAAGATAATAATACACAGTGTACACATATTGACGTCATACTAAAATGTTTAATTTCCATGCAATCACACATAGGGCCAGATGTTACATGGGGGTCAGTATTTCTCAGCCTGGGGGTTGCAAACAGTTTTTCAACAAATGTTATCAAATAAAAATATCAGAGGGCAACACATATAGTTAAGGGTGGCTATTGTAAGCAAAACTTCGGCATGTGTGCATGCATGTGCAATGTGTGTGTGTGTGTGTGTGTGTGTGCGCGCGTCTCCTGCCTCACAATATAAAATGAATGTGGGTCACTGTCAGCGTCTGAAGGCAGCCAGGCATAAGACATCCACACAGCCAGGCTTCCTGATGGTCAGGTAGTTTTTGCATTATAATAAAAGATGTTTTAGCAATATTGTCCATGCACTGAAACCTCTCTGAGGCTTGCTTTCAAACATCACCCTCAATTCCACATGCATCTCAGTTCAAACATGGGCAAGAAGGAATATTATAGGAGTCATCTCATTTAATAATCCCACAGTCCCGCAGCAACCACTGAGGGCCAGGGGCAGACCCCACTGAGGCCTAGCACAATGTGGCAGGCACGGAAGGAACCAGAGCCCTGAAGAGGACACTGCAGCCACCCTGCCTTGCAGGCCCACCTGTGGTTGCACAGCATCTGGGAGGGCGGGCTTCACTGCCTGTGTGCCATTTAGGAACAGAATAAGCTGCAAAACATCTGCCTGCTCTGGCAACAAGGCACGCATGACCAGTCTAGAAGAAGAGTGCAAGGCTCTCAAGACTCCGATGCATGTGGGGTGTGTGTGTGTGTGTGTGTGTGTGTGTGCAGTATGAACTGTTAACACCTGCAGCATGACTGTGCTATGTGTGGGGTCTGATGTGTGGTGTGTATGTGTACAATGTGTGTTGTGTGTATGTGTGTGTGGGATGGTATGTGTATGTACCGCATGGTGGGTGTGTGCAGTGTGTGTGGTGTGTGTACTAGGTGTGTGGGGTGGGGAGGTATGTGTATGGTGTGTGTGTACATGGGGGGTATGTGTGTAGTGTTTGGTATGGGGTGTGCATGGTGTGAAGTGTAGTGTATATATGCAGTGTATATGTAGTGTGTGTGGGTGTGATGTGTGTATGTAGTGTGGTGGGTGTGTGTGTAGACTGTGATGTGGTATATGGATGTGTTGTGTGTTATGCGTGTATGGTGTGGTAAGTATGTGTGTAGTGTGTGGTATGGGGGGGATGTGGGCTGTGGTGTGTGGATGTATTGTGTGGTGGGTGTGTGGATGTATTGCAGTGTATGTGTAATGTGTGTATACTGGGTGTGTGGTGTGGGGGACATGTGTGTAGCATGGTATGATGTGTGTGTTGTTTGATGTGTGTGTACTGGGTGCATGGTGGTGGGGTATGTATGTAGTATGTAGAGTGTGTGTGTGTGTGTGTGTGTGTGTGTGTGTGTGTTCTTGAGCTACATTTTTCAACCTTTTCCTTTGTATTTCTTCTTTGTGATTTCCATAACAAGTATTGCTGCAGAAAATCAGAGAAACACAGACAAGCACCAAGGAGGAAACAGAAGGCACGTCACCAACTAAACATCTGACTCTCATTTTGGACACAGTCTAGTGCTTTCTAGGCAATTATAAGTCCTTGCCTTGCATGTTGGTTCACGAACTGTTCTTAGCACATGATGTATCATGCTGACTTCTCATCTCAAAAGAGTGACCAATGTTACTATGGCACCTCCTGCCTAATCATCTCACTGTCGGTAACTGCCCAGGTTATATCTGGATTTTCTCTCTCTCTCTCTCTCTCTCTCTCTCTATTAATAAACACCGAGAAACACCCTTTTCAATAAATCCTTCTTAACATTCATGATTCTTCAAATAAACTAAATTTCTAGCACATTCAGACTCCACTGGCCAAAGGATACATGCGCCTTTAAAATCTTTAAAACACCAACCAACTGCCACCTCCTGGTGCCTGCATTAGATGTAGCACCTCAGTAAGGAGCATCAAATCACAACTCCTGGCTTCACCACGTCTTGGCTGAGCTGTCTCAAGAATAACATTCTTATTCCCTCTGTTCTCACCTGTGAACGAGAGGGAAGAACTGACCCAGTCTTACAGGACTGTGGTGCAAATTCCATGAGACGTATAGAAAGCATTCAGCATATCATTTATAATAAGGCCACCATGAACATTATCTAGCATTCCTGTCCCATAACTTCTTCCCCTTGTCTCCAATCCTTGTCTTTCTAATTCATCACTCTGAAATGCCAGAGTTACTCCTGAGTCATAGATCTGATCGCTTTATTTACTGTTCAAATACCTGCACAATTGCTGAGTGAAAGCCAGACTCAAAGGCTACAAACTGTATAACTCCTATATGAAATTCTGGAAAAGCCTAAGGGGTGGAAAACAGGTCAGTGGTTGCCAGGTCTGGGGCAAGGAAGCTGACTACAAAGGGGCACACGAGGGAATTTTTGGAATTATGAAAAATTTTCATACCTTGATTTGATGATGGTTATATTTACCAAAACCACATGCATTCACCAAAACTCACAGAATGGTTCATTTAACAGGATAGATTTCACTCCATATAAAATTATAGCTCAATAAATCACACAAATGACCACAACTGATTCAAACAGAAATAGAAAATCTTAATAGTCCTATGTTAAGGAATTGAATTCGTAATTAAAAGCCTATCCATAAAGAAAACCCCAGAAAGGCTGGGCACAGTGGCAGATACTTGCGATCTCAGCACTTTGGAAGGCCAAGGTGGGAAGATGGCTTGAGCTCAGAAGTTTAAGGGCAGCCTGGGAATCATAGTGAGACCCCGTCTCTACTAAAATTCAAAAAAATTAGCCAGGCACGGTGGTACATGCTTGTAATGCCAGCTACTCAGGAGGCTGAGGCAACAGGATCACTTGAGCCCAGGAAGTCGAGGCTGCAGTGAGCTATGATCCTCTGCACTCCAGCCTGGACAACACAGTGAGACCTTGTGGAAGGGAGGAAGGGAGGAAAGGAGGAAGGAAGGGAGAGGAGGGGAGGAGAGGGGAGGAGAGGGGAGGGGGGGAAGAGGGGAGGGGTAGGGAGGGGAGGGGAGGGGAGGGGAAGAGAGAGAGCGGGAGAGAGAGAGAAAATCCCAATCCTACACAGACTATTCAAAAATAATAAGAGGAACTACTTTCCGAATCATTGTGTGGGGCAAAGTTTACTTTTGATACCAAAACCAAAGATAGTACCAGAAAAGAAAACATTCCTCATGATATAGCTACAAATATCCTTAATAAAATTGTGGCAAATCAAATTCAGCGATATATAAAAAGATGATACATCATGACCAAGTGGGATCTCTGCTAGAAATGCAAGAATGATTTAACATTCAAAAGTTAACCAGTGTAATTCGCCATATTTACAAACAAAAAATGGAAAACCATATGATCATCTCAACAGATACAGAAAAAGTACATGAGAAAATTCAACACCTACTCATGACGAAAGCTCTCAGCAAATTAGAAAACTACCACCGCCTCATAAAATGCACTTCATATCTTTACCCAACATCAACAACAATAAAAAACTTGAAATTCTTCCTTCCTAAGATTGGGAACAGGCAAGAATGTCTACTTTTACCACTTGAATTAACCCTCGTACTGAAGGTCCCAGAAGTGAAAAAAGGAAGAAAAAGAAGTAAAAAGGATTCTAACTGGAAAGAAAAAAACTGGTCTTTATTCATAATCATCAGAATTATCTACATGGAAGATCTTGAGGGACTACAAAAAAGCTACTTAAACAGCGACTTGGCAAAGTTCACAGGATAAACAAAAAATATAAAAAATCAATTATATTTCTATAATAGGGACAAAAATAGAGACTTAGCAAAGTTCACAGGATAAACAAAAAATATTAAAAAATAATTGTATTTCTATACATCGCAACTAACAACTGGAAAATAAAAAGTTTTAAATCCATGAATAATAACATGAACTACTTATGAGTAAATCTGATAAAACATGTGCAAGACCTGTACACTCACAACTACAAAACACTGCTAAAAGAAATTAAGGAAGATGAAAATAGATAGAGGGAGATTCCATGCTCACTGGTCAAGAGACCAAATATTATCACAATGTTTTTTTTCCCAAATTGATCTAAGGAGTATACAATTCCAGTCAAAATCTAAGCAGGCTTTCTACGGAAACTGACAAACTGATCTTAAGTATATGTGAAAATGCAAAGGATCTGGAACTGACACTACAATTTTGAAAATGAAGCAAAATTGTCATGCCACCTGACTTCAGCACACTACAGAGACAGTGTGGCACTGGGACCTATGAAGAATAAGCCGAAATGGAACAGAACAGAATCCGGAAACAAAGGCACACAGACATGGCCAATTACGTTACAAACAGTACCAACATAATTCACTGCAGAAAGAATAGGCTTCTTGTTGTTGTTTGTTTTAAAACAAACGGTGTTGGAACAACTGGATGTCCATAGGCAAAACAATGAACCTCAATCCTTCCTTCTTTCCATTAAAAATTAACTCGAAAATTGCAGATCTTTTTTTTTTTTTGAGTCTCACTCTGTTGCCCAGGCTGGAGTGCAGCCACGCAATCTTGGCTCACTGCAACCTCCATCTCCCGTGTTCAAGTGATTCTCCTGCCTCAGGCTCCCAAGTAGCTGGGACTACAGAAATGCAAGAATGTTTTAACATTCAGTATCTGGGAGTAAAGACGTGCACCACCACATTTGGCTAATTTTTGTATTTTTAGTAAAGGCAGGGTTTCACCATGTTGGCCAGGCCAGTCTCAAACTCCTGACCTCAGATGATCCACCCGCCTTGGCTTCCCAAAGCATTGGGATTACAGGTATGAGCCATGACATCCAGTCAAATGGATTGCAGACCTAAACGCAAAAGCTACAATTACCATGTTTTCAGAAGAGAACATAGAAAGTCTTTATCACTATGGGTTAGACAAAGATTTCTTAAATAGGGCACAAAAAGCACAAACCATTAAAACAACTAAAACCAGAAAGTCTGCCCACTGACAGATATAACTAATAAAATAAAAGGGCAAGCCATAGACTGAGAGAAAATATTTGCAATACAAACATTTGAATCAAGAATATGTAAAGAACACTTATAACTCACATATAAGAAGACATAACCCAATTAAAAATAATCAAAGGATCTAAACGGACAATTCACAAAAGAATATACACAAATAGCTAATAAGCACATGAAAAGATGCTCAACCAAAACAGCACGGATATAGCACTACCACATTTCCACTAGAATAGCTAAAATTAAAAAGACTGACAACAGCAAGTGTTGGCACGGATGTGAACCACCTGCAACTCTCATACGTTAGCAGTGGGAACGCAAAATGATACAACTGCTTTGGAAAGCAGTTTGCCAGTTTTTACATCAAGTTAAACATCTACTTACCATGAAAACCTGTAATTCCACTTGTAGGTAGTTACGCAGGACAAATAAAAACATATGTCCATGCTAAGATTTGCCTATGAATGCTCATAGCATTTCTCATATCATCTTTTATTGTGGTAAAATACTCATGAGATAAAATTTACCATTCTAAAGA
Organism: Callithrix jacchus; assembly: GCF_049354715.1. Lineage (NCBI taxonomy): Eukaryota > Metazoa > Chordata > Mammalia > Primates > Cebidae > Callithrix > Callithrix jacchus. The sequence continues at coordinate 73,329,915 of NC_133502.1, forward strand.
GTATAATACAGCAGCATTTAGTACATTCAAAATGTTATGTAACCAACACCACTATATCTCGTTCCAGGACCTCAGAAGGAACCCCCATGCATATTAAGTCTTCATTTTCCATTCCCCCACCTCCCCAGCCCCTGAAATGTGCTTTCTGTCTAGAAAGATTTGCCTATCCTGAACATTTCATATAAATAGAATAATACAACATGCAGCTATTAATCTGTGCCTGGCTACCTTCACTTAGAATAATGTTTTTGAGTTTAATCCACATTGTAGTATGTATCAGTGCTTCATTCCTTTTTATGGCTGAATCATATGCCATGGATGAATACACCACATTTAGCTTACCCATTCAACCACTACTGGACGTCTGGGTTTTCTGTCTTTAGGCTAGTGGAATAGTGCCACTATCAACAGCCACATTTAAGTTTCTATGAGTCCCTGCTTTCAATTCCTTTAGGTATACACCTAGCAGTGGGATTGCTAGGTCATACGGTAATTTTGTAACTTTTTGAGGAATCTCCAAATTTTTTCCAAAACAGCTATACCACCTTACATTTCTATCCAGAATCTTTGAGGGTTCTAATTTCTCCATCATCTCACCTAAACTTGTTATCCACCCCACCCCCCTTTTTTTTAATTAAAACCATTCTAGTAGGGTTCGAGGTGGTACCTCACTGTGGCTTGGATTCACATTTCCCTAACAACTAATGATGTTAAGCACCTTCTCACAGGTTTATTGTCCGTTTGTCTATCACTGTTGCTGACACAGTTACCCATGTTTTAACCGGCTGTCTTTGTTGTTGAGTTGTAGCTCATAGCACTTTTATTCACAATAACCCAGAAGAGGAAACAATCCAAACGTCTACCAACTACTCAGCAATAAAAAGACATGAAGTGCTGGCATGCACAGCAACATGTAAGAACCTCAAAAACATTGTGCAGAGTGAAAAGAGCTGGACACAAAGATTATGCAGATGGTCCCCCATTCACAATGGTCTCATTTATGATTTTTCGACTTTACAGTGGTGTGAGAGCCATTTGAATCCAGTAGAAATGGCACTGCAAGTATCCACACAACCATTCTGTTTTTCACTGTCAGTGCAACCTTCAATAAATTATATAAGATATTGAACACTTTATTATAAAAAAGGCTTTGTGTTAGATGACCCTGCCCAACTGTAGGCTAATGTCAGTGTGCACGCTGAAGGTGGGCCAGCCTAAGCTACGCTGTTGGACAGGTCAGGTAGGCTAATGTCAGTGTTCGGTGCACGCTGAAGGTGGGCTAGCCTAAGCTACGCTGTTGGACACGTCAGGTGTGTCAAACACATTTTTGACTTAGGAGGATATCTTCAACTTCATGACAGGTTTATTATTAGGATGTAATCCCATCACAAGTCTAGGAGCAACTGTCAAATATATCCTCCTACTTTGAAAGTATTGAAGAAATAAATCCAAGCTATAATAATGTAATCTGTGCAGGTCAGTGACTGCCAGGAAGAGGAGGTTGAAAAGGGGCAACAGGGAAATTTAAGGGGGTTCTCAGGGCCTTTTGGTCTCTGTGGCAACTGCTCACCTCTGCTGCAATAGCATAAAAGCAGCCACAGGTGATTCCAAAATAAATGGGCCCAGAGCACTTGATCTGCAGGGCCAAAGCTTAGCAAATCCTGGTCTATATCCTGATTATGGTGTCAGTTGCAGGCTATACACATTTCAAAACTCAGTTAACTGTGCACTTCAAGGGAATATATTTTGTCATAATTCATGCCAATAAAACTGAGTAAGACAACATTGCTTCTAGTGAGACTCCGTGTGGAAAGCACCCCGAGCCTAAGGTACATCCAACCTGGGGACCACCACTGTCTCCCCATGGGCCTGTCCCACCCACTCCCAAGTGCAGGTCTTAATCTTAGGGTAGCAATTCAGAAGGCCCTGGGAAACCTGTTAAAACAAGATGGCGGGTCCCACCCCACAGTTCCGGATGCTTAGGGAGACTCTGCATTTCCCAGGGGTGCAATGCCACTGGTGCGGGGACCACTCTCAGAGAAGCACTCTCCCATTCCTCCAGTGTTCAATCCATGTGGAAGTGAGAGTCAGTGTTGCAGGCAAAATGCAGGCCATCCCTGCCTGGAGACGATGCCACCGCTCAGGAAGGTCATGAGGAAAATGCTCACAGTCCACCAGCGACGGGACAGCCTCATGCTTCTGTGCACCCTGGGACAAGGGGAGGCACGGCACACACCGAGAGTCAACAGCAGCTCGTGGGGATCCTTCACCTACAGGGCGGCCCCAGCCAGCCTCTGTCCCTCCTGCCCACCTCAGGGCTTCCTCTAGCTCTGCTCCATCCTTCCCCTCAGGATGCAAACCTTCCAAGCAGGCCTCCCTCAGCTCCATTTGCCCATGACCCCCTCCACTTCCCCACTCCCCTTCATGGCAGCAAAATTCTCAAAAAAGCTACAGGCTCCTGCTGTCCCAAACTCCCCTCCTTCCTTCTCTCAGAAATTCACCCTATACTTCAGCCCACCACCCTGGACCACACGGATAAACCCCAGGTTGTCCTCGGTCCTCATCTTTGTGACCTCCGCTGTCACCCTCCCTCTCGCACAAGCTGCATGTGGCCTCCAGGACGCCCCCAGGCCCCTCTGGTTCTTCCCCTACCGGGCTGGCTGCACCTTCTTGGTTTCTTGTCCCAGGATCAGTCCTCGGACTTCTCTTCTCCATCTGCCTCGACTCTCTAGTGGTCTCATCCAAACTCCCAGCTTTCAAAATGGCACCTCTACAGCTACAATATATTGCCAAGATTAGGGTCCCAGACCAGAGCTCTCCCCCAAAATCTAGACCCCTTTGTCCAACTTCCTCCTCACCTGCACTGGGACACTTCAGTAGGATTCTCATCTGTACTACCTTGAGAACCACACCATCCCTCTGAATCCTCAAAACTGCTCCCATGAAGACCTCAGTCTCAGGGTGATGGCAACTTCACCCTTCCAATGCCCGATCCAGAACCCTTGGGTCATCCTGGACCCCTCTCTTGCTTCAACAGCCCTCATGGGACCCATCACGGTCCTGTTGGCAGAATGCCTGGAATCGGCCTGCCTCCCACCTTGAGCAGGCTGCCAAGCTCCTGCAAGGCCCACCCGCACCACCCTCCTGCCATTGCTTATGTGTGCCGAAGTGTCCCCTCACCATTCCTCACCTCCCCCACATCTAGGGCTCAGCAGGGCACGGAGGCCATCAGATTTTAAATAACAACTACCCCTCAACAAACCGCTGGCCCCTTGAGCGCCTAGACCTGGAACTCTCTCTCCCCTCTCATTAGCCTCCCATCTCCCTCCACCTGACCGTATCCCCAGCAGCCCCCAGCCATCACTGGCATTTAATACATGTTTTCTGGGGAAGCAGTGAAACTTCCTGAAGCGGACAGGTTCAAGAGCTGGGAGGGCCCTGAAACATAAGCAGTTCCTTCACATCCGGAACCTAAGGCACAGTAGCATCACCTGCCAGGGCCCAGAGGTGCCGGCACTGTGACTCCCCCCAGATGCCTCAGCTCTTTGTGGGCCCTCAGAAGGACAGGACTGTACAGGACAAGTGTGATTCAGGTGGGAGGAAAGAATGTGCATCCATCCATGCGGTGGTTCTGTGCAGGCGAGAAGGCAGGCGGCTCCCGGCAGCATGACGATGAACATGTGCCAGGACCCTCAGCCCCAAGGATGGGCCAGGGCTCACAGCCCCGCCACAGCCCAGCTGCGGCACCCAGCTGTGCCCTCACAGCACATGGGACACACCGGTCAGAAACAACAACAAACTAAAGCTCCCAAACTCCCAGTGAGAACCAAATGGACCAACTGCAGGCCTAACGGGAAACTTTCTGTCCTTCCAAACAAAATCAAAACACACATACAAATCAGAGGTCCCAACAAACACCCAAACTCTACATCAAGGCAGATCACATGCTAGCTGCTCAAGCAACTCTAGTTTCTTGCAACAGACCAGGAAAATACAACAACTATCAGAATTCTAAGCAACTTGTACTTCCCACTTTGCAGACTTCTCTGCAGCATGCACCACTTCTATGTTTTTGCTATAGCTTTAGGTTACTTAACATATCCTCCACTAAATGTAAAGAGAAAACAAAGGCGCCGCAGAAAATGCCTGAACAAGCCCCAGGTCCAGGTTGGCCAATCGGCAATGGGGACCCACCAGGTGCCAGCTCCCGAATAGACTCAGCCTTTGTTTCGGTATCAAGGGTAAGGCTGACCCTTCTGTCACTGGACCTTACTAATATTAATCGTCAGGGTCTTCATCTTGTCTCCCTGATGCAGATAGTAGTGTATTGGTTTCTATCCTTCATAGCCCACAAAGCACATACTCAGAGGGTTAACAACTACTGATTCACTGACTGCCTCATGGAAGCCAATTCATCTATTATTAAGATGTGTAGAAACATGAGTTTCCACAAATCAAATTCTATTTAAAATGCTGGAGGAAAGTATATGACCTAATGAAGACCACTTTTTAAAAACTCATTTTGTAATTACAAAAAAAATTCTTTTGTAACAGAAACAAACCATACATAAGTACGAGAGGAAAGTATAGGTTCCCTCTTCCTCTTCCCTCTCCTCCCCCAACACACTCCCACTGCACACTTACATGCACACACACACACTTACATGCACAAACACACACACACACTCACATGCACACAAGCCCCACCCTTTGCTAACTATGGAGTGCCGCCTTCAGTCGGGGCTGTGTCCCTAGAGCCTGGGGCAGCGTCTGGCACCCAGGTCCACACAGGCGGCTCCATGATGATCTGCTGAATACCAGGTGTGTGTCCTTCCAGATGGGCTTCCGTGCTAAGCACCCACATCGGTACATGAAAAGGACACATTCTCTACAGTCTACACTAAGGAACAATGTTTCCACCTAATATATTGGCACATTTTTTAAAGTAAACCTTTGAATAGTGTCATCATGAAGTAAAAGATCCAATGGCATGTTTTAAGAGGGGAATTGGAGATCTCTGATCATTATTAACTTTTTATGATGGGGAGTTTTGAAAGTGCATGGAAGTAGCCAGAACAAAACGAAGAATCCAGGTACTCTCATCCAGACCCCAAACTGTCCACTCAGACAATCCCATCCCTCCTCATCCCCTCTGCTTCCCCACCCCACACTAATCTGAGGCAGATCCTAAACATCATTTCATCTACCAACACTCAGTATCTATGGCTAAAGGGTAAAGATTGTTCTAACATAACCACAATGCTGTAATTAAGGAATTCCTTAAAATTGTCATTCACTCCACAAATGTCCAGGAGACACATCAATAGCCTCATTTTCAAAGGAGTGATTCTTGGATCAAGTGCTGATCCAAGTGAGAGCTCTGGGTCAGGCTTTCATCAAAGCCAGAAATCTCGGGGTGCCACTTAGATGCAATCCAGGACAGGGATGCAGTCATTGCTCTGATGGGCAGCAGGTGAAACTTCTGGACCAAATAGCAGGACTCTGCCTGCACCCCACCCCCTCCACTCCCCGCTGAGGCTTGCACAGGTGCTGTGGGAGGGTGGTCGTCGTGGGGTTCTGCACCCTCAGACTGTTGTTGATTCCCCAGGGATAATCACATCAAGGCAGTAGAAAGCTGGAGCCCCTGCAGTGACACCCCCAGGCAAATGCAAATTCACTCAGGGAAGGTCACAAAAGCTGGAAAGTGAGCCACATGCAGCAAAGCAATTTGCTTATCCCAAGGATCACCTTAATTAGTGTGCCGAAAACATCACCCAGCTTCCAGGGACGGCCCTGGCACACCTTCTCCACCTGACTGAATCAGCACATAGCTCCTAATAAACCTCTGCTTTCCCATGTCATCTCTCAGCAGCAAAGTCCCCAGCAAACCTCTCCCTGTTGTGTGCAGGGGAGTTTGCTCTACAAGCTCAGCTCTTGGGTGACACCCTGAGACATCCAGGACAGCCCTAGACACCGGATGGCAATGGTCACGGTGAAGGGGATGCCATGGGCAGGGCTGTGGACGCTGCAACCTGCCAAGCCCAGGGTGGAACCTGGCCCAGGGAAGAGAGGACCCACCCCAGGTGCCTCTGCCTCTTCCCTTCTCACTTGTGAGTCTTCTTCCTGGAATTGTCCAAGTTCAGGGAAGAAATCATTGCCTTGGTTGGGAACAACAGACAGCAGCCTTTCTCTCAGCAACTAAGCTCAATGGTCGGCCAATGGCACATTTATTTCTATATTTTCACAGCAAGTTTCACCTTCATGGGTCCTCCCCGGAGCTCTGGCTCTAGTGGGTCAGGAGGAGAATCTGCAACCACCTTCCTAGACCCAACCATTGCTCCCTCCCCACCAGAAATGGAACCAAGAGAGGCAGAAGCCTGCACAGGCTCAATCCAGAAGCACAGAAGATAGAGAAAACCATTGATCTTTGCAATGCATTATTGATTTTGCTGCCGTGCTGGCAGCAGCGCACGGTCCCTCCCCCCTCAAAGCCAGCCATTAGCATGCACTCCCAAGCTTTGGCCTAGACACACTGCTTGGTGTGGGGAAGGCAGCTCTAGAGAGCATCTGCCTCCAGCAGTCCACATGGGGAGGATTGTCCACAAGTGGATGATGTCACCAAGGACACCTCCCGGGCCCCAGATCCACTGGACAGCAAGTGCAACATGGTCACTGGCCTTGCACTCCACATTTCAGCCCAGGACAGGCTGTTGCCCAGGACCCCAGGTGCTCAGGGAGGGGTCTGTGCAAGGCTGCATTTTCAGCAGACTCTGGGTGTGCCTGTCAGAAGGTGGGCCCCCTCCCATAGACTCCCTCCCTTTAACTGTGCTGCAAGAGCTTGGGCCGGCGTGGCAGCTGGGGTTCTGCCTCCCCATGATGGCCTTTGCCCATATGCACTCTGAAATACAGCCACTGAGTTCCTCTGTCTACCAACTCCTAAGCAGCCCACCCTCCTGGGACCGCAGGGCTGCTGCTGGCACCGGTGATTTGTTTTTATTTCTTTGTTTGACTTACTGAGTGTACCAGGTACAATTTTCTCAGTCTGAAGGTTTGGCCTTCTGGGAAGGCAGTCTTTGCCCACAGAAACAGCCCAGCTTCCCTGGTGGGTATGCAGAGCCCACATGCTTTCTTCTTCCGGCTGACGACTACCAAGACATGATATATACAGACACCAACTGTCAAAACGACAATCAGGGCATCATCATCTCTACCAGAATCCTGCCTCTGCACTGGCCAGAGCTGCCTGTTTCTGGGACACAGTAAACATTCCCAAATAACCTCTCCTGGACAGCCAGCAGGCAGGCCCCAGGCCTAGGACACATATGAGGTGACAGGCCACCGGTGTCACTTCACCCCCAGGAAAGGAAACTTCCATTCAGTGGCGCCTGGCGAATTTGAAAAGGCTCAGAACAGCAGGATGACATGCTTGGCCCCAGGCCCCACGTCCAGCTTGGCCTCTGAGGACCTGGCCACCCACGAGCCTGGGATGTGCTCAACAGAGTGAGGTTTTCAAAACAAAAGCAAAGCAACTTCACATGGCAAACGTTCCGGAAAGCAGGACCCAGCCCTCAACAGCAGGCCTCACTTGAGGCAAACTGCCCACATACAGAGTCCCATTCACCCACCCACCCCCACCGGCCCCCCAAAATACTAAGCCAGATAAATAAAGAGGACAACCACGAGCTCAACCCTCCTTTACATGTTTTTACTGGCGTAACCCCAGTGGAGCCAGCCCCTTGCAGCTCACCAGGCGGCTGCAACAGGTGCAGCCCGGGCTAAGGCTTGTGGTTCTCCTGGGCTGTTCTAAAATAATGCAGCCAAAACCCTAAAGGAAACCGAGGCCTGCAGAGCACTCACTGCCCTGGCGGCGACCATACCACAGCGGCCCCACCTGCCCCACCTGTCTGAGTGAGCAGCGCCGAGTCCTGTACACAGAGGCCGCGGCCTCCGCGACCAAAATAGAAGACCGCAGGGGCCCGGCCGGAGTCCGGGCTGGCCAGAGCGGGGCCTGACCTGGCGGGGCCGGACCGGTCACGCCGGGCGCGGCGGGGCCTGGCCGAGCGCGCCGCCCCCTCCCTAGCCAGGGTCTGCAGCGCGCCCCCGCTCCCCCGCGCCCAGAGGGGCCACCTGCGCGCAGTGACTGGGGAGGCACCCAGGAACGGGAGAAGGCCGGGGAGGGAATCGCAGAGGGGTCCAGGGGGTCGGAGGGGTCCAAGAAGGGCTCCGGGTAGGTGTCTCCGGGAGGCGACCGGGAGGTGACCGGGGGGGATCCAGGAAGGAGTCCAGGGATCCGGGGAGTCCCGGAAAGGGGCTCCTCAGGGGTTCAGGGAGGGCTCCGAGGGTCCGGGGAGGAGGCTAGGGACGTTGAGTGGGGGCTCCGCTGGGTGTCCAGGCCGTCCCCAGCGCACCTGCCGGGCCCCGCGCGCCCTCTCTCCAGCACAGCCCAGCCGCTTACCTGGAGCGCGCGTCCTGCCCGCGGCTGCTCCCGGCCGGGCGAGATAGGGCGCCAGGAATGGCGGCGGCGGAGGCGGCGGCTGGAGGCAGCCAGGCCGGGGAGGGGGCAGCGAGGAGGCCCGCGGCAGCGTCGGTGGCGGGGATGCTGCGGCGCGCGAGGGCGCGGAGGCCGGCGCGGGAACCGAGGGCGCGCAGGCCCCTCCTCCGCTCCCCTCTCTTTCCCCCTCCTCCCCTTTCTCTTCCCTTCCCCTCCCCCTTCTCTTCCCTCTCCTGGCCCCGCCCCTTTCTTCCTCCTCCCTCCTCCTCCTCCGCGCCCCTGTTCACCTCCCTCCTTCCCCTCCCCCAACCTCTTTTTTCCTCCCTTCTCTTTTTCCCCCTCTTTCTTCACCTTGGCTACACTTCCACCTCCCCCCCCCCCACTTTTCTTCCCCACTCCTTCTTCCTCAGCTCCCATCTCTCTTGCCTCCCCCCAGGCCCAGAGAGATGTCCCTCAGCCCTGCCTTGGTCTCTGCTGAGTCAAGCACCCGTTCCCAGGACCAAGAGGTACCCTCTCACCCTTTTCCCCACCGGCTCTTAATAGACAAGCTTGCCCCTTCTGGGGTCCTGGATGAACCCCACCCTTTCCAGGTCTCCCGCAGATACCCCAGGTTTTCTTCACTCCCAGACCCTGGGCCAGCTGTGCTAAGAATCTGACCTGTAGAGGCACGAGGCACCCAGAACACTGGGCTGCTGACTTTGGGCAAGAATATTTCACACCGGGCCGCTTCCATTCCCCAGGGGGAGGGGCTGGCGCTGCCTGGAGTCTACTTTCCCTGCACCCCCCCGCAAGTCTTTTGCTAAATGTTCATTATTTTCCACTCTGCATGGCAAATGGTCCTCCTTTGTGGTTGCTGGTGAGACATGTTTGTGACTAGCCCATGGGTTTGGGGATCTGGGGGCCCTCAGAGATGGTGCCGCTCCTTCCATACCGCCTCCCTCTGCCCCGGGGAGAGGTGACAGGCTCACACAGTGATGAACCAGGCTGGCAGGCCTATTGAGGAATGTAGTCCTGAGAAGGGGACACAGTTCCCAGTGGAATCAGTCAGGATGTCCCCTGAATGTGAGGAGTTGGGGAGCCCCTCTCCAGGCAAGGTGATTCCTCCCTGGACTACAGACTGCTCTTGAGGGGCAGGGGCTCTGACTCTGAGGCTGTTTTCCTGCTGAGCACTGGCTCTGAGAGCCAGAGTTTACAAAGGAAGCCAGTCCCAGGCCCAGCAATCTCAGAGTTCCCTTCAGGGGCCTCCTGTGGTTCCTGTGGTTTACTGCCCGGGCTCTGAGAATAGGGCTTGGGTGCAGCAAAGGCTAAGATGACAAAGCTGGTGTCAAGCAGGGTGGGGTGGAGCACACACCCCTCCTCCCTCTGCTGCGTGGCAGCCACTACCCTCCTTCTGAAGAGTCGGGACCTGGAATCTGATAGACTCCCTTGACTCACAGCTCTGTAGTTTCCAAGGTAACCTTGGGCCTCATCCCTCCGAATCCCGAAACGTGAGGACAGCGTGGTTTTCCTGGAGGGTTTGGGGAGCATGGAGAGAGAGAATGGCAGCTAAAGCTTGCGGCACTGTGTGCTCAGGTTTAGTGCAGGCGACTATTACAGGAAAAAAACTAGAGGAGATGCCTTTTCCAAGCTCTTTTCCAAATGTAGGGGTCCACAAATCCATGTTCCACATCCCATTTGGATTGAAACATAACGGGAACAGATTAGAACATAACTGGTTTGACAGCATTCTATGCCCAAGGAGGGATGCACACTTGGGATCTATACATGCCAGCATTGCCCAGATGGGGGGGACTCTCCTTATTCCTCACTAGTCAGACACATCTAGAATTCCGTGCCCTTGCCTGGTGTCTAAGGCAGCCAGCAGTAGCCTGTGGGAGGGGAGTTGACGCACTGATAGTCTTCAGCCTAGAAAATCAATGTGTGGAGCACAAGTCAGCAGAACCCCAATATCTGCAAAGCTGTCCAGGGAGGAAGGATTATTCTGTGGTGTTATGAAGAGCAGAATGAGGACAGGTGGGTGGAAATTAGATGAGAAAGTGGATTTCTGCCCACCGTGGATGCTTTCTGACAGACCTCCCCACAGAGGAGCTGGCTGCCCCTACAGGAGCGTGCCCTTCAGGGCCAGCGTCTAGACAGGCCTGGGGCCACCTTGGGAACACCTTGCAGGGAGGGGACCAAGAGGGGTGTGCTTCTCAACAACTGCTGAAGCCTCTCCAAGGTTTTAGACACACATGCTCAGAAGCTGATAGAGGGCAGCCCAGGGCAAAGAAGAAACTTGGCATGGCTGTCCTGGAGCCCACACTTCTGGCGTGGTGACCTTCCAGAATCCTGTTGTCTCTAGCCTGTTTCCTAATGCGTACAGAAGGATGTGAGAGAATTCAGTAAAACTCTGAAAAGCTTTCTACAGTGCCCAGGCTACAAACCCAAGAGCTTCTTGGAGTAGTGCTTGTATAAAATTGCCCTCAAACACGTTTATTGCATTAATGATGGAGACGGCACTCTTGGTTGTAAGCGATAGAACTTCAGCTTGTACTGTTGGCTCACTTGCATCTAAAGGTGCTTTGGGTACCGTTAGAACGAGGGACTGGGATGCCATCATTAGGTCTTCCTCTTCCCTCCTCCCTCTGACCCTCTTCCCTGTTCCCTTCTCTCAACATGATTGTTCATGTCTCCCAAAGTGACCAAGCTTGCCTTTTTGCTTTTTTTTTTACGCTTTCTCATAGATAAGCTTGCCCCTTGGGGGCTCCGTGGAGAGTCCAGACTGCCCCCAGCGCACCTGCCTGGCCCCACGCGCCCTCCCTCCCATGCCAGCCTGGCCGCTTACTGGGCTTACTTTTATATGTATGTTTTAAACATATGTATGTTTTATATGTATGTTTTAAGCATACATATAAAAGTAGCAAGCCAGGTATGGTGGCTCACGCCTATAATCCCAGCACTTTGGGAAGCAAGATGGCAGATCACCTGAGGTCAGAAGTTCGAGACCAGGCTCGATAACATAGCAAAACACTGTATTTTTTCACTACTTTAAGTACAAAATTAGCTGGGCCTGGTGGTGCGCGCCTGTAATCCTGCTACTCAGGAGGTTGAGGCAGGAGACTCGCTTTAACCTGGGAGGCAGAGGTAGCAGTGAGCCGAGATGGCACCACTGCACTCCAGCTTGTGCGACAGAGAGAAACTCTGTCTCAGAAAATAAAAATAAAAGTAGCTAAATGAACTCCAATCTTGCCTTACCTCTCACCCCCTTACTTCCCCCCCATATTAATTTCAAGCATATCAAAGATCATGTTAACCAATCTATTTTCTAGTTTCCTCAGAAACACCGAGTGTGTGGATACTGAGGCCATGCTTTGGAAAGTTTTTCTGCATTCATTTCCCAGCCAGAACGTTGACACCATCTACATGCAGATGAGCATGGTAACTGGATAGATAATAGTTAAGTCCCATATCAGAAAGAAAGTCAAGTATGGCAGCACAAATAATACTCAGCTTCCAACACAGCCAGGTGGATATAAGTAGAGGCTTCTCTGCTTCTGCTTCTGCTTCTCAATGTGGTGGTGGGGGGTGGGAACAGGCACATAGTGGGCTGAGAGTCATTTCCAGATCACCCAGGGTGGAGCCTTAGGCAGTGCAGGAGATGTCTTCAGAAAGAGCCGGTCTGCCGCCTCTCACCTGTAGTGGTGGGTGGAGTGTCCAGGCTGAGCCTAGAGAGTCAGCACAGCAAGCGGAGAAATGGGGTCCTCTGAGGGCCTGTGGGAAGGTTGCGTCTAGGACCTGCCAGCAGCTTCGGGAAAAGTCTTGAGATGCCCTTTGAATGTGACCATACTCTGCAGAGACGTGGTGGGCGGCACCTCCACTGTTACCATGTAATGGCCTCTGAGACCATGCTGTGACCCCTACCCCATCTCTGTCCCTTCCCCTACCCCAGAAATTTTCTGTTAAGAGTGTGGCCTTCCTGGCCAGCCTCTCCAAAATAGAGTCCACACCAGTCTCTGTCAGGCCCCCTGGGTTGTTAGAACACGTCCTCCAGCTGGAAGAAAGAAGCTGAAAGGGATTTTGAAGGCTCTGAGACCCCCAGCTGCCTCCGATGAGTGCTAAGCAAACAGAAACAACATCTGCCCAGGTGTGTTCAAGCCAGAGGCAAATGAGCAATCACAGAGTGTTTATTTGGATACACGATTCCCTGCTATGATAAAAATCCAATGGTTTGATCAAGACAGATGTTTATTTACTTTTTTTTTTTTTAGAGAAAAAGAAGGGGAAAAAAAGAAAAAGAGGGAAAAAGGAATATTACTTCATTCCTAAAATGGGTTTCAATAATGGCCGATCAATATTTTGAGTGTTTAAAGTGGTTAATGCATATTTTATGTGTTTAAAATGGAGACCTCTATTGTGTTTATTTGTTCTGGCTCTGAGTTCGAGTCCTGGATATCATTATCAATTTGTTGTCTCGTTGAATCTAAATCTCATTATGTGTCTTATGTATCTGGGTGTTAAGATCTCTTATTGTTACATTAATCCTTTTACCCTTGCATCCTTGTAGCTTTGAAATCTATTTTATTAAGTGTGAGAATTGCAACTCCTGCTTTTTATTTATTTATTTTTGCTCTCCATTTGGTTGGTGAGTTTTTTTCCATCCCCTTGTTTTGAGTCTTTGTATATCTTTAGATATATCGTTAGATTTTGTGGATAATGTATATTTTGTGTGTTTAAAATGGAGAGCCCTATTGAGTTTATTTGTTCTGGATCTTAGTTCCAGTCCCAGATATTGTTATCAATTTTCTGTCTCGTTGAATCTAAATCTCATTATGGGTCTTATGTATCTGAGTGGTAAGATCTCTTATTATTACATTAATCCTTTTATCCTTGTAGCTTTGAAATCTATTTTGTCAAATGTAAAAATTGCAACTCCTGCTTTTTATTTATTTATTTTTGCTCTCCATTTGGTTGGTACGTTTTTTTTTCCAACCCTTTATTTTGAGTCTATGTATATCTTTGGATATACCGTTAGATTTTGTCTGTCTCTTTTGATTGGGAGATTTGGTTGATTTAAATTTAGGGTTGCTGCCGTTTGATATTAACTGGCTATTTTGTCCTTTCGTTGATAAAAATTCTTCTTTATGTTAATGCTCTTTACTTTTTGGTGTATTTTTAGAAAGGGTCATACTGGTTGTTCCTTTCTGTGTATAATGCTTCTTTTAGAAGTTCTTGTAAAGCAGGCCTGGTGGTAATAAAATCTCTGAGTACTTGCTTGTTCCTAAAAAATTTTATTTTTCCTTCAAATGTAAAGCTTAAATTGGCAGGATATGAAATTCTGGGCTGAAAGTTCTGTTGATTAAGTATATTGAATATTGGCCCCCACTCTCTTCTAGCTTGTAGGGTTTCCGTTGAGAGATCTGCTGTAAGCCTAATAGGCTTACCTTTATGGGTAACTTGATCTTTCTCTCTGGCTGCCCTTAATATTTTCTCCTTCGTTTCGATCTTGGTGAATCTAACGATTATGTGCCTTGGGGTTGGTCTTCTTGAGGAATATCTTTGTGGTGTTCTCTGTATTGCCTGGGGTTGAATAGTGTCCTGCTTTGCTAAATTAGGAAAATTTTCCTGGATAATGTCCTGGAGAGTATTTTCCAGCTTGAATTCATTCTCTCCGTCACATTCAGGTACACCAATCAAGCGTATATTAGGTCTTTTCACATAATCCCATATTGCTTGGAGATTTTGCTCATTCCTTTTTATCCTTTTTTCTCTATTCTTGTCTTGTCGTTTTGTTTCATTAAGTTGATCTTCGACCTCTGATACCCTTTCTTCTGCTTGATCCATTCGGCTGTTTAAGCTTGTACATATTTCACTAAGTTCTCGTGTTGTATTTTTCAACTCCATAAGTTCATTTATATTCCTCTCTATATTGTCTATTCTTTTCAACATTTCATCTAACCTTTTTTCCAAGTTCTTAGTTTCTTTACATTGGGTTAGAACAAGTTCCTTTAACTCCCAGAAGTTTCTTATCATCCACCTTTTAAAGCCTACTTCAGATAATGGAACACAGTCCTTTTCCACGAGGGCTTGTTCCGTTACTGATGAGTCCTTTTCCATCAGGGCTTGTTCGGTTGCTAATGAGTCCTTTTCCATCAGGGTTTGTTCCATTGCTGATGGGTTCTGATTTTGAGTATACTCGGCCTTCTTAAGCTGTTTTTTTCCCTTCATTGTAGATGACCCGCCTTTCTAATTAGTTTTCTGAGTCGACGTCCGACTTATTGATTCCCAGTGCTGGGAATCAATATGTTTTTAGTAGAGAAAGGGTTTCACCATGTTGGCCAGGATGGTCTTGATCTCCTGACCTGTGGCAGCCTAAATAGCAGCGGTAAGACTGATGGTGCTCTTCTGCCCGGGAATCTCTGGTCTGGCTTCCCTCTTGAGCTGCAACAAGCGGCTCTGAGTTCCCGGAGCTCCAAACTCCGGTCAGTAGGGGAAGCAGTCCCATTGGCTCTGCATGAAGAGCTGCTGCGCCGAGACGCCGGCAAAACCGCTGCGGCGGCCACAAGAGTCCCGCTGGCGACCCTTGGGGCTCCTCCACTGGGAATCGGCTGATCGGTGAGTGATGAAAATTTGTCTAAAAGTGTGGCGTCGTCTCGTTCTCTGGGCTTTCACTGGGAGCTACAATCCTGAGCTGTTAGTGGTCGGCCATCTTGGATCGATCTCTCTACTTTTTTTTTTTAAGACAAAGTCTAGCTCTGTTGCCAGGCTGGAGTTCAGTGGTACGATCTCGGCTCACTGCAACCTCCACTTCCCGAGTTTAAGTGATTCTCCTGCCTCAGCCTCCCAAGTAGCTGGCATTACCGGCACATGCCACTACACCCAGCTAATTTTTGTATGTTTTTAGTAGAGAAAGGGTTTCACCATGTTGGCCAGGATGGTCTTGATCTCCTGACCTCATGATCCACCCACCTTGGCCTCCCAAAGTGTTGGGATTACAGGTGTGAGCCACCATGCCCTGCCCACTTCTGACATAACATTCTCAGAGGTAGACGTGTGGACCAGGACTGGTGGGCAGCTTTGCTGTCACCCATTTGGATGTTACCATTCATCTAGCTGGAAAGACGAAGTGTATGATCAGTAGATTTCAGTGCAATACCAGGAACTAGCACACATCACTTCTGTGGCATACCATTGATCAGAACTTAGTCCGGGGCCCACATGTAGCTGCAAAAGGGAGTTGGAAACATAGCTGCTAGCTGAGTGACTAACCAGCTAAAAATCTATAATTAATATATTAAGGTAGGGAAAAATAGATATTCATGAACAACTAGGAGACTGCCATACTCATTGTAGCAATTAGTGCTATTATAAATTAAAGTGGAAAATTGCTCACCTACTAGAATGTCTAAAACTGAACATAGCCAGTGTTGGCCAGGATGTGGAGTGGCTAGAATTCTCATTCATCTTCGCTGGACTGTAAAATAGTATGGTCACTTTTTTATGGAAAATACATAGCAGTACTACTAAAGCTAAATACTCGTATGCTCTGTAACCCAGCAATTCCTCTTCTGGAAAGAATGCACAAAATAAAGTGCATTTTTACCAGAACACATATATAAGAATACTCATGATAACTTCATTCATTGTGACTCTAAACTAAAAACACCTCAAGTGTCCATCAGTGGTAGAAAGACATAAATGGTGGTATAGTCACCCTACAGAATACTACACAGTAATGAAAGGGGAAAGAACTTAGCATAGCAAAATGTGTGAGTCTCTTAGAATCCTGAAAGAAATCAGACATACACAAAAGATCCCCTACTATATAATTCTGTCCATAAGAAGTTCTAGAACAGGCAAACATAATAAAGGGATTGATGTCAGAATAGCAGTTACTCCCCGGTAGGTTCTGAATTAGAGAAGGCACAGTGGGAGGCTGAAAGTGCTGAGTATCTGGAGCTGGGTGGTGGTTACCTGAGTGTATTCCTACATGAAAATTCATTGAACTCTGCACTTTAATGTTTAGAATTTATCCTCAATAGAAAATTACAAAAATGCAAAGAAGTAAAGAGAAGTATCTGTAATTAAAAATGATGGTGTGTTCAGCTTTCAAGAGGGGCCCTGTTCCGGCTTGGGAGAGCCACCCCCCACCCCGCTCTCTACACTGTGTATCAAACATAGCAGAAGTCCTGGTGGAGCATTCCTGAGAGGTAGATGCTGCCTGCAGGCTGATTATCTTTCTGTCGTTGACAACACCAGAGTTTGAGTTTCCTATAGAAATATGCAGGGCAGGCCATGCTGTCCTCATTTCATGGAGGAGGACACGGGGCAGGTCAGTTAAGTTTATTCTTCACTGGCTTCTCCTTTCTGGGCACGATTTTGACCTCGTGTTTGGACTTTCCAATAGAGTCTCCACACACATTTTAATGTGTGTTACAACTTCCAGCAGGCAGTTAAGAGGCCACCATCGATGCTGTGCGCAGACTAGGCAGTGAGGCTGAGCAGGCGTAGGGGTGGCTCCCACCTGAGGAACTGCAGCCCGGCCCCTTGGAAGGGCAGGGGCAAGGGCAACTCACACCTGCTCCCCCACCCAGTTATTTGTTGTCAGGAAAGGTGCTGTGAACCTGGGCATGGAAGAACTCAATGGTTCTCATTACATTTGATTCTTCGGGAATTTGGAGAGTACAAAGAACTGGATTTTTCAAAGAGAAACATTAAGACCCTCATTGCTATTCCTATGAACCCATGGTTTTCTCCTTTCTCTGCCTGTGACTGTCAGGTGACTGACAGCCATCTCCTCATGGCACCGAGCTTTGCCTACTTGCTGTTCCTACGAGTCTCTGAATCTGCCTTCTCCTTCACTTGGGACCCTTCATCATATTGGATTGGAGGCACTGACTGGACACAGAGTGCTCTCATGCTGTGTTTTTCCCTGGCACAGAGAAGGAAATTGTAGGCTTTGAATGAAGGCACCGCCTGCCTGCAAACAACAATAGCCCCACCTGGTTAGCATTCAGTTTGGAAACACCATTGTAGGGAGCAGCCAAATGGAAAGACTCTGCTGTAAGAACTCTGGACTTGCCAGCAGAAATTAAAAGTACGTTCAAATCAGGCCATTGTCCAAGCATTATCAGACACTCAGACCTGCTGCTTTCCTGCCCACGCCTCCAGAGCCAGACAGCCCTCTTCAAGGCCAGCACGTCATGCCTGCCTGGGAAGCACTCAACTGTTACTTTATTCAACAGAACCTGAATCCTTTGGGAAGAGAATATGTTTGCAAAGATTATTTTCTATGATTGAGGCAAAATTTAAGAGTAAAAGTAAGATATTAGAAAAATAGTAGATGTTAGTGAAAACCTTAGTTTTAACAGAAAGCACTCTACAAGGTAGTCATTTATCAGTTTATGTCACATATCAAAAGTAACCCCATAAAACAGAAGTAAACAAAAGAAAATATGACAATCTTCTTCCCCCACTTCGGGAACATGTGGTCCTGGTGTTTGATACACTTTATTCCCGCCCTTGTGCCCCTCAAACACAAATATGCATGTACTCTCTTAAAAGGCCTGGCAGCAATCACTCAGTCTCTCTCTCTCTCTCTCTCTCTCTCTCTCTCTCTCTCTCTCTCTCTCTCTCTCTCTCTCTCTCTCTCTCTCTTATTTATTTTAAAAGTGTGCATGACTTAAATTTTGGAACACCTTTTCGTATGCATCTATACAGCTCTACTTCCTTCATTTAAGGACAATTCAAAGCTATTATCAAAGTAACACATGCACAAAGACAAATCCAACAGTCTAGAAGTACATTAAACATTTATTTCCCACCCTGTCTCCTATCCCAGTCTTAGGAGAAAGCATTTTTTGATTCTGGTAATTACCTCTGTAACTCTAAAATAAGATACTGTTTCCTGATTTATCAGGAGTAGATAGTAGCTAACAACTTATTGGGCTGAGAGATGAGGATTTGGCATTCACTTGGCCCCGCATCTCCTCGTCCCTTTGTGAACCCAAAATATCTGAGACAGGTCTCAGTCAATTTAGAAAGTTTATTTTGCCTAGGTTAAGGATATGCTCACGTGACACAGCCTTAGGAGGTCCTGACAACATGTGTTCAAGGTGGTTAAGCCATAGCTTGCTTTCATACATTTTAGGAAGACATAATACGTCAATCAATACATGTAAGATGTACATTGGTTCCATCTGGAAGGGTGGGACAACTTGAGGTGGGAGTTGGGGCTTCCAGGTCATGGGTAGATTTAAACATATTCTGATTAGCAATTGGATGAAAAAGTTATTTCAGTAGAAAGGAATGTGTGGGTTAAGATAAGGGGTTGTAGAGACCAGGGTTCTTATTACACAGATGAGACCTCCAGGTAGCAGGCTTCAGAAAAAATAGACTGTAAATGTTTCTTATCAGACTTAAGGTCTGTGTTGATGTTGATGCTGGAGGGGTATAATGAGGCACATCCAACCCCTGCTTCCTGTCATGGCCTGAACCAGTCTTTCAGGTTAAATTTTGGGGTGCCCTGGCAGAGGAGGAAGTTCATTCAGATGGTTGCAGGGGGAGGGGTCCGTCAAATTTTATTTTTTGTTTATACCTTCTAAATACTTGAAAATACTAATATACTTATCCTTTGCTATACATGGGGGATTGGTTCCTGGACTCCTGGGTATGCTAAAAATCCACGCACACTCAAGTCCAGAACTCAGCCCACAGAACTCACATGTAGAAAAAGTCGACCCCTCTCTATTATTATGGTTTTGCATTCAGTGAATACCATATTTTCCATTTGTGTTTGGTTGAAAAACTCCATGTGTAGATGGGGCCACACAGTTCAAACCCTGTTCAAGGGTCAACTGTACTATTACTAGGTTTCCTGTTGGTCTCCTATATATTGTCAAACACTAAGCTTGAGGGTTGGTTTTTCCCACTCACTGTAGGCAGTTTTAGGCAGTTCCATTTGACTCCCCACTGTATTAGTGATCTCCAGAGAACAGAACAAACAGGTGATGTGTCTCTATATCAATCTATCTACCTAAGTACCTTCATATAGAGAGATTCATGGTAAGGGATTGGCTTCAGTAATTATAGAGGCAGAGAGGTACCATAGTCTGCTTTCTGCAAGCTGGAGACCCAGAAAAGCAAGTGCTGTAATTCATTCTAATCTTAACACCTGAGAACCAGGGGACGCAATGGGGTAAATCCCAGTCCGAGGGCAAGAGAAGGCCAATGCCCCAACACAAGTAGGCAGGCAGGGCACATCCTCCCTTCTTCCTCTGTTTGGTCTATTCTGGCCCTTGATGGGTTGGAGGAGGCCCACGCACGTTGGGGAGGGGAATTGCATTACTGAGTCCACCAATTAATGATCCCAGTCTGCTCCAGAAACTCCCTCACAGACACACCCGAGAGAATGTTCAATCTGGGCACCCCAAGGCCCACTCAAGTAGACACGTGGAGTCACCCTCACACTCCCTTAGTGAGAGGAGAAACACGTGCTTTGTGCATCCTGCCATTCGTCCCACTAGTATTCTACCTTCCTTTTTCCTTTATCCACCTGCCGTGGGATTCTTTCTTTACAATTTGAGTTTTCTATATTGTACTCCATATAGATTGATTTTAAATACAGAGCAACCCCAAAGAATATTTACATGCTTATAATTTCACCACTAGCATTCCCTGCAGAATGAAAGATGTGACTGAACCAGGTCCTAGGGAAGAACCTGGCATTCTGAGTCACTGACTTGCTGCCCTTTAAGGAGAACGCTCCCTGTGCCAAAGACAAGCGGACTCTGCTCTTATCATTTATCAGTTCCCCCAAATCATGCCACCTCTTAGTTTGCTTTGCTGTTGGGCCACAGCTTTGCTGTTTTCGTGAGACTTCTAGTGCATTTTCCTTAGCCCTCACCTCCACTGTAACACTGAGGTTTTCTGTCCTGTTAGTTTGATGCTGTTCATGGCTTGTAGCCCATTTCTTCTTGAAGATGTGCTTCTTGGAGCTGACTGCCTTCCTGCTCTATTCAGACAGCAGGGCGGGACCCTGAGGCCTGTTATCCTCCTATTTGCATCCCCACTTCCTCTTCTGCTTAGAGGCCCTGTTCTCTACATCTACATCTTGCCCTTCCTAGATGACACCATCATTTTGATGGGGCACATCTCTCACTGGCCTCCAACAAGGTCCACGGTCCAAGTAGGACTCCAGGTTGGCTGTGCGGAAGGCATGGCTTCCCTCTCTGACAGTGCCACTGTTGAGAGGCCATGGCCATTCTGATTCTCAGACCTGTTTTTCTCTGGAACTTTTGAAATCTTCTCTTCATCTCTGATGTACTAAAGTTTCACGATATACCTTGGTGTGGGTGTTTTTAATCATTATTTCCTTTCTCTAAGGAAACTTTATAGACTACTTTAATAATTTTCTTTTTTCTGATTGTTTTTCTTTCTATACCTCCTGATATTCAGATGTTGGTCTTTGTGAATTGATGTTTTAATTTTCTTAACTTTTTTTCTTAGCTGCTATCCATCTTTTGTTTTGTTTTGTTTTGGACGGGGTCTCACTCTGTTGCCCAGGCTGGAGTAGTGGTGCAATCACAACTCACAGCAGCCTCGAGCTCTCAGGCTCAAGCAATCCTCCCACCTCAGCCTCCCAAGTAGCTGGGACTAGAGATGGGTGCCATCTTACCCAGTTAGTTTTTAAGTTTTTGTAGAGATGGGGTCTTGCTATGTTGCCCAGGCTGGTATTGAACTCCTGGACTCAACCGATCCTCTTGCCTTAGCTTGCCAAAGTGTTGGGAGTGAGCCACAGCACCTGGCCTTTTTGGTCATCTTCTACTTTTAGAAGCTGACCACTTTCTCTGCTAATTCCATAACCTTTTTTATTTCTGCAATATAAATCTCAGTTTCCAAGAGCTCCTTTTTATTTTAAAAAGGTTACTTTTTGGTAGTATGCTGTTTTTATTTCATGGGAACAATGTTACCTGTTCTCACTGAGGATCTTAATTTTAATTTGGGGGGAAATGTTGAAGTCTCTTCCATTTCCTCTGCTTCCTTTGAGTTCCTTCTCCTGGGTGGGTTGATGTGTTCATTTCTTGCTTCTGGCAGTGAGGCTTCCCCCATGGTGATCCTGGCTACACACTGAGCAGCCTCCTGCAGCCCCCGCCAGCTCAGCCTCCATGTTCACCATGACAGGCTACAGCACAGGGGTGGGCGTTTCTGTCTCTTGTGTTGCTGTGTCATCATTACTACACATGTATGTACCTTGAGGCATTTCCCTGCCTCATTTTAAAGACTTTAATGTTACGAAATGGTTAATATGCCCAGCTCAAGGATTTCTTGGGAACCAAAGGGTTTCAAATTAGCACACAATCTTTTTTTTTTTTCCCCTGAGGCGTAGTTTCACTCTTATTGCGTAGGCTGGAGTGCAATGGCACAATCTTGGCTCACTGCAACCTCTACCTCCTGGGTTCAAGTGATTTTCCTGCCTCAGCCTCCTGAGTAGCTGGAATTACAGGCACATGCTGCCACGCCTGGCTAATTTTTTTTGTATTTTTTAGTAGAGACAGCATTATCACTATATTGGCCAGGCTGGTCTTGAACTCCTGACCTCGTGATCTGCCCTCCTTGGCCTCCCAAAGTGTTCGGATTATAGGTGTGAGCCACCTCGTCCGGCTTAGCAAACAATCTTCCAGAAAGACAGCACAGCCTTGGAAATAGGTGTTTTCTCTATTTC
The DNA here is from genome assembly GCF_049354715.1 of Callithrix jacchus. Lineage (NCBI taxonomy): Eukaryota > Metazoa > Chordata > Mammalia > Primates > Cebidae > Callithrix > Callithrix jacchus. The sequence goes on from NC_133502.1 coordinate 73,352,105, forward strand.
AGAATCCTTTTTTCACGCCCTTTTATAGGCGTTTCTTTTTTCCTTCCTATTCTGTGTTTAAACCTCTTCTGACCTATAGCAAATCTCACTGTTTTGACATTGTCGTCTCTGACTGTGTATGGCTTCTTCTAATTATTGCTCATCAAATCTATTTCTCAGGGTTATGTCAAAATCAGATGGTTATTTTTTCCATCTGTTGCCACAATCTGTTCAAACCATCACACTCGGTGAACCTGCGGGAAATTGTATCAGCCAAAAGAGAAACCAATGTGCTTCAGCCAGACTTAATATGGGCAGGGTTTTGGGGTGGAATACTATATTTGAAATCTTCTTAGATAATGTCAAGTTCAGAAAAATTGCTATTTTCTCCGGTGCCAGCAGTGGGTAACACAAAAGCAATGGTGAGGCACAGCAGGAAACCCTCACAATATTCTTGCCCCATAATGTAACAATATTTAGTACAGAAGCTCCCCAGACTCAACCTGTTCCTCTTCAACTACAAATACTCTCAGCTCAGAGGGAAATTGAAGTCCCTATATTTCATTTCAAAGGCTCTAAGTGAATTGGAAGGAAAAAGTCCTGTTCTTGAATGCATTTCAGGTGGACAGAGTAGACTCGTTCCATGCTAAGCTGCTCCTGCTAAGCAAAAAGCTGTGGTTCCTTCTTCATTAAGTAAAGTGGTTTGCAAAGCACTGTAGCCATGTGCTAATGGCATTAGGGCTGAGGGGCCATTGGCAGCTCAAGGTCGGAGAGAGAAGTGGAGCCCAAGAGAAAGGGGACCTTGACAAAGCCTACTGGTATTTTTAAAATTAGGGATGCAGTGGGGTGTCTCTGTTTACTGCAGCAGATACAGAATGCAGCAAAAGATTGTGCTGGAAAAAACCCCGTGGAGACAGAAAGAGAGCAGCTATCAGTTAAAATATGTTTTCCAGGAGAGACAAAGGGTGGGCCTCCGCTGTGGGACTGCCTGCTGGCCCCACTCCAGGACACCCCCATATTGAGGTCAGTTTTCCTGCCGCTCGCCCCCACAACCTGACTTCAGTCCTAAGGCAGAGAGGATCCCCGTGATGCTACCACATGTGGTGCTGGTCCCCTTTGTCAGTGCCAACTTGAAGTAATTTATTGCTTTGCCTTTCAGAGCAGAAAATTGATTCATTGGTGGTTTGTAAAAAGCATGCTTTTTTTGTGAACTTACTCATATGTTTTACGCTTTTATTTTTCTTGTGCAATTATCGAGTCTTGCTTTCATTAAATTGTGTGAAACGGCAGCTAGCCCACGTTAGAATCATGTCTCTTGGTTCTCTCTGCCCCTCCCCCTTGGATATCCAAAGGCATCTGCTGTTCCTAAAAGGCTGAATGAATGACAGACCGTAATGAAGGGCCGTGGCTGCCCTGTAAATAGCCCACTGCTTGTGCTGCTTGTGAACTACTCTTTCTTTTTGTTTTTGTTTTTAGAGACAGGATCTCCCTCTGTCACCCAGACTGGAGTGGAATGGCGTGATCGTGGCTCATTACAGCCTCCAACTTCTGGGCTCAAGTGATCCTCCCACCTCAGCCTCCAGGGTCGCTGGGACTACAGGCACATGGCACTATGCCCGGCTAATTTTTTAATTTTTCATAGTGGTGAGTTCTTGCTATGTTGACCAGGCTGATCTTGAACTTCTGGGTTCAAACGATCCTTCCACCTTGGCTTCCCAAAGGACTGGGATTATAGGTGTGAGCCACTGCACCAGGGTGGTGACTTACTCTTTCTAATATCATAATAAAAAATCCTTGATCTGGAAAAACATTTCCTCTTCATCCTCAGTGCTGACTGGGGCTGAGAAACCTTGGCGGGAGGCTTCCGGGGAAACTTCTGCCCAGTTGGCTCACTGCCAGTGGGCCCGTGGAATAGCATTTGGTCTCAATGACAGAACTGGCTTTGGAGTTGCAAATTTTGGGGGCGCAAGGAAGGCCTCATCCCTGCCACGGTGCCTGCCACTCCACAGTGAAAACTTGTAATTTCTTTAGGGCTCTGGTCTTCAGTAGTGCTGGTACCTCAAAGAGTATCTGAGCTTGAATCCTACTATGGCTGTCTTTGGATGTAGGTGTTGGCCAAATGAGAGAAAAAGGAGGTTTGGGAACACAGTAGGGCTGATGGGTGTTCTAGGATACCAGGGGTGGGGGATGGCTGGACAGAGGGAGGTGAGCACCTAGTCTCTTGGTTTCTGGCTTGTGTCTCACCAGCTAATGAGGAAGGAGCAGGAGAGCAGGGGCTCTGGGTGGCCTGGCCTGGGGCTCCCACTCAACTCTGGGTCTTCATCTCCACCCTCATCCCAACCCTTGGGCTGCTCTCGGCTTCTCTGGACCAAATGCCCTAAGAGGCTTTGACACTTTCAGGGATGAAAGAATGGGATGAAGAGAGGAGAATGAGGCTGTGGTAGTGGGAGAAGTCACCTTGAGAAGGGCCAGGGAGTAAGCCCAGAGCTGACGGCGTGGGTGGGCATGGTCCCTCACCTAGAACTGTCTTCCCCACAGGAACCCTGAGCACTGGAAGAAAGCCCAGTCAGTGAGGCCAAGTCTTGGTTAAGGAATAGTGTCCTTGGAGGTCCACTAGATGCATACGTGTTATCTGAGATATATTTTCCTTTCTATTTTTTTTAAATTTTAATTTGTTATTTTTTAAAGTTTTAGTTTAAATTGACTTGTTTCTTTCCAATTTTTATTTTAGGTTCAGGGGGTACATGCATGGGTTTGTTACATGGGTAAATTACGTGTCATGAGGGTTTGGTGTACAGATTATCTTGTCACCCAGATAATAAGCATGGTAGCAGGTAGGTAGCTTTTCAGTCCTCACCCTCCTTCTACCCTCCACCTTCAAATAGGCCCCAGTGTCTATTGTTTCCTTCTTTTTGTTTTTTTTTTTTTTTCTGAGACGGAGTTTCGCTCTTGTTACCCAGGCTGGACTGCAATGGCACAATCTCGGTTCACCACAACCGCCGCCTCCTGGGTTCAGGCAAATCTTCTGCCTCAGCCTCCTGAGTAGCTGGGACTACAGGCACGCGCCACCATGCCCAGCTAATTTTTTTTTTGCATTTTTAGTAGAGACGGGGTTTCACCATGTTGACCAGGATGGTCTCGATCTCTTGACCTCGTGATCCACCCACCTCGGCCTCCCAAAGTGCTGGGATTACAGGCTTGAGCCACTGCACCAGGCCTATTGTTCCCTTCTTTGTGTCTATGTGTACTCAATGGTTAGTTTCCACTTATTTATTCATTTATCGAGGCAGGGTCTGGCTCTGTTGCCCAGGATGAAGTGCAGTGGCATAATCTTGACTCTGCAACCTCCACCTTGCGGGTTCAAGCCATCCTCCCACTGCAGCCTCCCGAGTATCTAGAACTACAGGAGCAGGCTGTCAAGCCTGGCTCATTTTTTAATTTTTCGTGAAGACAGCATTTTTTCATGTTGTCCAGGCTGGTCTTGAACTTGTGAGCTCAAGCGATCTGCCTACCTTGGCCTATCAAGATACTCGGATGACAGCTGTGAGCTGATGCGCCTGCCCCCGCTTATAAGCAAGAACATGTGGTATTTGATTTTCTGTTTCTGTGTTAATTTGCTTGGGATGATGGCCTCCAGTTCTATCCAGGTTGCTATGATCTCATTTTGTTTACAGCTGTGTAGTATGATGTATATATACCACATTTGCTTTATTGAATCCACCACTGATGAGCATTCAGGTTGATTCCATGCCTTTGTTATTGTGAATAGTGCTGCAATGAACATAGACGCGCATGTGTCTTCATGGTAGAACGATTTATGGTCCTTTGAATATATACTCAGTAATGGATTTGCTGGGTCAAGTGATAATTCTATTGCAGATTCTTTGAGAACGCTCCAGACTGCTTTCCACAGTGGCCAGACTAATTTACAATCCTAATAGCAGTGTGTAAGCCTTTCCTTTTCTCCACAACCTCGCTAGTATCTGTTATTTCTGACTTTTTAATAATAACCATTCTGACTGGTGTGAGATGGTATCTCATTGTGGTTTTTGATTTGCATTTTCTTAATGATTAGTGATATTGAGCATCTTTTCATATTCTTGGGGGCCACATGTACGTCTTTAAGCCTTTTTCAGCCAGTCTTTTTTTTTTTCTACAAACAAAAGCGTATGTGTGTTCTAACATCTAAAATAAGCAAAGTAGACCGTCTCCATGAACAGAAGGTTGGGGGCCTGAAGGTTGTCTCTTTGTCCTGGGCAGGAACAGCAGCCTACGCACCTCACAGGTGGTCCCAGTGCACTTGATACCCCAGGGGCGGCTGCAGACAAATAAATCACCATGTTAACAGACTGTGCTCAAGGTGCTGAAGCTTTCCTGCTGTCCATTAAGGGCCTTTAGCCTCCATGCCTGTGGTCAGGTGCCTGGGAAGGAAGCCTGAAGAGGGGCAGGGAGGGTTGGGGAGGTCAAGGACTGGCTCCATGCCACCTCCCACAGGCTTGGAGGAAGGAAAGATGGATGTATCCTGGATCCTCTGCCTCCTGGCTACTAGCCCTTGGAATACTGCATTTTTGCCATAGACAGCAGAAAATGCTACCTGTTTCTGACAAGCACATAGTTAATCTTTGCATATCTGCTGCTAGACCTTTGGAAAATGAGTGTGACTCTCAGCTTGAGAAGACTTCAAGAAAGCCTGGTGACCCCTGCCAGGAGGGTGACAGGTGAGGCCTTAGCAAATCTGTCCCTAGCACAAGGCACACAGCCACTCTCTCACCCCTGATTGTCCATACATGAGGGCAGGCCTGGAACTGAGAGACGGCACAGCCCAGCACCTGAGTGAGACCTCTCACAGAGAAATCACTTCCTTTTTGTGCTTTTTGAGTCTTGGTAAATCTTAACCCAAATCCTTTCTGGGGAGCGGGAAGGAAGGAGTCCCCACATTGTCAGATGCACAGAAATAACTGAAAGCCCTTGGTGTTAAATCCAGCCTTGAGTCTGGTTTTAGAAGGAATTGGCCTTCTTGGAAACTATAGCCTCAGGGATTCAGAGAAACTAGGTCAGAACAGGAACTTGGGCAGGTAGTGAGTTTTGTTCCCTTCACCAGACCTGGGAGGGCTCAACTGTGTGGTCTGCAGCTGGTCAAGAAGCAAAATCTAGAAGCCCCTGCCCTCCTAGACTGAAATCTTTACTTCTCACTAGCAAATGTTCCAGTCCTCACGCAGCCAGGGCATGTCCCAGGAAGCCCCCAGGGTGGCATGAGAAGCAAAAGGAGGTTTTCAGACTACTTTAACCAAGAGTACCCAGCCAACCAAGAGTACAACCAAATGGTGCCTGTGACTAAGGCCAGGTGGTAAAATGCTGGCAGCTCCCTCCTGCTGGGCTTGCTAAAACCCTTTTGGTTTTGGATTCTTGAGGATCTGAACAACCAAATAAGAAACCTGAGCCTTCTCAGGCCACCATGCTGTGGGAAGCCCAGGCTACAACAAGAGGCTACACGGAGAGATTCCATTCAACACCCCCGGGCTACCAGCTGGCAGCCAGCATCAGTGTCCAGCCAGGTTGGTGAGTCACCTGGATGGCTGGCTCAGTCAACCTTCCGATGACTCCAGCCCTGCTGATATCTGCCTGTCACCACATGAGAGACCCCATACAGCAATTCACACACCTGAGTCCTCCCCACGTTCCTGACCCTACAGTTGTGAAACGTCATATGATACAATGGTGTTGTCTTAAGCTACTAGCTTGGGGTAATTTGCAAAGCATGCATAAGGCTGTGCACATGCTCACAGGTGTGTGCAGGCTCAGGAAAGACCTAAGAAGGCCCTGAGCTGTCACCTCTGGCTGACCTTGAGGCCCTGTGCCAGCAGGAAGTGAAAGTCAAAGCAGAGTTGGCAATTAACTGGCTGGCAGAGTGTTGAAGGCATGCCAGACACACATACACAGAGCCCTGTGGCAAAGACCAGGGGACATACTGGATTTGGGCTGCATTAGTTAGGATTTTCCAGAGAAACAGAACCAATAGGATGGATGGATAGATGAATAGATAGATAGATAGATAGATAGATAGATAGATAGATAGATAGATGTAGATAATTATTATGATGGATTGGTTCACCCGATTATGGAGGCTAAAAAGTTCCATAATCTATTGTCTGCGAGCTGGAGAGCCAGTCAGTGGTGTGCTTGCACAGCATCATTCAGTCCAAACCCAAAGGCCTGAGAACCCAGGGAGCTGGTGCTGTTAGTCCTCCAAGCCCATAGTTTTAAGAACCGGGGACCGGGTGCGGTGGCTCAAGCCTGTAATCCCAGCTCTTTGGGAGGCCGAGGCGGGTGGATCACGAGGTCAAGAGATCAAGACCATCCTGGCCAACATGGTGAAACCCCGTCTCTAGTAAAAATACAAAAAAAATTAGCTGGGCATGGTGGTGTGCACCTGTGGTTCCAGCTACCCAGGAGGCTGAGGCAGGAGAATTGCTTGAACCTGGGAAGCAGAGGTTGCAGTGAGCCGAGATCACAGCCTGGTGCCTGGCAACAGAGCAAGACCCTGTCCCAAAAAAAAAAAAAGAACCGGGAGTGCTGATGTTCAAAGGCAGGAAAAGATGGATGTCTTAGCTCATGCAGAGGGAGCAAATTTACCCTTCCTCACTTTTTTATTCTATCTGGACAAAATTCACCGTCAGTGGATTAGATGGTGCCCACACACACTGATGAGGGCTTGTCTTAGTCTGTTTTGTGCTGCTATACAACAGACTACCTGCAACTAAGCAATTTATAAAGAACAGACATTTGTTTTCTACAGTTCTGGAGACTGGGAAGTTCAGGGCCAAGGGGCCCACCTCTGGTGAGGCTCTTCCTGTTGTGTCATCCCATGCCAGAGCTCAGAATGGCAAGAGCAGCCAAGAAAGAGAGGGGAGGGGGCTACACTCATCCTTTTATCAGGACTTCCTCCCATGGTAACCACATTAATCCATCCCTGAGAACAGAGTCCTCATGGCCTAATCACCCTGTAAAGGTCCCACCTCTCAACACTGTTGCCCTGGGCTTAAACGTCCTACATATACTTTTGGGGGACACATTTAAACCACAGCAGGACTGAACTTCTTTACTCAGTCTACTAATTCAAATGCAAATTTTTCCTGGAAATGTCCTCAGAGACACACCCAGAAACAGTGTTTTACCAGCTTTTTGGGCTAGTTTTACCAACTAGCCTGGTCAAGCTGTTACAGAAAACCATCATACAGGCATTTAAGGAAATAAATCTCTGTTCAATTGTTCACTGATCATTGTGCTAACTGAGCAGAAACTTCAGTGGCCGCACATGACTAAGAGTGCAGGCTTCACATACTTAACTCGGAAAGATCTCTGAACAAATAACAACCACCACAAACCCTGGGGAGCCGGAGAATCTGATTTCCAAAGTTGCCACATTTTATTGTTTAAAATGCCAGTTTTCGGCAAAAAAGTTAAGAAATATGCAAAGAAGAAAGGATGACCGTTGTCAGACACAGGAAAAAAGAAGAAAAGCAGACAGTAGAAACTGTTCCTGAGGAAGCCCAGGTATTGGCCAAACTTACTAGACAAACTTTTTAGGTCAGCTCAAACATGTTTACTGTAATCCCAGCACTTTGGGAAGCTGAGGCAGGAGGATTGTTTGAGCCCAGGAGTTCAAGATCTGCCTAGGCAACATAGCAAGATTCCATCTCTATAAAATACTTAAAAACGAGCCAGGTGTGGTGTGTGCCTGTAGTCCCGGCTACTCAGGAGGCTGAGACAGGCCTTGAGTTTTGTAATTGCTTGTGTCCAAGAGTTTGAGGCTGCAGTGAGCTATGGTCGCACCACAGCACTCTGGCCTGGTGATAGAGCAAGACCGCATCTCAAAAAAAAATATATATATGTATATATATATGTTTAAAGAACCAAAGCAAAGTATAAAATAATGTTTCATTGAATGGAGGATATCAATTAAAAAATAGAAATTATAAAAAGAAACTTATAGGCCGGGCGCGGTGGCCCATGCCTGTAATCCCAGCACTGTGGGAGGCCGAGGCAGGTGGATCACTTGAGGTCAGGAGTTCGAGACCAGCCTGGCCAACATGGTGAAGCCTCCTCTCTACTAAAATACAAAATTAGCCTGGCATGGTGGCGGATGTCTGTAATCCCAGCTACTTGGGAGGTTGAGGCAGGAGAATCCCTTGAACCCAGGAGGTGGAGGTTGCAGTGAACCAAGATCGTGCCATTGCACTCCAGCCTGGGTGACAGAATGAGACCCCATTTCACAACAACAACAACAACAACGCCAAAAACAAGAACCTTACAGAAATTCTGGATGTGTTGCTGAGGTGTCCAGTATTTTGGCTGAAAGATGTTCCATGATTATGACTACTGGGGTTAAAAAGAACAATGATCTGAAAACAACAACATTTTCAAATAAAAAGTGGCTGCGACTGAGCCCAAAGTGATGCCTCAGCCTGTGGGGGGCAGGGTGTGGCACACGGGAGATAAGCGGGTGTTTCTAACCCTTGTCTGCCTCCTGCAACGGACTGAATTCAGTGTCTTGTGCAGGTAGGGCACTCGGTAGTCTTAGTTGAGTCCTGGGGTTGAAGGGGTCAGAGAGAAAGGAGGGGAGTGGCAGGAATCATGGAAATGTTTACAGGTGGGAGTAGAAAAGAGTGTTTTAGACTTGGCGACTTCTCCGGTGACCTCGGTGCTGTTTCGTGGCAGTGACTTTTGGGTGCAGGAAGTGGTTTGCCTTTGCCCCAGCTTACGCACTTCCTCTTCGTAGAAGAGTCAGAAGCCTGCAAGAACTCATCCTGTATCTGGAGTAAAACCATGAGGCTGAGGGGTAGACGTGTGTCCAGTTCATGTCCCGTGTGTGGAGCACACTGATGTGTGCAGGCCCTTCCCAGCGGCTCAGCGTTCAGCGGAGCGTGGACACAAACACAAGAGCTGTGAAACACAAGTGCAGACCAGCAAGCTTTCTCAGATGGCCATGCGAGTATAAGAAGAAAGTCTGCAGCCTACGGATGACCTGCGGTTCTGTTCGGTGTCGAAAGAAATGCAATGCCTGTGAAACTCACAGACTCAGTGAGGAAAGTTTTTGACCACCTGCAGTGACTGGAACTACCCTGAACTGCTGGAGGTCTTGGTGTAGCTAGCAGATCACTCAGGCCTTGGCTTGCCCGTTCCTTGTCCTGTTCCCGGCCTCTGGTCCATCCACCTGGTCATCCTCACTCTAGCATGACAGCAGGCGAGGACGTGGAGGTGCACAGTGACTCAGCAGGATTCTGTTGAGTAGCTCCTCAGTAGATATGCATCAGATCACTCTCCTTGATGTTATTACATTTCAAAAAACATGTGCTAAGGGATGAGGATCCCAATGGAGCAACGGGATAAGGGGTTGAAATGTCAGGGTACAGTTAGCTTTACCGGGTATTCGTTCACACGCTTTCTTTCTCTAATACCAAAGATCATTGTGACTTGACTTTATTTAGAACTCCAAACACAGACCCTGCCTGAAATAGGAAGCCAGTCTAAAATCTGGAATTCCCTGATTATGCTCATGGAAGACACAGACTTTTCCTACTTAATGGAATTTCCTCATTTCCTTTCTTGCCAAAAGAATCCGATTTCATATTAAAGTTGCAGGCAAAGAGCCCTTGATCTCAGAGAAACCAGGCTTCCCACAGTCCCTTTGGATTAAGGTATTTAGCTGTGCAACCTCCTTTCCTTGACTACCGATTGTTGTAGGGGTGGCACAGAACCCTATTTTGCACACGGAGATGTAAAAAGAAGTCAGCTGAAGCCTCCAGGTCTTTTTCCCTACAGCTTCCTTCTGGTTTGGGAGGCTCACAAGCTCTCGTGATGCCCGGAGCTCTTGTGGCTACTTTGTAACTAGGAGGTGAGCACTGTGTGGCTCTAAAGGCCTTGTGCTGAGTGTTTTAGACTTGGTGACTGAAGGGCAGGCCATGCCTGGCTTAGAGGACATCACTGAGCAATGGCGTCAGCTCTGACTTTCTGTGTCCAGGGCACTTCTGTGACATCCGTAAGTGTCACCATTATTTAAGCCCCTCTGAGATGAACGTTCTCCTATTTGTTGCCAAAATCACTTTTACAGAAATATTTTTACAAAAATCAGCCTAAGTGATGCTTTACACAGAATATTTATTCCTTTTTAACCCAGCTAAACCCATGTTTTCATTCCTTTTACTGACAAGCTCATCTTTCAGCAGGCAGAGACAGGAAGGGCAGCTGGAGAGTGTCACCTCCATGGAGGTCCCAGACAGACAGATTGGAGGTTGAAAGCCGCCTGTTGGGCTCTGTGGGTTGCAGAGGGCGGTGTGTTGGAGGGAAGGATGTGGGGAAGCAGCTTGTTCTGTCCTCTCCTTCTGGGTGGCGTTCTGGGCTGAGGGTCTTCCTTGCGTCAGCCAAGAGCAGAGGGTGGGGAGGCTTTTGGACGGTCAGCATCTTGGGTCTCAGAAAGATACCTCCTCCCTGGGGACTGCCACTACTCCTCAGGCTGGCTGGGAGGGTGGGCAGTGTGGTGCTTTTAAAACATGTTTGCAAATTCTTTGACGGTCCTCTGGCCAAGAAATGCACTCTGTGCTCCCTGTCCTTGAACCTGCATGGGCCTTTGTGTGAGTTCTGAGGCTCAGATAAAAGAGGCCACACCTCTGTGTCCAATGCCCTTGGGACACTTGCTCTTGGAGCCTCCATGTAAAAAGTCAGAATTCAGAGGACTCCAACTGGAGAAACCACATGGAAAGACCAGAGAGACAGACAGACAGAGAGAGAGAAAGAGAGAGGAGAGACAGACTCAGAGAGAGAGAGAGAGAGACAGAGAGGACAGAGAGAGAGAGAGAAGACAGAGAGAGGGAAAAGAGAGAGACAGACAGGAGGACAGAGAAGAAAGAGAGAGGAAAGAGAGACAGAGAGACACACAGAGAGAAAGGAGAGACAGGTGGAGAGAGAGAGGAGAAAGGGGAGGGGGAGAAAGAGACAGAGACAGAGAGAGAAAGGAGAGAGTGAGAGTGAGAGACAGAGATAAAGAGTGAGGCAGAGAGAGACAGAGAGATAGAAAAAGAGAGAGGCAGAGATAGACACAAAGAGAGAGATGGAGAAAAAAGAGAGAGAAAAGAAAAAGAGCTGGCCCAGCTGTCCTGTCCCCATTGCCTGGGGCTGGACCTGTGAGTGGAGAGGTCACTGAGATGGCCCCGCCCAGTCTCAGTCTTGGCTACAGCCCCCTGAGAGAATGCCTGGCTGAGCCCTGCTCGATGGGGTGGAGGCTGGCAGGGTCAGATTCGTTCTGGGAATGGAAGAGCTCAGGCTGATCGTGTTGCTGATGTCTCCATGGTTACCTGGAGTCACTAGAGGGAGAAAGACGGTCCCATTTGAGTGGGATCCGGTGTCTGGCCATCCGGCTCCAACTGTGTGTGTGACATGCGCAGCTACCCTGTCCGCCTGTGTCCCCAAAATCTCCACTCCAGCTACTGATGTTTTAAGATATTGAAGACTCAAACAGTCCCCTCAACATCAGCAAAACGCCAGATGCATCCAGGAAGCTGGGCTGTCTTTTTGCCTTCGGGGAAAAAGCCAGAACCTTCTGAAACTCAGCACCTTCCCTCCAGAACCTGGAGCCCGGGTTTCACTCCACTGGGGAAACTGACGGGAAGGCTAAGGACAGATGGAAGGAGAAGGGCAGAGAGAAACACGGAAGTGGAGAAGATGGGGATGCAGGTGTGAGGACTGGAGGAGAAGCATTGCTGGAGGTGCAAACTGTCCCTTATGTTTTTGAAAAATGTCTCTCTTTAGAAGGTCTGCTCTGAACACGCCTTCCAGAGCACAGGGTGTTGGACAGACAGGCGCCTTCCCATCTGTCCAGATGGAGGGGCGACTTCAAAGCTTAGGTGTGAGTGTCCCTGTGGAGAGTGGGGCCATTGAGTCCCAGATAGTGTTACTGTTACTGGTGACTGCAGTTCACAGCAGTTTGGGTTCCTGTGGCCGCAGCAACACATTTGCCTTATGAATTGTTATCTGTAATTTCTGAGGAGACAAAGAGAAAAGTGGAAGTAGTTGGTTCCAAAGATTTAACCATTTCTTCCATTTCTCAGTGTTGGTGACTTCAGGAACCATGTGGAGGAGGAGAGGATGTGCAGGAGATGCCGAGACAGCAGGTCCCTGGGCTGTCAGCAGCAGGGAGGGCAAAGCCGGGCACACAGCGAAGGGGACCAGGGAGGCCCAGAGCCCTGGGCAGCGCCTCACCCAGCTGGGGTGGGAACCTCCGGGGTGGGAGCAGAGGGCCTCCTGCTTCGATGGCTGCTGGTTCGTCCTGAGTTTCAAAGTCCAGGACCTAGAACTGGCTGACTTTGCTGGAGGAGTCAACCAATAAGAAAAACTGGAATTTTGTGATTCTAAAGCCTTCCACGAAACTCCTTGCATATATATATGTATGGATGTGCTACTCGATTTTCATATGAGTTTTGACCCAATAATTTCATTTTCCTACATCCAGATGATTCCCCCAGAGAGACCATGCAAGAAAAACAAATCGGAAGGTCCAGTGGAGAGCTTCTACCCTCGTTACCAGCTCCAGAGGCAGGGAGCTGTACCTGGTGAGACCAAAGGGCAGAGGCATCAGCTCTTCACTTTCCAGCTTTGAGGAAGTCTTTCACCAGTCCCTCATGGCCCACTTTTGTTTTCTAGCTTCTCAGCCTGTATTCATCGGCTCCTGAGTGAAACCATTTAGGCCCCTTCCCTCCTCTTCACTCTCCCTGTGAGGCAGCCCCTGAGTGGTTCCTTCTCCCAGATGCGCCCTGGGTCTTTCCAGGCATCTGCCTGGCCTCAGTCCCTCTCCTCCAACTGGAATGTTCTGCTCAGCATTTATTTTTCTGGTTAAAACTCAACCTACCACCATGATATTCCTTTTGGGGGGAAATTTGGCAATATGTATATCACAATTTTACAGGGGCAGCCCCATTAGCTGAAAACATGTATGAGTCATTTCTATGTTAACATACACAAGTTCAAAATTCATGAATATGCAATGGTAGAAAATAAAGAAGGCCATCAGCATGTCAATCAACAGGGACGAGTTAGATACAGCATGGGCCGGCCACACTGGGATACACGTAGCTTTCAAGAGAAGTGGATAAGTATGCCCAGACATGGGAAGGTGCCTAAGTTAGTAATTGAAGGCTATGGAACAATATAATGGTAAACTAAGCAGCTTGAAACAACCAGCATTTATTGTCTCACAGTTTCTGGGGGTCAGGAGTCCAGATACAGCTTAGCTGGTCCTCCACAACCAAGTTACGGGCTGGAGCTGCAGTCACATCTGAGGCTTGACTGAGGAAGGACTGCTTCCTCACTCACACAGTTGTCAGTAATTCAGTTCCTTGTGTGCTTTGGGACTGAGGGCCTTATTTCCTGCTGGCTGTTGGCCACAGCCTGCCCTCAGCTCCTTGTCACAGGGGCCCTCTCCATGTGGCCACTTGCTTCCTCCAAGCTAGCTAGGGAGTGTGTCTCCTAGCAAGACTGATGTGATCATCTTATGGAGCATCATCATGTACATCCCATTACCTTTGTCACTTTCAAGGGGTTAGAAGCAAGTCTATGTTCCAGGCTAAGAGATTGGGCAAGGGAGTGGATATAAGGAGGCAGGGATCGTGGGGGAGGTGACCATCTTAAAGGCTTTCCATAGCATACCCAGAATATGTTTTTAATTAATAAAAGGCAAATGAATCAGAACATAGGAGGGAAAGGATGGATAGCTAGCTACTAAATATTCTACAGCATTGAGTTACTGCTGGGAGTGGCTCCCAGCCAGGACCCCATTCCTCAGCACCCACGGACTGTGATCTAGGGAAGACCAAGTGTCTGGTTCTCACCAAGGGAACATGAGTGGATGGGGCGAGTGTCACTTCTGGTCCAGAGGATTAAGAAGTGGATGTGACTCCCCACACTCTCTCTTTTTTTTATATAACAGAAATATAGGGATTTATTACTTTTTGGCTTACAAACAAGGTCACCCAATAATGCTTGTATTTGCTTCCTATAAAAGATTACCAATTTCATTAAAAAACCACAAAACAAAATCCCAAATCAATTCCTACAGACAACATAAAAAAAGGGGAAAAGGAAATTATTTTCCCTGCTTTCAAGCTTTATTACACAGGTTCAAAAATTATTATTTTATGCCATTCTTAAGTCAAAGAACGTACTGCCATGCTTCTCTGCACTGAGTCTTAGGACATGCTAATGTCGCCAACTCAAATTTAAATGTAGTCCCAATGACATCACAATTTACAAGTGCATATGCCGGGATTAGGAGTGAATAGGAGAAAAAAACCAAATGTTTTAGAATATAGTTTAATCAAATAATCTAAATGAAATAAACATTCAATTTAGTAGGCTATCCTGTTAAATAAGGAGGCTGTGCAGAAAACATAATCAAACAGAACTTAAAATCATGTCTAGTAAATGACACAAATGATTTCTCAAATCTTTAAGTTTGACTTAAGTTCAAAGTCCAGTTGGTGGGAATTAACACTACATACTCTTGATACCGATTTTAGAACTTTAAATTCCAGAATAACAGGCTAATTTATTCATTAGTTTTCTGTTGACAACAGAATTCTAAACACACAAAATTAATGCAGTGGCCTCAGCACCCTCCCAGTTAACATTTCTTTAAGTTAGATTACAAGAACAATAAAACAGCTCAGAAGACATACACTCCCTATGCATTTCATAGGCCTGCCCAAGTTGTCCCCAGCTCTTTTGCAAGACACAAAACAATTTGTCTGATTCTAAGTCTATTCGGCAGAAGTATAAAAATCATACAAATGTTAGCACGTTTTCAACACGTTATGGAAATACATTTGGAGAGATGGAGTGCTCAATGTATATTATGTGGGCCACTTTAAATCAAAGGCATCATTACTTATTCCATTTTCAGACACTGTCGTGGTCTCTTATACCTTTATGTAAGGTCTGGTCCTAGACCAGAGACTTTAGTATCATTCCAAAGAATACGGAGATATTTATATATTTATTTCTTTTAAAATAATATTTAAAAGTTTTACTACAGAAAATCTGGCTTTAATATGGAAGCATTTTTCCTTCTCAAGATTATACACCTGCATGAAAGTAGGTGATTTCCTTTACATTTAGTTTTTCACAATAGCAAAATAAACTTCTTACACATTGCATTTAAGTTGACAAAGAAAGTTAAGATGTAAAGTTCCATGTAACTTTTTATATTGTGAACCGTCCTTTTTAACATACTCCAGATACACTGCTGATTATTTAATACAGTCCAATTTGATCAACTTAATTAGAAGCGTTATGCTGAACAATCTGTTGAACCAAATGTGCTAAAACAGTAAGTAGAGTTAGCTATTATGATTAAAAGGGAATTTTAATGTATCATTAACATATACATCAATTTTCTGACTATTGTTTCTGTAATGCATTTCTTTCTAAAGCTAAAACCACATGCATAAAAAATAAATGATATCTTCAAACTCATTCAACAGTTTTCTACTTTATGTGGTATGTAAATAAAGTCCTTTATTTAATTTCATACACATTATCTTAAGCATTATTTTATTTTTCTTGAAGGAATTCATATTTCAAGGTCAAAATTAGTATGTGTTTACACATGAGAACATTTTTTTAATGTTACTACTACCTGTAAATACATTCTTCCATAATAATGCACTTCCAGTTTTCACTGGAAAGATAGCACAAGCCTTTTGAAAGTCCTATGAATTAAGTTTATAAAGGGAGGAGAACACAAGTATGGTGAATCCCTCCCAATTCCCACTTCCAACAAAGTCTTAAGAAATCCTCCTGCTTCAAAACATAAACACAATCTCACAGTATCTTTATTTGATCATAATGTCGATAGGAAAACTGTATTCCTATTATTTTTGATACTAACAGTTTTACTGAATTTGTTTTCACTTTCTGTCAAAAAACTCATAGCATAGGTTGATATGGATTCTCAAACTCATTTAGATCCAGGAGGGTCATTAGAATAATATAGCCTTCTGATTTTAAAAGCAACTGATTTCTTATAGAAAAATGATATGTATCAGACATTTAATCAGAAAAAGAAAAATGAGAACATGTCTTTCATGTTTGATATCATTTAACTTACAAGATGATGGGAAAATAGGTTGGTTATAATTAAAAAAAAACTAAAACCTACTGCAACTAATGAAAAAATCAAACACTGAAGAATCAAGTATCTTCCAACTTAGCTAGTATTATTGTCCAAATAAATGTCTTCCATTGCACTGAATATTATAATTAGAAATTCACTATATTTTAAGGCATATTTTAATCAGTATGTTCCAGAATTGCACAGTTATACTGATCAGTGTTCCAATTTCCCCACTTCTGCCCTCATCCCACCCCTTTCTTCTAGGCTCAGAGTATTAAGTCATGGTTTTGGTGGCTATTGTAGATTTGAGCTGGCATAACACAGTGTGTTCACTAGGTTTTGTGAGCATAAACATTAAAATGTTACATAAAATGTACCATAATTTACTTCAAACTCCAATCTAAGATGATTTAATGCCTTGACAAAAGGTGAGATGACTTAAGTACATTTTACGTTTTGGGCATTTAGACCACCATATGCATAGATGTTCTAATGCTGAATTCTTGGTCTTCAGTATCTCATAGTGCTGGATGCTCGGAAGTATGACAGAAACTTGTAACACAGACTAACCACAAAGTACCAGATGTTACTTGCCATCTGTGATCTTACAATAAAAATGCATCAGATGAGGATCACAAGGATAGTATTAAAACCATAACGTGGCCGGGTGCGGTGGCTCACGCCTGTAATCCCAGCACTTTGGGAGGCCGAGGTGGGTGGATCACGAGGTCAAGAGATCAAGACCATCCTGGTCAACAAGGTGAAACCCCGTCTCTACTAAAAATACAAAAAATTAGCTGGGCATGGTGGCGCGTGCCTGTAATCCCAGCTACTCAGGAGGCTGAGGCAGGAGAATTGCCTGAACCCAGGAGGCGGAGGTTGCGGTGAGCCGAGATCGCGCCATTACACTACAGCCTGGGTAACAGCAGTGAAACTCCATCTCAAAAAAAAAAGAAAAAAAAACCATAACGTATATTTCGCAACTTGTTCAGATGTTTTCTGGCCGCAAGGAGGCCAGACATTTCTTCATTCAACACGTACTTCTTAGTTCCCATGCAGTAGTTCTCTAGATATTCTGCCCAATGTAACTGCCGTACATCAATATTGAAGGTCTTTTTATCTTCAGGGTTTAGTTGATTAATTAACATATTGACATTGTCAGTATTCCAAACCCAAGAATTACTTGTGCAATATTCAAGAAACATCATAGCTTTCTGAAAACGAGTAATTGCTTTCATCATCCTTGAGCTTCTTCCAGTCATCCTGCGGTAGATATCATACAGGAATGCTGGGGCCTTATGGCTTACAACAATCCAGTAATGATGTAAAAGGTGATTGGAGGTTAGATTTACACTGGGCCGTCTGAAGGCCTGTTCGAGAGGATTCCTCTTGAAAGTGGAAATTACATGGTATTCAATTTCACCCCAGTGGAAAGGATGAGTGCTGCCTGTTGTACAATTATACACCATGGCGTTTCATGGTCTGTTAACTCCGGGATGCCAGGCTGCTGCAAGACTCGTTGACAACTACGTCTACAGGAACAAGATCTGCAAGGGCCCTGTTGGAGGCACGCATTTTTTGAAGAATTCCTTTCCCTGCTGCAATAAAGAGCCCACTTGGTCCATTAAAATTATCAATCCATCCTGGAAAAAGTTCTTTCCAACTGGCACCAACAATCGATAGCCTTATAATCGCCACATTTAGCTTTGCTCCTTCCTGTTGTACAACATATTCTGCCAATGCTTTTGTGTATATGTAGGTATTAGGTCTGTCTCCTTTCAATTTTGGTGTGATATCATTTACTAGGCCATCATCCATCCACTCTAAAGAATCGGTCAGCTTCTTGGGATCCACAGGTGGTGGGTAGACTACTTCATCAATATGCTTTTGGTTACAGCAGGCACATGCTGTTGATACATGCATGAACACCTCCAGGTTCTTCATTTGTTGTGCAAGGAGAATAAGCTGTCGCATTGCAATCGCACTTACCCGAACAGCATCTCTTAAGTTTTCATTAAACCTTACTGTAGCTGCACAGTGGAATATAATATTGGTAGAATCTATGATCACCTCTTTATCTTCTTCACTGAGAGCCAGTTTAGGTTGGGTGAGTTCGCTGTCGATTGCTATAATTTTCTCTCTAAAATCTGGATTTTCATCTCTCAGTCTGTCAAAGAGCTTGCCACTAAGGATTTCTTCTACTCGCTCTTGTGGTGTCTGTCTAGCTTTCTGCCTCACCAAAACATACACTGAATTCACCTTAGGACAAGATCTCAGCAACTTTTCCAGAAAGCACCTTCCCTAGAAAACCAGTAGCTCCTGTGAGGAGGACATTCTTGCCTTCATAGTATTCTGGGATTGAAACCATTATTTTGATCCTAGACACAGAGGCTCAGGCCTCACTCTCCTGCTGGCCATCCAGCGATGGCTGCCTCCCCACACTCTCTTTTTGCCATCTGCCCATTGAATTGAACAGAGTTGGCAGTGAAGATGTGGAGCTACCCAGTGAATGGGTTCAGAAATCCCTGCTGGGAGGTGAATCACCCAAACAGGAGCACCCACATGGCTAAAGATACATGCCAGAAATAAATTTTTACTTTGTTTAGCTGTGCAGGCTAAAATTTTGTTATCACAGCAGCTAGTATACCTTAAATAGTACAATTGGTTTTGTATAATTTGATTCAAAAATCTGTGTATGAGTATATGTAAGTATGGATGTATGTTATAATATGCACTTTTCATTCTCTTAATTGGGTAGTCAGAATTCTTCAATGTGTCTGCATAATGAAATACTCCAAAACTTAGAATCATAAAAAATAAGCATTTATGATCTCTCACAGTTGCTGTGGATCAAGAATTTGAAAGCAGTTAGCTCGGTGGTTGGGGCTGCTGTCACATCTAAAGGTATGACTGAGGTTGGAGGTTCCACCTCCCAAGCAGCTCCTCACACACCTGGGCAGTTGGTGCTGCTTGTGTGCAGGAGGCATGCAGACCTCTCCTCAGGGCCACTTGAGTGTCCTTATGGCACGACAACTGGCTTCCTCCAGAGTGAGGAATCCCAGAGAGAGCAAGGCAGATGCTCATGTTTCATGAGCTAGCCTCTAAAGTCAAGCACAATCATGTTTGTGATATCTGTTGATGACACAGGTCAGCCCTATTCAATGTGGGATGGGACTATACAGAATATGAAGAGGGAGAGGCTGGCTACCATAGGGAGGGCACAATAGAAAGGCACCTTGATCAGAGTCTCGGGGCAGGGCATGGAAACTGAAAGGCTTAAGCAAAATAAACAAAGTAAAGGACAGGCTCAGCTGCTTTTGACAGGAGTGGTGATGTAGGCTCTTGTCCACAGAGTGAAATCACACAGGGAGAAGACCCACAAGGAGGGTCACAGAGGTCAGCAAGGCTGGAGTGGACATCTGTGGACATGGTGACAGAATGAGCCTCAGGGCTGCTCAGTGAGGGTCAGAGATGACATTGCAGAAGCAGGAGCCCAGCACAGAGATGACCAGGACAGCAAGCCCACAGACTGCTGAGTGATTTGGAAACTGATCCTCCCTTCATCTCCAGGGCACTGGAGCAGAAACCAATGGTGTATTTGTGATGGGGATGGTGGGTCTCGCTCTCAGGTATCATGTGGAAGGAGAAAGAGACTGCTCCTTCTTTAGATTTGCACTCATGTCTGAGTGGGTCATCCTCTAGGCTTTGGAGATTCAGGTAGCTGCTATCCACTATGTCCGAGGACTCCCAAGTGAAGGGTTCATGATCCCCACGTTGGGGGTGGTGGGCAGGAGAAAACATTAGCATTTCCATTTCTCTCTAAAAACCAGCAACCTTGCCCTGTGCTGACGCTGAGTGTGCACCTGCCCTCTGGTAGTGCCTGTTTGCTTCCCAAGTCCTGTGACTACTCTCCCCCTCATGTAAGGGACAGATAGCTTAATAAGACTCCCGCCAAGAGACCGCAGAATAAAGATTCTATTAATCATTTCTCTGGCAATGAGACAATGGCAGAGCTGGCAGAGCTGACACTGTCTGTAGATTTCACTGGAGCCCCATGCACATGACAGCAAGAATCTGAAAGAGGGACTGACATCAGCATTGTCAAGACGAACCGTGCCCTGGGTATGCCGTTCATGGAGTGTTAGCTAATGCAGTATTAAGCCAGCATTTAAAAAAACTTATTTTTTAATTTTAATTGACACATAATGGTTGTATGTATTTATGGGATACAATGTGATATTTCATTACATGTACATATTGTGTAATGATCAAATCAGGGTAATTAGCATAACCATTACAACTTCATTACTTCTTTGCGGTGGGAACATTCACAATGCCTCTCTTCTAGCTGTTTGGAAATATACAAGAACTTATTGTTGGCTACAGTCACGCTACTGTGTAGTAGAGCACCAGAGCTTATTCTTCCTTTTAACAGTATCTTTGTACCCATCAACCAGCATCTCCCCATCCTCCCCTCCCCGCTACCCTTCCTGTCCTCTGGTAACCACAATTCTACCCTCTACTTCTATGAGCTCAACTTGTTTTAACTCCCACATATGACTGAGATCATGCAGTATTTCTCTTTCTGTTCCTGGCTTATTTTGCTTTATATAACGTCCTCCAGGCTCATCCATTTTGCTGCAAATGACAGGATTTCATTCTTTCTTTTCATGGCTGAATGGTATCCCATTATGTATATGTACCACATTTCTTTCTCCTATGTATCCTTGATGGACACAGGTTGATTTTCTCTCTTGGCTATTATAAATAGTTAAGCTAGTATTTTTAGCAGAACAATTACAAATATTCTTTTAGGATTATGTTATCTTTTAAAAGTCTTTGTGTATGTTTTGTAATGCGTATCAAATATAAATACAATAGTTATGTGTATATGATAAAAATGCACAGGTATATGTATGCTGACTTTTAAAAATGAACAGCGATGTAGTTCAGAAAATGAGATGCCCTCTTTCAGTGACTACTCTGTCTCTGGTGTTAGGCTGAATGACCAGGTGGATAACTGCCTTGCTGGCCCACTGAGGCAACCGCCCTTTATCTCCTCCTCCAGAGTATAGGTCGAGGGCAGCTGCAGTCCCATGGTGCTTGAGATGCAGCCGGTGAGGCCATTCCTGTATCACTGGTCCTGAAAGTCAGCTCTATGCTCTTTTCTGTGCTGCATAGATTGTCCTGGAGAGTTTTCTTTTTGTTTACGAATCTCTCTGATTGGGGGTCTTTTGTGGAATGGAAGTTTTTTCATTAGCAGACAACACAATGGAAAACTTCCAAGTAACTGCCTCTTAAATTTTTGTCGGGGCCAGTGTGGTGGCTCATGCCTGTAATCCCAGCACTTTGGGAGACCGAAGCAGGCTGATCACCTGAGGTCAGGAGTTCAAGATCAGCCTGGCCAACATGGTGAAACCCTTTCTCTAAAAAAGTACAAAAAATTAGCAGAACATGATGGTGGGTGTCTGTAATCCCAGCTACTTGGGAAGCTGAGACAAGGAGAATGGCTTGAACCCAGGAGCAGAGGTTGCAGTGAGCTGAGATCATGCCATTGCACTCCAGCCTGGGTAACTAAGCGAGACTTCGTCTCAAAAAAAAAAAACCATTTGTCCTGCCAGGAATGGAACTAAGCCAGGAATCCATGAAACAAGAAAAACAACTCTGAGGGCCCCTGGGTGATCTGCTATCCTGTCTGGGAGCCATCCTTCCCTCATGGGTCCTGGAGGCTTCTACTTTTAGGACTTGAAAGACACAGTGCCAGGGGTTCAATCCCATTTACCTCTAGGGCCATGCTTTCTGCTGGACATGGTGGGCTTAGGTGTCTGAACATGCCTGGACCAGAGTTGAATCAGAAGAATCATCCTCCAATTAGCTATGAGAACAGCACCATTCCCAAATAGTGAGAATCAGCCTGCATCCCTCTGGGGCTTGGAGTCTCTGCAGGCATCATGAACTGATTCCATGGCCTCCACTTGGGGTACAGCAAGACCTGGTGCCCAGGAGGGGTGGCCATTCATGGGGCAGGCTCACAGCCTCTCTGCCGAGTGTCATCTCTTCCCAGAGCCAGCAGGTTTTCCATGGTGATGCAGATGGCCTGAGAATGGCCAGGATTCGGGGTCTCCACATCTCCATGGCTCAGCCCCAGCCAGCAACCAGCGCAGGATCCTAGCCCATGAGTGGCCACCTGCTTCAGTGTCCTGGGAGCACACATCAGTTGCAACAGGGTTGCCAGGCTTAGCCAACAAAAATATTGTCCCATGCAATATTGGGGATGTATTTACACTAACGTTTATTGGCTGTTTATCTGAAATGCAAGTTTAACTGGGCTGTCTGTATTTTATTCAACAATGCTAAATACAAGGGCTTTGAATTTGGGTTCTGTCATCTAGTGACCTGAGAGCTATCTGAGCTCCCCGAGGCTCAGTTTTGTAGTCTGTAAAATGGGAAGGACAATGTCACCTCTGTGCTATGGGACAATATGCAAAATGGGAGAGAACCTTCTAGCTGAGTGGCTGGGATCTTGGTCCACCTGTCTCTTATCTTGTGTAGCAGAATGCAGCTGCCCAGCTCCACGTGTGAGGAAAATTCCATTGGAACATGGATGGCTTGTAATGATGCTAGTGACAAAGGTTGCCATTCATAATTGAAATTCCCGGCCAGGGTTTCCATTCAGCACGCAATAGTCCCTTCCTAAGTGCTGGGTGCTGTCCACACTCTGTCATCGCCACCGACAGCTCTCTGGCTTCAAAGGCCCTGGGAATGCCAGTGAGTCTGTAGTTGCTGTTTGATGAGAGCTGCTTTATCATCCCCAGGTGGCTCTGCTGCTCATCATACTGCATAGGGATGGAGTCACCTTGGTGTTGGGGACTATGGCTCCAGGCCCATCGTGAACTGCTGTTCACAATGATGGCATGAATCTTCTGATAATTAAAAGGGGTCAACTTGACTGGTTTGAGGAACACCTGGATGGCTGGTGAAGCGATTTCTGTGTTTGTCTGTGGGACTGAGAGGACGACCCACTCTCAGTGTGGACAGGCAGCCTCCTGTTGGCTGGCAGAGGGACAGGTGGACAAGGCAGGTAGAAGAAGGAGGATGCATACCAGCACTTTCTCTCACTCTCCCTCTCCCTTCCCGAGCAGGAGGCTTTTTCTCTTCCTGTCCTTGGACGTCAGACTCCAGGTTCTTTGGCCTTTGGACTCTGGGATTTGCATCAGCAGCCTCCTGGTTGCTCTCTGACCTTTGACCTAGGACTAGGGGCTGCACTGTTGGCTTCCCTGGTTTTGAGACTTTCAGAGTTGGACTGACATTTTTCATAAACCATCCTGCAGATGACCCAGCATGGGTCTTGGCCTTCTTAACTGTGTGAGCCAATTCTTCCTAATAAACTCCCTTTTATATATACATATATCCTATTGGTTTAGTCCCTCTGGAGAACCTCAACTAATATAAAGCCTTTCCTATAGTTTCCCAGGCATGCTCCTCGCTCCTGACATGGGGACATCATCTAGTTTTCACTCCCAGGGAAACTCACCCACGGCTTCACAGCAGGAGGGCACACTGTTTCCCACGAGGCTGGAAGACTCCAGCATGGGCATCTTCAGCCCTGCAGCCAGTCCTCAGTCTGAACAGATGCAGGAGACAGTGCTGCACATCAGGAGGCTGGGGGCGCATCCTGGGACTCCGGGCCAACTTCCCCAGAACTTTCCAGTTGCCATGGTGACGGTCAAAATCGTGGTGATATTTCAGGTTGTTGGCAAGACATGGAGTCTGGGACAGCATGCTGCAGGCCGGTGTCCCTCTGATTCAGTGTCTGTGGCTTGATGCTGGAAAGGGTGGGCTTGAGGAGAGGGTCACGCAGGGCTGGAGAGGATTCTCCTGGCCCAAGCAGACAGCCCTGCCCAGAGCTGTGCAAGGCAAACCTGGCATCTCTCCTGGCATGCAGGTGGCAGTGACACTGCGGGTGGCAGTTTGTGACATTAAGGAGGAGGTTGATTTAGTATGGTTTATAACAGGTCATCCAGGAACAGCAGCCATTGTTTTAATGAAAAATTCACACAGCTGATGATGGAGAGGAACGTAAATTGCCTTGGAGGCAGCACGTGCCAGCTGCCACGTGCCCTGTGTACTGTGCATCTGGAGCTACTTATAAGAAATACCTTCTACCAGTTAACTGGGGCCTCATTTTTGATGTTGTAGCTAGATTAGCTTCTGGTTTTTAGCTCTCTTCTTGAATGGTTTCCAGAACTCAATTTCCTTTTCTTGCCTAATTTTCATCAGGTGTTGACCTCATGATTAATAATGTTTATTCATTGTCGTTTAATAATTTTAAAAATAATATTTGTCAATTAGAAAATAAGAAACTCATAGAAGAATAATCAGAATCACTCATGATTCCCATCCAGGCATTGAACAACAGATCCCAGATCTTGCCCCCCTCTGTCATCTGCCGCAGGATACTAAAAGCTGTGTTTCCTGCTCACGTGGGAAGTGGGGCCCAGAGTATGTGGGGTGGGGGCAGCAAGGGCAGAGTCCATGGGGGACTTATGTCTGATTTAAGGTGGGGCTCAGCGAGGATGGGGTTACCGTCTGTGCTGATGGGGCAGCCAGGTGAAGAGCTGAGGTGAGGGAAGCAGCCATCTGTGGAGGTTTTCCATGGAAGCGTTGTTGGCTCTTTCCAGAAGCTCCTGTCGTAAGTAATTAAGCTTCTTGCTTGCACCAGAGTCTGTGGAAGGAGCTGTGATGCTAACAGCAGGGGACGGGGAGCCAGTCCTGCCTGCAGACAAGGGTGTGGGGGTGTCTGTGTGGTGGGGGCTGGATGGCTCCAGCTCTCACAGGACGTATATGAACACATGGTAACATAATAACTTTGCCTGCGTTAGCTCAGGTCATAATTTATGACAGCTGAAATGGACAGCCCTGAAAAAACCATGGGAGATGGAAAAACCATTGCCTTTCGCATGCCACACTCCCTCCCAAACACTTCCAGGTTGTACACGCATATCTGCACAGGTAGAGCTGTGTGTGAGACTGTGTGTACATGTATGTGGTGCTGTGTGTGTGTAGGGTTGTGTGTGTGTGTGTGTAGGGCTGTGTGTATGTGTAGGGCTGTGTGTATGTGTAGGGCTGTGTGCGGGTATGTATGTAGAGCTCTGTGTGTGTGTAGGCCTGTGTGTGCCTGTAGAATCCTGTGTGTGTCTGAATTTTACTGGGGTTGTGGGTGGAAATAAGTGCAGAATATTTAATCAAGGCAGTGAGGTTTAATTTCCTTTTTAGATTAAACATTGTAATCTTTACTTTGTCAGCAAGTAGAAATGTGGCAGATGTCCCAGTTTCTGTGCAACTGTTGTGCTCTTGACAGCTGTCAAGTTCCACCTGGCACTTGGGGTTGTGCTGGCATTCTGGCCTTGCCTCACCTTGCCCTCAGGTATAGGATGTACTCATGATGGCATTGAGGAGCCCATTCCCTGCTTTGCACCCTCTGAGCCCCCAGGGACCCCTGGTTGACCCAGCCCTATGGACACCCATACCCACCAGGGGGACACAAATGGCCAGCAGGTGAGGAGAGGCACCAATTGTCCCTAAGCCACCAGGAAAGGAAGTCCTTGAAGGAGGGCGCTGCTTCCAGGGACTGAGGATTTCATAAAGTGGCTGATTTTAAAGAACCCAAAGACAAGTGCAGGGCCCTGAGGAGGTCTGAGGTCCCAAGTGGGGCTGAGAGGAAGGGGACAGGGTGGGAGACAGCAGGTCTGGGAGATATCCTTGGGGCCCCATAAAGCAGGCCTGATGAATGTGCAGGAAGGAGAGGTTTCTCAGTTGTGGAGGAATCCACATACAATTTTCAAGAAACCATTATTTATCCAATTTGGTGTCACAATTTCAGAAGAAGGAATTTAAAAATCACAAGCAAAATAAACTACTCAATCCTCTGAGTAAATTCCGGAAAGCACGGTGTGATTTCACCAGATAGAAGATGATTTTGAAAGATGGGTCCTGGAG
Organism: Callithrix jacchus; assembly: GCF_049354715.1. Classification (NCBI taxonomy): domain Eukaryota; kingdom Metazoa; phylum Chordata; class Mammalia; order Primates; family Cebidae; genus Callithrix; species Callithrix jacchus. Next base: position 73,378,245 of record NC_133502.1, read on the forward strand.
TGAACAAACCGGAAAAGAAAAGGGGATCCTGGCACTGCGTGAATGAAGTTACTTCAGTGAATCTGTAGCAAGTGGATTTTAAAACACAGGCATTTAGCACAACCCTGGAGAGTAACACGTAATGGCATCAAAAGGTAGCCATGGCATAGTACATGAAAATATGGAGGGTGGAGCACACATGCACCCCTCACATATGCAGGTGTGTCTATGTGCAGAGAAAAGACAGGAAGGAAGTGCACGAACTTGCTAGAGACAGTTAGATGTGGGAGGTGGGAGCACAGGCGGTCTCCTTTTTTTCTCTCTTCTTTCTCTTTTTAATTTTGCTTCTCTGTATTTGCCTTTTGCTCTTTTTTTGAGACGGAGTTTCACTGTTGTTACCCAGACTGGAGTGCAATGGTGTGATCTCGGCTCACCGCAACCTCTGCTTCCTGGGTTCAAGCAATTCTCCTGTCTCAGCCTCCCAAGTAGCTGGGATTACAGGCGAGCACCGCCATGCCCAGCTAATTTTTGTATTTTTAGTAGAGACGGGGTTTCACCTTGTTGACCAGGATGGTCTTGATCTCTTGACCTCATGATCCACCTGCCTTGGCCTTCCAAAGTGCTGGGATTATAGGCGTGAGCCACGGTGCCCGGCCTTTTTTTTTTTTTATAATGAACATGTATATGTAAAAACACACGTATATACATGTTGGAAATAGATGCTCGGTGCAGCAAAGAAAAATCAGCACTAAGACAAAGGATCTTTCGGCAATGCAAATTTTACTTCCTGGACTGCGGGAAGGGTACCCTCACTAGCCATCAAGCCATGAGAGTACAATGAACAAAGGAAAACGCACAAATTTATCCCTTACACATTTGGGGTCATCCTTACTGCTGTGTCTTATATCATTGGCTGGAGCCAGACCTCACAACCTAAACTAAAACCCGACTGGCCAACAACTTAAAACATTTCTAAACAGGTAAAAGCAGTGGAGAGCTGGGACATGCCTGTGAACACATCCAGCAAAGATATCTTGGTTAAAGTACACGGACATAGAATGTACTATGTGCCTGTAAGGATGGCATGTTTAACAGCTACATGGAATAGGGCTTAACAAAGAGTTATTAGCACATTTATGACTTATGCTTTAACAAGAAAGGAAACTTTAAAAAGGAACTTCTCTACTTCCCATAAAACATATGTGGATATGTGTGTTTTAAATAAGGAAAGCAATATGAGAAAAGACATTTGGGAAATGTCTACTCTATGTTGACTTGGGCAGGCATGGTCCCAGGGCCATGTCAGTAACCTCATCTAATGCGTTCAGCAGTTCTCCTAACACTGGTTAAGTATTCTTATCGGTGTGTAGGCTGAGGCTCAGAGGCTTGAGCTGTCTGTCCCCAGCAGCCAGCTTGTAAGTGGTGGGCCTCCTCTTCTGGTCAGCTTGTGCTGGTCTTGCTGCCCTCCACCATGAAGGCAGGGCATGGCCTGGCAGCCTTTCTGCCCTGGCCCAGAACAGTGAGGAGAGCTCATCTCAGTTCTGTGATCATTTCTGCACCCTGGTCTGCCTGATTATCTGATTAAACAGGAAGCCAAGTGCCCCGCAGGCTGTGCCTCCCCATGTGGGCTTCAGAAGGCTCATGGAGTCTCTGTAGAGAACATCAGCAAGTGACCAGGGCAGCCTTCCATGTAGGAGGGTGACGCTGATGGCCGCTGGGCCTTTGCCTTGGGTCAGTCCCTGCTGGAGGGGTGTCTGGGGACTGTTCCCAGTGAGGTCCCCAACCAGGAGAAAGCCATTTAGAGGCACTGCTACTTCAATGGCAGGACAGGTGTTTGCAGAGTGCTGAGCCGTAATCCACGTGCTCCCTCGGCTTCTCTTCGAAGCCTAGGAGAAGCCCGGGTATTTCTGTTGTAAATACATAACGTTTGATCAAGACCAGAAAGACACGTGTCATTGGGTTACTCCTGGCAACCAAATTCCTCCAGGCTGTTACTCAGGGCCAGCTGTTCTTTATTACAGGATTCATCATGTTGAGGGGACAAAAAAAATTACAGTTCTTGCTCTTCTAAAAGCACACAATGTGTTTCTATGCCCTGATGTCTTGTATAATCTATGGCAGAGAAAATAACATGGGCACACCTTTTTACTTGGTACTTAACATTGCAGTGTCTCATGCCCAAGATGAAAATTGGCTCTCAGCTGTCATGCTTAGAGCGCTCCACATGGACACCTGTTTTTGCCCTTGAATTATGAAATTTCATAGTCAGTAGTGGTGTCTCAGAGCCCTCCCGGGAGTGGTCATTAGCAGGTAGGGGCCATTTGGAATCAAGTGAGACTATCTTGCTAAATTCAGCCAACACCAAGCACCAAGGTGCACAGGACTTTGTGCAGGTAGCTGCAGTGACCAGACAGGAGCAGCTCCTCGCCTGCGGCTGTTGTGAGCCCAAGGGAGTGGGGACTCCTCAAATAACCAGGAGCTGCCAGGTTGGGCCCAGGTGGCTACTGCTGTTATCTTGTGCCCGAGGGCCTTGCCTTCTAGACTTGAAGCTTTTCAAAAGCAGAGGTCTTAGATTTTCCTGTCTCATCCCATGAGACACTTTCCTGAGTGTAGTAGGTGTGCAGAAACACCCTCAGTGTCCCCACTCCGTGTACACACTGCTCTTTTAAAGCAATCCCCACTTCACCACATTGTGAGCCTGTTTGTTGGGTCCAGGCTGCAGGCACAGAGAGTCAGGTCTCTCCTGGCTTAGTATTATTACACAGAATCGATGTTACACTGAGCATCTGGTGGTAGCATCCTAAGGAGCAGAGTCACCTGTAAAATAAAGGGAAACTGTCCTGAGACCCACTGGCAAGCCTGCAGCACTGCCTTCCTCATCTCTGGAGTAATGGGCTTTGCAGGCAGAGCTGAGCCTTGGTCTGTTTTCCAGCCTCTTGGCAAATTCCTGAGCAATTGTCATTTCCAGTTCTCAAATCCTTAAATGGCAACGATACTATATTTGCTGCAAGGAGAGCCCAGACGCATGCGTGGGCCCATGTCCAGGTGCATACTTGGGCCTATGTGTTCAACAGATCTCTGGAAACTGGTAACTATTCTTATCAGCGTGTAGCCCAGGGAGTGCCTGGATTACAGCTCAGCACTCTGCAAAGCCTGTCCTGCCCTTGGCATAGCAGTGCCTCTAAATAGCTTTCTCCAGGTTGGAACCTCACTGGGAATAGTCCCCAGCTTATGTGGGCCTATGTCTGGCAGTGTTGCTCTGTGCAGACTCTCCCACATAGGCTTGCTGGTCCCTTCTACACTCCAAAGGGTGAGTGCGGGGCCCCAAGAAGGGCAGGGCCCTGGTGCCAGGGAAAGCCTTTGGAGATGGGGTCTGTGGTGGAGAGCTGTGGTCAGAGATGGCTGAGTGACCAGTGGGGACTATTTTAGGATTGGTTCCACCAACTGGGGTGCTCCTTTGCATGCTTGTCAGGGAGCCCCAGCCTCGGTGTGGGCAGCGGGGTGATGGGCATGGGGGTAAGGGCTTCTTTGGGTGAGCAGGGAAGGTGCAGGGACCACCTGGTGCCTGCAGGTTGCCAGCAGAGGGAGGGGCTCTGCAGTGACAGGCCCCTTTTTTGTTGGCAGGGCCCTGGCTTTCTAAGGCTCTCGGTGCCTCACAGCTATTGGGGTTAAAGTGGGGTGCCAAGTGAGGCGGGTGTTTACCTGGTAATGAAAGCCACGTGGCTGGGGCAGGGCAGCTCCTGCCCCTGTCTTGCTTGCCAGCACCGGGCAGCTGCCTGCCCTTGTTATCTACCCCCTTGCTTCACTGGCTGACTCTCCTCGCTCTGGTGGACCACAGGGGTGGGCGTTGGCATGAGGGAGCTGGTGTCTTGGGGACAGAGCTGGTTAGATAGTGTACAGTGGGGAGGAAGATGAGGAAGTGCTGCGTTGGTCCGCAGTCCTTTTAGCTGTTGGGATTGAGCTAAGGCCTGAGGTCACTTTGAGGGGCCTCCATTGCCTCCTCAGTGAACCAGAAAGGATGATGTTTTAGAGAAGGGCAGTGCCGCACAGCACCCCGCTCTGCTCTGGATCTGGGTCAGCAGTTCCTCTCCCTCCTCTTTGCTCTGCCATAGTCACTGCCATGCCTCACCACCATATTGCCCCTTAGAGCACATACATGGTGCAGCCAGTGTGTGCACACGGGCATGTGCCTGTGCCTGTATGTGTTGTGTGCCTGTTTGCATTTGTACATGTGTGAGTATGCACACACTGGGCCCATGTCCATGTGTGTGCCACATGTATGTGTACATGCATGAGCACATGCCTCTGCATGTATGCATGTGTGTGCGTGTCTGTGGGTATGTGTGCTTGCATATGTGTGCATATGTCTGTTGGGGGAGAGCTTGGTTCTCCTTTTTCTGTGAAAACATAAACTTTGTGTCCTTAAGCCTCCCAGGAAACTGATTTCCCAGAGTGGCTTCTTGACTGACACTTGCATCTCTAGATATGTCTTGCCAGGCTCCCTCATACAAGGTCTGAAAATGAGGTTTAAAGGACGAGACTCACATGAGGGCAGTAGACAGCACCCATAGCCCCTGCAGCATGGGTGCCTGAAAGGGTGTCCTCTGCCCCAGCCCTGTCCACAAGGGCTGCCTTCCCTAGGTCTTCCCTGTGGCTGCCTGACATGCAGGCAGCTCCACTCAAATGCTTCTGGGCATCCTGCACTCCCTGAGTTGATTTGCTTGGTCTTTAAAAAAGTTTTTAAACTAATGCTTATTTTCACCAAGGTAATGCTAATGGATGCACGGAGCTCAGAAAGCAAACAGAACCAGAGACATGGGAGGAGAACAAGCAGGCCCTGGCCCATTCCTTCAGTTTACTTCCTTCTGAGAATGAGCCTGATGACATCCTCAGGGTGGCCGAGTGTGGCCACTGAGCTTAGTGTGGCCAGTCTCTGATTCTGTCCCTGGGTCAGTGTCCCTTCTGTGTCTGACTCACCCCCAACACCATGCTAAGACCACACTGTAAGATTCACGCAGGTGCTCACGAGCAAGGTCCATCCATTCTTATTGCCACATCGGATTCCACTGTGTAAAATGCCATATGCATGATGTAAATGTCACTTAAATATATACATATGTATAATAATATATTTATGTATTGTTATTACAACATGTAATGTAATGCTATAGCTATATATCATATATTCTATATAATAATTTATTCATGCATGCATTATGCATAACTTATATACATGGTTCGCATATAATTAATAATATATAATTTGCCTAATATATGATTACATTTAATTCTATATTTCAATATATCTTATCTATTCTAGGATGATGGAATTTGAGTTGCTTCAGTTTGTAGTGGTTTTGTGCAGCAGTACTCTGGACAGCTTCATACAAGTCTTTTATAAGAAATCTATTATGAGAAATTGGCTTGCATGATAATGGGGGTTGATAAATCCCACAATCTGTCATGGGCAAGCTGGTGACTCAGGAAAGCTATGGTGTAGTTAGAGGGCCTGAGAGCTGATGGTGTAGATTTCAGAAGGAATTTCAGGTGGATTTCAGAAGACTCTGAAGACCTGAGAGCCAGGAGCACTGACAGCAGGAGAAGATAGATGCCCAGCTCAAACAGCAGAGTGAATTTAACCCTCCTCCACCATTTTGTTCCATTTGGGCTTTCAGTGGATTGGATGCTGCCACCCACACTGGGGAGGGCCACCTGCCTTCCTCAGCCCACCAGTTCAAATGCAGATCTCTTCCAGACACCCTTACAGATGCACCTGGAAATAATGCCTGACCACATATGCACCCTGAGGTTCAGTCAGGTGGACCCATAAAAATGCCGATTGTACTATCTGAACACTTTGCCTGCTTTTCTACTGGCATGTCTGCTCTTTCCTTACTGACTTACAGGAGTTCTTCACATATTTGAATCCTTTCCTTGGTTGTGTATAGGCAGGTTTTTATCTTTTTGTCTTGTATGCTTATTATAGACCATTTGGGGAGGGAACCAATGATTACCCCATGACTTTTAACTGAAATTCTGTTTTTTTTTTTTTTTTTCTGAGATGGAGTTTCGCGCTTGTTACCCAGGCTGGAGTGCAATGGCGCAATCTCGGCTCACCGCAACCTCCGCCTCCTGGGTTCAGGCAATTCTTCTGCCTCAGCCTCCTGAGTAGCTGGGATTACAGGCACGCGCCACCATGCCCAGCTAATTTTTTGTATTTTTAGTAGAGACAGGGTTTCACCTTGTTGACCAGGATGGTCTCGATCTCTTGACCTCGTGATCCACCCGCCTCAGTCTCCCAAAGTCTGTCTTAACTCTCTAAGATTTTGAGAGCCTCTCTTCACATCTGCCAACCTTGACCCCACAGAAGGGAAGGCTGTGGTTTCCTTTCTTGGCTAGAGTTGTCTTGCTTGTCTTGGGGGAGTACCCTTTCCCATCTCTCACTGTGCAGAGAGTGACTGCTGCCGTTGCCCCTGGAACCCATCTCCCCTGATACCTGAAGACCCCTGCTTGACAGCAGACTCTGCTGGAGGTGAGTCCTGCCTCCTTCTCAACTGGTGGTGTGAATGTGAGCAGGGATCTCCTGAATGCCCTTACTGTGGAATGGAGACGAGACTGGGGTCAATTACTCATATACTTAAAAAAAAACAACAGCTCATTTCAAAGGATCACTGATTTGTGGTCTCATTACTTTCTAAACATCACAGCAAACCAATGTGCTGGTGCCCCTCCCAAAATCCCTGCCACCTGCCTGGGTTCTGCAGCTGCAGCAGGTGGGCAGCATCGCATCCTGGCACTGCAGCAGTCTCTTTGCTTGAGAGCTTTTCTGGTCCCTGAGGACGTCTCATGCAGGCTGCTGTGACAGAGAAGTGCAGGGCAGTTGGTGACTCTGGGCAGGCTGCTTTGTCAACCGCAGGGACAATTCAGTGGAGTTCTCCATGCAGGTCCTCAGAGCATCTGTGGCGGGACCAGGTCCAGTCTCCCATGGTCACCTGCCTGTGAATGCATCCTGGACGCCATTCACCTCTCCCTGGCTCAACTCCACAATCCCTACTTGTGCTTCTTGGACCCACCTTCCAAATAGCTACCTGCATCAGGACATGCTTTTGGAGGGGTGCAGGCTAAGACACTTGTTTCCTTGCAGGAAGGATTTAAGGCAGTTCGCAAAATATGTGTAACACATAATTTGTCATGCGGCAATATGCAGAAAACCATGGATTTGTGTTTCGATATCCTTCTCTGTATGACTGCTGCATATAGTCAACACTTCCCCAGATCTGCAAAAAACGTGTAAATGCATGTGTGCAATAGTGAAGAATTTTTAAAAAATCAGCTGAAAGCAATTTCAGTAGTGAAGATGGGGACAGAAGGCTCCGTTGGCCCTGTTTGACATGTGTGTCTTCAGCATGTCTGACGATGGGGAGAGAAATGGGCACAAATCCATCCCAAGTGAAGAGACAATTCTATTGGTGTAAGCCTTGAGGGCCCTCAAGAGCAAAACAGTGCTGGCCCATGCTCTGCGATGTGTGTGACAGCCACTGTCCCTGCTCTGAAAGCAGAGCTGATGGGGGCTGTGAGTTGAGCCAGGTGACAGGCTAAATGCACTGCTCAGAGCTGAACTTGCCCCAGCCTCCCAGGCACCTGCTAAGGCCAAGCCATTAATACCAGTGCTTGTTAAAACGGGGACCAGACAGGAGGCAGACCATGACAGTTTCCCACTGTTGCTGGCTGCCCGTCTGAGGCAGCACTTGCTCCTGTTTATGCACTAAAAAACGTGCTGCGCCTGGAAATTTCTCTGCATGTTGCAGCCAGCCAAAGAGGTATTGGAGCCCTCATCCTTTGTTGTAGTAAATCCCCATGGAGGTGGCACGTCTGCCTGCCTTCCAGTCCTCAGCAACCAAAATGGAAAGCACACAGAGGATGATCGTGCAGTGTGGACAAGTGTGTCTCCCCAACAGAGTTCCCTGTGTCAGGACAGATGCCAACATGCGGCCAATGCACTTCTAGGTCAGGTGCCTTGGAACAAAAATACAGCTGCCAGACCCTCTGGGGAACATGGCTATTGGGGATGGTGAGTCACATGGAATAGTCCTGAGAGAGGATGGGAGTGCTCGTGGTCGTGAGGTAGCAGCAGCTCCCAGAGTGGAGCCGTCAAGCCTCCTGGTTCTCCTATGATGAGGAGATTGTGCAGTCGAGGAATCAAAACCTAGGCATGTATGCACACACACAGACTCCATACCAACCGCAGCAGCCACTCCCCATAGAAATCGGTTGGCTGTGAGCGGAAGGGCCAATGTTCACTTTTCCTGTGTGCACACTTCTGTGTAATTTGAAAGCTTTCTCCATAAAGAACATAGCTTCTGCCTCTGATAGTGGTGGATCCTATAATTTAGATCCACTGTCCTGCAGAGGAGAACTAGAAAAGCTCACACAATATAAAATGCAGTGTCCTGCTCTAGAGCATCAGAAAGTGAACAGGTTGGTGAAAAATTACCCAGCCAAGGTCTAGAAGAAGGTTGGAACCCAGGAAACCCATGTAGCCCCTGGATCTGCTTTTTTTCTGTGGCCTTGTTGACTCCTGAAGTGAGCAGTAAACAGACCTGGTCAAAGGCTGGTGGATGCAGAAAAGGAACCCCAAAAGTTCACTAAGCCAAGGGCCCCCTCCATGCCTGCAGCCCAGCTCTCCATCGCCTCCATGGCCAGGAACATTGCAGTAGTCCCTGAAACTGAATCGAGGCCAGCACAGGGGCACAGACAAGTCTTCTCTTTAGGAAAGTATTATCATCTTGGCTCCTGAGTGTGTCTACAAGCAGCTTTCCAAAAAATATCCAGTGCACAGTTAAAGATATCCAGGCACAGCGTGCAGGATTGAGGGGAGATTCCTGGAGGACAGAATGGGAGGGGGCTGCAGAGGGGTAAGCAGGTGGGCAGGCCATGGACTCAGCTGGTGTCATCAGGAGAACATACTCTTGGCTGGGCCATGGCACATGGGGACATTGAGGGCAGTCAGCCACCTGGAGCTCCTCATAGACTGAGAGCTCCTTTCCCCACTCCTGGCCACTCACATACCCTTTGCTCTCATTGAAGAGAGCATGAACAACGGAACTGCTACAGCCTGTGAACATTCGAAGGCATTTTCAAGATAGAGAAAGCTCAGGGTTGCTGTTGAAGGTAATAGCTGTGTTCAAAAAACACAGAGAGTGAGTTGATGAGTCGGAGAGGGTGGTCCCTTGGCAGATGAGTATAGGGTAACACTCTTGCTGACAGTACCGAGCATTCTCAAAGAGCCTGTGAGGGCAGGCATTCAATGGGGTTTGCCAGCCTCCTGAGCCAGCCAGGCTCCCAGACACCTGGACACATTAGCATATTAACTAAGGAGGGAAAAGAGACAGGGCTGGGCCTCTCCTTGCCAGTGTGGAAGGACTGCCACAGCTGCAGGGGCAGATCACCCAGCTGGAAACACCTGCACTCTGGTCACAGCTTTAGTGCACCTTGGGAAGCATGCATATGAGTCTGTGCCTTGGAGAACACATCCAAAGTACATTTTAAAGGTGATCATAGAGGTTATGTCCTGTCCCAGTGACATGCAATCCTGAGAGGGTCCTCAACTGCTTTGTACACTGATAAGCTCTAAATCCCTTGAACTCTACCTGGCTCATAGTGAGGGGCTGAATAAATGAATGAATCAGCAAATAAATACATCTACACCATCAGCCTAGGTTTTACATATTTTCTAATTTACACTTATATGTATTAAAACATACTATTAATTTATATTTACTAATTAAACTCTATTATCTCTTCATGTAGGTGTTTTTCTGACATAACAGACCCTCAATATTTAAAACATTAAGATCTGATTTGGAGACCTTCTGACAATGATACACTAATACAACCCAATTCTTCTGCTGTAGACAAGTAGGAAAGCTGGAAAATGTATGTTTTAAAGTTTGCTTGAAAGCATTAGAGAGCTAGCCAGGATGTGAAGAATTCCAAGACTGAGATGGAAGTGATGACAGAAGTTTAGAGACATGAGCCTGGAACTTGAGTCACTTTTGCTATGGAAATGGCTGAGTGGCCCAACAATGCATTTGACATCCTGGAAGAATGTGGGAGGAAGTTGAAGTGCCAGAGCCTGGGGGTGCCCATGGTGATCTCCTGTGCTTTACACTGGGATCCCAATAAGGCTACATTGCTGGAGTAACAGTGAATCAGAGGTAAAGACAAAACAAAACAAAACAAAACAAGAAAACCAAAGCCCACTTTGAATAGACTGTGGCCTGGCGTTGAGACATCTGGGGGCTCAGAAACTCTCAAGTTTTGAAAAAAAGTTAGGTAATTCCAGATTGCTTTTTGGCCAGGAGCCTTACAGAAGTCAAGACAATTTTTTAGGTCTCAAAGTATTTCTACAAATAACTTCAAATACAATGTCTGGTAAAGAAATTTAGTCAAACACAGGAGGAGACAAGGTAACATTAATAAGAACAAGCAGAAACAACCTAGATTAGAAATAGACCCACAGGGGATGCAGACATTGGAATTAGAATATGCATCCTTACCTTCAACCAAGGGCTGTGCATGTCCGTCCATGGCATCCTGCAGAAACAGTCTACGTAAAGCGATGGTGTGCCACATGACATGACATATAAGACATGAATACAGTATCATTCCATCTACCTTAACCTTGCTGTCTCTTGTGCTATTGCAATCACTTATTTCACTGCTGCAAACTTCTACAGAGGGTTTATTTTCTTTTTCTTTTTTCATTATCCCCTTCTGCTTCTTATTTATTAATTTTTTAAGAGACAGGTTCTTGCTTTGTTGCCCAGGCTGGAATGCAGTGGTGCCTTCACAGTTCACTGCAGCCTCAAACTTCTGGCCTTAAGCAGTCTTCTTGCCTTAGCCTCCTGAGTAGCTGGCACCACAGGCAAACTCCACTGTTCCTGGCTATTTTATTTTAGTTTTGAAGACATGGGTTCTAGTCATTTTTTCCAAAATGATCTCAGACTCCTGGCCTCAAGGGATCTTCCTGCCTCAGTCCCCCTAAGTGTCCTGTGATTACAGGTGTGAGTCCCTGTGCCCCTTCCTCTCTTCTCTCTCTCTCTCTCTCTTTTTTGAGATGGAGTTTCACTCTTGCTGGCCAGGCTAGAGGGCAATGGCATGATCTTGGCTCACCACAATTTGTGCCTCCTGGGTTCAAGCAATTTCTCCTTTAAGAGGCATGTGTCACCACGCCTAGCTAATTTTTTTTTTTTTTGTATTTTTAGTAGAAATGGGGCTTCTCCATGTTGGTCAGGCTGGTCTCAAACTCCTAACCTCAAGTGATCCACCCACCTTGGCCTCCCAAAGTTCTGGGATTACAGGTGTGAGCCCCCATGCCCAGCCTCTTTCTCTCCTTTTAAACCTGTCTTTTCTTTCTTTGTCTTGCATCCTTTCCTCCCTCTCCCTTCCTAATATGTCAGTCTACTCTTCTTTCTTTCCCAGGAAACACAGCCAGTCATGTCACCACAGCTATTGGTGTCTCAAGATTTTATTGGCCAGACAAGATCCCAAGCATCTGCATGAAATATCAGCTTTCAGATGATTTGTTCCCACAGAGATGGCTGCTTACTTATTTTAACTATTCTCCAATATATTTTCTGTCTGATTTTCTAAATCAGATTTTGGTATTCCTAAGTATGATTTTGCCATCTGTATTTATGGAGTGACTCCTTGAGTATCATTTCAGTTGTAATCAATGGGCAGTTTCCCTTTCCATGTTTGCATCCTTGTTAAAAAGTATATTTTAAATAGATGGCAATCACTTTAAGTAGCATCTTATAACTGGCACATGCCTTCCCTTGCTTAGACTTGATGAGTACATTGCGAGATAGGTGTCATTATCTCCATTGCACAGATGAGAAAGTTGAGGTTTATAGACAGGAAGAGGTTGTGCTCAGGGAGGTTTATAGACAGGAAGAGGTTGTGCTCAGGGAGGTTTATAGACAGGAAGAGGTTTTGCTCCGGGCGGTTTATAGACAGGAAGAGGTTGTGCTCAGGGAGGTTTATAGACAGGAAGAGGTTGTGCTCAGGGAGGTTTATAGACAGGAAGAGGTTGTGCTCAGGGAGGTTTATAGACAGGAAGAGGTTGTGCTCAGGGAGGTTTATAGACAGGAAGAGGTTGTGCTCAGGGAGGTTTATAGACAGGAAGAGATTGTGCTCAGGGCGGTTTATAGACAGGAAGAGGTTGTGCTCAGGGCTGCCCTGCTGCTCAGTGGTGGCCTGGGATGGAAGTCTCTATACCTCTTGTCTGTCTCTCCTACATGTCTTTATGGTTGCTGAGGAAAAAAAAGTCCAAGTTTCAGTGAATCAGACTGATTCCAGGCTATAACTATTACTGACTCATCCAGAGCCAGGCAGTTCCCACCCAGAGCAAGCATTTGCAAAAATGGCTTGATAGTTAGAAGTTTTTGCACAAAAGACTCTCAGGATGTGTAGTTTTAAAGTACACTTATTGCCACATCCTTGTGTGAAGATAGGCTCAATGTCAGTTGTTTAACAACTGCCTGGTCGGGGGACCTGCTGATTTGTAGGGCATGCTGATTTCTGTAAAATGAATACTCTCAGCATGGCTGATGTCAAGCTGCCAACATCACTGAACATTCCTGGAGCTGGGAAAAGAGGCACAGGAGTTTGTAACTGTCTAGTGTTTCTATCATGCAGATACATTAGATGTGAATATTGTCAAGGTCATAGATGTTAGTAAAATAAATAGGAAGTGACAAGTTTTGAGTATTTATTACCTTTGTTCTTTTTTATTTATTTATTTATTTATTTTTGAGATGGAATCTTACTCTCTTTCCCAGGCTGGAGTGCAGTGGCACGATCTTGGCTCAGTGCAACCTCTGCCTCCCAGGTTCAAGTGATTCTCCTGCCTCAGCCTCCTGAGTAGCTTGGACTACAGGTGCACACCACCATGCCAGGCTAATTTTTGTTATGTATAGTAGAGATGGGGTTTTGCCATGTTGGCCAGGATGGTCTCGAACTCCTAAGTGCAGGGATTATAGGCATTAACCACCTCTCCCAGGCCCTTTGTTCTTAATATAATGTATTTAATTCTAAGTTTACATAATTTAAAATTAATGAAGGCTGTGTTTAATAATCAGCTTGTGAGATTCCTAAAAAGTCAACAATTGACTCTGGTAAACCAGTATGTGGTGGTTCCAGCATGCTGTTGGACAAGTTGCTCAGACTCATATATGCTGCAGAAAAGACTATGTCACCTACGTCACAAAATCCTACAGCAATCCAGATGCACAAGGTTTATCATTTGGACAGTTCCTGCTGTAACACATGAAGTAGAACTATTAAAAGGGGCTTGCCCAGCTGGGAAATGATTTAGAGGGTATCACCCAGGAAGGTGCACCCAAGGTGTGTGTCTCTGGTCTTGACTCACCTTTCATTCAGTTTCAGGCAATAACTGAAACCTCTGCCAGCCTCAGCCTCTGAGACTGTGACCCCTCTCTCTAATTAGGGGAGTGAAATTGTGCCCCTGGGAAAGAATAAGGAATGAAGATAACAGAAACAGAAATCAGAATTGAAATAGGGATCATGAAAAAGCCATTTAAGATCCATAATATTGCCTCTTCTGAAAATGTTTACTTTAAATGTACTGATTATATTTGTAATAATTATAATGCGTGGAAGTGTTTAGCTGCTGTTTAAAGTGTTTAAAACATTCAAGAGCAACTGATATATTAGTCTCGTAATTTTAATGAAATCTTTACAAGAGTTTTGAGTTTGCAATCAGTGTTTCAAAGTAGGGCATCTGTGTGAATTTGGAACATTTCTTATTTATCAGCTGTGAGAGTAGGGTGTACTTCGAGGAGTGGTTTTCAGTCTGGCTTACACAGCAGCACAGCCTGGGAACTCATTAGAAATGCACATTCTCAGGTTCCACCCTAGAACAGCTGAGAGGGAGCTCTGGGGATAGGCCCAGCAAATGTGTTTTAATGAACTTCCCAAGAGGTTCTCAAGAGTGCATAAGTTTGAGAACCAGTGCTCTTTAGGGGGAATCTTAATCACTCAAGGTAAGGAAATTGAATATTAGACAAAGTCCCAGAGTCCTGGGCACTTTTCTTAATGCAAAAAGGTTTTGGGCCTTAAGGAATCTACCAACACTGGTCTGGAGCTTTTCTAAACCTTTGTTCTCCAGCCCTTCTGTCTTCCTGTTCATTTTAAAATCCAGGATGGAGTCATCAATCTTATCCACTGTTTCCTCTCTGGGTTTGGGAAATGGGGCTCTGTGACTGAAATCTGCCATGAGTAAGGGCAGTGCCAGTGCCAGGATCATAGATTCCAGCTTCATTTACTTTTTTTTTTTTTCAGATGGAGTCTCATTCTTGCCGCCCAGGCTAAAATGCAGTGGCACAATCTTGGCTCACTGCAACCTCTGCCTCCCAGGTTCAAGCAATTCTCCTGCCTTAGCCTCCTGAGTAGCTGGAATTTCAGGCACATGCCACCACATCTGGCTAATTTTTATATTTTTAGTAGAGACAGGGTCTCACCATGTTGGCAAGGCTGGTCCCCAACTCCTGACCTCAGGTGATCCACCTGCCTCAGCCTCTCAAAGTGCTGGGGTTACAGGCATGAGCCACTGCACCCGGCTGCTTCATATTCATTCATTCCATGCTTCCCTCCCCGGGTTCTAAACAGAGCACTAAGTCCATGTGCTTCCTTACCAGCTTTTGTGAGATGGAAGGCAGGCATTGCCAAGTCAATGGATTAGTGTGTGTGTGTGTGTGTGTGTGTGGTGTTTGTGTATGTGTGTGTGATGTATGTATATGTGTGTGTGCGGTGCATGTATATGTGTGTGTGCTCTGTGGTGTGTCCACAGAGTGTGTGGTATGTATGTGTGGCATATGTGTGTGTGTGGTGTGTATGTGTATGGCGTATGTGTGTGAGGTGTATGGCATGTGTGATGTGTCCACAGTGTGTGTGTGGTATGTGTGGGTGTGGTGTGCATGTATATGTATGTGGCACATATGTGTGTGTTTTTTGTGTGTGGTATATGTATGGTGTATGTGTGTGTGTGGCATGTGTGTTGTGTCCACAGTGTGTGTGGTGTGTGTGTGTGTGGTGTGCATGTTTCGGTTCTGAGTTAACTGAAGACATGATGCTGAGTGTACCGATAGGAGGAGAGCAATTCCAGGGGAGGAGAGAGGTGGGGAGATTTTGGGGTGCCATGGATTAGTGGGGACCATGCCCAGGGCCCAACTGAACCCTGGGCGTAACAACGTCTTTGAGGGGAATAACAGCCTGGTGCCGAAGCAAGAAATGGCTTCTGCCTCACAGGATGCTGGCCCCTGGGGCAGGGTCTTGGGTGCTGGGGTAGGGACATTGTGCCTGTGAGTTACTGAGACTTCTACACTCCCAGTGTGGCAGGGGAGGAAGACTGAATTTTCTGACAACCCTGTGGAATGATAGGGCCAGATTGAAGGTAATCTGGAGAAAATAAAGTAATCTGAGCTTTCTCGCATGTCTGAAATGGTGAACGCAGACTTTGTGCCAGCCTGGGTTACTGTCTTAGGCTTCCTGCCTTTCTCATTAGCCGCATGAGCTGATCCTTGCCTCTCTCCATCCAAATCAGGTACCTTAGGTGAGTGCCCAGCGTGTTGCATTGCTCTCTCCCTGCTTTTAGATAGGAAGAATATGATAGACATATTCAAGCTAATGTGAAACCCGATAATTGCTTGAAACTTTCCTCTTTCAGGGAGACAGCTTTTATCAAGGGGTGGTTTCTGCACATTAGTGGGCAGAACCCTTCCTTCGGAGGAGGTGGTCTGTGGGAAGAGGAGTGAGGGTGGTGCCACCAGCCAAGTCAGAGCTTGGAGGACAGAGCTGGGACAGTGCTGCCCAGCTATTTGCAACCCAGCATTGGGTGTGGTCAGAGCCCCTATGCCCCACCAACTCTGTCTTTCCATGAGGCTGGATCAGAACAAATATGTGTGCATGCAGTGTGCGTAAGCTGTGGAAGTCACCAAGGAGCCAGAGGTGCCCAGCTGGAGAAGTGAGCTTGCTCTCCAGTCACGAGTCTGCATTCAGAAACTTTCTTCTGGGAATTGTCAATGTTAGGATTTTTCTTATTAAGTTCTATATGCAAACATCAAAGACCTGATATATTTGTATATGTGTATTTGTCATATTTGTAGCAAACATATATTTTTGACTCATCCTTTATCTTATAATTTAATTTGATATATATATATATATATACAGATATGCTGATATTTGACTTTTTCACAGTCAAATATCAGTATATCTTTTCCTTCATGTTTTTTTCCCACTGCTTTTATAGTTAAAGAGCCTTCCCCACACTGGAATTAGTCTTCTATTAGCCATATTTCTCATTTAATCATTTCTATGTTTTGACTAATATAAAACTTGGCTTATTTTGGTGCATGTGATGCGAGTTAGAATGTAAGTTGATTTTTTCTCAGAAATAATTAGTCAATATCCCCAACATTATTTGCTGTATAGCCCATTCCTTTGTGTATTCTGCTTTTTCCCCCCAAACACAGCTTCATTTTTACTTTACATACCATAAAATTCACCCACTTTAAGTGTACAGTTCAATAAATTTTGGTAAATATATGGAGTTATGCAACCATCACTACAATCCAGTTTTAGAACATTTTCGTCACCCCCAAAACAGCTTTGGAGCATTTGCCCTCAATCCTCACTGCCTCCCTGGTCCCCAGGCCTGGGCAATCACTGATCTGCTACTGTCTCTATGGATTTGATCTTACTGGGCATTTCATATCAATGCAGCCACACAACACGTGTTCTTTTGTCCCAGCTCCTTTCACTCAGCATGTCTGTGAACTTCTTCTATGGTGCAGTCTTGCTCTTCATTGCTGAACAGTGTTCTGTGGTATGGACATACCAGATTTTATTTATCCATTCATCAGCTGATGGACACTGGATTGTTTCTACCTTTTGGTGACTATAAATAATATTATGAATAATGCAACCAGGAACATTCATGTACAAATATTTATGTGGATGAATGTTTTTATTTTTCTGGGATAGATTCCCAGGAGTGAAATTCCTGGCTCATACAGTAAGTTTATATTTAACTTTTTGGATAAACTACAAAACTGTTTCCCAAAGTGGCTGCATCAATTTACATTCTCATCAGTAATGTATTATGTTTCCAGTTTCCCTGTATCTTCACCAACACTTGTTACTATATGTGTTTTTAAAAAGTTATGTATGTTTCTTTTTTCTATTTTAAATTGTTAAGATGCCAGTCTGTTTCAGGGTTACACTTTAAAAGGAACTATGATATCAATTTCTTCTATAGCAAGGGAAATCTAAACAACTATTTCCCTATGTAATGCATTCTTTTCTTTTTTTTTTTTTTTTTTGAGATAGAGTTTTGCTCTTGTTGCCTAGGCTGGAGTGCTGTGGTGAGATCTCAATTCACTGCAACTTCCACCTCCCAGGTTCAAGGCATTATCCTGCCTCAGCCTCCCAAATAGCTGGAATTACAGGCACCCGCCACCACACCTAGCTGATTTTTTGTATTTTTAGTAGAGACAGGGTTTCACCCTGTTGGCCAGGCTAGTCTTGAACTCTTGATATCAGGTGATCCACCTGCCTTGGCCTCCCAAAGCACTGGGATTACAGGTGTGAGCCACTGTGCCAGGCCCATAATGCATTCTTATCTCAGTTCTAGTAACTTCCATGAATTCTTATTTCCCTTAAAATATAAAGAAAAATTAAATATTTATTTTTCCCTCCTCTGCCTAATGCCCAAAAAATAATTTGAACTTAGGGCCAAGTAAATGTTGGCTTTGTTCTTTGAGCTTTGTGGTTGTGTGTGCCATTGGGCTTTTGGAGATGATGAAAGTATCATGGAGTCATCAACAGTCCTAGCAACCTCTTGCTCTAGAAGCTCATCAAGTCCTTTTGCACACAGGGGCCTGAGCAAGGTTGTTCTCCGTGTTAATTGTTCAGGGGGTTCTTAACTGAGTTCTTTGCTCTGGGACCTTTATCCCAGCTTTAGAGCTACTTTCAGGGACATCTGACTGTCCCAAACAGTAAACACCAGAACCAGCTCCTAGGAGGCTGGTTTCCATGTAGAGACGTGGGTGTCCCACTGGCTCAGCAACCTGGCTATTCCTAGCTCCTGTGGGCTCTTCTGCTTCTGCTCAGCACCCTTTGCCCTGCTTGGTCACAGTGTCCTTGAAAACCCTGGGTTTTTCCGCATGCAGAATGGAATTTTTCATTTTGTGTTGTTCTTCCTTACTGACTGCTTTGCCACCTGACTGGAAGAATTAGACATCAAGGAAAATAACTCCCCTGGTCAGATGACTTTCCCTGTCACTGTGTCTTGCTGAGTTGTCTCTCCAGGACACATGGGCATCTCATTGCGGTCTGCACAGTGCAGGGTGGAGCAGTCACAAATAGGCATGTTTGACTTTATGAGCTGATGTTTATTTCAGCAAAATCCTTGCAGAGACCAGGCAGACAGACATTAATGAAGCAAGAGGCTTTTAACTGCAGGTGCTGAATCTGAGTTGCTGCGTGAGCACCTTTCCTGAATGTAATAGGGTGGCCTGGAGAGACAGCACATTCTCCTCCATGAGCTCCTGCAGAGTCTTTTCTTTTCTTAAAACAATACAGCTTACAGCCCAGGCACAGTGGCTCATGCCTGTAATCCCTGCACTTTAGGAAGATGAGGCAGGTGGATAACTTGAAGCAGGGAGTTCGAGACCAGCCTGGTCAACATGGCAAAACCTTGTCTCTACTAAAAGTAGAAAAATTAGTTGGGTGTGGTGGCGCACACTTGTAGTCCCTGCTACTGGGGAAGCTGAAGCAGGAGAATCACTGGAACCTGGGAGGTGGAGGTTGCAGCGAGGTGGAGGTTGCAGTGAGCTGAGATCATGGCATGCACCCTAGCCTGGGTGACAAAGAGAAACCCTGTGTGTTCCCCAAAAAATAAAAAAAAATATGTAGAGCTCACATGTCATTACTATTCATTTTAAGAAACCAATCTACTTAAACTGTCCAAGTGGATTTTTTAAATAATTAAATATTTATGTATGTGTTTTTACTTTTTTCTGTTGTGAAATATGCTACACATTCAGAAAAGCTCAGAAAACATGAGTTATGGCTTAATAAATTGTTAAAAACTGTACCTTCATATAAACACCACTCAATTCAAGAAATGGCACGTGGCCAGCCTCAAGTGCTCTCCTGTCCTCCGGTGCCTCCTGCCTGTGAAGCTCCTCATCCTCCTCCTGCTGCTCAGCTGCTTATGGTCACCCCTCCCACTTCCCTTATCACCTACCCTCTCAGCACCATCTCTAAATACTACCATTGGCTTTGCCTATTTTGCTTTCTTCATAGTTTCTTTTGCTACATAAAGCTTTTCATTTCAATGTAGTATTTAATGAGAAATATTTATTTCTCAGTATTTTCTTTGCTGGTTAGAGTTTATTACATCCAATTTAAGAAGTCTTTGGAAATCCCAAGGTCTCGAAGACATTCTACGTTACTTTCTAAAAGTAACCCAAAACTCTGGGGTTTTGCCTTTTACATAGATTCTCAGTGTGCCTGGAATTGTGGGAGGCAGCGGCCACGGGTCATGTCTGACCTCACGTCCATAGAACTCCTTAGAAAGACCCCATCTCTCTGTGGGACCACCTTCCTCAGAAATCAACAATCATATTCTTGTGATGTCATTGTGTGTTCTATTCTGCTCCATTGGCTGATTTTCCTTTTTTATCCTTGAGCCAGTATCACACTGGTTTAATTCTTGAGCCTTTATCATAAATGGATGTCCACTACCACAAGTCCTCCAACCTTATTGAATGTCCTGGCTCTTCCATTTTCACATATTTTAGAATCAGCTTGTCAAGTTTCACACACACACACACACACACACACACCCATTGGAAATTTAACTGGAATCACACTGAATTTATGAATTAACTTCTAGAGAATTGACATTTATAACGTTGAAGTTTTTCATCCACAGAAATGGTATAGCTCTTCATTTATTTAGGTCTTTAAAAAATTTCTTAAGGTCATTTTATGTTTTGCTATATAGATGCTTGCACATCTTTCATCATATTTATTCCCAAGCATTTGACACTTTTGGTATAATCCTAAGTGATATATTTAAAAATAAATCTCTGTTTCTTGCTAGTATGCAGATGCATAACTGATTTCTGAATTTTGATATTTATCTGGGAAACTTGCTACACATACTTTTAAATTATAACAATTTTCCTGTCGACCCTCTTGGATCTTCATCCTAGGCAATCGTACTCTTCATGTTACAGGCTGTTTTATTTCTTCTTTTCCAATCCTTGCACTCTTTATTCCTGGTCTTGCCTTTCTTTGGCTACAGGGTTCTGCACAGTGCTGATCAGCCAAGAGTGGCACCCATCTTCCTCCCAATCCCAGAGGAAGGGATTTCAACTTTTTTTTTGAGACAGAGTCTCACTCTGTCACCCAGGCTGGAGTGCAGTGCTGTGAACTCGGCTCACTGCAACCTCCACCCTATGGGTTCAAGTGATTCTCCTGCCTCAGCCTCCCGAATAGCTACAATTACAGATGCGTGCAACCACGCCTGGCTAATTTTTGTATTTTTAGTAGTGGCAAGGTTTTACCATGTTGTCCAGGCTGGTCTTGAACTCCTGACCTCAGGTGACTGGCCCACCTTGGCCTCCCAAAGTGCTGGGATTACAGGTGTGAGCCACTGTGCCTGGCCCCAACATTTGACTATCAAATAAACATTTATGGATTTATAGTTACCTTTTATCAGTTAAAGGACCTGTTCTACTTCTACTTTCCTATATTTACTGAAAAAAATATGATGTGAACTGAAGAATCACGAGGTTCATAAATTTGTAAAGGAGAGTTTTACTTCTCATAAAGGGTTGCAGCCGTAGGTCAGCTATCCTGCAGGCTGGGAAGCACAGCATCCACACCGAGAGCAGATGCTTGGAGGGAGGGGAAGAGTAAGTCAGGAATTCATGCTGAACAGGCTGGCTAAGTATGCATATTCAACACATTATGGGAGGAGTCATGAATATTCATGACAGGCAAAACATACACAGTTGAGCCTCACACATTTTCATGGGTCACATATTAAAAACAGGCAGTGTTGGCACCATCCATGGGTGGAGTTTTAGGTCTTCTGATGTCTAAAGGTGAAATGGAGAACAAAAAAACCCTCACTGCGGTTTCTCTGTAAATTGACCCAAATTACTCAAGAGATGGTCAGTTTTCCGAAAGGGATATTTGTCAGTGGTGACGAAAGCGAAAAAGGGAGAGATCATTTGGCTGAGGCCTCAGGTGATTGGCTAATGATTGTCTGTTTCTTGTTTTCCAGAGCTAGTTTCTGCCTATTCCTTAGGAAATAATTCTGGTTAAAGATTAATAAGGAAGGGAGCATACTGAGGTGGGTCCGACCTCCTATCCCGTCATGGCCAGAAACTCAGTTTTTACACACACACACACACACACACACACACACCCGCCGCCCCAACACGCATACACAGGAAATTTGAATGAAATCACATTGAAACATTTAATGTACAGGTCAACTTCTAGATTATTGGCATCTTTATAACATTGAAGTTTTTAACCCTGGGGTCCTCTTGGCCAGGAAGGGGTCGATTCACTCAGTTGTGGGGCTTAGAATTTTATTTTTATTTCTCAATGAATAGATGGAACTTTATTAAATACTTTTCTGCCTTTATTAAAATGATTTTATATGACTAAAATTCTTTGTATTTTTAATATGACAATATACTTCAATTTGGAACACGTTCAATTTAGTTATGGTCTGTTATCCCTGTTTTATAAACTGCTGGGTTCAGGTTGCTAATATGTTGTTGGGGATTTTGTGCCTTTATTTGTAAGCGAGATCAGCCAGCAACTGTCCTTTCTCCTCACTGTTCGTTGGATTCAGGGCGCACAATCACGCAGGCCGTGCGACCTGTGTGGGAACTCTTCACTCTTTTACCACTTTCTGGAAGAATTTCTCCCCTAACGAGTAATCTTTGTGGGAGGGTTTTGAAGTATACATTTCATTTCTTTATAAGTTATACAGTTATTCATATATACCATTTTTGTGTGGGGGTCAGGTTTGGTAGATTTTGTTTCTCCTAGGACTGTGTCTTTCATCTCTGACTTTAAATTCATGAGAATAAAGCTGTTTGAAAGATCCTTTCATCAACTTCTCACTGGTTGTGGGCTAGAGGCCGCCCTCTGCAAGATGGTCTTCTTCATGGGCAGTTCACCGTATAGCTCATTCTGCAAGGCCACCTGCAGGAGCTTCCTGATGATGTGAGCTGGAGGGAGCCTTCTACATCCTGCACCCTAATCCCAGAGGGACAACCTCTGCCCTGCTTTATCAGTTACAAGTGAGCTGTAGGTCCTGCTGACATGGAAGGGAAGGGGATGACACAAGGCATGGGCCATTGGGGGTCACCTACCAGAACTCCAGGGAAGAGTGAACACCCTGCTGCCTCAGGACTTTGTGTGACTGCAATGAGAGATGTATGTAACCTGTGCAATCTTTTTGGAAATATATTCTGGAAATACCGCCCCTGGGTGCTCTTCAATGTGCACCCAGGGGGAGTATTTGCAAAGTCATGGCCACAGTGCAAGTGTTCTCAGCTGGGGTGGTCTGGATAGGGAGGCAGGTAGAGTGGGAAAGGGGTGGGATCAGGCCAGGCTCTGTCCCCTGCTGGCTGTGTGAGTTCCTCCTGCAGGGCAAAGGTGATGGGCTGTCACTCTGAGATTTGGGCACAGGCTGTAAAAGGCTCTCTCCAGCTCACACCCGAAGGGGCCCCAGCCCTGTCTCTTCTCTGTCCTTGGTTAATATGCTAATGTGCCCAGGTGTGCCGGGAAACTGGATGGCTATAGTCAAGACCTGCTCTCAGACCAGGAGCGGAAATGTCCTTGTTAGCAGACATTAACCTGCATGCACAAAAAATACAAAAATCAGCTGGGCATGCTGATGTGCACTTGTGGTCCCAGCTACTCAGCAGGCTGAAGTGGGAGGATCACCTGAGTCCCAGAGGCAGAGGTTGCAGTGAGCTGAGATTGCATCACTGCACTCCAGTCTGGGCGACAGAGCAATACCCCATCTCAAGAAAATAAATAAATAAAACAAAAATGAAAAATGCTCAGTAAAACTCAAACTTTCTATTTTTTGGATTCCTGTTCAAAATTGGCAGTGTGCTCAGATTGTTGCAATCAGGTGTACCAGTCGTATTAGATGCTCTTAAAAAAAACAAAACCCAAACTTTTGACTTGCTCATGCCCACATTTCCAGGAATAGTTCACGTAAATGTTACATTAGCGTGACATTTTGGAAACTCATCCACGCTGTGTGTGCTGATTTTCACTGCCGAGTGGTCTTTTGTTTATAGATGTGCTACAATTTGTTTATCCATTTGCAGATAGATGGACATCTGGGTTGTTTTCATGTTTTTGATGGTTGTAATTAAATGCTTTTAAAAGTGGACAGTATAATTTTAGAAAAATAAAGATGTTTATTATTTTCTGAAAAATGTGTGTTATGCTTGTTGTAATATAGATAGAAAATAGAGAAAAGCATAAACAGGAAAAAAAACTTTATAGTCCCATAACAGTTTTAACCTATGATGATATTTTGCTGCAGTTTTTCCCAGACTGTTCAGTATATGTGTATGTAAGTATGAATGTTGTGGGAAGTAGAAAAGTTCCTTTTTAAAGTTTCCTTTCTTGTTAAAGAATAAATATGCTAATAACTCTTCATTAAGCCCTATCCTATGTAGCTGTTAGACATGCCATGCTTACAGGCATATAGTACATTCGATGTCCTTGTGCTTTAACCAAGACATGTGTGCCGGACATGCTCACAGGCATGTCCCAGCCCCACATTGCTTTTACTTGTCTAGAGAAGTTTTAAGTTATTAGTCAATTGAGTTTTAGTTTAGATTGTGAAGTCTGGCTCCGGCCAACGGAGATCAGACACAGCAGTAAGGATGACCCCAGATGCGTAAGGAATAAATTTGTGTGTTTTTCTTTGTTTATTGTACTCTTGTGGCACAATGGCAAGCAAAGCTACCCTCCTGCAGTCCAGGAAGTAAAAATTGCATCGCTGAAAAATCCTTTGCCTCAGTGCTAATTTTTCCTTGAGACACCGAGCATCTATTTCCAACAAATGTATATAAAATTGTCAAAATATGGATCATATTGCAAATGCAATTTTGATTTCTACCTTTTGTTAAAAACACAAAAAACTTGGGCACTTCCCATGGCACAAAATCAGACATTTTGTGCAGATTGGACGGGTCAAATGCAGATCCAATGGTGTCATCTTCCTGCTCACATGCCTGGTGGCTTGCCATTGCCCTAGAGCTATGCCGTCAATTTGACAGTCACAGATGGTAGATGCTATTGAAGTTTTATTCAGTTAAAATGTAGAATTCAGTTCTTCAGTGACACTTGCCACATTTCCAGGGCTTAGTAGCTGTGTGGGGCTACCACCCTGGTAGCCAATATTTTCCCAGCTCTTAGTTCTGTGTGGATGTGCTTTTGGCAGTCACTTTCCTCATCACTGCTTCTGGGTGTGGTTGCTTTTGGTTGCTGGAGGGACTCTTCAGTCCCTGCAGCTTTCATGGTTCCCAAAGCTTTGTCCTGGGACATCTGGCTTTGTGCTATGGAAAGTGCCCAAGTTATTAATGATAGAATCCATCTCCATCATTCAATTAGCATTTATAGAGGCTGCTTGCTCTTATCAGGGATGGGGCTTGATGCAGGGAGCTCAAAACCCATCTCCAACAGTCAAGCTTGCACCCAAGTCCAGAGCTGTGCCTTCCTCCCACCCCAGGTTCCCGGGGCTGCCACCACGTGGTCACAGGACGAGGGCTCCATTAACCCTCCTCGGAAGGACTTCCTTTTGCCCTTGGCTCCCTGGCCTCCTCCCTTCCTGATGAAATTCAGTCTCTCCAAGGCCTGTAAGCTGGCCAGCCTCAGATGCTGACGTGCTGTAACAGCTCTTGTTCCTTCCAGCACTGTGCGACCCTTAATGAGTTAATGAGCAATTTGCAAAGGGCCCCAGGAGCTGGAGAAAGGCTTTAAAAAGGATTGGGTATGACTTGGGTGTCATAGTTACAGAATTCCTTAAGACCACAGTTATCAGTTTAAGAAATTATCTTTTCCACTTCAGTACATTTTGTTTGGTTCCCTAGAGAGGAGGTCAGGCTAAGGATTAACCACGTTGTGGTCTGCCCACAATATTTAAATTCCAGATTAACTTACTCATATTTTTCATGGCCTCTTCTGTGACAGCTTCTTTCCTCTATAGTTACTTGCTTAGGAGTTGTTACAATAATAAAAAATTTTAAAATCATTAAAACATTAGTTATGAGTTACAATTAGGGAATCCATCACCTCCCCAATGAAACTTACCATTAATAAATGACTGTGTTACATCATTCCTGGGCTGGCTTGCCTTTCTTTTAATATATGTAATTAGGTTTTTATTTCTCCCAAAGTGAACAGTTCAGTTATTAAAAGTATCATATATATGTGGTCTAACTCGTCTGTTTCCGACACTGTCAGTCCTGATTCAATGTATGTTGGTGACATTGCATCTCAGTGACAGAAAGAGATGTCAGGGACAAGCATTGAAGATGACAAGATGTAGCAATCAGAGTATTAGTATGATGAGTATCCCAAGGGCAGGACCACCACCCACACTCCTGCCCCTCAGCACACCTATGCACACGCACACACCTGTGCGCGTGCACACACACACACACACACACACACACACACACACGCCTGGATGGGCCGTCCTGATGACATTGTCCCACAGCTTGAGAGCTGGGAAGGGAATAGCTTTTCCATCATGAACAAAATGACTTCACATCAGGCCACTGCCCATGCCCCTGGGGCTGAAGAACCTGCATGAGGTCCGGGACCTGGGTTGGCTGCGTTATGTTGTCCATCAAGAAAAATGATGAGGCAAGTCTCAATCCTTTTAGGAGCTTTATTTGCCAAAGTTAAGGACATGCCCAAGAGACAGGTCTATGCCTTTCTCCGAAGATGATTTTGAAGGCTCCAAATTTAAAGGGGAAAGGGCAGAGTATTGAGAAGCACACAGTTATCACGTAAGAGGTGGGTAGGGAAAAATAGTCATTCATGCCTTTGTCTGGCTCAGCGAATCTGCATTTTTAATTCTTTTTTACATAAGATGATATAGACAAATGGGGCAGAGGAAAAATGCAGAGAATCTGCATTTTACATAAGATAATATAGAAAAAATGGGGAAAGAGAATGATCAGATATGGATTTGTGTCTGGGGTGCAGCGAGGTGATGTACCTGTAGACATAAGCCATCGATTTACATTGCCATGGTGAAATTTTAACAGAAACACGTTAAAAGATCTTGCAGCTCACTAAGAATTTCCCTGTGGGCAAAATATGGGGGAAGCATGTAGCTTTTTATCTTGTAGTCATTTTATTTAGGAACCAAAAAGGGGGAGGCAGGTTTGGGTGATCCAGGTCCCAACTTGACTTCTCACTCTGGCTTAATGAGTTTGGGATCTCAAGATTTAATTTCCTTTCACAATGTTCAGCCCTGGAAATGTGCAGGGAGAACCGAGGGGCTCAGTGAATATCATCAGATAGAAAAGCACCAGTATCGGTTCTGCTTTTGTCCCTTGCACAATGGTTCACATGTCTCGTCGCGTTTAATTTTGCTGAATGGGGAAGGAGGGAAGGGGCGCTTGGATCTCGGTCTGTACAGGCCCCAAAACACAGGGCATGTCTTTAGGCATTTTTGCATCTCTAATGTGAAGAGCTGCCCCAGAACTGCAGAGGACACCCTGGGAAATAACCACGGAGGAGAGGTCATTGGCAAAGTAGCCTCGGCTCTGTCCCACGTGGCCGAGGCTGTGCTGCAGCCCCACAGGACTCTTGTCCTAGGCAGGCACCAGGACGTGTGGCTCCACACCACACAGACAGGGAACCATGGCCTCTGAGAAGTGGAGTGTCTTGGAGGCCGAGGGAAGAGAAAGTGGGAAACACTGACAGCCAGCCACTCACAAGAGGGCAAAGGAGAGGGCTTCTCACCTGCCACTTTTGATGCCATGGCCAGAGGGAGCCCTCATTGATGGCAGGGACAAGCCTCCAGCCAGTCTCTGCTGGCTGACAGCTGGCTCTGTTGGTCTGAGGCCCTGGTTACTTCCTGCTGATCTATGCTGGTGACGTCATCAAGCTCTTGGAGGTAATTTTCTGCTCCATAATGTCAGCCCATTGCAGCTGGCCTGGAGCCTGCAGAGCCAGCTTTGTTTGAAGGCTGGGACAGGAGAGGGGGATAAAAATGTTGGCTAAGAACAAAAACCAAAAGAAACCCTTTTCTGGTTGAGGCCAGAGCCTGGCATATTGGTGCCTCCTTCCGCCACCAGTCCCTATTTAGGGTACAGGCTAGTCCCCTGAGGCTGGAGAATGGGTACACCAGGCTCCCAGGGGGTAATTCTTTCTCCTGGCACCATCTCCCTTGCCCCGAGATCAGATTCTTCCCCCTCCTTGCATGGGGGCTCCTGACCCACCTTTGGAGGCCCCAGACTTCCCATGGCAGGCGTGCTATAGTTTTTTTCTCTAGGCCCAGCGTGGTGGCTCACTGTAATCCCAGCACTTTGGGAGGCTGAGGAAGGAGAGTCGCTTGAACCTGGGAGGTAGAGGTTGCAGTGAGCCAAGAACATGCCACTGCACTCCAGCCTGGGCAACAAGAGTGAAAGTCTGCCTCAAAAAACAAAACAAAACCAAGTTTCTTTACTAGTCCCTATAAGAATTGTGAAAAACCATATACTTCATTGTATATTATAAAATTAAAATGTCATCATAAGCTTATAGAGTTATGAAGAATGTACTTTTTAGTATGGAGTAAAGTTGACCCTCATCTTCTTCTCTTTAAAAAGGCATGCATTATTTTTATTTACTTATTTATTTTTTAAGAGATCAGGTCTCACTCTGTTGCCCAGGTTGGAGTGTAGTCGTACAATCACAGAGCACTGTAACTTCAACCTCCTGGGCTCAAGTGATCCTCCTGCCTCGGCCTCCCAAGTAGCTGGGACTATAGATGCACACCACCAGGGCTTGGCTAATTAAAACATGTTTTTTGCAGAGATGGGATCTCACTATGTTGCCCAGGCTGGTGTCCAACTCCTGGTCCCAAGCAATACTGCTTTGGCCTCTCAAAGTGTTGGAATTACAAGCATGAGCCACTGGACCTGACAAAATAAATCCATAAAATTAATAGTCAGAAATTTTATATAATTACATCATTTTACATATGTACAGAGTTTACATATTTAGGTCATCAGTATCCTTCTTGAACTCATATTTGTATCCTGATTTTCTCACAAACTTCTGTCCGAAATGATGTATTTGTTTGTTTGTTTGTTTGTTTGTCTGAGACTGAGTCTTACTCTATTTCCCAGGCTGGAGGGTAGTGGCGCCATCTCAGCTCACTGCAACCTCCATCTCCTTGGTTCAAGTGATTCTCATGCTTCAGCCTTCCAAGTAGCTGGGATTACAGGTGCATGCCACCATGCCCGGCTAATTTTTTTTTTTTTTTTTGAGATTGAGTCTCCCTCTGTCGCCAGACTGGAGTGCAGTGGTGGGATCTCAGCTCACTGCAACTTCCAACTCCCTGGTTCGAATGATTCTCCTGCCTCAGCTTCCTAAGTAGCTTGGATTACAAGCATCTGCCACCACGCCTGGCTAATTTTTGTATTTATAGTAGAGAGGGGGTTTCACCATGTTGGCCAGGATGGTCTTGATCTCCTGACCTCATGATCCACCCACCTCAGCCTCCCAAAGTGCTGGGATTATAGGCATGAGCCACCTCACCTGGCCAAGTTTTGTATTTTTAGTAGAGACAGAGTTTCACCATGTTGGCCAGGCTGGCCTCGAACTCCTGACCTCAAGTTATCCACTTGCCTTGGCCTCCTAAGGTGCTGGGATTACAGGTGTGAGCCCCCCACAACCTGCCAAATGACATATTTTTTTATGGTTGGAAACTGTAGTGGGTTGAACTGTGTCCCACCAAAAAATATGTTCAAGTCCTAACCCTTGGTACCTATGAATGTGACCTTATTTGTAAATAGCGTCTTTGCAGATGTAATTAAATTAAGGATCTCAAGATGAGAGCATACTGGATTAGGAGGAGCTCTGAATCCAATAACTAGTATCCCTATAAGAGAAAGGAGAGGGAGAGTTGAGAAACAGAGGCCTACACTGAGGGAGTACAGCCACATCAAGACAGAGGTAGGGAGTGGAGTTATGTGGCCACAAGCCAAGGGATGCCTCAGCCACCGGAGCCTGGAAGAGACAAGGGAAGGTTCTCCCCTGGAGGTTTCGGAGGGAGTGTGGCCCTGCTGCCATCTTGGTTTCAGACTGTTGGCCTCCAGAACTTTGAGTAGATAAATTTCTGTTGTTTTAAGCTACAAATTTTATGGTAATTTGGTATGGCAGCTCTAAGAAACTAATACAGGAACATATGCAATAATTCAATAGAAATTGAAATAAAATTCCTCATGATTGTAGTTTCCAAAATTTAAAATATAGATTTTTTTTTCTGGATTTAGTTGGTAGTACAATTATTAAAGCAAAGCAATAAAAATGTATTACACATTGTGAAAAATACTTTTAAACACAAAGAGTAAAGTTTTCTTTAGAAATTAATTTTTTTGACATGGGTGGGACTTTTTTTAGTTCAATTAGTTCAGATATCTGTAAGAGAAGAGCACTTACTGTGGAAGTATGATAGAGTTGACCATTGCTTGTAATCATATTTTGGATCTCTATCTCCATCTCTAGCTGTCTCTATCTCTGTCTCTTTCTGTACTTACTAAGACACTTTGTTCATATATACAAGCATATGCGTATAGACATAGTAAGTAAAAAATAGGTAATTCACTATGTTTTTGTACTACTTCTGTGACACATCAAATAAACACATAGTGATCTATTGTCAAAAATAATTTTAACACATTACCAACTTATAACTCAATAGATCTGCATTCAGTTTTTTGGAACGAAGAAAAGCAGAGTGGAAAAAGAATTTCATACCTGACCCAAATAATCATTGACTTTCTTCGTAGCATTTTGTTCCTTTTTCATGTTTCAATTCCTTCTTTGATCTCTCTCCCCAACTTACCTTTTATTCTGGATCTCATAGTTCCAAGATCTGTAGTTTGGGGGAGATGACCTCTGCTGTTTGTCATTTCTGCCATCTCTTGCCTGTGGAGCTCATGGATCACCTGTTTTGCAATTTTGGATTGTGAACCCATATTTGGTGGGACTTTAATCTGGGAACTCTGTGGGGTCTGGATTGAGGTGCTTCCTTTCAGAGACATTGAGTTTACTTCTTTCATGTTTCTGGGGAGCCACCAAACCAGGGACATTCATTTCTTGGCTTGAGGTTTCCTGGATGATTTGAGTAGTATACATTCAAAGGCCAAACTCATACTAAGATCTGAGATGATAAACTTTCCAGAGGGAATATTTCCAGCTGAGAGCTGGGACCAAGAAAGACATGTTTTCTTGCTGTCTCCCTTTACCAGTGGGTGGATTTTTTCTAATATCTTCTGCCACTGAGTGTGTAGCTCTTGTAGGGTCCTGGGCTTTATATGGCAATCCCAGTTACAATTTTCCAACATTTGTGGACGAAGCCCTTGTTCTGTCCCCACAGGGCCGTTAAAACCCAGCCCTCCCGGGAACAGCGAGCTCAGCATCCCTTTACCTTTCCTTAGGCAAGAGAAGTGCCCTGTCCCCAGTTCCAGATCAGAGCACACAGACCACCCTAACTATAGGAGTGAGCATGGGACCCTAGCTGGCTAATCTGGTTCTTTCATAGAAATTTGTATCTTGAACTGAGACACACAAAAATGGAGAAGGGTGGGAAGTGAGCCCTCCTGTAGAAAGTTCCCGAGAGCTGACCGACGGGGCCCTTCTGCTGAGGACCTTAAGCTTCTCAAGACCTTAAGCTTCTCAAGATATGATTTGGCTGTGTCCCCACCCAAATCTTGACTTGTAGCTCCCATAATCCCTATATGTCATGGGAGGGGCCTGGTGGGAGGTAATTTAATCATGGGGGTGGTTACCCTCATGCTGTTCTCATGAATGTGAATGATGAGACCTGTTGGTTTTATGAGAGGCTTTTCCCTCTTTGGCTCAGCAGTTCTTGCTGCTGATTTGTGAAGGATGTGTTTGCTTCCCCTTCCTCCGTGATTACAAGTTTCCTGAGGCCTCTCCAGCCATGCTGAAATGTGAGTCAATTAAACCTCTTTCCTTTATAAATTATCCAGTCTCAGGTGTGTCTTTACTAGCAGTGTGAGGACAGACTAATATAGCCTGGCTGCCCAGCTTTTCCATTATGACCATCTACTGAATAGCCTTCCAATATTTTTTGTTTTAAGTTCACCAGATTCAGTTTCCCTAGCTTGCAACTAAAGAGCCATACTGATAAGCAATTCCTGCTTAATAGCATTTTATCCCAGGGTTGTATGAAGGAAGCAATGACTCTCAAGATGGGTTTTGGTCAGGCTTGACTTCGAGAGGGGCCAGCAGGCAAAAGGATGCATAGATCGATATGGAAACTCAAAAGTAAAAATATATTCTCTTATTTTCCAAATAAACTGAACTGTACATAAAAACTGTGTCGAGTGATGAAATCAGTAGTGCAAATAATTTAGCGAAACATTCTAAGAATGTTGGAGTCATCTGATGTAGTTTTGAAATGACTGGCACAATCTTTGGTTTGCTTCCAGATGTCACCAAATGGGGCCCATGTCTGAACCTTGATTGAACGTATGAAGATGCACTGAGCCTTCTTGTGACCATCGCGTTACGTAGATGAGGGCTGGCTCCTGGAGGGTCTCCTGCTCTCCACAGTATTGCTCATGAGAGGGAACCTTGCTCAGATTCTGCTGAACTGGCTGCAGTGAATTCGACAGCGCTTAGCTCTTCTACCACTGTTCAGAGAAGACCATCTTAAGTACATGAAAATTGCTTATTGGTATGAAAGATTTATTCAGTTGGCCTAATTTTATTAACTCACATTCAACCCACAATCTGTCATTCAGTCAAATTTTATGATTCAGTAACTTGAAGGAACTTTTGGTTCAATGTAGTCTTGCTGGGCATGATGGTGTGACCCTGTAATCCCGACAACTCTGTAGGCTGAGGCAAGAGGATGGCTTGAGTTAGGGAGTTCAAGTCCAGCCTGGGCAACCTTGTCTCTTAAAAAAGAATTCAATGTATTCATTCTCTATTCTCATCATTATACAGTGCGTGCATTTTTGTAAAATGCATTCAGGCAACCTAATGGTTTTTCTCTTAGAATTGATATTTCCATTTGTTTTGTTTCAATTGGAATATCACAGTCCATCAGTGCTGTGACAGTCTGCTCTGTTTTCATGAAGATTTTCATTGTGTTTTGTATGTTCAGTCACTTTTACCATTCCTCAGATTAATCTATTATTAGCTTTAACAATGGAAACTTTCTTCAAATAAAGCCACATCTCTAGAAAAGTTTTCATTTTCCAATGTTTAATGACTTTCACTTCACAATTTCTACTGAGGTGAAACGGCAAAGCCCAGCAAAGTTCCCACTCTGTCTGCAGCCGCACCCTGGAGCCTAAATAGCTTTCCATTTTTCATTATTTTAATTTCCATTTTCCACACATATTACTTACTCCTCTCTGAGGTTGATTTGATATTTGGTTGAAAACATAAAGTTACAGCCGGGCGCGGTGGCTCAAGCCTGTAATCCCAGCACTTTGGGAGGCCGAGGCGGGTGGATCATGAGGTCAAGAGATCGAGACCATCCTGGTCAACATGGTGAAACCCCGTCTCTACTAAAAATACAAAAAATTAGCTGGGCATGGTGGCGCGTGCCTGTAATCCCAGCTACTCAGGAGGCTGAGGCAGGAGAATTGCTTGAACCCAGGTGGCGGAGGTTGCGGTGAGCCGAGATCGCATCATTGCACTCCTGCCTGGGTAACTAGAGGGAAACTCCGTCACAAAAATAAAAAAGAAAACATAAAGTTTATCGAGGAAAGATATAATGTAAGATGATTTATAATTTTTATTACACTTTTCACAGATTTAAAAAAAAATCCAGTGTTGTGGTTGGTAACAAATTAAGCCAACCTATTCTTTCTACCTTCTGGCTGGAAAGCTGTGTTTTCTCTGTAATATTACACTGCACCACCTAGACAAAACTAAATAACTTATTTATGTAAATATTTCTTGTTGAAACCATGTTTTGTGTGCACTGACGGTAAAGTATGATATCTTCCAGATATAGCATCATGAAACCTCTAAGTTATCTTAAAAAATCTTGGATTTTACATTTTAAGTAAATTATTACAATTTTTATGCCAAAGAGTTAAGTTTCATTGGTTATTCAACTCTTACTGTCTTGATTTATATATTTTCACCAAAATTGTTTTCTTATTTCAGTGAGATATATATTTTGTAAGAAATTGATTCCATAAACTTAGATTGTAGTGATATGCTCACATTGATATTAACATTCTATTAAATGTATGATGATGGAAAATGCCAAATTATTTTTAACTATACAGTAAAATTCTTAGGTTGTGATGGTATCTTCTAAATGTTAGTTTGACTTATTCTATGATAGGCATTTTCCCAAATGCTTTATTGTATGTAGCTGATTCATAATATTGTTACACAGTTTCATGCTGATGATTATTAAGTTTTCTTTATTTGAACCATAAACTTTACCACTGCCCATTCTGATAAAATAAGTGTTTATCATTTTCAACCTTTGGTGATCAAACTTGTGAGTAAAATCTACTAACAACCGAAGTAAGCCATTTGCTTTTCTTGAAATAAGAGGTTGTATCTTTTCATTTTTGGAAAAATAAAGTATTTCATTGCGAAGTATTGCACGTTATTGAAAGTATGAAAATGCAGGGCCAGGCTGGGCTGGGTGGCTTAGCCCATAATCCCAGTACTTTGGGAGGCCGACTCTTCAGCTTTTCAGCACCTCGTTCTAAAACCAGACAGCCAAGAATCAGACATTTGAAGAAAGAATGTTAACAGAAGGAACAGTGAGAAGACTCAAGAGAAAGAAATTAACAGGAGGGAGAAAAGAAAAATAATGTAAAAATGAAAATAAATTTTTACAGAAACTATAATATGTATTCCCAAATGAAGATATTGCCGCTAATAAATAAAATTGGGAAAAAACAAAAAGTAACATTCTTAGCATGAAAATAGGCCTTGAAAACTGAAAAAAGAAAAAGAACATGAAAATGAAAATTGTGTCAAAAATGATGGGAGAATAGGAAATACCTCCCAGACGATAGACATACAAAGTGAAACCTGGGCACCGTGGCTCACACCTGGAATTTCAACACTTTGGAAAGTCTAGGCGGGAGGATTGCTTGAGCCCATGAGTTTGAGACCAGCCTTGGCAACACAGTGAGACCTTGTCTCTATATTTAAAAAAAAAAAAAAAAAAATTAGCCAGGTGTGGTGGAGATGGTGCCTGCAGTGAGCTGAGATCACGCCAGTGTATTCCAGTCTGGGTGACAGAGCATGACTTTGTCTTAAAGGAAAAAAACAAAACAAAGAAAGAATATGGAAAGGAAATGGGAAAGAAAGTGAAGAACATTAGAGGATTAACCCAGGAGTTTCATGATGTGAACAAATTCTACTAATGGAGATCAAAGGAAACAGAGAAAAGGAAATTATCAAAGAAATGCATTTAAAAACTCCTAGAACAGATGGACTAGAGTTTCCAGTTTGAAAAAACTCACTGAGTCCCTGCAAAATGAAAGGAAAGAGACCCTTGGTAAAACACAAATCCTGAAACGTCAAAACACTGAGATCAAGTCTCACAGGGAGAGAAATGGAACCGAAGCTAAGGACTAATTGTCTTCCCAACAGCAACACGGGAAGCTAGAATGCAATGAGAATGTGATTCCCCGATCCCAGGGAACATTCCACTTAGACCCTAGACTTTGAAGGGTGAGTGCTCCAGGAGGATGCAAAAATGACATGTTCAGTCGTCCAAGTTCCCGAGGAGCTCACTTTGCAGATACGTTTTCTGAAAAAGCTGCTATTGGATGCCCTCCAGCAAAATAAAAAATAAATTAAGGAAGCAAAGGACACAAGATCAGGGTCAAAGGCACACTCCCAGCCACCTGGCACCATGAGGTTACAGGGTACAGCACCCTGAACAGCAGGATTTTTAGGAAGGTCTCTTTCCTAGGAACAAATGCCACTGATGGAATATGTGATGTTTTTGAATGTATTCAGAAGAGATTTGTATTTCTGATGAAGAATTTTTGGAATTAATTTTCAGCAGGTACGGAAAAATGGATAACCTGTAGTACCTTACAATAAAACAGATATCTGTTTCTGGAATGAAATAGATTGCTAATTTCAAGAAAAATGAGTGGCTCATTTTTGTTGCTAATGACATAAATGTTGGATGCCAATGTTAAAAAGTCATTGTCCTTAGTCCATTTTCTATTGCTTATAACAGAATACCTAAAACTTGGGAATTTATAAAGAAAGGAACTGACTGCTTGTACTTATGGAGGCTGAGAAGGATGAAGCTCAAGGGGCCACATTTAGTGTGAGCCTTCCTGCTGGTGGGGACTCTGCAGAGTCCTGAGGTGTTGTAGGACATCATATGGTGAAGGGGTTGAGCGTGTCAGCTCAGGTCTCTCTTCTTATAAAACTACCAGACCCACTCCCATCATAAGCCATTAATGCAGTAACCTATGAATCCCTGGATAGATTAATCCTGCCCTCATGACCCAATCACCTTTTAAATTCCCCAGCTCTTTGTAGTGCCACATTAGGGATTAAATTTCTTTTTTACTTTTGGAGATGGAGTCTCCAGCTCTGTCACCCAGGCTGGAGTGCAGTGGTGTGATCTTGGCTCACTGCAACCTCCACCTCCCGGTTCAAGCAATGCTCGTGCCTCAGCCTCCTGAGTAGCTGGGACTACAGGCTCCTGCCACCACACCAGACTATTTTGTTTTTTTTTAGTAGAGATGGGGTTTTGCTGTGTTGGCTGGTCTGGTCTTGAACTCCTGACCTCAAGTGATCCACTTGCCTTGGCCTCTCAAAGTGTTAGGATTACAGGTGTGAGCCACCGCTCCCAACCAGGATTCAATTTTAACATGAGTTTTGGAGGAGACAAATATTCAACCCATGTCAATCATTAAAAGTTGAAAGCATTGAATACATATTTTATCCTGATAATGTTCACAGTTCAAATACAAAAGAAATTTATAATCATCAATGATAAAACATAAAATAACATTATGAGCCAGTTATAATAAAGTATTTGACATATTATACTCAGGGTAAAATTTATAGAAAAATATTGGTAATACAAATTTAAAAAATGGAAAATACTATCAGAACCTGCAACATATTTTGGTGAACATTTCTGAATTAAGACAGTACAATTTTAGTTCTCACCAATGAAATACAGTTTTACAGCTGAGGCATATTGTATTAGGCTGTTCTTAGTCCCGTAATGAAATAGCATAGACAGAGTGCCTTAAACAACAGAAAAGTATTTTCTCACTTCTGGAGGCTGAAAAGACCAAGATCAAGGGGCTGGGACACTTGGTTCTTGGTGAGGGCCCCTTCCTGGGTTGCAGAGGCTGCCTTCTCACTGTGCCCAGGGGTTGGGGGGAGTCTCTTCATCTTCTTATAAGGGCACTAATCCTGTCATGAGGGCCCCACCATTGTGACCTCATCCAACACTCATCATTCCCAAAGGCTTCGCTTCCAAATACCATCCCTCTAGGAGTGAAGCTTCCACATTAGAATGAAGAGGAAGGCACAGTTTAGTCGGTATCATATGTTAATATCTAGTCTTTCAAGAGGAGATATTTCTGTGGCTGGGGACTGGGCAGTGACTCTTTGGAAAGCTCCGTGCATGCCCTGTGACCTAGCAAGTCTGTGCTCAGACATGTGCACCTGTGCACCAGGAGAGACAAAAAGAATGGTTACATTTACACTGCTTGTATTGTAAAAATGTGGATAGTGTAAATACCCATTCGCAGAAGAATGAACAATCTAGGGTATGAGCCTACACCACAATACTGTAGGCAGTTACACAAATGCATCTAAAAATGCTAATGTTCTTTGTAAGAGGCAAGTTGCAAAGCAATACATTCTGCCAGGTGCAGCCTGTAATCCCAGCACTTTGAGAGGCTGAGGTGGGCGGATCACCTGAGATCGGGAGTTCAAGACCATCCTGGCCAACATGGTGAAATCCCATCTCTACTAAAATACAAAATTTAGTCAGATGTGGTCGCACATGCCTGTAGTCCCAGCTATTCAGGAGGCTGAGGCAAGAGCATCACTCGAACCCAGGAGGCAGCGGTTGCAGTGAGCTGAGATTGCACCATTGCACTCCAGCCTGGGTGACAGAGCCAGATTCTGTCTCAAAACAAATGCATTCCCTGTTTTGCCAAGTATACAAAGTTAAAAGAAAAGGCATGCACCACGGTGTATTCTACTATTAATGCCTGTACACGTTTGCAGTATTTAGTCTAACCTCAGTTATATGAACAAGTTCTAAAAAGATACTGTACTCAATTTTGACTGGAGTTTCACAAAACATGTAGGATAAATGCAGTTTTTCCATTAAGGAATAATACATGTCTCACCACATAAATCTTTTTTGTACCTCAATCAGTAGATTTGAAGGTTTTCTTCCTTGCTTTCTCTATGTTGCTTTGAAGATCATAGGCATTTAATGTATTTTTGTTTCTGCTATTATTAATGGACAATCTCCCCCACTATAGCTTATATTCTGTGATTTTTGTGTTATAGAAAAGCTATTAATTTTGTAACATTTAATCTTACACATAATCACTTAATACATTATATGAATTTTAAGATGATTCTCTGTGTTTTGTGTATTATTCCACTATTCTCCAGTTGTGATAAGGTTATTTCCTTCTTTTATGTGATTACACATCCTATTTCCGTTTTATTTATTTTTAAATATTTTTTACTGGCTGAAAATTCCAGATAAATGGCAAATAATAATGTTCAGAACAGGTCATTTTTTTTCCTAATAAAAACGTGAATGTCTTTAAAGTAGATTTTTGTTGTTGCTCAAAGGTAGGTAATAATCTCTCCTTCTTAAAGTTTCCAACTTTTCTTATTATTAATAGATATTAAATGTTATAAAATCACTTTGAAGTCATAAATAAATGTGTTACTGAACTTTTTCAAATTAACGGATAGCATTATCTTTAAACAAACGGCAGTGTTGGCATTTCTGGGATAAACCTCCACCCTGTGGTAAGCTAGAGTAATGTTGTAATTGAGGAATTTGACCACTAGATGGCAGTGTGCCCCCAGTTTTTGCTTTGGGAACCTTAAACTGCTTGGTGTTAAAATTTAAACCTTTTAAACAGGGGTTTAAAATCTTTTGGCTTCCCTGGGCCACACTGGTGGAAGAATTGCCTTGGGCCACACATACACTCATTAACACTAATAACAGCTGAAGAGCTAACAAAACAAAACAAAACTCATGATGTTTTAAGAAAGTTTACAAATCTGTGTTGGTTTACGTTCAAAACCGCCTTGGGTCTCATGCGGTCTGCGGGCGGAGAGTTGGACATTTTGGTTTAAATTAACATGATCTACAAAGTATCATCTTCCTTTCAACTTTCAATGTAGTGACCTTAAATTTGGAATGTGCTTAAAAATACTTTTGTCTTTCAATGTAGTCAGTTTTATCGGGGTATAACCCAATAAAATTCAACAATTTTAAGCAGACACACCACAGCAATGATAATAGAGAACACTTCCATTACTCCAGGCACTTCCCTTGTACCTTCCCTGTCTGCCAGCCCCTGAACCACTGATGGGCTTTTGTTACCTGACCTTTTCTAGAATTTCATATTAGTGAACTCATACAGTATCTAGTCTCATGTACGTGGCTTCTTTTCCACGGCCCCATGCTTTTATAATTCATCCATATTAAGTGATTCAGTAATTTTCTCCTTTTTATTGTGGACTTGCGTTCCGCTGAATGGCTGTGCAACAATTTGTTTGCTCATTCAGCCACAGTGGACTTTTGGGATGCTTCTAGAATTTGGGTATTATGAATAAAACTGTTACAAACATTTATATGTAAGTCTTTCTGTTGACGTTATTTTCATCTCTTGGCAAACACCAAGCAGCAGCATTGCTGTGTGGTGTGATGAATATGTGCTTTAACTTTCTAAGAAACTGCTTTCCAAACGGTTTTCTGAGGTGGCTGCAGCATTTATGCTCCCTCCGGCCATGTGTGAAAGTTTCAGTTTCTGTACATCTTTGACAGCACATGGCATTACCAGACTTTTAAATTTTGGTGAGTGTGTAGTTACACTTCACTGTGTTTTGACTGCATTTCCTTAA
Source organism: Callithrix jacchus (assembly GCF_049354715.1). NCBI lineage: Eukaryota > Metazoa > Chordata > Mammalia > Primates > Cebidae > Callithrix > Callithrix jacchus. The sequence goes on from NC_133502.1 coordinate 73,417,713, forward strand.
TGTCTGTAACAATGATAATAAGGATCTGTTAATGGACTTATTTGCCATCTAATATCTTCTTGATGAACTGTCTGCTCAGATCTTTTGATCATTTAAAAAAATTACCTTGTTTATCTTCTCATTTTGCATTGTAACAGCTCTTTATATATTCTGGATAGAAGTCCTTTCTATTATTTGCAAACATTTTCTCACGGTCTTTGGCTTGCCTTTTCATTTAACAGTGTCTTTTGAAGAGCATATGTTTTTAATTTTGATAAAGTTCAATTTATTAAATTTTAATATATAGTTCTTGTTTTTTCTGGGTCCAGTTTAAGAAATCTTTGCTTAACCCTAGGTGACCAAGATTTTCTCTTATGTTTTCTTCTAGAAGTTTCATAGTTTAGCTTTTACATTAAGATCTGTGATCCATTTCAAATTAGTCTTCTTCTATAGTGTGAGGTAGGGGTTGCGTTTAATTGTGTCAATTTTGCATGGGACAAATTTGCATCCAGTTGTTTCAGGACCAGTTGTTGAGAAAATTATCATTTCTTCGTTGAATTGCCTTGGGAACTTTGCCAAAATTTTAATTGGCTTTACATGAGTGGATCTATTTCTAAACTCACTATTCTGTTCCCTTGATCTATATGTTTTTGCCCCTTAAACTAATGCCACAATGTCTTGATGACTGTTGATTTATAGTTAATCTTGTAATGAGTAGTGTTAGTCTTCGAACCTCATTCTCCTTTTCCAAAATTATGTTGGCCACAAACAAAGTTGTTCTAGGTCCTTTGCATTCCGTGTAAATGTTATAATTAGCTTCTCGATTTCTACAAAAATGAAGAAACCTTCTGAGACTTTACTTGAGATTTCACCAAATCTCTAAATCAATTTCAAGAGAATTGACATCATAACAATATTGACTCATGAGCATGGTATACCTCTCAATTTATTTAGATTTTTAATTTTTCTCAGGATTGTTTTGTAGTTTGTGCATCTTTTGTTTAATTTATTCCTAAGTATTTAATATTCTTTGATGTCATTGTAAATGTTACAATGTAATTGTAAACATTTCTAATTTTCCAGTATTTTATTGTGCTTTGAAAATTTCCAACTTTCGATGTACTTCTAGTATATAGAAATCCAATGAATTTTTAAAAATCGAACTTGTATCCTACAATCTTGCCAAATTCACTTGTTAGTTCTAGCAGCTTTTTGTACATTCCTTAGATTTTTCCATGAAGATTATCATATCTCTGAATAAATCCAGTTACATTTCTTCCTTTCCAATCATATGACCTTTATTTTTTCTTCTTTCAAGGACCTCTGTGGTTGGCAGAATAATACCCCAGTGATGTCTATATCTGAATCCCCAGATCCCAAGAATATGTTACCTGACAGAACAAAGGGGAATTAAGGTTTCAGATGGAACTGTAGTTGTTAATACACTGATTTTAAGAGATTATTCTGGAATACCGATGTGGGATCCAATGTAATAATGAAGGTCCTTGTAGGTGGAAGAGATTGGCAGAGAGGACATCAGTGTGATGGATGTGAGAAGGACTCAATCTGATGTTGCTGGCTTTGAAGGTAGAGGAAGGAGCCACCAGTCAGGAAATGCAGGTGGCCCTAGAAGCTGGAAAGGCAGGAAATGATTCTCCCCTAGAGCCTCCAGAAGGAACTGCTCCTGCTGACATGTTGATGTTAGCCCTAACGGTGAGACCTGTTAGGAATTCCCTATAGAATTGTAAGGTAATAGAGAATGCCTGCTGTCTTCAGGGACTACGTTTTTGATAGTTTATTACAGCAACATTAGTGTATTAGTCTGTTCTCATTTTGCTAATAAGGACATACCCGAGACTGGGTAATTTATAAAGGACAGAGATTTAATTGACTTACAGTTCAGCATGGCTGGGGAAGCCTCAGGAAACTACAATCATGGTGGAAGGGGAAGCAAACACATCCTTTTTCACATGGTGACCGGAAGGGGAAGTGTGGAGCAAAAGAGGAAGGGATGCCCTTTATAAAACCATCGAATCTCATGAGAACTCACTATATGGGAATTGCATGGAGGGATCACCCCCATGATTCAATTACCTCTCATTGGGTCCCTCCCACAACATGTGGGGGTTATGGGAACTACAACTCAAGATGAGATTTGGTTGGGGACATAACAAAACCATATCAATTAGGGAACTAATACAACCTCCAAAGTTAAAGAAAAATGGTGAGAGTGGATGGAAGATGCTTTTTAATGGAGTACATACATTTTAAAAAAAAAGCTCTTTACAGTAACAATCGACATATGGACCTTTTTACGAACCCCTGCCATGACTCTGATCTATAATAAAATAAATCTGGGTCTATTTAAAATTACTTCTGGCTTTTGTCCTGCAGAAGCTGAGGATACTTTAACTGAAGTCTCCAGCTCATGGTGCTCAGGAGTGTTGTCGACTGTCATTTTGCTTCTTTGATTAAACTATTTTTGTGAGATTTCCTTTGAGCATGAAGGCTTTCCTACCACACTGCCTGAAAAGTGAGGCTACTGTTTGATTCATTTTTAAAAAGTCATAAAAAATTAATTTCATTCAGAAGACATAGGCAGGCTGAGATTTATGTTGCAAAATCTTCCCAACACTCTGGAAATACAGATGGAATCAAATGTGATGTTGAATCTGGTCTCTCTCACGGGCTGTCTTGGTCTGTGGGATTCATCATGAAGGGATTTCTGAGGTGCTGGAGAAGTGGCTTCGCCAATGGCCAGTGCTTAGTTTTCTTGGAGGGTATGTCTGTCTGTCTTTCTCTTTCTCTTTCTGTTCTCGCTCTGTCTCCCTGCTGAGATAATTTAAGAGCTCAGGAATATATAAGACTCTGGGAGACACCTTCTGGGTCTTTCTCTACCTCCTTCCAATGAGGACACTTCCTGTCTTTTGCAAGGATAGCCACCACCCACCAGCCCCCACCCTCCAATGTCTGTGCTTCTTTCTGCCTTCTTTTTCGCACCTGAGTTTTATTTCATTGTGCAGCACAGAGCTATGCATTTATATTTGTACATCACCATCAAGTATCTGGGGAGCAAGGCAAATAAATAAGTGTGTACATTTAAACCATCTAAGCACCGCACTTAAATATCCTGGCTTTGTGTCTGAAAAAGGGAAAGATGCCAAGTGTGGGAGGATGGGCAAAATGGTGACGTAAGTGTAGAAGTGAGTGTAAAAGTCTACGGCACACCGGGTGACCCCGCATATCCATTCTGTCCATTTTTCCTGGTGAAGCAGAAGATGTGCTTCTGCCCTTCTTGTTGGCGACTCCTTCCCCTGTGCCCTGGCTGCCAACAAGGCCTGCCGTTCGGGCCTTCCCAAGCCATCCCGATACCTCCTCTTGAAGGTGTCTGAGTAGCCATCTGCGGGCTGCTTCCACCCGTCTTGGAGACAAGGTCACGCTCATTACTGTCCTCGACCTCCCCCCACAGCCACACATCCCCTGAGTTTGCTGCTACAGCCTCTTGTTTCACAACCAGATCCCTGGAATGAGCAGCCATCACCTGCGCTCTCCACTTCCAAAGTTAACTAAAGAAGAAGAAGGCTGCCCTCCATGAGGCAGGCCCTGGGGGAAGCGGAGCTTTGGGCAAGCACATGACTGTCTCCTGGTCCAGCCTGGTCTCTTTATCATTGAGGAAGAGATGCCTGGGTTGGAGTTTCGTTCCCTTTTTTGGTAGGAAGGTGACGTGCTGACTCCCTTGTGAGAGAGGAGCCTTCTGTGTTACTGGAGCCACCGGGAAAACATTTTCTTCCTTTGAATTTACGTGGCAGGATTTCTGAGAAGGAAGGGCGCTCTTTGGGTTCTGTGTTTATGTGCATTGGATGTTGGTGCACTGGGTGTTGGCTGGAAGCCTTCCCTGATTCTGCCTAGGCTCCCTCTCGTCATTTGTATTTTTCTTTCTTTGCACTTGTCACGATTGCTGTTGTGTGGCTGCTCTTCTCCATGGTGCATTTCACCTGGGGCTGGGTGTCTGACGGGCCCCACACAGTCAGCGCACCCATCAATGAAGGGCTGTCCAGGCTGGAGTGCTGGAGCTCCCGGATGAGCTGTTGCACGGGGCCCCAGGTCCCAGGAGGATGTCCAATGTTGGCCAAATAAACATACAACTTTCCTTATAAATACGACACCCCATTTCCTTAGAGACAAACTCCCAGGGTGAAGTAGATTGTAGTGATTATAGTAATCTAATCCATCTAGTCCTACAGCACAATCCAAAAAGTGGTCAGATAACCCTTGCCTTTAAAAAAATGTTTACATCCATTCACATCTAAATAAAAAAGCTGTAAAACAAAATCGTGTACTGTTTTATATTCAGAAACCATATTTTAATGATCTACTTCTGGAAAAGCCGGGAAATGGTTCATCTTCTTCATTCCCCCTGCCTGCAACAAAGAAACACTATTTCTTCTCAATCAATCAGCAGCACTTGCTGATCACATCCTATGTACAAGGCATTGAATTAGACTCTGGGAGGTATGAAGATGAAGCAGACACTTCATTTGTGCTTCTGGAATAAATGATTAAAAGTGAGTACTTGTCCAAAACTTTTGCTTTTAGCCCAGAAAGGACAATACATGATATTTACCCTTCCACTTGAAACAACTAAAAAATCAGACAAATATATATAAAATAATAGTTTTCATGATGTTGGACACGAGGCAGGGAAGGACAGTGATCCCTGAGAGAGGCAAGAAACAAATGAGGATGGTCCTGCGCTTTCCCAGCGGGCTGCCTGGAGAGAGTTTCCAGACTCCAGCTCGCATGTTGGAACCTGGCACACTGCCAGGGCTGAGGAAGGGGAGTTGGGCATCTGGGAAGTCCAAGGCAGCTGGTCTTTCCAGGGCAGGGCACCACTGCAGAGAGGGCTGTGCAGAGAGAGAAGCCACAGATCTTCGGAGGGACCCTCCAGTATCAGTACAGTGTTGATCAATGAACGTTTATGTGGAGCTACCCAAGGCTGGGAGGACCCCATGCAAAGCATTAGAGGGAGCTGTACCAGGAACTCACACAGGGCCAGGAATAGTGCCTGCTCCCACCAGGCAGGATGGAAAAAGACAGAATCCATGGGGCACTGGGGACAGTACGCAGAAGGGCCTTCCCCCAGCGGTGGGGGCAGTTAGTCCTAGACTGCAGCCTGCCCTGGACTCAAATAACAAATCTTAAAGCAAGACCTGAAACATTGAACTATTTCTAAGAATCTTAACTGCCTCTCAGAGAAAAGTTAAAAAAATATTGTAGGGATACAGAAATAATCTAGTATCCAATGAGGTCAAATAGAAATTTTTGACATTGAATAAAAAATCACCATGCCTGTGAAGACAGAAAACTTAACCCCAAATGAGGAGAATAACCACAACTGAATCTGACTTAGAACTGATGTTGATCTTGGAATCAGCAGACAAGAGCATTAGGATAGTTATTATAATTGTATTTTTTATGTTAAAAAAGCTAGAGGAAGAAGGATTAAAAAAGAAAAAAGACTAACATTTGGGTTAAAAAAAACTAAAAAGCATCACTAGGCTTAAGGACAACTATACATGATTTCAACTCTTGTGACATTGCAGGGAGGGTTGGACAGAGTATCTGAACAAATTATGATTGAAAAACATCTGAATTTAATGAAGAGTATAAATCTACCACTCCACAAAACTCAATAAACCCCAAACACACGAAAAATGAAGAAAAGGAATCAAGGCACATCATAATCTAATCTTAAAAGCAGCCAGAGAAGCAATACAAAGGAAAGGCAGGCGCTGAACGAAAGCAGGTTTCTCACTGGGAAGGATACAAGAGGGAACATGAAGGAGCTGCCCCTGTAAAGTGCAGAGCAAAACCCAAACCATCAACCTAGAATTCCATGCCCAGAGAAAATATCCTTCAAAACCGAAGGTGAAATATACAGGTTATCAGGCATATAAAAGTAAGACAGCTCTGGCCAGCAGAATGGCACTGCCAAAAATGGTAAAGAAACATCTTTGAGGCAGAAGGAAAATGACCCAAGGTGGGAAACTGGATCTAGGAACCGAAGAGTAAGAAAACTTTACAGCAATTCTAAGACTTTTTTCCTATGATTTAAATTTCCTTAAAAACAAAAATTACAGGGCTGTGTGGGATTTATAATGTATGTATGAGTAAATTGTTTGGCAAACATAGCATGAAGTCCTGGATGAGAGAAATGGAAGTATACTATCTCATGCTTCTTACAGAATACATGCAGTGATGTAATATCACTTGAAGAAAGAAATAGGTTAAAGACAGATACTATAAACCCCACGGCGATCACTTAAACAATAACAACAACAACAACAACAACACAACAGTAACAACAAAATTGAGCTGAAAAGGAGGGAATCCATCTAATTATCCAGAAGACAGCAAAAAGTGAAAACGGAAATACAGAACTTGGGACAAATAGAAAGCAAATAGTACACAATAGATTTAAACCTAATCATGGCAATAACCCCATTAAGTGCGCGTGACCTAAACTAGCTAATGAAAACGCAGATCCTGTTCAGCGTAGCTGAAGTGCTAGCAAGAGCAATCAGGCAAGAGAAAGAAAGAAAAGGCATCCAAGTGGGAAAAAAAGAAGTTAAACTGTGTCTCTCCATGGATTAGATAATCCTATGCCTAGAAAACCCTAGACTCCACCAAAAGGCTGCTAAAGCTGATAAATGACTTAAGCAAAGTTTTAGGATACAAAACCAATGTACAAAAACCAATAGCATTTCTAAAAACCAGTAACATGCAAGCTGAGAGCCAAATGCAATCCCATTTACAATAGGCACACAAACAGAAAATACCAAAGAAGACATCTAACCAAGAAGGTTTTGTGGTTCTACAAGGAGAACCACAAAACACTGAAGAAAGAAACCACAGTGACACAAACAATGGAGAAATAGTCCATGCTCATGCTTGTGGATTGGAAGAATTAATACCATTTAAATGGCCACACTGCCCAAAGCACTCTACAGACTCGGTGCTATTTCTATCAAACTGGACCTCTATATAAAATACACAAAGTTAACTTTCACCGTTTACAAAAATTAACTCTGATGGATTAAAGATTTAGATGGAAGACCTCAAACTATAAAAATCCTAGAAGAAAACCTAAAAAATACCCTTCTCAACCTGGGGAATACTGCCTGACAAAGAATTTATGGCTAAGTCCCCAAAAGCAATGGCAACAGAACCAAAAACTGACAAAGGGGACATAATCAAACTAAAGAGCTTCTGCACAGCAAAAGAAATTATCTGCTCGGTGCGATGGCTCATGCCTGTAACTCCAGCACTTTGGGAGGCTCTGCCAGGTGGTTCTTCTGAGGTCAGGAGTTCAAGACTGGCCTGGCCAACATGGCAAAACCCTGTCTCTACTAAAAATTTAAAACAATTAGCCAGGTGTGGTGGTGGGCTCCTGTAATCCCAGCTACTTGGGAGGCTGAGGCAGGAGAATGGCTTGAACCCAGGAGGCAGAGGTTGCAGTGAGCCAAGATCATGTACTGCACTCCAGCCTGGGTAACAGTGTAAGACTCTGTCTCAAAAAAAAAAAAAAAGAAAAAAAAAAAAAGAAATCAACAGAGTAAACAGACAACAGGATGGTAGTAAACATTCCCAAACTATTCATCCAACAAAGGTCAACTATCCAGAATCTATGAGGAACTTAATTCCACAAGCAAAATCCAAATAACCTCATTTGAAAATGGACAGACATTAACAAACACTTCTCAAAAGAAGACATAAAAGTGGCCAAGAAACACATGGAAAAATGCTCCACATCACAAATCACCAGAGAAATGAAAATCAAAACCGCAATCAGATACCACCTCATGTCAATCAGAATGGTTATTACTAAAAAGTCAAAAAATCAGAGATGCTGGGGAGGCTGCAGAGTAAAGGGCATCTGTATACACTGTGGGAAGGAGTATAAAGTAGTTCAGTCACTGTGAAGAGAAGTTTGGAGATTTCTCCCCAAAGAAAACGGAGCTACCATTTGGCCCAGCAACCCCCTTACTGGATATATATCCAAAAGAAAATAAATCATTCTACCAAAAAGACACATGTTCGCATGTTCATCTCAGCACTATTCACAATAGCAAAGACGTGGAATCAACACAGGTGCTCATCAATCGTGGATTGGATAAATAAAATGTGGTGTGCATACACCATGGAATACTATGCAGTCATGAAACGGAACACAATCATGTCCTTTGCAGCAACATGGATGCAGCTGGAGGCCATTATCCCAAGCAAATTAACACGGAAACAGAAAACCAAATATTGCATGTTCTCACTGATAAGCGGAAGCTAAACATTGGATACTGGTGGACATAAAGATAGCAACAATAGACACTGGGGAGTCATAGAGGGTGGGAGGGGGCAAGGATTGAAAAACTAACTGTTGGGTACTATGTTCAGTATCTTGGTGATGGTGTCATTCATACCCCAAACCTCAGCATCATGAAATATACCTGGGTAACAAACCTGTACATGTACCCCTGAATCTAAAATAATAGAAAAAAAAAAAGAGAAAAGGCAACTTTCACCTCCTGGGTTCAAGAGATTCTCCTGCTTCAGCCTCCTGAGTAGCTGGTATTACAGGCTCTTGCCACCATGCCCCAGCCAATTTTTTTTTTTTTTTTTGAGACGGAGTCTTGCTCTTGTTACCCAGGAGTGCAATGGCGCGATCTCGGCTCACCGCAACCTCCGCCTCCTGGGTTCAGGCAATTCTCCTGCCTCAGCCTCCTGAGTAGCTGGGATTACAGGCACGCGCCACCGTGCCCAGCTAATTTTTTGTATTTTTAGTAGAGACGGGGTTTCACCATGTTGACCAGGATGGTCTCGATCTCTCAACCTCGTGATCCACCCGTCTCGGCCTCCCAAAGTGCTGGGATTACAGGCTTGAGCCACCGCGCCCGGCCTCCCAGCCAATTTTTTATGTATTTTTAGTAGAGACTGGGTTTCACTATGTTGGCCAAGCTGATCTTGAACTCCTGACCTCGTGATCCCCCTGCCTCGGCCTCCCAAAGTGCTGAGATTACAGGCGTGAGCCATTGCGTCCAGCGAACACATTCTTTTCAAGTTCATATAGAAAATTTATCAAGACAGATTATAGTTCTAACCATATAACAAGTGTCAATACATTTAAAAGGATTCGAACCATAAAATGTTATTTAACCACAATGGGATTAAATGAGAAAACAATAATGAGAGATCTCTGGGAAATCTCTAAATATTTGGGATGAGATGTGGCACATTGAGGGTGGTTGACTGTAGAAAAAAACCTCTAAATATTTGGAAATGAACACTTCTATATACCTCATGGATCGAAGAAAAAAATCAAAAGGGAAATTAGAAATCATTTTGGACTGAATGAAAAGAAATATCAAAATTTGTGGCATACTGCTAAAACAGTGCTTACAGAGAAATCATATCACTAAACATGCATATTAGAAAACAAAGGTTTCAAATAGATGATCTCAGTTTTCACTTTAAAAAAAAAACAGAAGCGAAAGAATAAAAGAGACCCCAAATAAGCAGAAGAAAGGAAATAATAAAGATCACAGCAGGGATCAGTGAAATAGGAAAATGATCATAGAGACAATAAATCAATTTTTTGAGATGGGGTCTTTTTTGTTTCCTAGGCTAGATTTGAACTCCTGGGCTCAAGCCATCTTCCTGACTCAGCCTCCTGTATGTCTGGGACTACAGGTGCATGCCATTACGCCCAGCTAGAGGCTGATTCTTTGAAGTGAGAAGTAAAATTGATAAACCCCTAGTCAGATTGACCATGAAAAAAAGTTACAAATTATCACACCAAGAAGGACAGAGATGACATCACTACTGATTGTACAGATGTTAAAAGGGCACAAACAAAATATGACGAACACATTTATGTCACTAAACCTCACAACTTAGAACAAGGGACAAATTCCTAAAGGATGCAAATGACCAAATCTTACTGAAGAGGAAATAGAAAAACCTTTCCATAAAGAAAATTCCAGGCCCAGACAGCTTCACTGGAGAATTCCATCAAACATCTAAAGATTTTTATTTTAAACTATGATTCTTATTAGGTTGATTTAGTTCTTATTATTTTCATTATCCTTTTTAATTTTGAAGTTGTATCGCCCATCGTAACTACTAGGTACTTGTGTCTTCCTTTCACAGTCTGTTCCCTTCCGGAACCCCAGGGCGGCTTCCGCTCTTCACTGCTGCATGACAGTCATCCCCACGCCCACAGCTGTGATTTGCTCATGACCTCTGCCAGCTCTGGGCTTGGCTGGGGAGCTCCCTCTTAGAGTCCCTCCTGCGGCAGGGCAGCCATCGCCATGGCCAAGTCATCTCCAGGCTTCTTTACATTCTCATCTTGTGGTTGAAGCTGGCTTTCAGCTGGGATTTGAGCTGAACCACTGGCCAGAACATGTGGCCTGGGCTTCCTCAGAACATGGCTGCTGGATCCTAGGCAAGATCCTGAGAGAGCCAGGATGTCTCCTTTACGACCTGGGCTCGGAGAGCGGGTGGCATCACTCTCACTGCATTCTCATATGCGAGTCTCACGTTTAAGGGGAGGGGAACTTTGCTCCGTCTTTTGTTGGAAACCATGTAGAGAAATTCAAAATGTGTTTTAAAGTGACCATGACGTCCCTTAGGGTCTCCCACGGCTGCTGTAACAAAGAATCTCAAACTGGGAATGAAGAGCAATGAGCCAGGAGGTGCCTGGTAGCTGGGTACCTGCACAGGCCCACCTGAACTGCTGGTCTGAGAGCTTCGAGGAGAGAAACAAACTCCGTTGTTTTCAAGCCAGTGTCAGGTCAGCTTGTTCCAGCAGAAAACCCTTTCCTCTCACTGATGCAGACAGCTGACTGGCAAACCACACTTGTTTGGTAAAGGAAGTTTTTGTCATGTATTCTAAAGGGTCCTTCTACCTTTAAGAATTTAAGATTTTGAAGTATTGCCAATATTTTGGAGTATTTGGCAATATTCCAATGAGATTAAGAGGGCAGACTCGAGAGTCAAAATACCAGGATTCTGTCCTGACTCACTTGCTGGGACCTTGGGCAAATTACCTAACTTCTGGGAACCTCAGTTGCCCCATTAGCTGAAATGGTAATAATAGGAGTGCCGCCACATCAGAAGGCTGTTGTGAAAATTGAATGAGAGTATGGAAGCGAAGCGTTTGCACAGCACCTGATACAGAAGCTCTCAGTTGATGTAATTTTATTATTGAATATTGTAGTGTTTTCAATGGCACTCAGAAATGAAACAGCATCACAAAGGGGCCTTTTCAACTCAGGGGGACTTTTGTTCTGGAACAGATTCAGGTGAACAATCACAAACCTTTTAGTGGTTCAAGGAAGAAGGAGTCATGTGACATCACTTTTCAGTAGTTAGTCTAGTAGTGTGTATCCTGTATGTGATTTATAGTTTTTGAACTCAGCCACAGCTGGGTGCTCCTCATGGGACAGCTGACAAAATGAGAGGTCCAGGTGCCCCCCACCAAGGAAGTGGGGCCAAATCCACCTGGTCTGGTCACAAACCATACACTGACCAGGAGGTGGGGTCTCTGGCTGGCGGCTATTTCTGGCCCCCAAGGGATGGGGATGACCTTGGTGATAGGATGGCGGGGAGTGAACGAAGGGCAGGTAGATGCTAGAGTCAGGTGTGTGTGGTTCATGAATGGTGAAAACTGTTTTGCAGCTTCTGGAGTGTTTCCAAGTTGTTATAAAGATGATCTAGAATGTGCACTTTAAAATAGATCTCTTATCTTTTCTACATTTCCCAGAAACATAGGCCGTTACATCTCTAGCATCCTAAATCCTGCTTGGGTGGGTATTGTACCATTGCCAGAGAGGCTTTGTCTGCTTACTTGGACTGAATCCTCTGATCCACCAAAGCTGGACCGGTAGCTGCGTGGAAGGTGCTGGCCACAGAGGCCTCTGCAATGGTTGGGGTGAGCCCTCCCACTCCTTCTTTCTTTTCTCTGCCTTGTTGCAAACAGATGGGCATGGCCAGTCCAAGTAAGTCTGTGGGCATTGGGATAGAAATTGGTGCTTCCAATGTGCTTCTGGAATTTTGAGTTAATGCTACTGTTTGAAGTTGTGTATATTCAAAATCATGGAAGACTCCCTTAAAATATCATATCTCTTGAGTTACAAGGAGACTTCTTACATGAGCCACACGATTTCAGGGTGGGGAGACCCCTTGTCCCCAGTTGAAACCTCCTGGTATTTCAGAAACCATTGGGAAGGTGCCAGACGGAACTCCGTCTTTTGCATCCATGAAGCCTGCAAAATGTACCCCCCCCCCCCATTGCCCCTGTTAGTTGAGCCCAGGAGTGATTACAAGCCAGGGGCAGGGGCTGCACTGGGCAGCAGCTGGCCTCAAAATGACCCCGACAGCTGCCACAAAAGCAGCCTGCCAGGGGTCATCACATTATTTATGCTTAGTTTGGCCCAATTTCCAGTAATGAAAGTTCCATCAGAGCGTGTGCCTGGACATGCTGGGGGTGACATCTGTGTCCCCAGGGGGCTGGGGCGGAGCCGGCTCTGCTCCGGGCTGTGACTCCAGCACAAGCCTCTGCCACAGACCCATCTTGTCCTTAGGTCCGGCTGTGGTGTGGGCTAGCTGAGCCCATCTGCTTAGCTGAGCTCAGTTATCCTGACACCAGAGGGAAGCCTCTGCCCCTGCAGGCCTCCCCCAGAGAGTGAAGAGCCCTACCGGTGGGGATGGGCAGGGTGAGGGAAGGAAGTGGCGCCGAGGACCTGGTATCTAGACACCTGGTTGCATGACCCCGTGGCCCCCACTCCAGCAAGGCTAGGGTTGCAGCCATTGGTTCTAGTGGAGCTCCTCTAAGGTTTCATTTTCTCTTCTTGTTGTTATTTTTGGAGAACTCTCTCCTTCCCCAGTCACAGTTAGAAGGCCCCTTTCTCTGGGAGCCATCAGGGTGGCCTCGTTTCTTTGCTTCCATGGCAGCCTATGGGTCTCCCATCTGGCCCTGTGTGTCTGTCCCCCTCAGTGGGTTGGTGAGAACAGGGTCCTGGTCAGCTGTGCAGCAGACCTAGCAGCTGGCAGCATGGGCACGTGGTTCACATTAGTTCCTTAAGCTTTTCTTCCTCCTTTGAGATCCTGCCTTCATATCTCCCTATGTCTACCTCCAGGCTGCCCACCTTCTCCTCTTCCTTCTCTGTGTCCCACACCCCCTTGCTTAAGCTCTGCTCTCTGTTCTCATTCTGGGGGACGCCTATGCTGATGCCATCCTTCCATTGTCCCACCCTGGCCAAGAGACATGGAGAGTGCTTCCCTGCACGACATGGTGGCCCCAATGCTCCACGTGCATGACAGCATTCAGAGTCAAGGATGCTTCCATCCTTGTCAAGGATCCTTGTCAAGGATCCTCACCCTGCTCCATGACAGAAGGCAGACAATCACCAAATAATAAAAGCATGGCTATAGGACAATAGTAGGTATACGTGAGAGTCCTGGAAACTGGGAGAGGGAGTTTTCCTGCTGGAGTGTGGAAGGAGGGGGTGTCAGGCAGAGAAGCTTCACTGCCCAGGCAGGAGTGGAGTTGGGTCATGAAACAGTAGAATTGCACCAGGGGTGTTTTGGGGCTGGGGGTGGCAGGTGTCACAGCTGGTGTCCTGTTACCCACTGCAGTGGGCCTCCAGCTGGAGTCTGTATCAGAAGACCCTGCAGAGTTTCTAGAACACAGATCGCTGGGTCCCAGGGTTCAGGTGGTCGAGTGGGGCTAAGAATGTGCATTTCTAGGGAGTTCCCAGGTGAGGGGACCATACTTCGAGAACAACTGTTCTATGTGAACCCAAGCCCAATGCAGTACTAGAGCTGAGAGCTACTAGGGAGCTGGTCCCCAACTGTGCTCCACAGCATCCTCCTTTTATGGTCCCCAACAAAGGGTTTTGTAGTCAAATGTTCGATACTTGTGGTGTGTCCAAACTCTTGGAGATTCAAAGCATGCTTGGATGTAATGGAAGCCTTGGTAAGTCCTGCAGTAATGAATCAGACTTCTTTCAATCCAGCATTTTCCAGATCTATTTAAAAAGGAAACACTCTTCGGCTTCATCCCTTCTGCCCTGGCACGAGGCTTTGCCAGGCATCAGCATGAGAAGCTGCTCCAATGCTGCATCTGCCCTCTGCCCCCTTGTGGCTGCTGCAGCCTGCAGGAGAGGCCAGCCTTCCTCACTCCTGCATTCCCACCCCAGGCTTTGTGAACTTGTGTTTGCATGAGCTGTGGGCCATCCCTCGCCCAATGCCTTAGGCATCTTCCACACTCTTCCCCACTCCCTTCTGTGGCTTTGTCTCTGGGGCTCTGGGACACTCCTATCCGGGGTACACATGAAGAGGGAGAGCACCTGATGTCTGGCAAGGTTGGGAGATGCCCCACCAGACTATGGGCTTCCAGAGGTCAGAACCCAGTTCACTGCTCGATCTCCGGCCCCAGCTCACTGTCTTGCACACAGTAGGTGCTCAGCTAATGCTTGTGGCAGAGGTTGAACTGCATTGACTCAGCCTGTCCTTTCTTACGAATACACGAGAGCTGGCCCTTAGCGAAAACCAGCGAGGACTGCTCAGGGGCACACAGTGCTCCTGGGATGTGTGCAGAGCTCAGCTGGGGCAGACACTCTCAGATATCAAGTCTGCCCAGTACTCTTACATTCTGGAAGCAGGGGAGAGCTGTGGCCTTGGAAGCTGTGACCTTGGGAGGGGCTGAGGCCATGCAGGAGCTGCAATTCAGTGGACGTTGAACTTTTTCAGAGGCTGGCTCTCAGCAGGCTCCTGGACACATGATCTCTGCAGACTCCCTGAGCTTCTGGGTTATGAGGGATGGGTCCCAGATGAGGCTGCATTCTGGAGGGCAACTGTGTCTCTGTACTGCTGGCCAGTGGGGCATGGAGCAGACCAGTGGCCAGCTCCCAACACTGGGCATGCTGTGCTGTGACAGCTGGAGAGGCCCAGGTCTCCCACCAGGCTGACATGCTCTGTGTTGCGACAGCAGCACACAACCGTCACCAGCTGGGGAATAGGTCACGGGACTGGTCCTGTGACCCGGAGGGGATGGAGATTGTGGCAGGTGGAGCATCATTGCTTCCTTTTAGGGTGGCTCGGAGGAAGGAGAGGCTTCTGCCTGGGGCCTTCAGTCTTGCCTGCTGTCCACAACCTGCCGCCAGAGTGACCACTTCTCCTGGGCCAGAGTTTGTGGGTGAAATGACGAAGTCCAGGCCTCTCGCCACTAAAGAGCTCACTGCAAAATGCTGGGTGAAAAATTCAGTGTACATTTCAAGGAATCCCTAGATGATGTGACCTATTTCTGTGGAATTTTGAGAAGAGGTTTCATCTGGGATAGTCTACATATATTAATAGTTTGGGAATTAGCACGTTTGGTCATGTCTGTGTAAGAGTGGCCTGCTGAGCAGTGTCCTAACAATGCTGGGACCACTTTTATCAGCTGTCCCCCTCCTGTCACCAGGTGCTGGAGTGAGCAGTAACCATTGGGGAGGGCAGTGGGTCTCTGCACGGCGCTCCATACTGGTTATGGAGGGAAATGTCCATATACATTTTCTGACATAAATGGAGTGAGGAAGTCTTGTCACACTGCATATTTATGACATATGTTGGAGAAAATACTCTATCTCCTTCCTTGCTAGAATTCATTCTGCTTACCCACTCTCTTATTTAGAGAGTGCCTGGCAGCAGCTGAGAGCCTGACGCAGTGCTGCTGTGGCAGGTCCAACCCTGCCGTGGCCCAGCAGGTCCCTCTCCTTGCCAAATCCGCCTCTTTCCGTCCTTCCTCTTTCCCTTTCCTGGATCTGGCCTGTCATTTGCTAGTGGTCCCAGATCCTTGAAGCAGGGATCCTTGTCTCTTTGTACAGAAGGGATTCATTCCCAGCTGCAGTGAGGCAGGCACTGTCCTTGCTCACCAGCCCCCTTCTCCTGGGGACAGTGTATGAGACGATCCGGGACTCTGAGTGACTCAAAGGCCTAGCAGGACAGCCTTGTGATGAAGGCTGTGACCATCACTATCCAGGAGCAGAAAAGGGCAGGAAGCACCACCCGTGATCCAAGACTCTCCCCTTAGGGCATATTGTCCCTAGGTGGCCTCCTGGTGGCCTCTGGGTAGGTCCTGAAGGGTGGGGCAGGGTGATGCTCAAAGCCAGTGGCCAGCAGGAGCATAGGCAAGCTGGGGAACAGTAGAGGTAGATGGAGCTTAGAGAGCATGGGGGAGCTGCCCCGGTACAGGGCACCTGCTCCAACAGGGTTGTCATCCTCTTCCTCATTGAACTTAGCTCCTGTTGCATCCTAAAGCAAGGCAGGGGCCAGGACGCACACGCGTACATGAGAAAGGTGAGCCTCTCCAGGTAGGATGGCTGCTTAAATCAGTTATCCTGGGGAAAAGCAACAGCGGTGGGATCCAGCCTGAGAAGACAAGCGGGAAGGCCGGGTGGAGCTGTCTGGTCCAGAGTGAATCGAGAGTGAACAGAGCAGCCCACTGTCTGCTCAGTCACAAACTATTGCTTGCTGTAGACTCTTCAGTAAAATGGAAATGCACCATCCAGGCTCTCTTCTGGGCTGTTTTTTTTTTTTTTAATTAATATTACAGTTTAATGTGGATTTGGGGTGAACTAATAAAAATTTCCCAGCTATTCAAAATATCAGGGAAGGGTGTGAATATATATACTCAACAACTCTTAATAAGCAAGAGCCCAGGTTTGCTGCTGAGTTTGCTCCAGTGCTAACAGAGCATGTACTCTGGTGACCGCAGCCACCCTGCTCCAATGACCTCTGACATCTTCCTACAAACACTCTCTGATTCCAAAGGGCAGAATAGCGACTTTAGGCTGGAGAAATCTGAGACACCACCTCGGTCAAATGATCATCACTCCATGGCAACCAGTAGCCAGAGGACACCCATGACAATCAAGAATCAGAGACAAGTGAAAACATGTGATCCTGATACAACACGCCCAGAAGGACACAGCATCACCACTGTGATGGCCCCATTAATGGTTCATCACCTGAATGGAATCAGGAGGAAACAGCAGCTAAGCCCCAGCAGGGTAGGGGGTGGAGGCAGAAAGGAGTCTGTGACATTAACGGGCCCGAACTCTTAAAAACATGTCAATGCCATGAAATGTTACTGTCATAAAGCAAGACTCAGGAACAATTTTGGATTCAGGGAGATGACAGGGATGTGATTACTGAATGGGCTTGTGACCCTGGGCTTTCTTTTGCTGCAGAGGATGTCATTGAAACAACTGATAAAATCTCAGTATGGTCTGTAGATTAGTTAATTACATCAATATTAATTTCCTGAATTTCATTATTTTATTTTGGTTTGCAGATTTAGGATAATATTCTTGTTTTTAGGAAATATACATTGAAGTATCTAGTGGTAAAGAGGCATCATGTCTGTATCTTACTCTCAAATGGTTTAGGAAATAATATATATACTTGAAGGAGAGAGAAAAGGCTGAAACAAATATAGTAAAATGGGGGAATTTGGGGAAGGGTAAGTGGGAATATTTTTACTATTTCTATAATTTTTCTATATTTGAAGTTTGTCAAAATGACAAATTTTTAAAAGGTCTCCAAAATACACAGGCTTAAGACAGAATATTGTGTCTTGTCTACTGTACACAAGAGAGTGTATGGGCTAGCAAGGAGGCTCGGCTCCACACAGCCATGCAGGACCCCAGGCCCTTTCCTCTGTGACTGCATGATTGAATCACAACAGCAAAGTGGAGAAGGAAGCTAGTTGGTAGGCAAACAACTTCTGCTAGAGCAAGGGATGTAGAGGAACTGGGGCCCAAGACCACCCCATGCAGCAAGAGAGACTGGGAGTGCAGTCTCTAGCTGGAACTCCCTATGCAAAGTCAAAATGCCATTACTGTGGATCAGCAGAGAGCAGAGCCAAGGGCTCATGTGCAGTCTGTCCCCTCCTGCTGTTCTCAGATTCAGAGGTAATCTGAAGAGTGGCCACGACCATTACGAGCCCCAAGGTTCTGCATCTAGTCTATATTTCTCACATCTTCCCTTGCCTGACAGTGGCTTTCCCGGTGGCCTCACACCATCCTGCCCCTTACATTCTGAAATAGTGCCTCCCATCTACCCTATACCTTGCACCTTTTGGTGAACGAATGATCACACACTTGTGTGCACACATTCATTACCCTGGGATCTTGTTAAAAGGCAGATTCAGATTCCATGAGGCTAATTAGCTCCCAGGGAAGCTGAGGCTGCTGGCCCTGGATGGGTCCATGGGCATCCTCAGGGTATGCCTGCGTGCTTTGGAGACGAAGGATCTGCATCTGCTGTTCCTTCTGAGAGGGTAATGTGGGCAGTGTTGGGTGCTTGGGAAACGCACCAGCAAGTGGGCTTCACCTTGTTTGGGATTGCTGTCATGCCACATGTGGGATTTCACCTGTGGCAGGCTCTTCATGTCAGGGGTTGCTGAAAAGATTGGGAAATTAGACAGGGTTTCAGAGGAAGTCACCTTGTAGGTCCCTCCCAAGTTTAAATTTGTCTGTGGGTTTGTGAGTAACTAAAAACTAACCTGTATACTTCACATCATGTGGCTGATAAGAATTCAGAATCCCAGACCATAGGAGAGTCAGAGCATTCCTGATTTTGTAAGAAAAGCAGGGTGCACACCCTGTCAAGCACAGCTGAGTTACACGAGAGGCTGTGCCCCAGGGTAACTTTTCGGCTGTGAGCCAATGTCCTGCCCATGGTGTGGCCCGATGAACATGAGGCGGGAGGTCTGGCACATGCTAACTAGAATCCCAGCTCTATCATTGGCTCTGTGACCTGGGGCACGGTGTTAATCTCCCTGAAACTGAGTGCTCCCATCTGTGAAGTGGGCATGGACATTACAGCTGACACATGAAGGCTCCCTGAAGGTTGGGTCTGTTCTCCTCTCCCTGAAGGTTGGGTGGTGACGGTTGGCATTGCCCATGACTACCAAACTGCACCATCCTCTGAGCCAGCCTGGCTTCTCAGGGGCTGCCCAGCAGTGGCACAGTGGGGTCCGAGCCCACTGCCACCAGGGTCTGTTGCTTCTGGATGTTAACCTTAATGTGTGATGAGAGCCCATGGGCTCACCAGAAACACGCTCAAGGGGCAGTGCTTGCAGGCCTGGAGGGTTTAGACCAGCAGGAGTGTAGATGCTTTTTAGGGCTGGAAGCAATATTCCTTTTGACCACAAGATGTCACCCTGCAACCATGGTATCATGACAGGCACTGCAGGATGCACTGTTCCTAAGGAGAACCAAAAATGGTTTTGAAACCTTTTCATCTGGATGCTCGTCTTGTCCTTGGTGGGCAAATGGTTTGTTCTAAAGGCTTAAGAAAAGGTTTCACAGTGAAGTTCACCTGTTCCCTCTTGCTTCTGAGAGGAGTTCTGAACACCCGGCTTTGACACCTCCTGGCTGTGTGACCTTGAGCAAGTTGTTCAGCCTCTCTGTGCCCAAGATTCCTCATGCCTAAAATGGTGATAAGAACACCTACATAAAGAGTTTGTTATGAGAATTAGATGATGTTTTCAAAGTGCTTGGAACAGTGCCTGGTGCACAGCAAGTCCTGGAAAAATCTGGTAAATAAAATGGTAACAATACTATTAATAACAGTGTACTCAAGGAGGGCCCCACCCTTCTCAAACAGACGAAATCCAAACACTGAGAAATTAAATCATGCCTTAGCGTCTCAAACAGAGGTTGGGTACATGACAGGTTTGCAAATTTTAGAATTCCTTGCTGTGTTTTGTAGACAATGGAAACAAATTTCATAATTTATTTTTGTAATTCATTTCTGGAAAATAGACATTTTCACCAAGAAGGGAGTGAAAGATGATTTCTTCCATTGCTGCTTGCCCTGGCATGCGCAGAGGATTCCCCAAGGGTCCGGGGGAACCGCATGTCTATGGAAAGGTGCCGCCCAGGGTGCTTGTTCCTGACAAGGCTGCTGGCCTTCTTTCCTGTCTTCGGCATGTTGCCAGCATGTTCCCTCCCAGTCAGGCCAGAGTTAACCTCTGAGTGCAGTTATGACGATTTTCACTTAGTCACAGGAGCAGACTGGCATCAGATGGCAAGAGGAGGCGTGCAGGAATCAAAGGTCACAGTCGGGGAGCTCCCTCTCAGGAGCAAAGCCCCGCAGACGTCTGGTCTGGCTTCTGGATCTGTGACCGTACAGTCAAAGATCACTCTGCACAATAACCTCCTCAGCAATCAGGCCGAGGATGTCAAACCCTGAAGTTACTCCATTTGAAAGTCTTAGATGTTTGTATTAAGATGGAACTGCAGAATGTTTAATTGCAGAAAAACTTAGTAAAGAAAATTAAAAATCACCTACAATCTCATCACTCCAAGATATAATCACCATTTTCTACTTTGTGATTTTTTTCAGTGATAGTCGTGTACGCTGAAAGTTTTTGCAGAATTAGAATCGCACAATTTCATATTTTGCTTTTTTCATATTACATCATGCCAGGAACTACTCTTCAGAACCCCTTTTTATAGACGCATAGTGTTTCATTTATGGGTACACATGATTTAGCACTAGCCTCCTAAACGGTTTCTAACTTTTCATTACTTTAAGAAACACGGCAATAAATATTTTCTTGTTATATACATTTTTGAATGGCTTTTTTCAGAGAGCTTAACTTATGAGCATTTAATGGGTCAACAAGCATGAATTCTTTTTACCTTACACTTTAAATCATCTGCTAACTTTTTGCTCAAGGTCAAAGTCAACAAGCAGCTAAGCCCAGCTTTGAGTTCTGCTCCACAAAGTCCAAACTGCAATGTCATAGTGCCTTCTGGAGGTTGTTAATACCTTTCAGTTTCTGGAACATAAAAGAAGGAAAGCTTTACTTTGGAAGTTCTATGGTGCCTTTACTCTATTATATGCTACATGTTAACATTTTCAAAACTCTGTTAGAAAAGAAACTTTACTGCCAACCCTAGTGCCTGCAAATGCCACGCAGGGCCTACACGTGCCAGCAGAGCCTAATGTGACATTTGGGACATGCGTATGGTGACAGAAGGGATGTGTGCCATCAACTCTCCCCTACATGAATGAGCAAGTCAGACCTGAATTTCTAAGTCTTTTGGGACACTGTCTACCAAACTAAACCCATCTGTGGGCCAAATGGTTGACCAGGAGCAACCTTCTAAGACCCTGGTGAAGTTCATGAGGGGTAAAGGGCACTGTTTTTATTTCCTACGTTGGGAAACCCAGGTTCAGAAGACTTGGGTGCTCAGTCAAGCTGGGAAGACTGCACATCTGTGGCTTCTCAGGGGTTTTCAGCGACAGTGTGGGCTGGTGACTGTTGCTACCTAGGACTGTGACAGGTGCCATGAATCATTTCTTACTGTTGATGGTAAAAGGAACAAATGCATAAATAATGTATCCTCCCCCCCTCCCCAGTTACTTTGAAGGACTTCCCTGGGGTAATGTTAACCTCTCTCATGCTATGTAAGTGCTCACCCAAGAATAATTGCTCCTTCCAGAAAGTCTTTCCATAGGATGACTGACCAGAAATGTCCAGCTTTTGCTAGGTGTGTGTGTGGGAGGTGTCTTCCTTTCTCAGCTTCCTGTTCCTTGTTTCAGTTGTCATCTGAAGCCTTCCTGTGTGCAGATCCGCGCTTCACCCTGGGTAAGGAGGAGGGCGGTGCTGATGAGGGCCGATGCAATGGTGCCCTTCAGATGCTGGAAGGCATCTGAGATGCCCCTGCTGGGTTTTAAGTAATAGTTTTTATGTGTCTGCATGAAAACTTGGTTTCTTTTTTGAGTTAATGATTGACACTGACTTACTGCTGCCCCCTATCATTCAAGAGGTTTTTGGACCAAAGAAAACCCAACACAGGACCCCAGGGAGACTTGTTCTGGCTGGAGAAGGGGCTGGATGAGGGGAACAGTAAGGGCAACATGAGACCGTTTGGAAAGGGGCCAGCCCAGAGTGCTCCAAGAGCCCGCTGCTGACGTAGGACACTGTCCTGCACAAGCTGAGACACAAATGGTGCTTAACGTTTTTGGCTTCATCTTTAGGAACTTGGCCCCTTTATTCTGTGCTTCCAAGTTCAGTTTCTTGATTGCAAGCACAAATGTCTGCAGGCAACAGGAAGGTGATGCAAATGAACAAAGCAGCCGGGTGTCCTCAGCTGGCCTCTGGTGGGGACTGTGGTGAAAGGGAGAGCAGTGCCCAGTGCGAGATCCCAGTGCCCCAGACCCCTGCTGAAGGTTACCAAGGTGGGGAGGGGACTCTAGGCACATGATGGCCAAATCTTCCCATTTTCCAACAGAAGCTAGAAATCCAGGTGTTTATATGAATGCAGCTAACTTGGAAAGGTGGCAGTGAATTTGACTTTGCCTAAGATACCTCATAGGCCAAAGAAATCCTACCCGCAGTCTGCATGGGGCTAGTGTGCGGCTAGCTTGCATCCCACAGCCTCTGGCGGAGCTGTAGTGGCTTCTGGCACATTGCTTGGATAGGATAAGGGCATATGCCTGCTAGTTAATGACATATAAGTAACTTGTGAAAATACAGTAAGAAATGTCTCATAAAGCTTAGTGCTTAAAGCTCACCCTCCTTCTGTACCCAAATGAAAGTTATCAGCCCATCAATGACCTAGTTAAGCCATGAAAGAGTGACAAGCACATTCCAGATAATGTGTTAATAAAAACATTTCAACTATAAACATTTCCAAAAAGGTTTTAAAACAGAGCACCTCTGAGGATTTCCCTTTAAGTAAGTCACCATCATCTGCATTATAGAGGCTTAGGGGAAGGTTTAGGGGTGCAGTCACAGGAACTCAGGACATCTCAGCCACCTGTGACTTGAAGCACAGAGCAGGCCAAGTCCCTTGCTGCGTGCAGTTTGGGAGAGCTGTGGCCACAAAGCTGTGTAGTGGGACAGTCTGCATCATCAAACTTCTAGTGAGCATTGCCTGCTCCCCAACAGGGGGGCATCCCAGGCCCAGAAGCTTCAGCATGTGTCTGAACTGAAGGTTGGTGGTGGGTCTGCTGGAAGGCCAACTTTGCCTGCAGACAAAATGGTTCTTCTCTAATTGAGATGGGGGCTTTGGGGCCATTGGGACTGACCTAATAAAGCAAAGTGAGGCTGTATCATAAGTCGAAAAGGCAGTTTCCTGAAATTGAATACCTTAAAAATGTGAGCAGAGTAGAACAGCCCCAGGGGTTGTCAATCATCCCTCTTGGTCCAGGCTGGCTCAGGAGGGACGGGAAATGCACCCACCCCCAACCCAAATCCAGGAGTATCCAGTAGTGGCTTTCCTCTGGGACGAGGGGCTGAGGCGTCAGGTCTAGCCCTTGTTTTCTCTTGCCTGGCATGTGGGCAGAGTTCTAGTGTTATGAATTGGAGGGGTGGGGTGCCAGCATGTTAAGTAAATCTTATTTCCAGCATTGCCTGGGGACCTGGAACTAATACATTTAAGAATCTTCCCATTTTCCTGGGAACAGAGGTACATATTAAACTATGTTTAATAGTTGTAAGAGTAATACCTGTATTCTAATCACTTAAAATTAACATATTTTATCTAATCAAGGCATGTAGTCATTTTATACACCAAGAAAGAAAGAAAAAAAATTAGCGAAGAAACGTAGCAAAATGCCGCCTGTCCCCGCTCCCCCTTACTCCCGCCCCAACTCGCCGTCCTTACGAGACACCTTCTGGAGTTCAGAAACGCTACAGCAAGCTCTTGCTTTTTAAAATCCTGGAAGCGAGGGGCTTTTGCAGCTCTCCTCCGCGGGGAAGCCGCTGGGAGGCGCAAGAAGCCAGCTTCTCACTTTGGCAAAAGTGCCTGCCCCCAAGCGCAGAATGAAAACTTCCCCGCAAGTTCAGAAGTACTTTGTACATTAACCACCCACCTGAGAAAGCCTGAATGAAAGGAACAAAGCCTCGCCGTTGTTTACTTTCCCATTATCGCCCTAGTCTTGCTGCAGGGCCAGGGTTTCCATCGAATCCGCCCGGCCCGCCATTCTCCCAGCCAGTTTCCCAGGCCTCACCCCAAAAAGGGGAGCAATGAGGTGACCCCTGGAGCGCCCATCCACGTAGCTCAGAAAGGTACAGACACCAAAAGTGCTGCGCTCAGTGGGTGAACCCTCTGAAAGTGCCAGCGTGTATGGTCAAGCGACAGCAACCTCTAGCCTGTTAAACTCTCCCAAGATTTCTTCCAGACTTACTCTATTGCCGGAAAAAAAAGAATTTTTACATATGCGTATTTAAGTAATTAAAGTATTTCAGCACAGCGTAAGACAAACAGGCTCTTACTCCATCAGCACTGGATGGGAATCTCCTTTCGCCCTCTACTCCCCGCAGTTACTTTGGATGCGATTTGCGGCCCTTAATCGGGTTCCTGTTAATGTTGGACAGGGCTCAGTGGGCCTGGCCGGGCAGCTCCGTGTCCGCCCCCCACCCACCGCTCTTCTCCCGCGCCAGGCCAACGGAAGGGTGTGTGTGTTGGGGAGAGGGGAGGAGAAAAGGGGTTTTAGGATCTTTCGAGCTTGCCTGTAGATGGCGCCCCGGGAAAGAGATTCTGGCCGCGGGGTTCCGGCCAGAGGGCGTCCAGCCTTGTAGACCGCGCACCAGCTCCCAGTCCTTCCCAACTAGCGCGACTGCTGGGCACCCGTGCGAGAAACGGGTGGAAGGGAATTACATGTAGCAGGGCCAATACGGGGGCGCGCACTCAGGGACCACGGAGTGGCACGCAGCCTCGACCCCACGCGCCGGGCAGCCCGGCGACCCCCACGCGCGGCGGGGGCCTGCCCGCCCCACCAGGCAGCAGGTGGACAGTGTTGCTATGAAGAGAAAGCCTGGATTGTCCCTACTGCAAACCGCCACACGCCAGACCTCTGCTATTGTGCGCCCTCCATAGAAATGCAAACGAGCGGCGTGCGCCGGCCGCAATCTGCTCGCCCCCGCCCGCCCCCCTCTCCGGCGCCCAGCGGTGCTCGGCCAAGGGCGGGGAGGTGGGGTAGGAGCTTCCAGCGACAACTCAATGTATACATTGAGTGTGCGTGGGAGGCATCGTCGGCGCTCTCCGGACGCTAGTGGTCAGCTGCAAGGGGCTGTGCCCACTGCCTTTTGCAAGCCCCTAACTGGCACTGCTTTTACCTTAATTTCCGGCTCCAATGCAACAGTTTCATAAACTTCAAATTAAAGGAAAGAAACAAATAGAAAGGTAGCAATAAAAATAAATGCCAAAAAAATTCCTTTTGATTCTATAAAGGTGCTTTTCGCAAATTGCAGCAACCTATTAGCAAACAAGGTTTTTGTGGGTTGGTTTTTTTTTTTTTTTTCTTTTTCCTTTTAAGGACTTCAAAAAAAAAAAAAAAAAGGCGAGATGAAATCTGCAGGCTCTAGTCTGCCTGGTAACACCCCAACAAAAGCGGCAGATTTGAGGCATTGTCATCCCCCGCACCCCTCCCCACGTGGCCTTCTGGCACGAGCCGCCGGCCCGCCGCCTCATTTACATCAGAAAGCGGGTGCCGGCCAATAGGCGCACAGCCTCGCGCCAGCTGGCGGCGCAGCACCCTCCAGCCTATATAAGGGCGCGCGGCGTAGCAGGGGCGCAGTCGCTAGTGGTAGATGAGCCGAGCCGAGATCTAACTCACCGTGTGTTCTCCCGTGCCCCCTCCGCGCTCTCCGCTTGTGGATAACTTGCTGCTGGTCGATCGCGCTATGACTCTGGAAGAAGTCCGTGGCCAGGACACAGTTCCGGAAAGCACAGCCAGGTGGGTCTCAGGGCTGGGAGAAAGCGGCTGGTCGGTCGGCGGCCTTCAGGGCCCTCCAGGGTGGGAGTAGGAGCCTGGGGTATCGGCGTAGGAGCCGAGCGCTGGGGTATCGGCGGCAGATCCAGGTTGGAGAGGTTGGGTGCGGGCGCCGAGCCGGGTCTGGAGTGTAGTTGGAGTGCCACGGGTGCGTCCGGGTGCGTCCGGGTGACCGGGGCTGGGGGCTCCTACCCCGACCGGCTCCGGCTCACTGTGCTGGCTCCTCCGCAGGATGCAGGGTGCCGGGAAAGCGCTGCACGAGTTGCTGCTGTCGGCCCAGCGCCAGGGCTGCCTCACTGCCGGCGTCTACGAGTCAGCCAAAGTCCTGAACGTGTAAGTGTAGACACTGCCAAGGCTGGGATACCGGGGCGGGGGTGAATGACTAGGAGACGGGCGGATGGGAGGGGTGGCGGCGGGAGACCTCTGCTCGCGGTTTCTGACCTTGGTCCCCACCTTGCTGCCCTCGCAGGGACCCCGACAATGTGACCTTCTGTGTGCTGGCTGCGGATGAGGAGGACGAGGGCGACATCGCGCTGCAGATCCATTTTACGCTGATCCAGGCGTTCTGCTGCGAGAACGACATCGACATCGTGCGCGTGGGCGATGTGCAGCGGCTGGCGGCTATCGTGGGCGCCGGCGAGGAGGCGGGCGCGCCGGGCGACCTGCACTGCATCCTCATTTCGGTGAGTAGAGTCCCGTCCCGTCCCCGCCCGGGTGTCGTTCCCGCCTCGGCCGGCTGCCAGCCAGGCTGACCCTGCTCTCTCTCCGCAGAACCCCAATGAGGACGCCTGGAAGGACCCCGCTTTGGAGAAGCTCAGCCTGTTTTGCGAGGAGAGCCGCAGCGTTAACGACTGGGTGCCCAGCATCACCCTCCCCGAGTGACGGCCCGGTGGGGACCTTGGTCTGATCGACGTGGTGACGCCCCGGGGCGCCTAGAGCGCGGCTGGCTCTGTGGAGGGGCCCTCGGAGGGTGCCCGAGTGCGGCGTGGAGACTGGCAGGCGGGGGGGGGCGCCTGGAGAGCGAGGAGGTGCGGCCTCCCGAGGAGGGGCCCAGCAGCGGCTGGGCCAGGCTGGCCCGAGCTGAGGACTCTGCAAGTGCATGGAGCGGGCTGCTCGCCCAGGAAGGCCTAGGCTGGGACGTTGGCTGCAGGGCCGGGAAGGACAGACTGGCCGGGCAGGCGTGACTCAGCAGCCTGCGCTCGCAGGAAGGAGCGGCGCCCTGGACTTGGTACAGTTGCAGGAGCGTGAAGGACTTAGCCGACTGCGCTGCTTTTTCAAAAACGGATCCGGGCAATGCTTCGTTTTCTAAAGGATGCTGCTGTTGAAGCTTTGAATTTACAATAAACTCTTTGAAACAAACTTATGCTCTTTATTGAGGGTAGGGGATCTTTGTGTCGGGGGAGGTGGTGAGCAGGGTTTCAGAGGATTGCTGGAACTTCGTGGAACTAATGGCACCTGTTCCGTCTTCCTGTCGGCAAGA
Source organism: Callithrix jacchus (assembly GCF_049354715.1). Lineage (NCBI taxonomy): Eukaryota > Metazoa > Chordata > Mammalia > Primates > Cebidae > Callithrix > Callithrix jacchus. The sequence continues at coordinate 73,445,008 of NC_133502.1, forward strand.
ATGACAGGCTCGTCGGCGCTGGCAGAGGAAGGGCATGCTGCCCACTGCTAGGGTAGAGCTTGGGCCCAGCTCCTACTTTTCTCCTTTTAGGTAGATTCTAAACTTGCAAAACAGGAGCGTATTTTAGATAAGACATCAGTGCAGCAACTAAAGCCTCGCCTTCCAAAGCGATAACAGTGACCTCTGCCTCCCCTCCCCCTCCCTCGGTCCCCCTCCCCCTCCCTCCCACAGCTGCTTATCTGAACAGCTTGCTGGAGGCCGCAGGCTTTCCTGCACAATGAGCATTGCCTTCTGCAGACCCTGCCCTTTGTGGTCCCTGAGGACGGTGGCAGGCTGCTCCTGCTCTTGGGGACTTTTTCCTGTTAAATGCTCTGACACAAAGCAATGCTACAAAGGTATTAATACCAAATATGACATTGATGACTGCATTTAAGTATGAGTCATTACTTTGTCGTGGCTGTGATAGAACTTGGAAGATCTGAGAAAAAATTGGAAGGCAGCATCTATATAAATAGGCATGAGCAATTCTGAGGGGGCCTGGCATCTGCCATCTACTATTTTGAATGTCCTCTGCCCACATCTGAGTTATAAGGATTGCTGCTATTCACAATTCCACTTAAAGACTCACAGGAAAGAAAAAATGAAATATTTTACGCCAAGACTTTCTTTAGAAGGATCTAGGGGCAAATCTCCTGATGGAATCAATCTTTTTGTTAGACCAATATGACTTGAGTTCATTCCGTGCCTGACTAGCCGCTTTCAGCAGGAGAAATACATGTGGGCTGTTGTGCTGTCAGCTCGGCTGCCAAGCAGGCTGAGCCTTCTGGGCAAAGGAGGTGTGGTGTGCCGTCTTCACTCCTTGGGGTGGCTGATTTACCTCATGAAGTGCCGCTGCCTCAAATTCTCTCCAAATTAGGAGCATTCTTGAGGTAGCAGGAAAACTTGACTGAATTACTTTTCTTGTAATGAAAGTATCCATGTATCAGCTCTTAAAAGCATCTACTCCTCAATGAGACGGAAGCCCAGATAAAAAACTCAGTTGTGTTTGTGCCCAATTTTCATTACTATTTTACCTATTTGCTGCTTGAATCTCAAAGTTTTCTTATTGAGGTAGAGTCTTGGGCTGGGCCTGTCTAACAGTCTGTATTCTGGCAAAATGACCAGAACATGCCATTATAAACACAAAGTGGACATGATTAAAATGGACCCTTAAATTAGTAAATTCAGCAGAACATTGCGCAGAGCAGGTAGGCAGACCCTCCTGCTGGCCAAGCGACCCTTGTAGAACATGAGGTTGGCAGCCCTTGGCTTTTTGATCAGAGCTTGCTGTGAGGCCACTTGTTGGAGTCTCAAGGGCTAGGAGAATTTGCAGGGGAAGAAATGCATGGTGGGACACAGCGCCGTGCCCAAAAGTGCTAAACTTTTTTTTTTTTTTTCGGATGAACAGGTGTTTAATGCTATTAACATGAACTAATACAGAGAGCAGATAATAAAATATCCAGTGTTTACAAACATGTAATTGCATTTAATGCTTCCAACAACCCTATATGTGATAATGCATATATAAGCCCTTGGTACATGGTCATTATTACTACAAGTATGTTGAGGTGACCATAAAGACAAGTGCAATGCCTCGCATCTAGAAAACACTGCATGAATGTTCATGATGATAATACTTAAAAGCTAATGAAGACATTTGTTCGAGACCACAGAACTCTAAGTGAATGGGTGGATTTTGGACCAGCAGTCTGGTTTCAGGACCAGCACATTGCTGCCACAAAATTCCAGGTACTGGAGCCCTTCCGGCAGGCTTATTTTGGAAAGAAGGCTATTTTCATTAGATAACTTGCTACCTTATCGACTGCAGAAAAATTGTAAGATACATAAACATTAAAGAAATAAGTTAGAGGTGCCCGTAACAGACTGTCAGCAAATTTTGATGTATTAATATTTCCTTCTGAACATTTGTTTTTCCTCTTACTTTCCTATAACATACATCAACACACCCCACAGTTTTTAAGGAGCTACATTTGGCTCAATCTGCTTTGGATTTTGTTGGCTTCTCCTTTTCATTACCATGCTATTACAGCCCCCATATATCCACATGACCTTGTAGGGAGGGACATGTCCCTTGACAGGGACAGGGCTTGTCTCTGCTTTAGCAGGCTCCAGGGCCTGGGTGATAATACACATTCCAGCCTGATATGCAGCTGGGGCATCTTCTTTACCTTGCAGCCCTCACTAAACTAGAAAGATGACTATTGTTTGCAGAATTTTAAGCGTCACATGTCTAAAACAAACCTTTGCTGCCGCCAGAGCAATGAAAGTAAAACGTGCTTGTTTTAATTTTTTTCTTTTAAGTTTTGCATCTGATCATTGTAAAAATTGGCACTGGCAAAGCACCCATCGTGAGGATGAAAGGAATACCGCATGACAGCAGGAGCAGCTTGGAGAGTCAGGCATTCCTTGTCTACACCCAGCACCGCCCATGCAGGGAGCTGAGGTCCCCTTGTTCCTCTCTTTGGCAAGATGATAGGGCAAAATGATATCTGAGATTTATTTTGTTTTTATGGGCTGTAATTCTCTGTGTTATATATTGTATTAAACCATTAGCCTCAATAGTACAATGTGTATTGGTTTTGAAGCCACTTGAGAAAAAGTGAAAAATGAATTTTTCAGGGGAAAAGCAAGGATGTTGGCAAACAAAGCAAGGCTGGTAGGGCTAGCTCAGTAGACAGATACTCAGTTTTGCTTTTTAGAGATTCTTGTGCTTTTCAGTTGCTTTTCTGAGATACCAACCCCTGTACTCCTCATTTGAGTATGACCCCCAAAACATCAAAAGGGAATTGTCCTTGCACCGTCACAATGGAGACTTTATGACTTAACTGGGGGCAATGAGACATGATGCTGCCTGGTGCACCCGAGCTGCGAGCAGCTGCCAGAGGAGTGGTCAAGTTTGTGTGCAGGGCCAGCTGGAAGCCTCAGGGTGCCTGGAACGAACACTTGGCTTTGAATTCTGTCCTAGGGTGAATTTATATTTGGTTTCTAGGTCTAGCTCAAACTTTCCTTCTTTATCAACTAGAACAAACTTGCCAAATAATTTCACTTCTCTCATCAAGTAATAGTGCATGAGTAAAGCTCACCCACATAGGGTGGCAGAGTCTAGATCATGGGAGCAGGTGGCTGCACCACCAAGATGCACGGCTTTTTGCCCACCAAGGCAGCAGAGGCCTTTAAAACCCCTGTGAGCTCCTCGTGCTGGCTGAGACAGGTACTGCCTTAGCTACAAGGGTGGGACGTAGGCTGTCCACCAAGTGGTTCAAGCATTGTTCATTCATCCCCTCATTAATTCAGCTGGCATTTCCTAAGCACACGGGATGTGCCAGGCACAGTGCTAGGCATGGAACTGATCCTTGCCTGCCTGGAAGGTACTGAGAGTGTTGGGCTGAGGCCATGGCTCCACATTCCCAAGCCCATTCATCTCCTGTTCATCCTGCCTAGAAAACACGGTAAGGACAGGAATGAGAAAGGTGAGTGTGGGGGACACCATTTCCCATACCCATGGCTAATTTTATGAGACTCTCAGTGGCCAACTAAAAAATATGTCACAGTGTGCATTCCATGACCTCTGGGATTCAAAAGCAACCTCTGCTTCCTTCCTTCTTGCCATCTCCTATTTCTTCCTACTCGTTGGATTTTTCTCCAGTGCAAGCCTTCCCAGGTTGTGACTTGTGCTTCCCTCCTGAGTGCTGCTAGTGGCTTCTACAGACTGCTTTCCAAATTCTACTCCCTCCCCTCAGCCTTCTCTCCATATTCATTTTTTTGCCTCTACCTCCACCTCCACTCTTTCCTCTCATCTATTTTCTCCTCCATCCTTCCTTTCCTCCCTACTTCCTCCCCCTTTCCTTCCCCCTTCCCCTTCCAACTTCACTTCCATTATGGAGCTCCTGCTGTGAACCAGGCCCTGCGGACTCAGATGAGAAGTGAGAAGCGAGCTCCTTCTGCTCCCAGGAGCTGGGCCTGATCTGGGGCTGTCTCCAATTCCCTCCTGTGACTGTTCCATCCACTTAGTGTCCCAGATTTATATGCTCAGGCTCTCCAGGCCCTGACCCCGTGTGGAGGTCCAGCGGACACCTTGTCTAACTGAGCCCAAAGTCAGTGTCTGCTGGGGGCCTGGCCCAGCACAAAAAGCCACACACACCCTCACTCACTCCATGCCCTTCCCTAGGAACCAAGGCCCTGACGTGCGAGGTGGGCTTGTGGATGGATGACTGGGGCTATTATGACAGTGACTAGGAGGTGAAGTTTCCCAGTGAAGACAGTGTCACACGGAGCCTGTGCAAACATGGGTGGGCTCCATGTGTCCCAGCGTGCCCAGGGTGTAGTGCTCACTCTCTGCTAGAGCTCTCCATGCTCTGCCCATGCTCTGCTTCTGCTCTTTCCATCCCTGTCCTCAGGGTCCACTTCTTTACCTTCACCTGCCTGAGTCCCATACTTTTAGGGATGTGGTGCAGATTTGTAGGTAGCAGGAAGGCTCCTGGTCAGGGGAGCCCCTGGAGTCGTGGAGAGCATGTGGCTGCTTTGGGTCCAGCCCAGTCTGCGTCTGTGTCCTGGGCCGTGGCTGGAGGGAGCATTGGTGGGAGCTCACCTGGGCTTCCTTTCCTGTCTTCCTATCCCTAAATCCTTCACAACATCTGACAGAGTCCAGAAGCTTGTTTGTCTTGGGTGGAAGGGAAGAGAGTCTGGGAGCTGGGTAGCTCATGGGGGAGGGTAGAGATGCAAGGGTGGGAGAGGATTAGGGCCACCTGCCACCATCCCTGAGACCAGGATCAGGCAAGTGGTGCAGGCAGAAGGCTGGTGGATGACCGCGCAAACCTGAAAGCAGAGCCTGAGAACAATCAATAAGACAATTGTCCTGCAGACTCCCCTCTGAACTTCAGAATAGAACAGCATTTCTGGGAGAACAGAGTGGGCTGAGTCCTCCTCAGCTCTTTCTCACATGGAGGAAAATGCACTAGAATTGACATCTTAGAAGTAGCATCATCCTAGGACACATAACCTGACAGAAATGGGTAGAAGAAGGTGCTGTGGAAAGGAGATAGCCTGCGTGTTGTCTATGCCTCTCATGGAGTACAGGCTCATCCAGCAGAGCTGCCTTCAGAGCAGAAAGAAGGGATGGATTCCTTGAGACTGAGCTGACTGTGTCAGACTACAAATCAGCGAAGGTCACATGAAGGGTTGTTGGTTGTTGGGGAGCATGGGATTCCACAAAACCTGCCAGAGATGAGCAATTTTCTTTTTATAGAAATTCAGTAAATGTCTCAGAAGGGCTCCCCAAAGCCCCTAAGTCCCTTTCCCATCCAGATCCAAGATAGGCAATTCCCTCTGAGTAGGGCCCATGGGCATCTGGTCAGACCTGCACCTGCTGCTGTCTACCTGCTTCTCGCCTGGATGCCCAGTGACTGAGAGATGAACTTGTCATACTTCTCTTAGTGGTATCCCAGCTGATATCTCAGCAGAAGGCAGAATCCTACCACAGACTCCCAACCTCCACTCTCACCCCTCCTTGTGTCCCACAGGGCCACAGCTCTCTCCAGACACATCATCCCCTTTTATATCTTGGGGCTTTGAATGTGCTGGTCCTGCTGTGTGAAGTGTGCGTTTTTTTGAATGGAGGCTCTGCTTGCAGGTGGAATGCATGGAGGGCATGAGCACTGCCTAGAGAGGAGTTGTGGAGGCTGGGCATGGAGGTAACAGAGGAGTCAGCCTGTGGACCCTGGGACCTACCAGAGCTGGGTTCCACCTTAGCATTTAAGGAGGTGGCCTACACAGAGCAGCTGGCAGTGTCTGGACAGGGGGGTCCTTCCAAGGTCACCATGGGACTGGTGGGCTGACCTGTGCTTGTGGTCCAGTCTCTGGCTCTGATTGGAGCATGCTTATTTCTACAGAATACCGGCAATCCTCTAGAGCTCACCTGCAGCTAGGGATTAAAAGACCCAAGAGTCACTGAATCATTGATTTTCATCCCCAAATCCTTTCCCTTACATGAAATTTCCCAAGTGCTATCAAATCACAGTTCTTTTTTTTTTTTTCAATTTTAGATGCTCTGGAAGTTATTTTTTCTTCAAGTTTAGATCACTCATTAGACAATCAATGGAATTTATTAAAATCTCACTGAGTTCCTACTCTCGATCTTACAATGTTGCTGGGGAAACAAGGTATTCACCTGCATTCTGAAAAAAAATTGAGAATCTTTTTTTTTAGAAAGGAAAGAAGAAAAGAAAGAAAGAAAAAGGAGTGAAGAAGAGGAAGAAAGAGGAAGAAAAAGAGGGAGAGAGAATGGGAATATTGCTTTATTCTAAAAATGGGTATTAATAATGGCTGATCAATATTTTGTGTATTTAAAGTGGAGAATGTACATTTTGTGTATTTAAAATGGAGAGCTCTATAAATATTTATTAAGTTGACCTGTTCGGGATCTGAGTTCAAGTCCTGATTATCCTCATCAATTTTCTGTCTTGTTGAGTCAAATCACAGTTCCTTAGTGCTGGAAGGAAGGGCAGCTACTTAGTCTTCAGTTCACAGACAAAGAAATGGTCTCAGAGAGGTGAAGTCACTTGTTTAAGAGAGGTCCAGGTCTCCTCAGCAGGTCAGGGCTTTGTTGACCCAGAGCCTTTTGGTTGAAAGTTGATCAAGGGCCTTTCAGCCCTTCTGGACTGCCATCTGAGGTCTAGATGATGGGCCAGACACAAGCAGGATGGCCACAGAATTCACAATTCCCCAGAGGAGGAAGCAGCTGGGAGAATGGGATAAGAAAGTGGGGTCTCCACCTGCCGTGGCCTACTTTTCTTGTACTACAGTCTTTGGTTAAAGCATCTCTCATCTTGTGGTTGTTGCCCGTGGCTTCCCATTATGAGTCGACGCAATTGTCTGTCTGTCTAGCCTCTGGATGTGGGACAAGCAGATCAATGAGATCCAGGAAAGGTTTGTGTCTTGCTGTCTGGAAGCCGAGGCTGACAGAACAAAGTCACTCAGTTATGAGAACACTTGCTAAAAGAATGTCAAAGCTTTTATTTTCCCCCTCAAAGTGGGTCTGTCGTCCTATAACTACCAACCGTCTTGATCTCACACCGAGCCATTGATGTGGTTTTACTTCACCGCCTCCAGAGGAGGTGGGATTTGCTGCTGAGTTTCATGATTCATTTTTCACCTTTCAGAGTTTGCTTTGGTTTGAGGTTTGCACTCCTGTTAGTGAGAAAACATGGTCGTTAGAGTTGATTCTGATTTTTGACACTTACACTATCCTTACCCTACAATGGTGGCATGGGGACACTCATTTACAGCCTATCTTCGGCCAGTGGGAAAACTCAGGAGAATAATTAAAATTAAAATGTGTTGCATTTTTATTGTGATAAAGTTTAGATAAACAGAATTCTAAGGAACAACAGTGAAATAGCAGTAAAAAGCAAAGGAACAGATACACTATGGAGAAAGTATCCTCTTTTGCAGCAAGATTAAATTTCCCTAGAGTGATTCACAGCAGCAAAGTAATTCACAGAACTCCTACATTGAGCAAGAATTTGATGCTAACATTCCAGGAAGGACGATGCAACTGCAGGTTGGGCTCAGCAATCAGAAGACCACTTAAAACCACAGTGTCCTCAAATTTCTGCAAATCACTCAAGTGCCAGCCCTTCAAGGCCAAAACAATGACCAAGGTAAAGTCCAGGGACTTGGTAGTTGGCCCACATGTCATCAAATGATCCACTTGGGCTGACTGAGAATTTGGGGTCCCGCCAGGCCATGTGAATGGCCCCGCCTCCCATCCAGGGAAGAATGAGAGGGTTTCTGTTTTCACCGTCCTGAGCAGGGGCAAGCAGCTTCTCTCCTTCCATGTGGCCTCCTAGGCCCCTGGGTATGCTCAGTCTCTCCAAGAGCTCAGAGAAGATTCAAGAGAGGCAACTGCCCACCCAGAGGGGCTGCCGGAGCTGGGGGACCCTGGGGCAGGAACTTAGCTATCTGGAGCTACCTGTCCACACTGGGTTCCCGGGTCTTGATTCTGATTATGTTGATACAGAAGCAGACCACCCCACAACTGGAAGCCCATTCCAAGGCAAATGGGTCATTCTACCTTCAGGGCCCTCTTGGAGGGCCCTGGCAGCTAAAGTGAGGCCTGAGCAGACCTTGGTGGCTTCCTCTGATCGCCAGCCTCCTACTGTGCCCCTGTGAGGTCAAACAGTGTGGCACAAGGCCCAAGTAAAATCAGGCAGGGGTTATAGGGATTGAACTAGGAGCCTAGGGATACGCCCCCAGCCGCAGCCTCCGAGGGACTGCCATGATAGGCACTCGTCAGCGGTCACTGCAGGCTCAGAGGACAGCTGCTGATGCCCACTGGATGAGGCAATGTGCTGTAGTCTGAATGTGACCTCTAAAATTCATGTACTGGAAATGCAATTCCCAGTGCAATGGTGTTGGGAGGTGGGCCTAACGGGAAGTGTTTAGGGCATGAGGGCTCAGCCCTGGTGAATGGATTAGTGCCCTATAAAAGAGCTTGATGGAGGGAATTTGGTTCTTTTTCATCCTTCTATCCCTCTTGTCATGTGAGGACGCAGTGTTCCTTGCCCCAGAGGATGCAACACACAGGTGCCATTTTGGAAGCAGAGAGCAGCCCTCACCAGACATTGAACCTGCTGGTGCCCTGATCTTGGATTTCTAGCCTCCAGAACTTCCAGAAATACATTCTCTCTCTCTCTCTCTCTATATACACACACACACACACACACACACACACACACACACACACACACACACACATATTTATAAATTACCCAGTCTCAGGTATTTGGTTATAGTAGCACAAACAGATATAGACACCGTGTTTAGTGTTTAGGGGCTTGAGTATCCTGGGGGACAGGCCAGGTGGGGGTGATGGGCTGGGGGAGAGCTTTAAAAGCGAGGCAGGTGGAGCTCATGCACAGAGTTGAGGATGGTCACTGTCCTGGGGACATCCTCTACATTTGCTTCCGGTCACCGCCTCAGTCCTCTCCTAAGGCTGGGTCTGCAGGAAGCCCAGGAGTGGAGAGCAGATGCTGGGCCTGCTGGTGTCGTCTTTGCTTTTCCCAGCCCAGGGGCCTGGGCTCAGACTCCTGCAGTAGGAGAGATTCAAGGACCTAAGGGCACACTTTCTATGGGTGAATGGAGAGGGAGAGAGGGAAGGTATATGTGTGTGGAAGAAGAGAGAGAGAGAGAAAGTTCTCAGAGCCTAAGCAGGAGTAGGATGGCCATGGTGGAGGGCATGGCATCCCAGGGACTGGGGTTCACGTTAGATGTGGGCTGCCCGTGGGAACAGGGTGGGCTTCTAACAGTCCCAAAGTGTTCGAGACCCGTAGGGCCCTGGGCTGACCTGGTGGTATCTGTTGACCTGAAGATGGGGACTGGAACTGCTCAGCTTCCCGGGGGAATTTGGCACTTCTGTCTGTGTCCCTGCATAACAAACCACCCCCACACACATCTTGGGGTGTTTCTCAGCTCTGGAGACTGGCTGGCCTGGGCTCGGCGGTTCCCTTGCTCTACCTGAGGCTGCCCAAGGTTGCCTGCCAGTCGTCTGGGGCTGAATTGGCTGAGGGGCTCAGGAAGTGCCATGGGAGGCATGGGGTGGGGCTGCGAGGCTGGTCTTCCCTGGGAAGCTGGACGTCCCTGCCGCTCCCTTCCCATAGGGCCTGTCCACACTGCTTCATCACAGGGTCTCTCTCTAGAGCATCCTGCATGGGGATGTTCCACTCCCACTGTATTTTGTGGGTGAGTGGGAGCTGCTAGCCTGGGTTACACAGGGCAGAAGACCACCTGAGAGCAGGAATCCTGGGAGGGTGGCCATGGGGCCATCTTTGAAGATTTGCTGTGACTCATCTTCCTGAATCAGGTGTGAGGCTCATTTAGGTTACATAACTCATTTCAAGGGGAAAGAACTTCAAAGAACGAAATGTTATCATCTGTGCCGTTGCAGTTTCGGGGAGCAGCTACTGCTTTCTGCTAGAAAAGGGCTTTAGGGGATTTTTAGAGGCAATAGGAATTGCTAAGATGAATTCCAAGGCAGAGATGCTCAGGCCTCAGCTTAGCAAAAAGGTTAATTCAGCAACTTATCGAGGGGACATTGTCAGCTCCTGGACCCTCCACTGGCACCTGATGGTACCAGGCTCTGCACAAGAACACTGCTGCCTGGGCACTGTGGTGTCTGCCTCACCTTGTAACTGGGCCTGCACCCACCCCTGCTTCTTGGAGCTGATGGGGGCAAGGCTGTATGTGTCCCAGCACATTCTCCACCCAGTCTCAGCTTCCTGCTCCCCAGGAAGTAAGCCCTCTGGGACTTGATTTCCCTTTGGCCCCTCCCCATCAGCTATGCTCTACTTCTGAAACATCTGGAAGGTGGGAACATCTGTTATACCATAGGGTGAGTAGACGTGTTGTGGAAGTTCTTTTTGCAAACAGCAGCTTCTCAGCAGGGCCAGGGGACCCCCACTTACCTCCAGGAAGTAAATCAGCTGGGTGTGGTGGGGTGAGCCTGCTGCCTGTGACGAGGGGGTTTCAAATCAAGTCCAGCTTCTCTTGCAGCTCACCATTCTTCCCTTATTGGTGGGAAAAACAAAAGTATCGTTTCATGCTATGATTTAGGTTTGAATAATGAAAATATCAATGAATACACTCAGCTTTAAACTCTGTACACTCCAGCATAGAGGTCCAACTTCCGCTCATCATTCTCCATCAGGTGCCCCCTACCCCCATGCCCTCTTTGTGGCCTGTCTGTGCTGCAGGACTGCGTGTCCCAGGAGGACATTGCATGGGCCTCCTGCTGGCTTTTCATTGGATTTGGCCAGTGAGAGGTGGTGGGAGATTTGGCCAAGTCCTCAGGGGTGCCTTGTCCCTCTGCACTTTACCTCCTGCCAGGAGCCCCTATCCCATGGCTCTGGTGTGGGCATCCCCTGCCCTCAGCCCTTAGCCCAGGGCTGGTAACAGTCCCCCGGTTACTGGGAGTATATCAGCTCCATGCCCTCGGGTCTCTGAGATGCCACACATCTGAGAATGCGAACCTTCCTTTCTCTGTGGGAACTTGGGGCAACACCTTCTCCTGCTTGGCCCTGGCTGAAGTGCAAGCCAGAGGAGCTGAGTGGAACCATGACCCCCAGATGGGTCAGGCTTGGGGCCGATTTGCTGTTGGCAGAGTGCTTGGCTTCAGTCCCATATACCTGCCCCTGCCTATCCCACATCACTGGCCAAAGCAAGGCATGGGGGCTGTGCCTAATCAGAGAGCAGAGCAGCACACCCCCAAGGTGCCTGGAAGGAGGGGAGCAGGAGGTTTATGAGTGGTACCAGGACTTGCACTGAAGCCTGGCTGCCAGTGACATGGGGGCAAGCTCAGAACGTCTTTGACAACAGGTGTGCCATCCCTCAGTCCCTGAGAGTGTCACTGCTAACCAGTACCTGCCACTCCTTCTCCGCAGAGTTGCATGAGGGAGCTGTGGGGGCTTTCCCTCTCCAGATTCCAGGCAAAGATCCACAGGCAAAGGAGACGGGAAAGGCCAACCTGCTGCCTCCAAGTGGGATCAGCTCTGGATGCAGTTCACACTCTAGAGACCCTGCGGGCTCAGGCCCAGGCCATATCCTGGCTGAGCTTTCCCTCATCACACCCCTTCTCCTGAGAGCACCCCCATCCATCACTGGAACAGAGGTCCCCGCCCCAGCCTCTGGGGAACCCAGCCTGAGGCAGGAACTGTTTCGGAGTAACAAAGCCAGCAACAGGAGGAGCCAAGACCCACAGGGAGACCTGTCTGACTTAGAATCCTGCCTTCCTTCCAGTGCTAGAAAGTAAATCTGCTGTGGTTTGAATGTTTGTGAACTGCCCCAAATCCATCTGTTGAAATCCTAACCCTCTAGGTGATGGTGTTAGGAAGTATGGTCTTTGGGAGGTCATAGGTCATAGGGGTGGGGCTCTCATGACCGGGTTTAGTGCCCTTATAAAAGAGACCCCAGAGATACCCACTGCCCCTTACACCGCATGGGGACACAGTGAGGAGGCACCACATATGAACCAGGAAGCACTCACCAGATACCCACCGAGTCTGCTGGTGCCTTGATCTTCTATTTCCCAGTCTACAAAACTGTGAGACATAAATGCTTGTTATTTATAAGCCACTCTGTTTGTGGTGTTCTGTGATACCAACCCAAATGAACTAAGACAAAATCCAATATCCTCAAATAAAAATAAGACTCGGCCAGGCAAGGTGGCTCACACCTGTAATTGCAGCACTTTGGGAGGCGTAGGTGGGTGGATCACAAGGTCAGGAGTTTGAGACCAGCCTGACCAATATGGTGAAACTCTATCTCTACTAAAAATATAATCATTAGCCAGGTGTGGTGGAGGGTGCTTGTTGTTCCAGCTACTCGGGAGGCTGAGGCAGGAGAACCACTTGAACCTGGGAGGTGGAAGTTGCAGTGAGCCGAGATTGCACCACCACACTCCAGCCTGGGTGACAGAGAGAGACTCCATCTCAAAAAAACAAAACAAAACAAAAAAATAAGACTCTTATTTTTTTGCATCTTGTGGTGTATACCTTTTGTTCTGTGGGCAAGTGTGGCACAGTCATAGAAAACCATTGTAAATAACAATGACTGAACCCCCCCACCACTGCTGGAGGAAGCAGGGACTGTACCAGGGGAGAGGAGGGCAGCATCTGCCTGCTGGGAGATTTCCTTGGAGCTGGGGCTGGTGCAAATCCCAATCCCCATAAGCTGCATAACTTGGGCCAAGCTACTTCTACCTGGGAGGCAGGTCTTATCTCATCACTTGTGGGACAAAGATATAAAAAATGCAAAGGCAGGAAGATCACAAGGTCAGGAGTTTGAGACCAGCCTGACCAACATGGTGAAACCCATCTTTACTAAAAATACAAAAATTAGCCAGGTGTGGTGGCATGCACCTGTAGTCTCAGTTACTTGGGAGGCTGAAGCAGGAAAATCACTTGAACTTGGGAGGTGGAGGTTGCAGTAAGCTGAGACTGCACTATTACACTCCAACCTGGGTAACAGAGCAAGACTCCTCCATCTCAAAAACCCCGAACAGTGACTGCACGGGTAAAGGTGCAGTGAGTGCTGGCCAGTGTTGTCTGGCTTCTGTTTGGGTTTTTAAGGGAAGGGAGTTCCCTGCAGCCAGCCAAGCTGCTCTCCAGACCAGCAAGAGCTTTCCTTCTCTGCAGGGGTGCTGGAAGGAGCCTTTCCCTGCAGCATGGCAGCTTCACCACGTGAGACCAGGACCAACTACAGCTAGGGAGGAGGCCACGTCAGTTTGCCAGGGATTCTTCAGGGGTTGGGGAAGAACTTGCCAGAGAGAAAGCCAGGGCACTCTTAGGTAGGTCAGTTCCCTAGAGGATGCGCTGACCGGCTTCCTCCAGGCTCTAGCTGGCTGCTCTGTGACCTCAGGGTCTCCTTGGACTTGGGAAGACCAGCCTGTCTTGGTCTCTGACTTGTCTGTCAGTCCCCTGGGATCTCCTGCATGCTCAGGAGGGCAGCTTTTCCAAAAACTCTTCTGGGGACAGTGCTGCTGCGACTGCTGCTGGTTCACTGAGCACACTGTGGGCCTGGAGAGGAGAGAGGAGCCCTCCACTCCATTGGGGGGGATTTGCATTTGCACCCAAGTAGAGCTCTGTGGGGAAATTTCTGGCTGAATGGGGGCCAAGCCTGAACTAACATTGAACTTGAACAGGAGCTCGAGCTCCAGTTCCAGGCTGCTCCTGGGAAAGGGGCCGTCCTCTGCCGACCTGATCCCAAGCAGCATTGGTGGAGAAATGGCAGGAGTGCTGTGCTGCCACACAGGAGGCAGAATGCTGTCCTGCCTTGGCCCTTACTGGCCATGGGGCCAGAGCTCTGGGCTAGGAGCCAACATGAAGCTGGGGACTGCATTTTGAATTCTTGATCGTCTCAGCTTCCCAGCTGTGACTTCAGACACTTTGGTACATCTCTGAGCTTTAATGTTCACATTTTTAAGACCTCTGACCCCACACAGTACATGTGTACTCTGAGGTGCTCAGTGCACCCTTTGACTCTGGATCTGACCTTGGGGTCCCCTCTCCAGTGGGGATTGAACAAAATTGTTTGTTCAATCATTTGTCTGTGGGAATGTCTGGATGTTACCTAGTGCAGGCCGGCCCCGTCTCCCAGGATCAGCCTGGAACTGGAGCTTGAGCTCTGTTCAAGTTCAACGTTGGTTCAGGCTTGGCCCCCATCGAGCCATAAATTTCCCCACAGAGCTCTACTTGGGTGGAAATGCAAATGGGTGTATTGGGCACCTCTTGCTGGCCTTCCCTGCCTCAGTGCTCAGTATCTTCAGAGATGGCCAGAGGCCTTTCTGCTTGTGAACTAAGGATTAAAGCCAATGGGCTCTTAAAGGCTCTCCCAGTTACAGGGCACCACTTTCCCCAGGTTCCATAATCCCCTGTTCTGTTAGCTGCTTCCTTCCGCACAGGCGTGCACATGCACACACAGACACAGGCACGTGTGTCCATAATTCTTACCTGTCTACTGTGAGGCACAATCGCACATGCACACACAGACACAGGCACGTGTGTCCATAATTCTTACCTGTCTACTGTGAAGCACAATCGCACATGCACACACAGACACAGGCACGTGTGTCCATAATTCTTACCTGTCTACTGTGAAGCACAATCGCACACATACACAGACACAGGCACATGTGTCCATAATTCTTACCTGTCTACTGTGAAGCACAATCGCACATGCACACACAGACACAGGCACATGTGTCCATAATTCTTACCTGTCTACTGTGAAGCACAATCGCACATGCACACACAGACACAGGCACGTGTGTCCATAATTCTTACCTGTCTACTGTGAAGCACAATCGCACACATACACAGACACAGGCACATGTTCCATAATTCTTACCTGTCTACTGTGAAGCACAATCGCACATGCACACACAGACACAGGCACATGTGTCCATAATTCTTACCTGTCTACTGTGAAGCACAATCGCACAGGTACACAGACACAGGCACGTGTGTTCATAATTCTTACCTGTCTACTGTGAAGCACAATTGCACACGCACACAGACACAGGCACATGTGTCCATAATTCTTACCTGTCTACTGTGAAGCACAATTGCACACGCACACAGACACAGGCACATGTGTCCATAATCCATACCTGTCTACTGTGAAGCACAATCGTTCAATCTTGCTGGACTCCCCAGCTATTAAATTAGGTCAGCAGCATTGGTGCTACCAACCTCAGATGGTCAAGGACCAGCGAAGAGTAAGGGGGCTTCTCTGTCCTTGCAGAGAATGGCAGAGGTGCTGGCGAGGAGGGCCAGCATGCCATGCTCAGTGGCAGCAACATCTCCTGTGAGCTTCCCACACGGGCCTGGCAGCTCGTTCTTAAAGAGTGGGCACTAGAAAATAAACAGTGATTCTCTTGATGTTTTTCATTCCCCTGGGTTCTTTCTTGAGGCCACCCAAGGGTCTGTGGGAATGCCTGGATGTCACCCAGCACAGGCCAGCTCTGCCTTTGGCCCTCTGGTTTTGACATTGTCGCCATCCAGCCATGTGCTGGATGAGGCTGCGGCCTCTTCTGCTTGTTTCTGCTCCTTTCCGTGGAGGCTGACATCCGTCTCATAAACATGCAAGGAGAAGACCCTATTTCAAAGCTGAAGGAGACTTTTTGCCTTTTTTTACGGGATAAAATTGAACAAAATCACTTTTTCTGCAAGCGTCCTCTCTCCCTCGCACTTGCCCTATTTATTTATTTTTTTCAGGGCTGCAAATTACTTTAGATAAACAAGCTAGTACAGGAAAAGCAATGGCCAGAACACTTGTTTTCTATTAAACGATCAGGTTATGGGAACATTGCAGCTTGTGGAATCCCCGGATGAGGTGATGGACAAGCAGCCGGTGGACAGTATGTTCTGTTCCGAGCTGCAAGTTGGTTGCTTTGATTCTCTTGCTTGGTCTTGCACAGGTTAGCCATTAGTGAAAAAGAACTTCAGCTGTCAGGGTTCTCCTGGAGCCTGTCTTGTTTGTCCCACGGCCAGGATCTGGCAGCAGAGAGCAGATTCCGAGCGGTTCTGTTCCCTGGCTGGCAAAACTCCGGGCCTCAGCATGAACACTGCCATGAGCATATCTGCCAGGAGATGGGCAGGAGGAGACCTCTGGCTGGGGTCTGGCCTGGTGGAGAAGGGACCGGCCTTCCAGTTCACACCTGTTGGAAGGCAGATCCCTGGCACCCCAACTCCCTGTCCTGCCCACTAATTGAATGTGGTCCCAGCCTTTTCCGTCTCCTCTTCCGTCCAGCAACCCCGCTCAGACCATTTACAATCATTGTTGCAGAGACTGAGACATGACGCATGAAGGGCCTTGCCTGGAGGGGATGCGTAGTGAATGTGAGTTTCCTCCCCCGACTTGGAACGTGCACCATGTTCTTTTTCCCACCATGCGACTGTGCCTGCAGCCGCTGCTTCACTCAAGATCTCCCCTTTCACCTCCTGTGGGGCTCCTGTGTGTGTCCTCGATAAGCCACAGAGGCTGATGGCCCCCTTGAGGCAGTCTGGCCTTGGGCTGTCTCTCCTATTCATGCGTAGTGACCGCCCCAGGGCCTGTGATGCAGGGAGTGGGGATCTGGGAAACTGTTCTTGCCCTCTGACCGTTTCTTTACTTGCTGTCAAAGGAACGTGCATTTCTGAATACAGCCACACTGGAAGTTTCAGGAGGGGAAGGTCTGTTGGGGTTTCCAGGAAGCACAGTGAACAAATTCAGGATGCACCAGCAACCCAGGTGCAGCGTGGTGCGGTGAGCAAGGAAGAGGAGCCTCAGCCCGCTTCAGCCAGGGAAAGGTGAAGCTCGAGCCCTTGCGGGATTAAAGCTTTCCTGGTGCATGGCAAGGTACCATTTTTCTTAACTGGAAAACAAAAGGAGAGAAGGTCCCAAGTAGCCATGGGACCTCCTGGCTATGGTTTTGGCAGAGTGAATGTCATGCAGGCGTGTGGATGAAATTGCTTTTCAGTTAGTTACAAATATGTTTGCAAAGCCTGTGGGTCATAAACCAGAAAGCAACTATCTGTATATACGTATGTGTGTGTGTGTATGTGTTTATATATCCTATTTCTGCTGAGTCCTCAGATAGAACCGACTCTGGCAACTAGATCAAGAAATCATAGCCCAGGCTCAGTGCCACCTAAGGGCAGCTGACCCAGCCTTGGCGATGGCACCAGCATTGGCAGGGGCTATTGTGGTCCCCACCAGGACACACTCCCTGGCTGGGGTGGGATGTTCTGACCCGGGCAGATGGGAATTAGGCCCAGCCTTGCACCTGAGTGCCTCTGTAAACAAAGGGCTTCTCACTAAGCAGAGCTCAGCGTTTAAAGCCCTGCCATTAACGGTTCTCGCTTGCCATGACCTCAAAGGCTGGGTATTGCTTTTCATCCTGGGAAGGGGAGACCCCCGAGGTGCCTGGAGTGAAGTGATCGGCTCAAGGTCATCAGTGAGGGGATGACTCCAGGCATCTGGAACAGGCCCAGGGGAGTGCTTCGCACCCTTCCTGAAGCCTGCTTGGGAACTGTTTACAAGGCCTGGTCGAAAGCTCTGCTAGGAGTCGTGTATCCCGACTAAGCTTCTCAGATGTCTGCAGAAGCAGGGAGCCAGAGAGAGGGAGAGAAATTGTCTAAACTAGATCAAGGAGGGAGCCAGCCCCCATGGCTGCTGGGGGTGAACTGCCCGCTGTCCTCACTCTTCAGGTCCTGGCCCCAGGCACAGCGGCAATGAGGAGCTGTGAGCACAGCCTGCTTCTGGCAGGACCTCCTGTCCCGCTGTTATTTTTATCTCTGCGCTGGGCTGGAGTTTACCTTTTTGTTCTGGTTTCCCATAAACACAGCTTGTGGGCTTCCCTTGCTGCCTCCTTTCTTGGCATTTAAGACGAGCACCTGCCTGCATTTCAGATCTTTCTGGCAGGCTCAGGAACACCAGGAGGCTCTTTGCAGCCCTGGACTGTGTTGAGAAAGTGCAAGGAAACCAAGTGAGGCTCTCGGGCTCTTAGCCTCTCAGCCTGGGTCTCCAGAGTGGCTCGGCCCTGCTCAGCAAGGGAGAGGGTGCCGAGTCCAACACTGGGCCAGAAACCCCCCACTGACGGCTGCTGCCGCTTTGAGGTGAGGAGGCCCCAGCGCCCCCCAGCCAGCTGGTCTGCAGGCAGGAGCACTGAGTGCCCTTTGTTTCTTGGCGGTGATGACTTCCCTCTGGGTCAATTATGCAGCCTAATAGCTGTTATTACTTCTGAACAAAGTGTGCTGCCGGCAGCCTGTGGCAGTGGTAAGGGCAGCTCTGTCTACCAGCTTCCCCTTCTCCAGGTGCCCTGCCTACCCTCCAGAAAAGTAAATCGTGAGGGTGCCTCCCTGCATGGCAGTGGTTAGTCCACTACCGGCAGGAGCTTCCTCCTGGCTGCTGCCCTGCTCGTGATGTTGATGTTGGAGGGCATTTTACTTTTTTGGGAGACCTGGGTTTGGGGGCTGACTGTGCCAGGGAGGAAGAGGCTGGGCTCAACAGTTTGATGGAAAAGTGCTGAGCATGGTGAGACCCACTCTGACTTTGTCCTGGGGCCAGGGGTGCCTTGCTCAAGGCTCAGAGTTGCTGTTAGTTGTGGGGGCATAGAGCACCCCATGGGCGTGGCTCCCGAAGACTGTGGATTTGGGGTACAGAGGGGCCGTCAGAGCTCACTCGGCCCCATCTCTACCTAGCACGGCAACCAGAGCCTCAGAATCTCCAGCATTCAGCTCTCACTTCCTATGACTTCCAAGTGGGCACTTTGAGACAACCTACCTGGTGTCTTTCATAACCTGGGTTCTGATGGCCCCTGGCATTTCTTCATCTGGGGTTGTAAACCCCTGTGAGCCAGGGGGATACCCCATTCCATGTGACATACTCTGCGGAGGGGAGTCCAGAACACAATTCCTAAAATATTTATGGAGGCAAATAAAAAAACCCAAATGGGCACTGCAGAAATCTCATTCTAACTTTTTGTCTCTTGGATATTCCGAATACTTCCCAGACTGCAAAGGATGCATCTGAGTACCTCCCCTAGTCCCTCTGCTGGAGGAGCTATGCCAAAGGAGGGCAGAGGCAGAGGGTAGTGACTGTGACATGGGGCTGGACCACTCAGTCCTGTCCCTGTGGTCCACAGCCTTGGGTGCAGCAAGCCTGTTTCCAGGAGGTGCGGTTGGGCTGCTGTGTATCTGTGCTCATTTGCAGTCATTCAGAAGGCCTTCCTTTTTTTTTTTTTGAGACAGTCTGTCTCTGTCACCCAGGCTGGGTGCAGTAACACGATCATGGCTGACTGCAGCCTCGACCTCTCAGGCTCAAGTGATCCTCCCACCTCGGCCTCCTGAGTAGCTGGAACTGGAGGTGCATGCCACCATGCCCAAATAATTTTGTTTATTTTTTTCTCACTATGTTTCCCAGGCTGGACTCGAACTCCTGGCCTCAAAGCATCCTCTCACCTCAACTTCCTAAAGTGCTGGGATTACAAGTGTGAGCCACTGTGCCCAGCCAGGCCTTCCCTTTGTAGTGGCTGGGAACATGGACAGCCTCCATGGAACATTCTGGACTGCACAGAAGAGGTCTCACTGTCTGGCTCTTGGCTTCTGATTATTCTCAAGGGTGACTCAGACTTGTTTTCTGGGGGTCCCTCTGATGGCTGCAGAGGGCCTGAGGCAGTCACCATGCAGATGTTTAGGGAGCTCTCATTATGCCTAAGAGATGATGGGGGAGTGTAGGGTCCCAGATGGGCTGGCCAGGACTTCTACCCTCAAGGAACAAGAGAGTCCCAGTGAGGAGCCAGTGGCCCGGGGTGGAGGGAGGGCACCAGGTGTGCCCACAGGCAGCGTGCTGGGTCCTGGCTTGCCTGTGTTGGCTGCAGATGGTGCTCTGGAACAGCAACGCTGGGCCCTCTGCAGCAGGCCACTCTCCTAGCTTGGGTTCATGGAGTGGGGTCTGCTGCAGTGCTCACTTCATGATCGTTTCAGCTGAGATGGTCACATGGCCACCACAGGCAGGCCTGCAGGTAGAGGCAACCTGTGTGTAAAACAGCCCTGTGGGTTCCCCCACGCTGTGGAGGCATGTATGAGCCCACCACGCTTGCTGTCCTGCTGACTTGGTGAGTCCACAGTGACGCCACAGAGCATTAAGCCACATGGATTCTATGGGCTTTCTCCCTTCTCCAGGCATTTTCCACTATTGTTGAAATAGCGGCCCAGACCAGTAGGATAATACATTGATCTTTGTAAGGCTGTCAATAATGGGTGTTGTTCTAGCTGAAGCAAAATGTTAGCTTTTCTGTCTGACCCTTTCCACTGGGACACTAAGTTTTTCTTCATTCTTAGACAACAGGCAGCTTTTTGCTAGCACACATTTCACATTTCTTAAATGTTTGGCTGCAGCCTCTGCTGGCTTTGAGCAGAGCCCTGCTGGATCGGAAAAGCATGCGACCCAGCTGATGTCATGCTGTGGAACTGCCACGCACCCAAGAGATGGGTGCAACCTGAGTCAGAGAGTCCCCTGTCTTGAGACAGGAACCCGGAGAGGCTGATGGTTATAGAAAGGTTAGCAGCAGGCAGGCTGTGGCGGCTCACTGCCCCCCTGACCTGGTCCCTCGGGTCCCTGCCTTGCTGGAGCATTTCTGCTCACATGAGGGGCTCCAGTCTTGCAAAGCCTCTTCCCACAGCCTAACTCAGTAGGCTGGCACTCACTGCAGGCAGAGGAGCTTCAGATGTCTGTGTGATCTGTGGGTGAATGCAAATGGGGGTCGTACCACCAAGCTGAGTTCTCAGCTCACTCACATTTCTTGTGGAAATTAGGGAAAATTCAGCTCAGGTGGGTATGGAGTTGCCTGTGGCCACAGGGTGTGACCTCCAGCCCAACAAAACCTCTCTGAGGAGTGGGAGAAGCAGAGTTTGTGTTCCCGCTGTGTCTGGGACCAGAGAACTGCCTGATGTCAGAACTTCCAGGGGAGATCACTACAGGCCTGTAGTTGATCTGAAAACCCTGAAAGGGAAATTGTCTTCCTTCCCTTCGTTTCTCAGCATGGACAGGGAATCCAATGAGTGCCCAGACTATGTCAATGTCAGGCTGGGGCATTGGCCATTTAAGGCCCTGCTGACCATGGTGTGAATAGCGCGGGGTTGGGCGCTGGTGCCGGCTGGGGCTTCAGTGTAGGGGATCCTGGCGTTTTGCTATTCACCCACCATGTTTCATGTGCCCACTTCAGGGTGCACAGCCTACCCTCTGGTGGATGGACCTGTGGGAGGAGAACAGCACCCCAGCTGGTGATCACAGAAGTAAACACGCAATGACAAAGTGCGAGGAGGGTGGGAAAGAAAGCCCCAGTGGTGCCAGATCACACCCTCCGATGCAGGAACAGCTTCCCTGAGGAGGGGACACTGAGCTCAGTCCAGGAGGGGGTGCACCTAGGAACCTAGATTCAGTTGCTCCCAGGCAGGCTGAGGGCGCTACTGCCATGAGGCACTGAGATGCCATCAGTGGAAGGTTTCGGTGACATGTGCTGAGCTCCTTGGGGGTGAGCTGTCCTGAAGGAGACTCAGAGCTGAGAGAGGATCAGCCTCTGCAGCCCACACCTCAGCATAGGAAGAAACCCAGGAAGGAGTGCTGGGCCAGCTGGCTATAGGCACAGCTCACTGTGTGGCACCTGCCCCCTCCCTGGCCCTGCTCTGCCTTCCCTGGGACAAGGGCTCCCCTATTCTCCTCTGAGCTGACTGGCTTGGGCACAGGGAGTGAGTCCTTCCATGGGTCTAAATAACGCCCAGTGCCCTAGGGAGAGGCAAAGACCAGGGCAGCGGGGGACGTGGGGGACTGCCAAGTACCAGGACCTTGGGATCAGTGTAAACCTGGAGTCTCTGTCACTCTGCTAACCAGCTGGGTGAGCTCACAAACTCTGGTTCTCACTTGTGACACTGAGGCAAAGTCACTTGGACATTGGGCTATTCTGAGAACAGGCCAGTGGAACATTTTTCTGTGGCCCATGCTGTGGCACAGACGGAGCTCAGGCTATTCGAGCTTCATTCCACAGCCCCGGCCTCTGTTTCACACCCTGCAGAGCTGCTCTTTTGTGGGGTCTTTGGGAGCACTGGATGCAGCCAGGCAGCGTGGAGCATGTACCAAATCACCCATGCAGGCACTCAGCAGCACCCTGACTTCCCCAAAGTCCCTTTCCTTGGTGACTGAGTGCCCCTAGGCTTAGCTTTGTGCTTTCAGACAGTTTCTTTCTGGAGCTCAGAAAGTTTCCATAAATAAGAGACGTATCCGTAGCAATCTTTGGACTCAGATAGAGTGTTCTCTGTGCATGGTAATTAATACCAGGAAAAAGGAAAATGCTGAGTTCCTGGCCAGGGCACCCTGGTGATCTGAAACTTTGCCCATGGGCAGTCATGTGGCAACTGCTTTCTGGGGTGGGGGGGCAGGAAGTCTTAGAAAGCCCAAGGAACCACTTGTAAAAACACGCAGCTCTGAGAGTGACAGATGCAATTTTAGGCATACATTTGTCTGATTTGGCGCAGGGAGTTGCCCTTTAAGATATGCAGGACCAGAAAACAGAACGGGTATCTTGAAGGCTGACAGATTTGATCTTGCCAAGGACAAACTTGCTGCATAAAAATTAAACATTTCTGTTTGGCAAGAAGTAACACAACTAAGAAACACCAGGAACAATGTTTTGGAATTTCTGTGAAAGATAAAAGCTTAGTGTCCACAATACGAAAAGAACTTTACAAATAAACACAAACCCAAAATGGGCAAAGATTACAAAACTGGAAGAAGAGGGCACCTCGGTTGGCAAGATGACATAAAAACATGCATTTCACTAGTAATCAGCGAAATGAAGATGAAAGTCACAATGATGTGTGTTTTCCACCTCTGAGATTGGCACAATGTTTACAAATGGACAACCTCAACGGTGGCTGGTTGCAAGGAAATGGGCACACTTCCCTACATTGTTGCTGGGATGGTGGACCTCAGCAAAGGCAAGGGAAACCATCATGGCGGTTTTCGTTACAGTGTAAAATGCCTGGCCACTTGACTCAGCAGTCTCCTTTTTAGAAAGTTCTCCTTCAGAAATAGGTGAACTGATGTGTAAGAATATATGCACAGGGTATCACTGCAGCTTTATACAAAGCACAAAAGAGGACAGCCTGAATGTTCCTAGGAGGAGGGTCGATGGATAAATGATGGGACATCCATTCAGTGGAATATCATGTAGCTTTCAAGAGGAACAAGACAGATCTATAAGAATTGATCTGGAGGAATGCCCAGGAAATATTAAATTGCAGAAAAGCAGCAAGTGTCCACTCAGTGCCCAGGGTGGCCTGCCCCAAGTGGGCTCTGGGGTGTGTGTGTGTGTGTACATGATGCAGTAAGGCAGGATGCTGCAGGACAGGTCAGGGCCATATCTTCAGGTCCTAGACGTGGGGCGGAGGGTGAGCAGAGGACTCAGAAGTGCTCCCTCATGCAAGTGTACTATGTTACTTGTTCCAGCCACATGCACTGTTTTTGTATTAAAGGAGTCAACAATAAAACCCAGCTGGTTGTAGGCAGCATGCCTTCCATGGGCCTCTGAGATGCCCCGTGCTGCAGTTGCTGTTGGATTTGGTTCCATCGCTGTTTTGTTCCCTCCAAGCTTCCAATTCTAGAAAAACTAGCAACCATCTAGTTGTTTAAAAAGTTTCCTTCTACAGGCTGGACGCAGTGACTCATGCCTATAATCCCAGCAGTTCGGGAGGCAGAGGCGGGTGGATCATGAGGTAAGGAACTCGAGACCAGCCTGGCTAACATGGTGAAACCCTGTCTCTACCGAAAATACAAAAAAAAAAAAAAAAAAAAAAAAAAATTACCCGGGCACGATTGCACGCGCCTGTAGTCCCAGCTACTCGGGGAGGCAGAGGCAGAAGAATCACCTGAACCCAGGAGGCGGAGGTTGCAGTGAGCTGAGATCGCACCACTGCACTCCAGCCTGGGCAACAGAGTGAGACTGTCTCAAAAAAAAAAAAGTTTCCTTCTACAAAATCATGTTTTGAAGTCTCAGTTCATCAGAAACAATGGCACTGTCCGTTTGGAAGGAGCAGTGAGCCTGCTGATGTTGGCTAGTATGCAATTTCATCTTTTGAGTCGTGTGTGTGTGTGTGTTTTAGTAAGAATATTCTTCTAAGCCAGATTGTAGAAGAAAGGAAGAAATCTCTAACGTTCCTCTTTGGCAAAGGGGAACAGATAGTCCCTATTCTGTGCATGGAACCCCCCGCCTTTTCCAGAAGCAGGCACATTCTTGCAGACAGACTCCAGTTTCTGGTATTCATGGCCAGAGAGTAGGGACCCAGGGCTCCTTGTGCTCAGAGCAGGAGGGCCCAGCTCCAAGCAGGTAGAGTTTACCATGTTGAAAAAATCTTGGGGTAAAAGCTTTCCTGAGACCAGGACAAACACAGGTTCAGACCAGGCAATGGCTGAAAACAATAGATGTTTGGTGAGTTTCTTAGTCTGATTGTGCTGCTATGAGAAGGTACTGGAGACTGGGGTACTTTAGAACACACACTTGTTTTCTCATAGTTTTGGGGTTTTGAAGGTGGTCCTGCCGTCAGGGTCACACCAAACATTGCCCTAATGAGGACTTTGCTGTAGACCTGACCCCATGGCTCTGCTGGGCATTCCCTAGCGGAATGCTATGGTCTGAATGTTTGTGTCCTCTCCCAAATGCATGTTAAATTCTAAATCTCAATGCAATAGTATTAAGGGGTGGGGCCTTTAGGAGGCGATGAAAGCATGAGGGTGCCTCCTTCATGAATGGGATTAGGCCCTTTATAAAAGAGGATTCACACAGGCTCTCTGTCTCCTCCAGAGGATGTAGCAACAGGGAGCTATCTTGGAAGCCAAGCGCAGGCCTCACCAGACACAGAACCCACCAGAGCCTTGATATTTCCAAATTTCTAGCCTTTAGAACTGTGTGAAATACACTTCTGCTGTGTATTAGCCACTGAGTCTGTGAGATTTTGTTGTGTCTGTGTTAATGGACCAAGACAATGAGCAAGGTGTGACATGGTCCCATGGTGACTCTCCTTCCAGCACATGGCGGTGTTGAGCATGGCTGTTTGTACTTACCACTTTTCTTATTCAGGGTATCCTTGGGCAGCCAGGTTGTGTGGGGCCCTTTGTAGAAGTTCTAACTTGACGGACCCTGTGCCTGGTCTGCAGAAATGGCCATTGGTTTGGTGGCACTGTCCCAGGTTACGGACAGCGTCTTACTGAAAAGAGAAATGTCCCGAAGTGTTGGCCTGGCACACTCCAAACTCCAAACCAGATATAAAATGCAGCTCCTGATCATGTTCTATGAAGATCCTCACCCTATCTGCCAGATCTTGGAAACAACATTGCTCTGGTCCACTAGGACCCTTTGGTTCTCCTGAGGTAAGAACCAATTGTCCAGCTACCTGCAGCTCAGGGTGGAGGTACCTGGCCAGGAGCACATGCCCTTCACTGTGTTCTTTGGCCTCTGAGTGCGTGTTCCTCTCAATAGCTCCATGTGTCTGCTGGCTCTGGGAAATGAGCCATGGCTCTGAGTCGTGGTAGGAAAAACTGCCTTCAGCAACTCCTTTTGGTGTTTACAATGTTGCTGGGCTGTCAGGGTGATACCAAGTGAAGCGTGGGCATTCAGAAGCCTGCTAAAAGCACGATAGGCCACGTGAATGGACCCGTGGTAGTTGCCTTTCCCCTAAATTCTCTACCTGTTAATTTTAACATCTTTATACATTTGGGGAACATTCACCCCAAAATGGTTAAATACA
Source organism: Callithrix jacchus (assembly GCF_049354715.1). Classification (NCBI taxonomy): domain Eukaryota; kingdom Metazoa; phylum Chordata; class Mammalia; order Primates; family Cebidae; genus Callithrix; species Callithrix jacchus. The sequence goes on from NC_133502.1 coordinate 73,470,900, forward strand.
AATTACACTGAAGGGTAGGGCCTGCATGGCGGGGCTCCTTTTCTATGCTCCCATCTTTACCTTTAAAAAGAAATAAGATGTCAAACCTGGAAGCTTGTAGCCAAAGTTTGCTGTCGACCCAATGTAAGTGAGCTTGAACTAAGGAATGATGATTGCTTTCTCTGAGCTGCTGCAGGCCACACTCCGACGGGACCTGCTTTAATGGGTACAGCTGATGGCCTGACCTTCTGGCTCGGGGTCCCTGGATCACCACCCTCTGGAGGGGGTTGGGTCATAGTTAATATACTGGAATCTTCAACTGCCCAGGTGAGGCTGCTGGGCCCAGTGACCCATGGCTGGAACTTCCTGGAGGCTTGCCTCTGAAAGTGTCTCCTGGATTGGCACAGAGGAGTCAAGTGAGAACAGGGCAGTGCCTGACTTGCAGTGGGTGACCCCTCACAGATCTGCTGCCTGGTGCATCTGGCATAGGGCCTGATTGGACATGCAAACTTTGGGCAGTCTGGACTCCTTGTTCCTTCAGGATGTGACCACTGGTTTTAAGCAACAGTGTTGGCTTTTGCTTTTAAGTTCTTTAAAGAGTCCCAGCTTGGAAGCTGTGCAGAGCGTGCTGGTCTCCAAGGCCCAGCTAGGAGCCTCTGTTCTCCTGAGCTTATGTGGCTGACACGTAGGTCTGTATGTGCTTACTAACAGCTCATAGAGAGGGAAATCTGTCTGTTTTACAAGGAAATGGGATGTTTGCTGCTAGAAATCTTTCAGGACTGGCATGCAGAACTCGGCAAATGTTGAAAGAATTCTGACCATGTTGATCCACCAAAGTTTGTTTAAAGATTTGTGTAAACTTCCATCACAGAAAGGGCTGGGGGGAGGTGGGAGGCTCCAGCTCCAGCTCTTATCAGAGATCCTGAGAAGTAAAACACTTGAAGAATACTCTGGCTTGGAGGACAAATGCAGCAGGGTCTTGTGGGTGGCCTTCCCAGGGACACTTGCTGAGGAGACTTCTGGGGCACTCTTGGGATTAACGCCTGAAGAAGGAAGGAAACAGGAGCTTCAGCTGAACCTGCAGGGGCACTGGAACCTTCAGTTGGGTGGTCCTGCAGCGGTGTCCTGAGTCAGGCCAAGAGGACAGGCATTTATCTCCCAAGTTGGGCCAGTCACAGAGCAGACTGCCTGGGAGGAGTGGGGCAGCATGCTTCAGCAAGGCCATCCCTGGAGGGCCAGGGAGTGGTTCCAGCAGTTGGGGTGTAGGTCCTCTATTCCTTAAGGGGGCTCTTTGCGCTGCTTGGCTAAGCTGTGGCTGCACCCCAAATCAATGTGACCTGGGCTTGCCTGGAACATTCACACTCCAGTAATGCAGTGTTGGTTAGGTTACGGTAAGGGACCAGGCAAGACCTCCTTGCCCATGCCTCCTGGGCGTCCACCTGCCGCCTCTGCAGCATTCTGTCTCTGGCAGAAACATTCTGGCCCAGCCTGGCAATGCCTGGCTGTGGGAGTCATGCCCTTGAGATCAGTTTCACTCCAGGAGAGCTGAGGGTTGCTGCTCAAATCCCCTTGTCTTGCCCCTCCATAACATGACCCTGGGCCTACACCTCTTCCCCCGAGCGCTTCATGGCTGTAGCTCCAGTTGCCCACAATTGCAGGTACTCGATAGCACTTCCCTAATCAGCTTGCCTCTTATCTGGGGGTGAAGGTGCCCAGGATAGCCATGAGGATGGGACCACCTCAGCTCTCCAGGGTCATATCTGATTCCCTGGAAGGCCTTAGAGCAGGCTCAGCCCTGGGCCACCTCCATGGGATGGCAGGTGAGGGTGTTTTTGAAGGGCCTCCCTTCTTCATGGAGCTGCATCCCCAGGACAGGGCTGAGAGTCCCTTTGGCGGGACACTTTGAAGCCTGCTTTCCATCACATCCTCAGTCTCAGAGGCTAGTGTGGACCCATGGCAGCTGAGGGGTCTTGGAAGCCTATCAGCTCCTTGGCCAGTCATGCTCCCTGTTGCTATGAATTGTGCATCCCCTCTCCACAAAGACATGCTGACATCCTAGCCACCAGACCTTGTGAAGGTGACCTAATTTGGAAACGGAGTCTTAGTAGATGTAATCAGAGGTCATTAAGGTGGGCTCTCATCTAATGATTGGTATCCTTATAAGAAAATAAAAAGACAGATGTACTGGGAAAATGGCCCTGTGCAGATGGGCCAGAGACTGGAGGGTGCATGGACAAGCCAAGGAATGCCAGGGAGGGATGACCGGGGCAGGAGCTAGGAGGAGGCACGGAAGGGTCCCACGCAGTCTCAGAAGGAACGTGACCCCGCAGACCCCTGGTTTCTGACTCCAGGCCTCCAGGACTGTGAGACAATCAGTTTCTGTTGTTTGAGCCACCCTGTGTGTGATAGTCGCTTATGGCAGCCCTAGCAAGCCACACCCCGTCACATGACATGTCCTTGTGCTCAGGCCATGGTTGTACCTGCTGTCATGCTGCCTATCCGTGCTTCTCTTCCTGTGCTCAGCGGGTCACCGGATGGAGTTAAACCCAGAAGCCGAGTGCTTTCACTCCATGTGGCCCAGCCATGTGCATCACTCAGCTCATCTTCACAATGACAGGCTGGGCCTGTCCCCACCTTGCAGAAGAAGAAACCGAGGCTCGGAGGCAGCTCAGTGACAGATTCGTAGAACCGGCCAGGATGGCGCAGTGCTGTGTACAGTGTGATTGACCAGTTTTCTTATTTTATGCCCTTCTTTTGCTTTCTCTGTGAATACACAAGATTTCAAAAAATCTTTAAGACAAAATTAAATGCTCTAGTATCCAATCTCTTGACCCTGCTCATCAAGATAAGTAGACATGGCACATATTTCCAAATTTATCTTTTACAACATTTCCAGTAGGAAAAAATGGGTTGAATCATACATAAGTTAAAATGTACCAGCAGCAAAACAAAACAATACATTTTTTGTTTTATGGGGAAAGTTTGCAAAGACAGAGCCTAAAGCTGAGCTCTAATATTAACAATGGGTTTGTAAAGTCAGCCAAGGATTACTTTGATCAAATGCTAGAAAGTGGGAAGACAATGCCCAGGGCGTTCCTGGGTGAACTTGGGAATGATATTCGCAGTAGGTATGAGCAGTGTTCCATAGTGAAAGCAAGGCCATGAAGCCACCTACCAAAATAGCAACACGCTTTCCAGTAACATCTGTTTCTTTAAAAGCCGTGGAATACCTAAATCCCCCAATTATGGTTGAGAAACTCTCCTGCCCCACCTTTTTTCCCATTAAAGCTGTGCCTCTACCGTGTCCATTAGTCACTTGGCATGTTCTGAATAGAACAGAGTGAGTCAATTTAAACAAGCACAAGAGGCAAAGTCTTTCTTTTCCATTGTCAGCTCCGAAGAGAATTTTTTCCTTTGTTACTGTTTGTTGTGGAAAGAAGGTGTGTGGGAAGAGTTGCTGTGGTCAGTTTTTAGATTGTACCTTGTTGAAAACAGATAGAAACTTCTTCAGAAGGCAACCCTGCAAAGGCAACTTTGTGTGGAGGAGCAGGACCAGAGCCACCCAGAGCCCTTTGATGAGCAGGAGGAATGGAGCTGGCCTGGGTTGGCTAGGGAGTGATAGTCCAAATGGCCTCGACCAAGCCAGCTCAGACACAGGAACCCACAGCTTGGGCTGTACCTAGCCATCACGTCTATCTGCCAAGCGCAGGCAGCTTATGCCAGACTGAGAGTGTCTCCAGTTGGCCAGGGGTGCTCAGCATGGCTTTCCCCAGCACCCAGCCCAGGGTGTCACTTCAATAGCAGCCAGCCCAGCAGATCACTTGAAGGTAGAGGGACCTAGTGTTTGTGGGTGGCATCTTTTAAGAAAAACACAATTAGGAAGGTTCTGAGATTTTGGTCAGTGCCGTGCATTTCAGGGTCCAGGCCATGGGTCGAGGCCCCCTGCAGCACCCTCATTCTGCTAAGCCATTAGGGGTACTGACCATATGTGCCCAGAGAAGCTCCAGAAGCCCATCGTGTCTGAGTCGCTAATGTTGGCCAACCATCCTTCACCTTGGGTGGCTCTGTAGACAGCTCCAATTGCCCCACGTATGAACCAGGGCACTCCTCCAACCATGCCAGCTGCCATTCATGTAGAGACGGTAGATGTGCACAGCCAGTGCTTCACACAGATTGCTCTCCCCTTAGCAGCTGCAGAGCTATGTTTGAAATGCACATGGGGGCTTGTGTCTGTAGAGGTGTGTGTCTGGGGGCTGTGTGTCTGTAGAGGTGTGTGTCTGGGCCTGTGTATCTGTAGAGGTGTGTGTCTGCAGAGCTGTGTGTCTGGGCCTGTGTGTCTGAATGGGCTTGCTGGCTCCTGACAGCCTTGTTCCAGACTGCGTCTCTGCAGGGCTCACTTCTGTACGGTGTCCTGGTGATCTAGCACTCCCCGCTCTGCTGAAATGCAGACCCCAGGGGCAGGCTCTTGTTTGTCCGGGAGTCATTCTTGCAGTCTAGGAGTGAGTCTAACCCAAGTCACAGCTATGTGGTCTGGCTCACCTTGCTCCATGTTAAAGGTGGGTAGCCCCAGGCCCTGAGCGCTCACCAACCTGTCTGAGACCACATGGTGGCCCTGGAGGAAGAGGAGCAGGTGGCCTGGGATCTGCCCAGGGACTTTCTAAAGGCTGAGCCCTCCCAGTTATGACCTCCCCCTGCTCCTCTTTGCAGCATCCCTCTTCGATCCTCGTGGGTGAGTGTGGGCTCTGTAGAAAAGCCCAGCAAGTGTGCATGGTGTGGACAGCTCTGACCAGCTACTGCCTCCTAGGGTAGCACGGGCAAGGCACAGGGCAGTCTCCAGCCAGGTCCCTGTCACCAGCTGCCTAGGCTGGGACAAGCTATGTCACTTCTCCCTGCCTCAGTTTCCTCATCTGCACAGCAAGGGTGATAACTGTGTTACCTCTTAGGGTCACCACGTGCTTTAAAGAAGAAAATGTAGAGCCAGTGCTTAGGACAGTGCTGGCCCTGTAGGAAGGACTCACAGTCTTCGTTTCATTGATGAGAGCAAGAACTGCGCTTGTTACATATTCACCCAACAGTGTGGGGTGGAGGAATGACGTACAGATGGGCACACACTTGGAGGACCTGCTAGGGTCTTACTTCCCCTGTACATGGACAGCCACACAGAGGAGGACGTCTCCAGGTAACTTGTTTTTTGTTTCAGTGCATCCCGTGTCATTCAACAGCTCCACACTCAGACTCGCCGAAAGCGTGAGCTTGGTTCCCCTGCAGCAGCATCTTCACTAATGGGCATTTGCAGCTGTGCTGAGGAATCTGGGCCTGCTCCTTCCTCCCTCGCCTTCCTCTATAGCCCATGTGGATTCGCCTGCCTGCTTAGGGACTGGCCCCCACAGTGTGGCTCCTGGGGTCCCAGCTTCACTCCTTCAAGGCTCAGGATGTTGACGAATGGAGAAAGGGACCCATATGCCAGCCAGCCTACCCTGTGTGGCCCAAGGGCCCTTGCCGGTACCAGGTGGGGGGTCAAAGTGCAGGAAAAGAAAGATGTCAATCTCGGAAGAACTGGTCATGGGAATGGCAGGATGGCTCCAGGGTCGGCGTACCCTCCTGCAGCTCCCCTGGGGCCTCACCCCAGCAGCTTTTGGCGGCAGTCACACGGCTCTCACATCCAACCTCAGCCACATGGAAGCAGGCCTCGCTTCTCTCAGCTTTCCTTCTCTGCCATGCAGGACTCCTTTCCTGTCTCAGGGAGCTCTACTTTCCAAGCAGTTCCGTGGCCAACAGCTGGAGTTTTATTTTAGGGACGAGCTGGCAGCCCAGCATTTGTACTGAATGTTCCGAGTTGGCCTGGCCCGCGCCTGATGCACCAGTGGGAACCCCATAAGGCTGGGTGTGGGGGAGTGAATTGCTTCTGAGGTTTGCTGACATTCTATTTGGCTGCCTGAAATGCTTTCTCTTCATTCAAAGAGCGGTTGCTGGTCTCCGCCCCTCCGTCTTTCCTTCCTCCTCCCAGTGGCTTCCCTGTTCTTGTTATCCTGGCTCTCCCGGCTTTTTTGATTCCCATCCCGGCTCTGAGGGAAGAAGGACAGGTCTGGAGCACCTGTGAGGCCCAAGCCTGGGCCCCCCACAACAGATGATGCAGTCCCCCAACCCCAAGAGCCCCAGATCAGAGGCCCTGAGCAGAAGCTGTGGTAGGTGAAGTGAATGCTCAGTCTGGGTGTTATCTGGGGAGGGGCCTGGGTCTCTGGGACACTCTGACGAGATGCGCTCCACTGGAATCTCATCATAACCAAGCACCGATTGGTGGCCTTTTCCTCTGATGGCCCCAGAGCTCCTGCCTTCTGGCTACTGCTGTCTGTTGGGGATGAGGTATGTCAGACTTCCCTTTTTCCAGGTGTTGGCGAGAGTCGGGGCAGTGGGAAAAACACATCTATCAGGCAGTCCCATCCCTGCACGGAGGAGCAGGGATTGTGCCTCAGCCCCAGAGCCCTGCCCAGTGGGGACCACATCATGGACAGACATGTTCCTGGGTGGCTCTGTGCAGTCACTGCCACCACAGGCTCCTGGGAGGCACCTAAGGCCCATCGTGAGCCCCTGAAATGACAGCACCTACCACAGTCAGCTGCCTTCATGGAAGGCACTGAATCTGCTGTCCTGGTGGGATGGAATTCCCCTTCTGTCTTTCCTGTTCATCCTCCCCAGGATCCATGCCCTCTGTGTGAGGCCATGGCAGGATATGTTGTGGGCAGCTGGATTTCCGGCCCTCTCTGGTTGCCTTTGACCAGCAGGAAAGGGATTTGGAGGCAGATGCAGTGGGCCCTTCCCAATTCAGACTGAGGAGGAAGTTTCTGCAGGGCAGGAAGGAGAAGCAATGAATAGCCACTGTCTAGACCCTCCCCCTGACTCCATCATCAAGGTGCTCCAGACAGGCCTGAGATTCCCTTTTTTGGTCCTAGCCACACTACTCCTGGTGTGAGCCAGGCAGGCAGCCCAGCCATCTCCTGGTGGCAGGAGATGTCTTCCTGGCCGTAGCAGGAAGAGTCCCCAGGTTATGGCCCTGTCCCTGTGCCAGGACCTGGGATGGGGGTACACTCTGCTCTGGCCCCCCAGGAAATGAGTTCCAAAGGACTCGGGCCTTTGGAGGAGAACTTGGTGGCTGTGCCTTTCACCTGGCATTGCAGGAACATGAACCCTGGTTCAACTTGTGCAAAAAAGCCAGACCCACTGTCCCCACCTCTCAGGCTGCACCACATGCTCTGGTGGTGAGGGCCTGTTTCATAGCCCTGCATAACAGGAGGCTGCTCAGAGCAGAGCTGCAGAAATACTATGCGTCCCTTTGGAGTGGAAGGACCTGCGGCCAGGCCAGTGAGGAGCACAGAACAGGGGCATGAGGCTGGGCTGAAGAGGAGCTGTTTGTCCCGCCTCCCTGGCTGGAGGAGGGCACAGTCCACAGGCTATTTTTGGGAGCAAGTACTGGCTGGCCAGAATATGTCTGCACCTTCCCCCAGGATAGCAGCACCAACAGAGGGGACCATCTTAGTCCTGGGGAGTCATGTGGAATTGCATCTACAATAGACTGTGAACAGGGGCACCTGTCAATTTACATTTGTTGGACCTGGTTCTTTTCCCTCCCGGGCTTGCCCTGCAAATCTTGTTATGGGATGGGGATCAGAGAGTAGAGGGCTTATCTTGATTTTCATGAGCTTAGTGTTAATAGTAGTCACCCAGGTTGGAGGTTTTTATCCCTTTCCATGGCCCTATACCCAATGGCCCCACCCATGATATTTTTCAAAGTCCAGTGAAGCAGTGGAGGGAGGAGTGAGGGGGAGGCGAAGAGAAAGACAGGACTCTGTTGGCAGAAGCCCTGCTGTCTTCCAAGACCCTGTGCAAGCTTCTGTGGAGTTCTTGTTGCTGAGAGCTGAGTCCTCTGCCTGGGGCAGGGGTGGGCGGGTTCTTGGCCATCACGCTTCTGGAATCCTGAATCTTACTGTTCCACAGTCGCAGACCAGCCAGGCCCAGGACCTCAGAGCTGCTTGTGGGACCATGGAGAGTCATGCTTGCTTCCAGTCGTCACTGAGCCTGCTCTCATTTTGCAGCTTCTGCTGTGCAAATTTTTAAGTCTCTCAAACTCTCATGGTGAATTTTTTCTCTTCCTTTAGTGGCACCCAGAAGGGCACCCAGCAATATACCTCTGGCATTTGAACCGGCTGGATGTGGGATGGAGGGTGTTTAGTGGGTCCTGGAGGGAGCTCAGGCCAGGCCAGGCCAGGGTTTATCACTGTTATTGATGACACAGATAACAGCCTTGCCCTGAAAGCTTTCACAGAGTTTATCTCCTTTCTTGTTACTCTGATAGGGCCGGGATTGTCCACCCCCTGCTCAGTGAGCGCTAACATTGAGAATCCAACAAGAGTGCTGTATTAAATCATATCTCAGCCAGGCACTATCGCTCACGCTTGTAATTCCAGCATTTTGGGAAGCCGAGGCGGGAGGCTCATGTGAGCTCAGTTGAAGATCCACCTGGACAGCACAGTGGGACCTTGTCTCTACAAACAAAACACAAAAACAAACAAACAAGCAAACAAAAAATTAGCCAGGCATGGTGATGCATGCCTGTAGTTCCACCTACTCAGGAGGCTGAGGTGGGAGACTCGTTTGAGCCCAGGAAGTCAAGACTGTAGTGAGCCATGATTGATTGTGCTACCACACTCCAGCCTAGACGATAGAGTAAGACTCTGTCTCCAAGCAAAAAACGAAAGAAAACAAAAATCTCTCCCCTGTTGGAGACCTCTCAGAGTGCTGGGGAAGGGGGTCCGGAGTCCATAGCCTCGGTTCTCCTCTCCCTTCCCTTGCTTCCTGGCTGTGTGAGGTTAGCTGGATTAAATTATCTCAGGCTTAGTTTTAAAAGCCAAGAGTTGCATGCTAGGCCCTGAAAAGGGTCAATTACTAAATGATTAGGTCCACTAGAGTAAAAAAAAAATTATTCCCTGCTGAAAAAGTATTTTATATTTCTACTTTACACTTTGCTCTGTTTTGGTTAAATGTGTTAGAAAGGAACATTTGTCCTTGTTAAAGAAAATTGTCAGAAGAAAACAAAGTGGTTGAAATGGAAGGATGTCCTTGGATTTGGAGTTCCAATGAACGAACATAAGCTCTGGATGCACACTTCTAGTTGCGAGCACAGCTCTGGTGTTAAGTACAGGTGGAGAAAGGACTTCTATTTCCTCACTGGAGTGACTGGACTATTGTCTAGTCAACACTCTCTTCCTCATGGCACCATGTTTCCAGCCTCTGCTGCAGGCCACTGTGGCCCTGGGATGGAGTTCTCCATGGGGGATGTGGGCGGAGGTGGCTGCTTTTAAAATTAGCTGTGTCTTTCTTCACGTTCTCTCCTCTCATTTGCTGGATAGACAAAGAGGGCCTGGGGACCTCCGAGGCGTTCAGGGTGACAGGGCCACTAAGGAGGGAAAGCCTGAGTCCCTGAAGGTTTGTGTGGAGCGCTCTTTCCCCCAACCTATGGTAGACTAGGACAAAGGAATAAACAAACTTATAGCTTATTAGGTCACTGAACGCTAAGAGTTGTTTTCATAGATGTTAACTCATCTTGGCCAATATTCCTAAAAACACATTGAGGACAGGGACACTTATTAGTGTTCCTTGTTTGCAGAGTCTAGCTGGTAACGGCACAAGGATGTTTACAGAATGAATGAGTGAGGGACACATGTGTCTTTACTTGGGGCAGCATGGTTCTCTGCTTTTCTTTCCTTTTGTTTTCACAAGATGATGGAAGAAGATAGTGCTGAGATCAGACAGTGCTACGGTCTGATGGTGTCCCCCCAAAATTCATATGGTGAAATTCTAACCCCCAAAGTGATGGTGTTAGGAGGTAGTGCATTTCGGAGGTGATGAAGTCATGAGGGTGAAGCCCTCATGCATGGGATTAGTTCCCTTGTGAAAGAGGCCCTAGAGCTGCCTTACCCCCTCTATCATGTGAAGACACAGTGAGAAGTCATGGTCGATGAGGAAGGGGCCCTCACCAGTCACCCTTGCTGTGGGACTTTCTAGGCTCCAGAACTGAGAGAAATAAATTTCTGTCATTTATGAACCACCTGTCTATGGTATTTTGTAATAGCCGCTGAAATGGACTAATGCAACATTTTACGTAGAAAAATGGGGACTTCCTAGTTCTTAGCATCTTCTTACTCCTTTACAGGAGAATAAAATCATTAAGAGTTATTGATGCCAGCACTGCCCTGGAGGGACCAAGGGAAAGGGACTTGTTTTCCTTGTATTTACCTTTCTTTAAACCTGTCCTGTAGCTGCATCAGATGGTCAAAGTGGCATCACCTTAACAGTTATGCTTAATTGTTTTAATAAATAATCATATTTAATAGGAAAAGAATAAGGGAGTCAAAGAGTTTTCTATAATGATGTCCTTTACTTGACTGTGTTCTTGGAATCTCTGATTGCTCAGAACTACAGACAAAGATCACACCAGGAAAGAGCCTAGGTTAAAATGAAATTCCACATTAGTGTTAAATTTGCAAACTTGAAGTGAACACAAGCATCGTGTATTTTTAGTCTGTTCTCATGCTGCTGATAAAGACATGCCCAAGACTAGGTAATTTATAAAGGAAAGTGGTTTAATTGACTCAGAGTTCCACATGGCTGGGGAAGCCTCACAATTATGGTGGAAGGTGAAGGAGGAGCAAAGTTACGTCTTGTATGGCAGCAGGCAAGATAGCATGTGCAGGGGAACTCCCCTTAATAAAACCATCAGATCTCGTGAGGCTTAGTCACCATCACAGGAATAGCATGGGAAAGACCCGCCTCCATGATTCGATGTCCCTCTCATGACATTTGGGAATCATGAGAGTTACAATTCAAGACGAGATTTGTGGGGGGTCATAGTGAAACCATATCACATGTCATTGAATATTTTGTGTATTTCCAAAAGGGTTCTAAATTGTCTCTCCACCATGCATAAAAATGTAACTCCAGGTATGTTCACCTCTGGGCTGCATGAACCTGCTCAGAATCAGACAGCCCATGAACATCCTCCATGTTCAACTCCACAGATGTCACAGTTGACTTTCATTGACAGCCGACAACCACTATGCTTTATTGAAAAAATGTAGGAGGAGAAACGTGCAGAATGCCATATGGTACACAAGGACTGGAATATGATTTTAGAGGCTGAGGTGTTTGATATTGGAACATGCCAAGTAGATTGTGGACTCCTTAAATGACTTTATTATGGATCTTCATGTCAAAGGGGGAGTTTTAAATGGAGATGTCGATAGGCTCAATTATTTCCATGTGTTATTACATTTTCCTTTGTTGTAGACCTGGCTATGTGCTGTGGTTGGCATATTTGTACCTACCTAATCTTAAATGGATTTTACTAGATTTAGTGGCTACAAACACCCAATTTTCATGAGTAGATTAGGGGGCTCTTTGAAAAATGGGGCTAAAATCCTCTAAAGATGGAATCCAGACGAATGCGTGTGTATTTATTTTGAGCTACCAGAACAATCTTGGGCGTGTCTTTCTATCTGTTCTGTGTACAGGCTTCGACTTAAAGTTTTTATTGCACAGACACCATGCCATGGATGTTGAGTCTGCAAGGACACAGCGGGAGCCCAGCGGTAGCAAGCTGCATTTTCATTCTGAATGTCTAGGAGATTAGAATTTAATGTAGCTCACAAGAGTTAAGGTTTTCTTCCAAATCCTTTGACATGTTGTGGATAGTGGATTCCAAGTTTATGATCACGTTTATTAGCGCCTTCTGCTGATTTTCCTGTGGGAGAATGCTTTGCCCTTTCTGGTGGATAGACTTGTTTTTCTGAAGCTTTGGGAGGCAGGGGTAGCGATGATGATGTTGGAGAGGTTGCCTCGCCCCAACATTTCCTCCTCCCTGTCTCCTCCCAAGATGTGGGAGTCATAAAACCCGAGTTAAACTGAGCAAAAATGCAAGATGCCTCAGAGCAGAGGCCCTGAGACGTCATCGGGGTGGGCACCCACATGGACTGATTTCAGGGGTGAGTGTGGTGGGTCGTGGCTTTAAAACGTAGCCTGAATTCTGTGATTCTCCTCCAGTTGAGAGATGGGGTCCCCTCCTCCAAACCCTTCACAGTTGGTAACTCCCTGACTCCACAGCAGCCGGGCACAGGGAGGGTGGGCTGAGGCCCAGCTTGGTGGCTCTGATCTGGGATCCTCTCTTTGGTTAAAGCCCCATGCTGCTGGGAGGTCCAGGCTTCTCTCTGTCATTAAGGGTATAAAGGTCAGGTGGGAAGTTCTCAGATAAGAGAATGAAGAAACAGAGGAAGTCAGGTAGGCCTCCTTCTGCCTGTGCTTGGGGACAACACAGCCAGGCAGAGCCACATGCGCCACAGCATTTTCTGTTCCTGAGTGGCTCAGCTTCGGGAAGCCTCTTGTGTAAGGAGGGTGGTCTGCCAAATATCTTTTTCTTGGGAATGTGTGACTCTGCATTTGTGATGCCAGCCTGGGGCCACTGCTGCTGTTGCAGGCTGTGAAACTCAGGAGTGGCTGCAGGGGCGGGGCTTTGGAGTTTCCTCTAAGAAAGAGGAAGGCGCCAAGTTCAGGGCTCTGGGTGGTCTCCAGCTCAGTGTCTGCTTCATGGGCTATGGTAAGACGGAGAGCATGGCTGTCTGTTTGGAAGAAGGGAGCAAACTGTCCCCACATGTGAGAGATACCAGGAGGCTCAATTCCAGTCACAGGGAAGTGACCTGTCATATCTCTGAGTCTGAGAAGATGTCCAGCTGGGGACACACCAAGGCAGAGCTTGGGTGTGAGGTCAGAGCAGGATGGACCGTGCTGTGTGAATACAGGGAACGGAACTCTCGCTGGGTGAGGCTTCCTAATAGAAGCACCGGGAGCACCCACTTTCTGTCGCTGGACCTTCCTTGTGTCTGTGCTGTGGATTGTGGATTCTGAGTTTATGGGTCCCTCACACTGCATCTTTGTGAGTGCAGTCGATAGTGTGAAACTCTGTCTAGGTGGAGGAGTGGGGCTGGGGAGAGCTGGAGGGTCGGTTTTGGTAGAGTCAGCACTGGGGACTACCTTCTTTGCTGTGTGGGACCCTGTGCCCAGAGCATCTCCTTGGAGCAATCTTTTAACAAAGTTCTTTGTATGGTGAGCTAGTCACTCCTTCCAAAATGAGTCTGGCTGGACTTTTCCCTTCTCTGTCTAGGAACAGAGCACATGTTCCTGCTGCGCTACCCACATGTTACCAAAAAAATCAAAGAAAGGTGGAGCTGAGTTAATGACACTGACACCCATGTGCTTGGGACAAAGGCACGGATGGCTGTCCCTGTCTTTGAGGTAGGTACAAAGCACTATGGACGGATGAGTGGCTGGACAGATTTGAGAGAAAGCAGGTATGGCAAAATGTTCATGGTGCATGCAGGCCATGGGGCTCAGGATGCAATTCTTTCCACTTTTCTAGATGTTAGAAATATTCACCGGCCAGGTGCGGTGGCTCACGCCTGTAATCCCAGCACTTTGGGAGGCCGAGGTGGGTGGATCACGAGGTCAAGAGATCGAGACCATCCTGGTCAACAGGCTGAAACCCCGTCTCTACTAAAAATACAAAAAACTTAGCTGGGCACCGTGGTGTGTGCCTGTAATCCCAGCTACTCAGGAGGCTGAGGCAGGAGAATTGCCTGAACCCAGGAGGCGGAGGTTGCGGTGAGCCAAGATCACGCCATTGCACTCCAGCCTGGGTAACAAGAGCGAAACTCCATCTCAAAAAAAAAAAAAGAAAAGAAAAAGAAATATTCACAGTGAAACACTGGGTGATCTCAGAGCTGTGAGGCCCCTTAGGGTCACCCACTCATGTCTCCATCTGCATTGACCGCACTGTCAGAGCACGGCACTGGGGGATGGGACCCCTGACCTTCGGATGGTGCATGGTGCATATTCATGGGAAGGATACTCTGTGGTGGAGGATGGGCCACCTCCTGCAGGGTAGCCAGCAGCCCCCAGGCACTGTCTCCCGGGAGCAGCCCTTAGTCACAGAGACAGGGCCAGGTAGGGCAGGTGAGGTGGTTCCACCCCAAGTCAACAAGAGCTAGTCTAGGCCTGGAAGGCCCAGAGAGGGCAGCCTGCCCCAGGGAGGGTATACAGCATGAGAGTGGCCTCAGCAACCTAGAGCCTGGCTGGGCTTTTTGTTCAGTCTTTTGCTTTTTATAAAACCAAATGGTGCTCGAGCCAGTCATTTAGGGATTTGTAGCAATTCTCTGCTCTGGGTACCACTGAGTGTATTGAAAATCACCATGGTTGTGCTTTCTCTCTTCGAGTTCATGGAACTATGGGGGAGGCGGGTTGGCGTGTGTTTGGAGTTGTTTTTCAGGAGTTGTGACAGCTCTTGCTGACTCACACACAACAGAGCAGTATCTGATAGGGCTGCCAGGTTTATGGATGCAGCTGTGACCTTGGAATGATGTTTTAAGTGTAAAGTTACTGAGCTAAGTAGTATGAAACCCCAGACTCTACCTGTTCCCAGCTGGAACTCACAATTAAAGTCAGCCGACCAGAGTTACCATTGGTGGTTAAGTCACTGTCAGTGCCACACACAGTCACTCAGTCGGGGAGTGGAGGGTCACACTGTGACTGCTCCATTGACTGAGGGGACCTGAACTCCCTGTTTCCAATGTCAGGCCTCTGTCTCTGTGGGGCCGCAGCCACTCCTCCCCGACAGAAAGACCCAGCCCCAACTCACGGTATATTCAGCTACTTTCCACTCACTGAGAGATATTTTTTCTTTAGGGAGCTTTCTTGCCTCATTTTGGATCAAGCTTTTATTTTAAATTAGTGGTGAGCTCTATGCACCGTGGAGATCAATGCGGGAAGCTTCCCCCTTTCTTCTTGATATTTTACATGTACACAAAGCAATGAAAAGTGACTGGCTCAGAATGACTCTACAGATGTGGCAGTGATTTTGCTGTGGCTGAGGACGACCCTGGGCACACCTGTTTCCCAAGTTACTGCCTCAGTTTACCTGAAGGGATTTCAATTTGGCTCTGGGTTTACTCATTTAGAAGCACTAAGGAAAGGTTTGCTGCAGTTTCTAGTTAAAATGGGCAGATTGATCATGTGTGTTTTTCTGCATTCCCTCTGAATCATCACAAAATTATAGTAAATGAATAGGAAAAGATAGAAATCCAAAGGGATATGGTTACCAGCAGATTAGACATGTCAACACAATTTTGAAAAATGGAAAGTACATGGATTAGCTTAGTTAATACCTGTGTGTTTTGTTAATACATAGGTATTAACTAAAACCTATGTACCAGCAAGTGTGTATGTGGGTGGGGGGGGAGTAATGGCATAACAAAGAAGAACATTTATGATTGTTTCAGTTACTGTTGGTGCACAAGAAACTAACCCAAACCAGAGTACGTAAAGATAATTTTATCACAGATTCGGTGGGTCAGAAATTCAGTCATGGCAAAGCAGGGAGACGTTATGTCTGATCCACTGTATCAGAAGCCCCCACTGGGAAGACTCGAAGGCTAGACTCAGCTATCAACAGAGCACCTCTATGTAGCCTCTTCATGTGATGGGGGCTTCCTCACAGCATGGTGGTTGAGTGCACAGAGGGAACATTCCAAGTCTCTAGGTGACAGCTACTGTAGATGTCACATTGACCTTCTTTTAACCATAATCTGTTATTTGAAGCCATCATAAGCCTGCCAGATCGAAGGGTTCGTACATCTCTACCTTTCAACAGGAAAGCATCAGAGAACTGTGAAACCACATTTTACAACTGCAGCAATGGTCACACAGAGCCCTAGGAGACTTGCAATCAGAAGCACCAAAGGCCAGGGTGTGGCACAGCTGCCCTGCAGAAGGCAGGAGAGCTCTGAACTTGGAGATTCCAGTCACAGTTGAAGACACAGAACCCAGATGGAGAGTAGGTGAATTTAGTGAAAACTTGGTTTCTGAATAGTCAGACCCCTTCACTCAGCCCTCTTTCTCCACTCAGTTTTGGGAATGTTGCCACCAGGATTATGCCCATTGGCTAGAATGTCAATTCTTCTTGGTGAAACTGAGAAACCAAAGAAAAGAGACCTATTAATTGACATAAGACCACCAGGTTCCCACCTGATAAACCTTCAGTAAGGTGACCCTATGACAACCTCCATTCATCCACATTGAGCTTCCAGTTAGCCAAATGGGGCCTCTAGTGAAAGAGAAGGCCCTAGACACCTGAGCAACTGGGGAAAGCCTCTGTTGGGAAGACATAAACACACAAATGAAACAGCAACAAACAGAAAAAAGGAACTCAGAGAAAGAAGTGCAATGCATCAGAAAACAAAGACAAGGCAAAGAAAATGCAAAAAACAAAGAAACAGCCAATAGTGAGACATTAAAAAGAGAACTTTTAGGGTATGTAAAAGAACTCTTAGAAAGGAAAAGTATGTGGCAGAAGTAAAAAAACTCAATAGGAGTTTGGGAAATGGTGTTAAGGAAATCTTTCAGAAAATAGAACAGAAAAACAAAGAGATATACAAGAAGAAAAGTCAAGATTAATCAAGAAGATACATCTGACAAAATAAGAGTCCCAGAAATAGAAAATAGAGACAGAGGAAATTATCACAGACATTTACCAAAATGGAAGGAGGGGAGTTTTTATGCTGGAAGAACCATCAAGTGCTTAGCACACTGGTGGACAAAAAAAACAAACCCACATCGATGCATATCATCATGAAACTCAGGATACCAGGGATAAAGAGAAGATACCAAAGGCATGTTGAGGGGGCTGGAAGAGGCAGGGAGGGAGTGGGGTGGGGGGGGGAGAGAGAGAGAGAGAGAGAGAGAGAGAGAGAGAGAGAGAGAGAATAGGTCCTATGCAAAGGATTTAAGATGAACTTGACCTCGACTCCTGCACAGCAGCCATGGGAAGCACCAGTGGAAGGATACCTTCTATACCTTGAAGGAAAATGATTTCTATCCTAGAATTTCACACTCAGCCAAACTTTTAGTAAGATGCAAAGCTCAGTGGGTAAATTTGCTGCTGGAAAGCTTGATTGATTGCCTATGAAAGTGTCCATATTTTCCTTGGTTTAGATTAATACAGAATCTTTCAGAAGATTCTGAAAGATCTGCAGTGTCATCTGGTGCAGTGTTTCTCCCAAGTTTACAGGGATGTTCCTGACATACTTTGCCCTTCAAGTGGCTTCCATGTGTGTTTTCCTTATCGTCAAACTTCTTGAAAACATAGTATGTATCGGTGCTTCTAACTTTTCTTTGACCTATGGATCACTCTTAAGAATTGATAAAAAGTAGGCTGGGCGTGGTGACTCACGCTTGTAATCCAAGCACTTTGGAGGCCAAGGCGGGTGGGTCACCCGAGGTCGGGAGTTTAAGACCAGCCTGACCAACATGGTGAAACCCCGTCTTAAAAAAAAAAAAGAATTGATAAAAGTGACAAAACATTGTCTAGAAAAGAAAAATGCATGTATGCATACATACAGGGAGATTTTGGAGTTAACCTTGAAGGTCCACAGGTACCTGAGGCTACTTGCTATTTCTCTTCTCACACCCATTTTTTACATGCACTGTCTTATTCCATTTTATCAACTACCTTCTTATTTTGTATCACAAAAGTAATATGTTGCAGGAAAATATAATCAAAGAGAAAGTCCCAATTTATACCTATCTTACTAGATCATTCTCTCTCAGGTGTTCTAATTTATCCTCCAAGGTATTTTTAAATTGTGTGTGTGTATCTGTGTGTGTGTGTGTGTGTGTGTGTGTGGGTGGGTGGGGGGGGGTTCATGTAAACATACAAAATAACTGCATATAAACAATCTTATAGTCATATTGTGTGTTTTAAATAAAACTCATATTTTAGGCTGGGCACAGTGGCTCATGCCTTTAACCCCAACACTTTGGGAGGCTGAGGCGGACAGATCACAAGGTCAAGAGATTGAGACCATCCTAGTCAACATGGTGAAACCCTGTCTATATGAAAAATACAAAAATTAGCTGGGCATGGTGGTGTGCACCTGTAATCCCAGCTACTTGGGAGGCTAAGGCAGGAGAATCACTTGAACCTGGGAGGTGGAGGTTGCAGTGGGCCAAGTTGGTGCCACTGCACTCCAGCCCAGGCAACAGAGTGAGACTCCATCTCAAAAATAAATAAATAAATAAATAAATAAATAAATAAATAAATAAATAAATAATTTTTAAAAACCCATGTTTTGAATAATATAAATGTCCTGCTACAGGTTGGGTATCCCTTATCTGAAATGCTTGGGACCAGAAATCTTTCAGATTTTGAATTCTTTTGGATTTTGGAATATTGACATTATACTCACTGATTGAGCATTCCTCATCTGAAAATGTGAAATCCAAAATTCTCCAATGAGCATTTCCTTGAGTATCATGTTGGCACTCAAAAAGTTTTGGATTTTGAAGCGGAGCACTTTGGATTTTCAGATTTAGGATGCTCAATCAGTATTTGGTTTCTCATGTGATAAATTATGGATGTCCTCCATGTTAACACATAGAGATTTTTTTTCATGGATTTTGTCAGTTCCATCATATTCCTTAGAATGAGTCCTCTTTTATTAACTTCATGCCTTTTTGGTGGCTATTTAAGTTGTTCGAACTTATTTTTGCTTATACAAACAGTATTGCAATGAGATACATATAAATATATAGAGCAATTCGTAGAAATATACAGCTATTTACATAACTAGCAATATGTTTGTAGAATAGATTCTTAGAATTGCTAAGTATGTGTTTTAAATTTTCTATGGTTGTTGCCAAGCTATTCTCCAACAAGACTGTACTAATTTATACTTCCAGCAATAGAATATTGGAATGTCTGTTTTCTCACGCCTTCTCCAATTCCAGATGTCAGTAATATTTTGAAAATATTGAGAATGGCCGAAAGTAGTACAGTAGTTCAAAGTTGCTTTAAATTTAATTGTCATACATTTAATCCAACTTAATTCAACCCAAATGAATGCTAACTCTTACAGCAGACAGGCTCCACGATCGAGGGAGCTAACACAATCAAGTTGTGTTTTGTTGCTTACTTTGTCTTCTCCTTCCTAAAGCCCTGCCCTTGGACTCCGGGTGGCTGCAGCAGGGAAGAGAGGGGCACAGGAACCAATGTGCTTCGGCTGCAGTTGATGCAGTGCCCGTCTGTCTGTCACCTGTCAGGGAGGTTGGGAAACGCTTGCTGTCACCAAAGTTTGTCTTTGTTTTGCAAAGTTTGGCAATGTTTGACAAAGTTTTGCTTTGCCAGTGTTTTTATTGATTTGTCTTTTTTTTTAAACTAATTTTTAAAGACTTTTGATGTATTATGGACCATAACCCTTACTTTTGTCATGGAGGACTTAAATATTTCCTCTCAATTTACTGTTTATTTTAAAACTCTGTGTTCTCTTTCACCCTCCACACGTTTCGGTTTAATGTGCTTCTGGGTAGCGATATTCTGAGAGCTTCTGGATTTTCATGTTTTACTTAGGGCGGTTGTCCTGTGCCAAGATTGTGACATCTCCTTCCATATGTTTCTACTAAGTTGATGGTTTTTTGGTTTGCTTGGTTTTTTTTTTTTTTGAGATAGAGTCTTGCTCAGTTGCTGAGGCTGGAGTGCAGTGGCGTGATCTCGGCTCACCACAACCTCTGTCTTCCAGGTTCAAGTGATTCTCCTGCCTCAGCTTCCCAAGTAGCTGGGATTACAGGCACACACCACCACGCCTGGGCAATTTTTGTATTTTTAGTAGAGATGCGGTTCCACCATGTTGGTCTGGCTGGTAAGTTGACAGTTTTTAAAGCATATTGATATATTTAACCCAACTGGCATCTGCTTTCATGTACATCTTGAGGGTGTGGGGTTTTTGGGGCAGCTCTTTTCACCCTGCTGAATCCCTTGTAATTGGGACACCACTGGCCTCGATGGAACCACATCCCTTGCCTCACCCCGCGTGGCCACTGGCTGTGATGCCCACTCCTTTCTCACAGCTCCTTCCTGGGCTTCAGCGGAGGCCCCCAACCCTAATTTCCATCCTTCTCCTGCAACTGCTCCTTCCAGAATCCTCCCTGGCCCCCTCCTGCCACATTACCCTTCCTCCAGCCTAGCAGGTGAGACCTCCCCCAGGAGCCCCAGAGCTGATTCCATGCCTCTGTCTCCTGCCCACCACCGTGTGGTCTGTGTTCTACTGGCTAGCCCCCTGCCAGTGCCCCCAGACCTTCCCTCTCTGGACACCTGCCTTTTTCTCCTCCCACCGCTGACAGACCCCACGCACTTCTGTCTTCTCCTCTACTCCCATTGTGATAGGTCCCCTCCACTCTGGCCATGTGGGTGACCAAGCAGATCCCTCCTCCCAGCCTAGGCCTTGTTGCCAGTGACCTTGCAGCTTCCTCCTACCCAAGGACTCTTGCTCCAGACTTCGGAGTTGCCTGGGCTTCCCGCAGCCCGACACCTCATAGCACCATGGCTTTGCAGGGGTCATTTCTTCTGTGTAGAATTCTTCCTCAAGCTCCCAGTCTGGCAAATCCCTATTTCCTTGACAGCCCAGTTTAATCCACACGCTCTGCAGCATCCCCTGACCTGCCAAGTGACTGGACCTTCCTCCCTGCTGCCTCATAATCCGGCAGAGCCTGTGCAAGTCGAGCTTGGTCTGAGACTCTGGCATGCCAGCTCACTGTTGATTGTCAATGAAACCTTGAGCTCCTGGAGGCCAGAGACCCAATCCTCTTGCCCTTGGCCCCAGGTGGCAGGGCCTTGATGAGAATAAACCTTTGAAACGGATGGTCTTGGAAAGCAAGGAGGACAGGGGCTGTCCTTGTATAGGTCAGGCGGGACTTGGCAGCATGAGTAAGTAGCCAGCCACCCCAGGCACTGTTGCGGGAACTCAGGCCTGTGCTGCCCTGTGTGTCCTCTCAGCTGCAGAGCTGCAACCAGGAGGGTCCATGGCTGGAAGCCTGCCCAGCTTGCTGGAAACTTCTTTTTTAAAGCATGCATTTTGTTCTTCAAATTCCAAAGCCTCACCCAGCCCTGTAAAAATGATGGCTCCTAGAACTACCCTGCTATGCAAAAGGCACCTGGCACCCCTCAGGGGCAGCGATGGCTGCGAAGACATATTGGGACTGGGATCTCCTGCAGGGTTGGGCAGGCCCTGCCTGTGCGTGCATACACACCGCTGGATGCTTTCCCTAGGCCCCTGGAGTGAAAGTGATGTTGCCCCTCCACTGCCTTCAGCAAGAGGTTTTAATTTCCAGGTCCTGAGAGCATGGAGTCACCCGGAGTGCTGGCTGCTGGGTGGAAGCACACACTCTGACCTGGTCAGAGCTCAGGTCTGGTCACAGGCTGGGTCACTTTGGACTTTTGTCTTCTCAGCATGGAGTGACTGAGTCGGCCCAGCTGCTTTTCAGCCTCAGAGGCTGGCTAGCGGTGGGGTGCAGACCCCGCCTCTGAGGAGAAGAGCTTAGCTGTCACATCTCTAACAGTCCATCTGCATGACAGGCAGTCGTCTCCCCACCGGACTTCCTAGAAATCTGGGTTAGCAAAGCATCAATATGTAAGTTGCCACCACTTCCTTCCTCTTGGGCAGCCACCATGAACTCACCACAGGCTGTGTCTGAACATGACATCAGAATCCTTCCCAACACTTGAGAACTGTGTGCTGCCGGAAGGCGCCCGTCCATAGCTTGAGGGATAACACTGACCACGTCCACAGTGACCATCACAGATGGCGACACCAGGGTCAGGGGCTCCATTGGGGATTCTAGTTCAGCTCTTTTGTTTGCAGGATGACATGGTTTGGATCTGTCTCTCCACCCAAATCTCGTGTCACATTGTAATCCCCAGTGTTGAAGGTGGGACCTGGTAAGAGGTAATTGGATCACGGGCAGGACTTCCTTCTTGGTGCTGTTCTTACGATAGTGCGTGCTGGCAAGGTCTAGTTGACTAAAACTGTGTAACACCTGCCCCACCCTTTCTTCCTCCTGCTCACTCCCGTCCTTGCCTTCTGCCTTGACTGAAAGCTTCCTGAGGCCTCCCCATGCTTCCTGTGCAGCCTGTGGAACCATGAACAAATTCAACCTCTTCTCTATCCATTATCCAGTCTCAGGTGTTTCTTTATAGCAGTGTGAGAACAAACTAATTCAGAGGATGACACAGAAGCACAGAGAAGGTGAGCGATGCCCCATCCGTGTCCAGCACAGTATTCCAAGGCATGCCCTGTGGGCCACTGGGCCCTGTGGAGTGGTGGGGAGCGCATGCATTGCTTGAGGACAGCACATTCTGGGGCTCCCTCTTGGGGATTATGCATGTGATTGATGCTATAGGTTCCAACAAGCATGGCTGTGAGGAGCTGGTTTTGCTCACAGCACGTGGCGCACTGTGAGTGTGGTCATGCATGTTCTCCACATGGTCCTCCAGGCCCTGGGAGAAGCCCACACTGGTGATGCTGTGCCTGCTTCCACTTGAAAACACTGAGGCTGGCTCAGGTGTCCACAGTTGGTGATGCAAGCAGGAGCAGGGCTGGCTCTCTTTATTTCCGTTAGGACCAGTGTAGTAGAGCATCAGTCACTGGCTCCATCGCCTGCGGGGCTGATGATGCGTTTCTGCTGTCAGAATCTCATACTCTTGGGACCAAGCTGAGCGAGACTTTGGTTCCAATAATGAAGACGTGCAGTTCCTATAATGAGGACAGAGGATCTCCTTGAATGGAAAGCAGTTTTTTGTCACCAGAATCTCAGAAACAGTACCAGGGATCTATTAAAGCCTCAGTAGGTACTCATTGAAATAAAAAAAAAAAACAATTAAATGCCCGTCTTTGCTAATAATGCCTCTTTGCCCAAGCACATTAGCCTGAGCGTGAGTCCTGCATGTATTGAGGTGTATGTGAAAGTGCATTTGCACATCAGCATGTTCCTACGGTAAAAACCAGGTAGTGCTGCTTTGACAAGGTTGGACGCAGCAGAGAGGCGGCGCCCGTGCTGTGTCACTGCTGTAACAGCTTAGTGCTGCTGGAGATATGGAGAGCTCACAGAGGGGACTGGATGTGAAATAGAGACTCAGGTCCCGGTGATGTTGCTTCACACACACGACCTCTCCCCACCATGTAGACACTGAGAACAACCATCATTTTATTGTTAACAGCTAATTGTGTGGGTCAGGGATTTGAACAGTCGGTCGGTCCCTGCCCCACAGAGCCAGTGGAGGTTACCTGTGATACCACATCTGGCAGGTGGATTTTTCTGGGAAGTCCAAGACAGCTTCACTCCCATGCTGGGGCCTTTATGAGGGTGGCCAAGAGGCTGAGCTTGGCAGGGGCCGTAGATCAGAGCATCACACATGTCTCCATTTTGATTGTCTTGGGGTCTGTGGACTTCCAGAGGGAGAAGGTTGCAAGGGAGGAGGTGGAAGCTGCCAGGCTTCATGAGCCTCCAGTGTGCGTCTCTCCTGGTATAACCCCTGGAAAAGTCAATGGGGCTAGACCAGGTTCATGGGGCTAGGAACCAGCACTACTTCTCCATGGGAGCAGGAGCCGAGGTTTTGCAGCCACCCTTCATCTGTGCAGTGACGGGCCTTGAGATGAGTGCAGCGTGCATGGAGAAGGGAGAACCAGCCCTCCCCGACGAGGAGGCTGTGCTGAGCCTGCGTGCTTGCTTCTCTGCCAGGCTTCTCCACATTGCTCCATTGCTTCTCTGCCAGCTCTGTGCCCCTAGAGGCTGGCGCTTAGCAACAGCATCTTCTTCTCCCTAACTCCTCACCCCTGCCCCTCACCCTTGTGGACACATCCCTTCGTGAATCCCTCTTCTGTTAACCCTGTGCCTGTGTCCTCTGTTCTCAACGTGGGCCTGACCCTGATGGCACATTCAAAAAGAATTAAATAGTTCGTAATTTTACAATAAAAAAGATGACAAAAATTGTATGATCAATTAGTAATAAAATGCCACATGCTGAAAAGTAACTTGGAAGATTTTCCTTCTTTGGAATGCCTAAAAGGTTATCAAGTCCCTTTCGGAATTGACGACTATGCAGAAGTGTTTGCTCCATCTTACAAATTCCAGGCCCAGGATAACCCCTGATCTCCAGCCGGAGCATCACACATCTGTCCTGCTGCCCAGGTAGCATGAGGCTCTCGGCTCGGCTTGTCTTCTTGGTGCATTGGGCACTCTCCATCCACCTTGGGAAGCATGGCACAGGGTGTGGCCAGCAGGTGGTAGCTTCTGTATCAGATGCTCCACATGTGCGATGTGCTCCCTCTCCTCTCAAGATGCCTGCTCTGTGCAGAAAGAGATTCCACTAGGTAGCCTTGAGAAAAGGAGACTTCAGCATACTGTTGGTGGTTAATAAACGCCAGCTCCCCTCTGTGATCCTGTTGCTTCAGGAGGGTGGGTGAGAGGATCCAGGCTCACGGGGCTTGCACTCATATTTTCTTGAAGAAAAACACAGAATTCTGAGTCCCATGTTGGGTATGGGTGGTGAGGGTGGTGAGGCTGAGTGCACGCTGGGTTCAGGGAGGGCTTGAGGTGCCCAGGTTCCATCATGCACTGATGTCACAGAGGGTGGCACTGATGCTTCTGATTTGATCCTCATGGCAGCCTGCCAGCAGGGTCATGTGGCTGTGGCACCTCAAGTGTATAGTGAGGACATGGAGATGGTGTGTTATGTCTTGTGCGCAGAGCCCGTGGCTGGCCCTGGAGAGATGAATGTGGTCTGGAGCTCCAGTGAGTCCTGGGCCAGGCTGCGCCCACTGAGTTCCTCGCTGAGACCCTGATGGATGCTGAGATGTCGGGGAGGTGGTCAGGGGAGTGTCTGGAATGTGGGGAACCCAGGAGGTGGGCAGATGAATCAAGAAGGAAGGAATGAGCATTCTTACTTGCAACTCCTGCTGCTCACGTCTGCAGACGCATCTCCAGGTGTCTGCTTCTGCTGTGACCTTTACACCAGGATGTTCACATGAACCCATCCCTGCCCCTCTCCCCTCACTACAGCCAGGCCGTGCAAGGTGAAGGGCTGACTTGGACCTCCTTCGTCTGCGATCCTGAAGTGGGGGGCAGGGGGAAGGCGAGCCCGGGGCCAGTGGGTCTAATTTAGAGGCATCATGGTGGAGGGAGGGTAGCCAAGGAGCAGAAAAGGTGGCTTTGTAGTGAGAACAGATGCAGAACCACTTCCTTCTAGGGGAAGCTCAGGCACCTTCTCCTACAGTGCCCTGACCCAAGGCTACATGGCCCAGGAGCCAGTGGACCTCACTGGGGTTGCTGCCTCCATCTGTGTCATCCCTATAAGTGTCTCTTCCCTTCAGGCCGAGGCACTGAAAGGCTTTGGTTCCTTTTCTTAGCAGTTTCCACTTCTCCAAATATCTGACAAGTAAGAGGCCACTGCTCACCCTGCAGGCCGCGTGGCCCTTGGCACCATATCCCCAGGCGGCTCCATGCAGAACTCCACTGTGAGAATGCAGCAGAGAAGCTTTGGCCTCATGCTATGTGGTTCCCCAAACTGGAAAAGACCTCTGAGGCCACATGAGGCTGGTGGGCAAGGGGTCTGTCTGCCTAGACCGGGCAACTCCGGCCTGCCACTCACATACTCACATGGGACTGGCCACTTCCTGAGAACAGGAGCTCCTCACAGCCATACTCAGGGCTGCTGTTTCTCCCTGTGCTAAAAGACTTGGTCCCAGCATGCCCCTAGGCCTCCTTGAGGTCTTTCTGATCAAATTCAGAGTACTGTTGGCATCAGTGCCCTCATCTTACCATCTCTTTCAAACCTTCCCTGTGCCTCAGCAGGGCAGGGAGTGTATGGGGTGCAGTGTCTTTCCTTTCTCTGCCCTCTGGGTCCCCCATGCTCTTGAGGTGCCAGACATGGAGAGGAGAAAGCTGGGTGATCTCCAGAGGGTGGGGGGCCCATGAGTGCCACGTCGGGATGGGAGAAGCGAAGTCTCAGGGACAAGAAGCTGAAGGTGCCATCACTAGAATGCTTTGCATACTTGTTCCTCTTGTACCAAGACACGTGTGGCCCCCGGATTCTTTCATGTATTTGATAGACAACCCTGTCACATGTCCACAAGGGCTTTAAAAAACCCCTGTTGCTTTTTCTTTTCTTTTTTTGAGACAGAGTTTTGCTCTGTCATCAGGCTGGAGTGCAATGGCATGATCTCGGCTCACTGCAACCTCTGCCTCCCGGGTTCAAGTAATTCTCCTACCTCAGCCTCCAGAATAGCTGGGACTACAGGCATGCACCACCACGCCTGGCTAATTTTTGTATTTTTTTTTAGTATTATTTTTAGTAGAGACGTGGTTTCACCTTGGCCAGGATGACCTTGATCTCTTGACCTCATGATCTGCCAGCCTCAGCCTCCCAAAGTGCTGGGATTACAGGCGGGAGCCACCACGCCTGGCCTACTTATTCAATAGAATCATCCAAAAATGATGGGATATCACTTAGGAAGCATCATGTCTCAGCAAAACCTTGTCCTCTCCAGAAGGACAATTTTGGGTGGATTAGAGCTCTCTCTGTATTGCTTTCTTAAAGCTTTTTGTAGTGTTTAGTGATGATATTTGGGAATCAAAGTACACAGTTAATTTGAATTTGCAATAAGAGACTTCTCGAAAGTGATAATTTTCTCCTTCAGCAAGGAGGCCTAGGCTCTACCTGTGAACCGGGGGAGGGGCAGAAAGCAGGAAGCTGAGGAGCCTGCAGGAGGCTGGCTGGTTTCTCACCGGCTGAGCCCTCCCTGGGCAGCTTTGTCCAGGGCTTCATGGAGAACACAGCCTGCATGCCTTTTGTCTTCTGCGAGCATCTGCCACTCTGGTATGGCCACCAAATGCTCCTCTCCCTAGTGCATGCCAGGGAGCTTTGCACACAGCATTCCACAGATAGCGGGGACTAGGGGACACATGCCAGGTGGACATGTGAGAGGCAGAAGACTTGTGCTGCGTTCTCTTCAGTGTGAGCGTGCAGACAGGCCACCTCTAGGGGAGCTGGCTCAGAGAGTGGAAAGAAGTCATCCTCCTTTCCGGCCATTCTCTTTTTCTCTTCCCACGGGCCCTGCAACAGGACTCAGTGGCTGCCCCCTTCAGTCGGGGCTGGGCCATTCCTGCTCACTGGGTGGAACACTGAGATCTAAGGGCCTCTCCCTGTCATAATCCCTGTTCATCCTTTGTTGTGCTAAACACGAGGTTTGTCATTAGTAAAAGGCTCTTACAATTGCACGTGCATGTCTGAATAGCCTGCTAATGCAGAGCTGCCCTTTGCATTCAACAGAGGAACCTGCTTCTGCCTGGCTCTAGGACAAGGTTCTTGCTGTGCTCCTGCCAAGTGCATCTGGGCTGGGCCTGGAGCGAGCAATCCACTGATCAACCAATCCGGAGGGCACCCCAGGAGGTTCGAGATTTCAGTGGAGGGATGCCCTGCCTGTCTGTGGAGTGGCTTCTTCCTGGGGCAACCCCGAGAACTAGAGGGAAAACAGCCTCTCCTCCTCTCCTCCTGCCCTCCAGCAGGCAGCCACCTCCCCAGCTAATTGAAAACAAAAAGAGACGTGGGTGGTTGTGAAATTCAGCCCCCAGCACCAACATCATCTCCTGCGGGCTCAGGGGGCTCCTCACTGTGTTTATTTACATCAGCACATGCTGTTTTGGCCACGGCAGCAGACAGTGACCCCAGAGAGGGAGGCCGGGAGCACTACACAAATTGCACAACACAAGCGGGTCATCTGTCTCCTTTGCTAAAGATCCCTAAGAAAACAGAAGCAGCTGACTCTGTGCGAAGAGGCCATCTGGAAGCCACCCTCAGGGGCCGAACGCTCCCAGGGTGTGTACTCCAGCCTCGGGGGTGCTATCCAGACACCAAAAATGTCACTGCTGCTGCCAGCCTCAGTTTCTCCATCTGCTAAGGGTGCATGGTTGTGGGGGAGGTCAGCATGCAGTGATTAGCAGTCGCCTGGGGCACACTACCAGGCAGACATCTGTGCTGTGTCTTGTAGTTTCAGCCTTACGTTCTCTCTCATTTTACAGATAGGAGGGCAGCTGAGTGGCTGCCGATTCTTGCCCTGCCCATGGTTGCCCTGGCCTGTGGCCGAGGCTGTGAGGAAGGGCCCCAGTGGCTGCTGTTCTGTGCAAAGCAGTTGAGCAAGGTGTCCCTTGGGCTGCACTGGGCCTGGGTCAGCCAGGCCCTCCCCTTTATCCTGCTTCTGCTTGCAGAGCTCACTGCACAGTTTCTGGATGGAAACTGCCAGAGTTGCTTCCTGCTCCACTCTCCCACACCATCCATTAGCTGACCAAGGAGTGACAGCAGGACCCCGGGGATGTGCCCCCAAGCAGCAAAGCACACACTCTCAGTGCTGCAGTTGATGCTTGAGACGCCCAGCGGGAGGTCATTGCTTGGACTAAGACTACAAGTCCAAGCACAAACATCCATCTGAGGTGTCCCCTGGAGTGTTGGGAAGGGGGGATGGGAAGAGGAACAATATATGGACAGGTTCTTCAGAAGACCTTTGAGAAGGTCTAAGAGGAACTGACCTCTCCACCTCCCTCAGACGGTGCACAAAGAAAACAGGCCCAGGAATCCCCAGAACTGGGCTTCAGCGTCCACACTGTCTCCTTGCTGGTCACCAGCAACTGCTGTGGCTCACCCTCCTGGCACTTCTGTGTGCTATCTGGGCACCTCGAGGAAGTCCCAGGGATCCCTGTCAGCACCCCCTTCTCCCTGAACGTTCTATCCCACTGGCTCCCCAGGGTGGAACTAGAGGGAAGAGCAGTGGCCAGGCTTCTCGAGGTCCTGCAGGGCTGATGGGGGTGGCTTCTGTGAGTGCCAAGGCTCTCCTGTGTGGGTGCCCTGCCCTGGGCTCTGCATGTGGGCCCTGATGGGCACAAGGCTGTTCTTCTACCTCATGGCATTGGGCCCTGTAGAGATGAAAATTTCTCAAGCAAGAGCATTTCACCTGAATTCCAATGAGCTTGGCTCAAGGGCCAATTTTGCCATATGCAGGCTGGAGACTGAATGCTTGCTCTGCCACCAGCTGTGTGACCTTGCAAAACGTCCTTAACTTCGCTGGGCCTTACTTTCTCATCTGGATAATATTACAAAAATGCTGCTTGAGAAATAGAATGCTTTGAGAGATAGCACATAATGAAAGCACGGGGCACAGTAAAATTCAACTGCTATTAGCTCCTTTCTTCTTGAAGAAGGAACACAGATGAAAGCAGCTTTCAAGAATGGAAGCTTGGAGAAGAGGAGAGGGAGTAGGGGCTATGATAATCCTCTGACATGGGCTGAGAACCAGCAGTAAGAAAGAGAAACAAGATGTCTCTCATGTACCCACTGGGTTCTTCCTTGCACCCTTAGGTGCCGAGCTGAGCTGCAGACACCCAGGCCTGAAAGCCCTTCCTCCGGAGCGGACCGTCCAGGTGGGGAGTGACATTTGGCTGATTTCTGATTTTGAAACACAGAAACCAGGAGGGCTGAGTTAAATCAGGTTTACCAATGCGAGTGGCTTATTGGCTATAAGTGCCCGGGCCAGGCATGGAAGTCCCGGGCTGGAGGGTGTATGAGTCCCCCGCAAACTCAAGGCTGGCCCTGGCAGGTGAGCACACAGCTAGTTAATGGTAATGGATGGCATCAGGATAGGAAGCCAAGATTCCCGGTTAAAAAAAAAATGAAGAATGCATCATCTCCAAATTTTGCTCTAGGACTCAGTTGAATTTTAGTGGTTGTGGCCAGAGATGAAATTCAACCAGTTGACCGATAGTTTTAGAAATGCCTCAGACTTTATCATCTCAACACCAGGGAGGCGGTACCCCCAGAAATCTTGGGAGTGTGGGTCACAGCACCTGAACATGTCCCGCACACCTGTGACATCAGAATCACGGATTCTTGGGTTCCCCTTGCAGAGATTCTAGTTGGGTTGGAGCCTGATAATCTGTATCAAAAATATCTCCCCAGATTTGGAACCACTGCCATGGACAATTAAGCAAAGAAAGAGGTAAGGCATTCTTTCCTCCAGAGTGTAATTCTTGGGGGCCCTGCTAGAGATGTGTCACCTGTCTAGGCCTCTTCTCTGGTGGGGTCTCAGGTCCTCTTGAGAAGGGCACAGAGGAGAGAGCCTCTGGCCTTTCTCTCTTTCCTTTGCTCTAAAAGCACAGCCCCATTTAGCCCAACAGAGGGTGACTTCCTTCTGCTCTGGAGTGCTTTGGGTCACGCTTGGGGACACATGAAGGATACGCCCTCCTTGTCAGGCTTCCCTCACACGTTGAACCTGGCTCATGAACACGGCCCTCCGGGATACTGCTAGGAACAAAGTGTTCCCAGCCCTGCAGGAGCTCAGCTGCCACCTGGAAAACCTGTTTGGCCACTTTAGGTCCAGATGATGCGCTGCAGGAGAACAGAGCTGGCCCAGGAACACCCCACTTCTGCTCCTTCGTCCCTGCTGCAGAGACCTGGGAAGGCCCTGCCTGGCACACAGCACACTGGGGCGGCCCCACTGCAGCATCTGGGCTGCCATACCCAAGGTGCTTCCCAGCCCGAGAGGCTCCTAGCAGCTCTGACACCTTCTGTTGTCATGTCACCTGGCCCCTCACCATCACTGCCCTCACCTCTCCTGGGTGGGTATGTCCATATCATTCCTGGCCTCATTTATTTATCTAGTTTTGAGACAAGGTCTTGCTTTTCACTCAGGCTGCAGTGCAGTGGCACCACCTTGGCTTACTGCTACCTCTGCCTCCCGGGGCTCCAGTGATCTTCCCACCTCAGCCTCCTGAATAGCTGGGACCACAGGTGCACAGCACCATGACCAGCTAGTTTTTTGCACTTTTGGTAGAGACAGGGTTTCTCCATGTTGTCTGTGGTTAGTCTCCAACTCCCGAGATCAACTGATCTGCTCACCTCAGCCTCCCAAAGTGCTGGGATTAAAGGCATGCGCCGCTGCACCCGGCCTCATCTAAAGATGGGGAAAACCAGATCCTGAGAAATTTCCTCACTGTTGACGATAGCTGCCAGCAGACACCAGATTTGGGCTCTGAGTTAGCAAGCTCTGGCCATGTGCTTCAGTACGAGCCCAGAAAACATCCCCAGAGTTGTTTTTAGAACGAGTTCTTCTTACTTACCCTTAGTAGTTCCCACGAAAGCCTAGTGTTACTGTTTTAAATACTGAGTTCATGAACCAAAGATTGGGGCTCTCACTGGTTCATCAGCTTGTTTCGTGTTTGGAAGGAGACCCATATTTATGCCAGAATGTGGCATTTCTGTCTGTGTACTTACTACTCTTAGCTGGGAAGTGGTTTGAATAAAGCTAGAAAAGCCAGCATGTTTAGTTATGAATCCTGGTTTGCAAAGGTGCTGACTTTGGTTGTACACAGCGACCCATAGCTTTGGCTAAGTTTAGCTTTACCTAACCTTCCCACACAGCTGTGGTCTTCTCTGTGGGGCCTACACAGAGGAACACCCCAGAAGAGGAGCAAAAGTGGGTTGGTTGATTACCGACAGGGCAGGGGCACCACATCCCATTTTTATACTCACATTCTGGAAGTCAAGGGGCCTCTAGAATGAAGGTGTTCAGAACTAAGCAAAGTGGGCAAGAAATGAGAAAAAAGGTGCAAGGTGCTGGGGTCACTGGGGAAGGCGGAGGTTTCCTGGTTCAGAACCCAGTCATCCAAGTGAAACTCTTTAGAATTTAAAACACGTGGACACAGAGTTGATGGTTAATTTACAGGTTTTGGCCAACATGTGAGGTACTCTCCAGTACTTTTGAGTTGGCCTGGGGCCCATGCGGCTGGCTGGGCAAGGCTGGCGTGTCAGAGGCAGAGCTAACCAGCTGCCTTCTTGGACCCCCCAGGCACTCAGAACAGGGCTGACCTTTTTTGTTTGTGGCCTGGGTTTTGTGCTTCTGCACAGGTTTGGTCACACAGTCCAGGGATTGACAAGGGAGACTCGGAGGGTCCACCAAAGGCCCTACGCCTGTGCTGAGGATGGAGCTTAGGAATCATGGCTGGGCATGGACAGCGGCAAAGGGCTTTCCCCTGCCTCGCCTCACTGTAGGGCTGGGTTCTGCTGCCGGTGTCAGTGCTCACCGTGGGAGTGGGTCTTAGAGGGGCCTGCTTGAAATTCGTGGTGGCATTTTTTGGTTAAAACAATGACCATAGGGACTACTGCCTTTGTGGTCCAGGGCTGAGGACACTAGAGGTTGTACAAGGCAGAGAAAGCCCCACACAGACAGACGGCACTGTGGCTGTCCTCGCTCCATTGGCCGTTCACCTGGGTGGCAGATCTGTGTTTGGGGGTTGGTTTGGTCCCATGCCTGTGTTTTGTCAGTACCACGTGCTTCTTCATGGCTCTAGTAGACACTGGATTTCCCAGGGCTGCAGCTATGGCAGGGACTAAGGGAGGATCCAAGCTTTGCCAAGCTTTGTTCATAATTTCAGAGAACCACAGCCCCAGTGAACGCTGGAATCACCAAAGCAAGGCCCACCATCTGGCGGAATACTCAGAAATTTTACCTGAATGCACGCATGTGAAGACTTGATTTGTCATCTGGGGTAGTTGTACCTAAACATTTACTATCAAAATAGATGTTATTGTTTATTATATCTATTTTAGTTTTCTTTTATATTACTATGAAAGCATTACATATGTGATCTATCTGTTTACCTATCTATCATCTATCTATTTAACTATCACCTATCTGTCATCTATCTATCTGTATCATCTATATTTCTCTATCATCTCTCTATCCATCATCTATCTATCACATTATAGATACATCATATTATCCAAACATTTCATTTCGGGTTAGTACAGAGAATGTTAAAATTATTCATGATCAAAGGGGCTGTTTGATTCCAGAATTCCTATAAAATTGCTGATGGAATGGCCCTACAGCCCGGCTTCCCTCCACAGAGCCCCCACCTTTGGAAAGATGTTCTGCCTGAGGCTCACCCCGCCCTTGCTGCTCTGCTCCGCAGGGGCTGGGCTGGAACCCCCAGGCCAGCGAGCCCTGGCTGTATTTCTCCCCTTGTGAAACTTGCTGGAGGTTTGTTGCCAAGTCTGTCCTGGCCAAGCACCTGCTCCCCTCAGAGCATCACGCCCAGCTAGTTCCCAGAGGTGGCCGAGTGTTTGCTTTCAGGACACTCAGTGGTACTGGGAAATGTGCGTTGACACAGGAGATGTGATGGGCAGATGGGAAGAGAGGAAGGAGGGATGCCACTACCCAGCAGGTTGCTGGGCAGTCTGTGGATCCCAAGATTGGGGTCAATTCCTTGGGTCGGTCTCAATGTTGTGGGAGGAAAACATAAAGGAGCCCAGAGCCACTTCCTAAGGGCTCTGGAACCTGTCCATATGAAATAGGCACCAACACTCAGCTGTGATCTCTTTGAATATGACAAGGGTAAATTCCAACTTTCCCTTTTCCAGGTTTAGAACACTTAAATGCATTTTCCTGAAGCCCTTCAGCCTCCATCCAGTAGGATGCCCTCCCAACTTCTTGCAGAGGCCCCATGGCTGTCACCTTTCCATGTGGCAGGCAGCTGAACTGTGTGCAGGGATCCCCCTTGGAGAGGCAAAGCCTTTGATGTGCAGCAGGCAGCAGACAGATCTGAAGTAGTCATCTGACTTCGGCAACTGGTTCGCTTTCCTCATGGCAGGTGCACAATGGGTCGTGTTTCTTTGTTGATTCTGAAATTAGCTTTGAGAAGAATTCTGGAAGAGGGGATCCAAAGCTATGTGGAATAAAATCCTGGAAGGAAGTGGAGGGCCCTTCCCAGGCAGTGTGACTTTGGCTGTGTAAGTTCTGGTGATTTTTGCGGGGAGACTCCAGGCTTAGGGTCACACCAACCATGTGCACAGTCTGGATTATTGAGTTGAAAAACATGAGTGCATGCTGCAGCTGGTGCTACGGAGTCCCGTGGGCAGTTGTCCTGAGAGAAACTTGGATACGTAGGGTGTGTGTGTGTGCGTAAGTGCTGTGTATATGTGTGCCCACATATGTATGTGTGTTGTGTGCATGTGTGTACAACTGTGTGTTTGTGTTGCATGGGTGTGCATGCCTGTGCATGTGCCCTGGGAGGGTCATCAGAGGGGTAGGAAGAGGACAAACAGGCCCCCAGAAGCCCTTTGCAGGAGGCAGTGAGCAGGCAGGATTCCCAAGACCTAGCCCTGATCCAAGAGGCATTTGGAGGCCTCCCTCTGAGTCTTCTATGAGCCTGGGTAAGCTGTGGATACATCTTCTCTGGTTTGAGAGAGATGGGAGCAGATGAGCCTTGATGTATTCCTGTGTGTGTTTACAACTCCTTGCACCATCCAATGACAAGCAGATGCCAGCAATGGTGGCCAAGTACTGGGGCCTCATAGAGATCCCGGTCTTCTTTGAGGCTGGTGCTGTGCCTGCTTTATGTGCCCACGGACCTTCACCTGAACCTTTGGAGCCAAACAGCATTTGGACCTGGACATTTTTTGGATTCTGGTGTGGATACCACATACCCTACATCACCCCATGAGGTATGGGGAGAATCCTATAAGCAAATGGGTTAGTGTTTCACAGTGAAACCAAGTCAGGTAAATAAGGACACAAGGGCAATCAGGTCAAGCTTGGCCTCCAAATGGGTTGTCAAACAATAATCAGTTCTTGAAGTTTATTGGGTTTTGAGTGACTGCTTAGCAATTGTAGACTCGCAAAAGTCAACAAACTCAGTTGACTGAAGAAACCCAGTTGACCGAACCAACCCAGGTGACCCAAAAGTCAGGCCCCTTTTTGGCCATCGGGTTTGGCTCTGCTTGCAGATGGGCCCTGTGCCCTCAAGTGGGGGCTGGGTGGGGGACCCAAAGGCCAGCACAGTTGGATGTTACTGGGAAGAGACCTAGGGGAGGAGGGACCTGAACATTGGCTCAGGTCCAGCCTCTGCTAAGGTGAATCACCCCTTGGATAGTCTGGAGCCCCCAGGAAGGTCAGCTGGGGGCACGAGCCAGGACAACCAAGGGCATTGATCAGAGACAAGTGGCTCCAGTGTGGGCACCAAGTACTTAGAGTTCATCTGCTCTGCCCAGGCAGTGCTCTGGGGGAAGAGAGGGGTGGCTCCTTTGTCATGTGTCATGCTGCCCTTTGTCCCAGTGGACCCAGCAGAGGCTGGACCTGGGACGAGCAGCCTATGCTCAGGGGGAGGGGCAAAGGGGGAAGGCCAGAAGGGGAGCCTCCCTCCACAGTGCCCTGACAGGTAAGGGGCCACAGACGTGAGGGCTTTGTGAGTCCTGTAACTAGGAATGTTGGCGCCAGCTGTCCTGCATCCTGAGTGTGCGGGGCTATGGGGATCCATCATCCCACCTATAGTGGTGAGAGGCGCCTCCAGGTTTAGGCCTGCTGCAGGCTCTCCTAAATCTGAGAAAGGGTTTCCTATCTACCCAGAAGAAAGGAAGGGCCCTAGAATTAGCTTTAAATTAAATTAAACAAAAATAACAAAACGTGATGTGTTTGGCCTAAGATTTATACTCACTATGTCCACCACTTTAGGTCTTCTGGGGAGACAGAGGCACTTAGGGCCAGACATGTGGAGGGTGGACGGCCGCAGGCAGGAGCCTCTGGCGAGAGAAGCCTCTAGAGATGCTCCTCATCGTCCCTTCTGGGATTTTTTTTCCTAGTTGGAGATTTTTTTTTAAAAGAACTTGAAAAATAATTCTAAAATGAATGATACACACACAAGAGTATCTGTAACTTACATATACATAGAAATAGCAATAATAAATGAAGACATACCCAGGTTAGCAGTTAGAACGTTACCCTGACCTCTAAATGGTCCCATAAGATTCTTTTTATTTTTCTTTTTTTTTTTTCACTTTCATTACAATAATCACTGGCCTGGATTATGTGTTAATCATTACCCTGTCTTGTTTAAAGTTTTACTGTACATGTGTGAGTCGCCAAGCAATAGATGGCTAGATTTTATCTGTTTTTGAATATTTGTAAATAAAGTTATACAGTATGAATTTGGCGACTTGCTTTTTTCTGCTCGAGATGCATGCATGTTGAGGCATATATCTGCTGGTCAATCATTTCATAGTGCTCTCTTATAGGAATTATTCGACTGGTTTCTGGCTTTTGCTACTGCAGACAATGTCCATCTGAATATTTTCTTAAGGGCACAGGTGACTGCTGTGATTCAAATTCTGCCTCTCAGCACCTGCCTGTGTGGCCTTCTGTGGTCCAGGGTCATCCTTTGTAAAATGCAGATAATAATACTACATGTACCAGTGGGCTATAAAAGGGACTAAGAGAAAGAATCAGATAAAGCATTTAACATGGTATCTCACAGAGGATCACTTTAAATGTTAGATATAAGGATGGTGATGATGGTGATGGTGATGGAGATAGTGGTGATGATGGTGATGGTGGTGGTGGAGATGGTGGTGATGATGGTGATGGTGATGGTGGAGATGGTGGTGATGCTGGTGGAGATGGTGGTGGTAATGATAGTAGCAATGGTGGTGGTTGTGATGGAGATGGTGGTGATGATGGTGATGGTGGTGGTGATGATGGTGATGGTGGTGGTTGTGATGAAGTTGGTGATGGAGATGGTGGTGATAGGTGGTGATAATGGTGATGGTGGTGGTGGTGATGATGGTGGTGATGGTGGTGGTTGTGGTGGAGATGGTGGTAGTGATGATGGTGGTGATGTTGATGACAACTCCTTGGGTTCTTATTTGGAAACAGAATCTTTGCAGACATAGTCAAGTTAAAATGAGATCATTAGGGAGCACCATAATCATAAATGACTGGTTATGGTGTCCCTATAAAAAAGGCAATTTTGAGACACAGGCACACAGGAAGAATTTCATTTGAACATGCAGGCAGAACATGCATACAAGTTAAGGAGCACTCACGATGGCCTGCAAACCACCAGACACTTAGACAGAGGCCTGGGCCAGATTCTCCCTCTCAGCCTTAGGAACCAACCCTGCCTTGACCTCAGACTTCTGGCCTCTGGAATAAACTTCCTGTTTAAGCCCCACAGTCTGTGATAGTTTGTTATGGCAGCCCCAGCAAATAGACACAAAAAGAATAGAAAGAGAATTCCTTTCAATTGGGAAGGTTCCTACCATTGTCAAGAGATTGATTTTTAAAATTATTATTTTATGTGTGATTAGATTTTTCTTCACACATTTGTACTACGTTGACATTCAGTGTTAAAAAAAGGGAAATGTAAAAGAAAACACTTAGGTAGAACTTGATGATGGCCGATGTGGGCATAGCCAATGCAATTCTGTCTGCAGCATGCACTGGCTCTTAAAGACACCATAATACGGATGCTGCACAAAGGCCAATACTTCCTGTTGCTTTACTGTAGGGATTAAGCTCGAAGGAACAGAGTGGGCTGCTGCTAGCATTGCATTTCTGTCAAGAAGCTGTCCTGCAAAACTTATGGATGTATCACTGTATACACCTAATAGAAAGCTCTATTGGATGAATGGGTTATAAAGGTTTCCCTTGAATAAAATTGTGGTTGTTTAACCTTAGTCTAGAAGAACAAAATCAATTCCATGTGCTTTCTTTATGGCAGCCTCAGCATGTGTTCAGCACTGGTATTTATCCTCCATGACTGCTGTTAAGCAATAGGCTGAATTAAAATTGGAAAGCTCACAGAGAAATTTTCTTGAAACACTGTTTTTCTAGCACAGAGTAAATAGAAGATGGTGAGGCAGCTGCCGTTGGAGTGCTGACTGCCCAAAAGCAGAGGGGAAAAATGCACTCCAGTGTGGATTTTGGTCATGGAGGCTTTGCTGAGAGCATGCTCTGAGGTTGGTTCACTTTCCCATGAAGAGGCTGCAGAAGAATGAACACTCAACTGCACAAAACAAAACACTCAAAGTCTAAAAAGCATAAGATTCTGCTGGGATCACAGGGCAGCAGGGGCAGCAGGAAGGATGTAATAGAGATTTCAAAGCAGGCCAAGGAGGGGGACAGAACACTGCAGGCTTAACGGTCCAGCTCCCTCATTATCCCACCATCGAGGGTGGCTTTCCAGGTATGCAGATTTGAAGGGTGCCCTTCTATGGAGGGTGATCAAGATCTGCTGATACCATTGCTCATTGGGTGTCATAGTGAGTGCAACTGCCTTGGCCAGTATGCACATGCCAGCTGTGATTAACAGAGTGTTTATGTCCCTGGTATGTACATTCTCTTGGTTCCTCCAGTGTGCACATCCCCCTAGTGTACACATCCTCCCATTGTATACATCCCCTCAGTGTGCACATCCCCCCAGTGTACACATCCCCCCAGTGTACACATCCTCCCATTGTATACATCCCCCCAGTGTGCACATCCCCCCAGTGTACACATCCTCCCATTGTATACATCCCCTCAGTGTGGACATCCACCAGTGTACACATCCTCCCATTGTATACATCCCCTCAGTGTGCACATCCCCCCAGTATGCACATCCCCCCAGTGTACACATCCTCCCATTGTATACATCCCCTTAGTGTGGACATCCACCAGTGTACACATCCTCCCATTGTATACATCCCCTCAGTGTGGACATCCACCAGTGTACACATCCTCCCATTGTATACATCCCTTCAGTGTGCACATCCCCCCAGTGTGCACATCCCCCCAGTGTACACATCCTCCCATTGTATACATCCCCTCAGTGTGCACATCCCCACAGTGTGCACATCCTTCCGGTGTATACAACCCCTCAGTGTGGACATCCACCAGTGTACACATCCCCCCAGGGTCGACATCCCCCCAGTGTGCACATCCCCCAGTGTGCACAGCTCCCCAGTGTGTGTATCCCTCACTGTGCACATCCCCTCAGTGTACACATCCCCCAGTGTGCAGATCCCCCCAATGTACATAACCCCCCAGTGTGCACATCCCCCCAGTGTGCACATCCTCCAGTATGCACATCCCCCCAGTGCACATACCCCCAGTGTACACATCCCCTCAGTGTACACATCCCCCAGTGTGCAGATGCCCCCAGTATACACATCCCCCAGTGTGCAGATCCCCTAGTGTAAACATCCCCCAGTGTACACATCCCTCCAGTGTGCACATACCCCCAGTGTGCACATCACTCCAGCGTGCA
Organism: Callithrix jacchus; assembly: GCF_049354715.1. Taxonomy (NCBI): domain Eukaryota; kingdom Metazoa; phylum Chordata; class Mammalia; order Primates; family Cebidae; genus Callithrix; species Callithrix jacchus. The sequence continues at coordinate 73,509,930 of NC_133502.1, forward strand.
CATACCCCATTATGTACATATCCCTTCAGTGTACACATCCCCCCAGTGTGCACATCCTGCAGTGTGCACATCTCCCCAGTGTGCACATCCCCCCAGGGTGCACACCCCCCAGTGTGCACATCCCATCAGGGTACACACCCCCCAGTGTTCAGATTCCCCCAGCGTATTCATCCCCCAGTGTGCAGATGCCCCAGTATAAACATCCCCCCAGTGTACGCATCCTCCCGGTGTGCACATATCCCAGTATGCACATATCCCTTGTGTACACATCCCCCAGTGTGCGCATCCCCCCAGTGTGCACATACCCCAAGTGTACACATCCTCCAGCGTGTGCATCCTCCCAGTGTACACATCCTCCCAGTGTACACCTCCCTCTAGTGTGCACATCGCCCAGTATACACATCCCCCCAGTGTACACATCCCCCCAGTGTGCACATCCTCTACTCTGGGTCAGCTGATCTGGTGAGTTCATTGCCCAGTGCTTCTGGGACAGGGTGGTGCTGCTGATGCTGCTGATGGGAGGAGTCCTGGGCTAGCAGCGCCTGCCTTCCCCGCCCAGCAGGCAGCTCAGAGTTCTGCCCAGCAACCAGGCCCCCTCCATCTGCCGTCTGGGATAATGAGCTGACCCCGAGGCTGCTGGCACAAGCCCACTTTGTGTCTTCTATTCACTGGGATTACCTTTCAGCTTCCCATTGTTCTTTGCTAATGGCCTTAAAACATGCCTGCCTGTTACCTTCCCTAGCCCTGCTGGCTGCTGGAGGAAAGCATCATCTCTTCCAACTTGAAAGGCCTCCTCCACTTCATCCTGGCCCTGGCGGGTGGCAGGAATGCCAGCCTGGGCACAGGGATGTGAGCCGGCCACCCAGCCTTCTGCTGCAGCCATTAGCCAGGCCTCAAGTGTCACAATATTTTATGGGACTCCTCTCCCCGCCCTTGGTGAACTGGCTGGGTTGCCACATCGCCCAACTTCTGTGCTTTCCAAGCCCTGCCTCCACTGAGAGCGTGGCTGTCCCTGTGCCTGGACAGATGGCTGAGGAGGGCTGGAGGCTGCTGGCCTCGGGCCGTGGCAGGCATTCACTGCCATTATCCAGTCATCACCCTGCAAGGGCAGAGGGGAGAGGGCATCAGTGGCTGCATTGACTTTTAACCCTTTCCAGAGTGAAGGGCTGGATCCTCAGGGGAAAGAATTCATCCAAATTGGATCAGCCCTTCACACTTGCCCTCATTATTATCCACGAATGCGGTGAAAAGGGGGAGCCAAAGGTCTCCAGTTATTTGCGCTGCATCTGGCAAAAAGATAATTCGCTTCTTTCTGAGGCGTTTGAAAGCTCAGCTGTAGTGAGTTTTCACTTAATGCAACTATCAGCATTAGAATGAAGCAGGGTGTGACAGTGTTATCAAAACATGGCCACTCATTTCCTTTTTGCTTAGCTCTAGAGAGAATGAGAACATAGAGTGATTCCTTGTTTGAAAAGGAAATGTCAAAGAACAGAAGCTACCAGGATCTGACTTATAGAAGTGTGGACTGAGTCTAGCTTTCCTGGAGAGCGTCTTTAGGGCACTACTGGAAACAGCTCAGGGGGCTGACCCCCTGGCCACTGCCAAGCTACGACCTTCTCAAGGTCCTGAGTCACAGAAGACAGTCTGTGGGGGGCAGTGTCCATCTCCCGTGTGTGCGCATGTGTGCCTGCTCCTGTGCGGGGCCCCGGCACGCGTCTTAGATGGGCTGCAGGCTTTGTTGTTGGAGACGCAGGCTCCTCCAGATTGGCTGGTCTTCAAAGCAATGACATGCCATGTCAGATCTGCCATAGTCCAGGCACGTGGCAGGCGTCCGGCATGCAAATGAGTCAGACGCTTTGCCGTGGCCTGGAGAGCCTGAGACAGCCGCCCCACACCCCTGGGAGGCCCAGCAGGTGCCCGCGAGGCAGGTGCGTGGCTCACCATATGCTCTGCTGAGCGTCAGGTTTCTGCCAGCATCTTTCAATGACCCACCAGGTGAGATAAAGTAAGTGGAAGGGGGTCTGCGCCAACCTGTGTTTGCACAGGCCACTTCTGGGTAGGGACAGCCCTGAAACCTGGGCAGGGCAGGCAGAGAAGGGACAAATGTCAGGGTCGGGGAGTGCCTGAGTACAGCCTGACTTCTAGGAGTCAGCAACTCGGTAATTGCTTTAAAAATCCCCTGCATTTTACAAACAGGGAACATTTATGGCTAAATTAGATATGTGCCTTCCAAATGCACTGTCTGTCTCTGCAGAGCCCAGATTGGAGCTGGAAGCGTAAGGCAGGGCCCCAACTTTTCTACCCGTCACAGCCACCTGGGGAGCCTTAAAAATCTCCATGCTCAGGCTGCCCTCAGAGCAGTTAAATCACACACTGTGGAAGTAGAACCCAGGCATCTGAATTTGTTTCTCGGGTGATTCAAAGTTTGAAAACCCATCGATAGCTGTGCTATCTAATGCAACAGCCACCAGCCAGTTGTGGCTACCTTAATTTAAATTTATTAGCATTTTAAAAAGTCTGTTACGTGTGCAAGCTGCTTTTTGAGTGTTCAGTGGCTGTGCTGAACACGGCAGACCCTGTTCAGAGAACCTTCTCATTACTGCAGAAAGTCTCATGGAGCAGTGTGCTGTCGAGTTCTTCCAGCCCCTTGCTCTCCCTCCCTGGGAAGGTGGGCTACCTTGCTCTGGGGCACACTGGCAGTGCAGGGCAGTACTGTGTTATTCTGTTCTCATTTCCCAATGCCTTAGGCTGCTGGGGGTGCAGGTGTGCCCAGGGAAAGGCTCCAGAAAATCAAGCTACCAGTTACCTTTTAGCAAAGACTCGGCCTGCAAAGATGAGGTGCCCCCAAACACCATGGAGCCCCCTCCCTGGCGCCAGGCCAACCTGATTGGCTTTGGTAACGTGTATTTCCATGAGATCCTCTTGTCCTCTGGTCATATGCATGCTCAGGTCCCAAGAAGCATGGATGCCCCTAAACAGACCCCCCCACCCCATCCTGTCCCCATGAACATCAGCGTGGGGGGCTCCGGCAGGCCCACGTGGGCATGTGCCGGTCGGTCAGTGAGTGGGAAGCTTCTGTCTGCCTGTCTAAGTCCCCTGTAATTCATCAGATGCATGTTTGTAACAAAGGGATCATGCCACACGCCAGGGATCTTTGAAACTGAAAGTTTGGTTCTTAAATGAGCCCAACTGCAAACCAAATGGTGTGCGGAGCACTAAAAGGGTGGGGACAAAAATCGTGGTGGGGGAGGTGGCTTTTCTAGCAGGGCAGCATTTCACAGCACGTGCTGCCAACTGTTGCAAAAAGAAAAAAAATCCTAAGAAGAAGAAAGAGAGAGGGAGATGTACATATTCCTGCAGGCCTGCAAGTGCCCTTTCTTTTTCATTGTTCTCTGGAGCAGGCAGCAGGCCCGGCCAACAGCTGTGCATTGCGTGTATCACTAACAGCTGCTTTTTCCTGGGGTGAAATTAAAAGATTAGGGGATATGGGCACGTGCTGGCCTCAGGAGCCCAAACAATGCTTGATTTAGGGTGAAACTTGTCTGGGGAGACTGACAAAGGAGGAGGCTCCGAGTTGGCCGGGGGTCAAAAAGGGGAGCTGGCTTTGACACAGACAAAAGGAGGCAGAGGGCTGGGGGAGCCAGGCCAAGTGAAAAGAGGCCTCGTCGCAGCTGCTCCTGCCCCAGAAATTTGAGACGGGTCTTTTCACAAACACAAATGCCAGAGAAGAATAGGGGGCCATGCTTAGCTGAAATGGCTCGTTTGCAAATGAAAAGGAGATTGGGAGCCCTTACATTTTCCAAGTTTTCACCTAAGAGGATGGAAAATGATTAGCGTAGGCAAGACGTGTGCAGAGGAGCAGATGGGCGAGCCACCCTGGCGCTGCACTCCGTGTTTACATAACAATCATGCCCACGGCTGGGGTGCCCGAGCCCAGGACCCCTACATGTCCAGCAAGGACACTGGCACCCCCGAATTCAATTGGTGCAGTTCCAGCTGGGGCTCCACAGGATGTCTTTGCTACAGCATGTGCAGATATTAATTTATGTACTGGGTAAATTAAGTACACTTATAGCCATGAAGCGACAAGGTGACTGCAGCAGGAGGCAGGCTGGCAGACAGTGTGCCCGTGTGGTTGTTGTTCCTTGGCAGGATGTCTGACTTCCCGGGCTTGCTGTTTCTTCTTGGCCACTGCTGAGAACATTGGAGGGAGACCCCTGGCCTGCACTTCTCTGTGTGTGATGAAATGGGTTTTAACCACGAGAGAACACAGGATTGGAAGTCAGTCCCCCAAATCAGGCAGTGCGGAAGGAGGATGGCAATAGCCTCCTAGTAGGAAAAGCACCTGCCACACCTCAGGAGCTTCCCATGTGCCTGGTGGGGTCCCACAGCAACTCTGTGGGTTTGCAAGGGTGCCCAGAGGGCAGGAAGGTTGGACTCTGGGAATATGCCTGACAAAAACGCATGAACTTCAAGAAAACATCTGATGACCTCTGCTCTGAGTTGGATGCCAGGGTCCTGCAAGACAGAGAAATTTTGGAGACTGGCCGGGAGATAGAGAGGCAGGCCAGCTGCCAACAGCACACACTTGAGAAGCTCTTCTGCGGTAAAGGGTATTGTTAAAACAACCAGCAAAATCGGAATCAGTTCTGCAGATTAGACAGTACGATTACACCCATGTTCATGGACTGAACCATGGTTATGAAACAGAATGTCTCCAACTTTTTAAAGGAAACAAACAGTAAATATTCAGAAGTAAAGAAGCATCATGCCTACAACTGACTCCAAGGTAGTTCAGAAAAAAAAATTACGACTCTCTCTCTCTCTCCATTTATCTAAATTAAGGGGTGGCGGAGGAAGAGAGAGAACACAAAAATGGTAAAATGTCACCATTTGGGGAATCTGGGTGACGATCATAGTCATTCTTTGTAGTATTCTTGCAACTGTTTTTCTAAGTCTGAGATCATGTCAAAATACAAATGTTAAAAGGGTCAAGTGGGGCAGTGGAGGTGCAGACCATCTGTGTGGTCATCCTGATTCCCCTCCCAGGTAGAGACACACCTGGAAGTCGTTAGTTCCGGGGCCTTTTGGCACCTCGCCCAGCAGTCCCTTGGGCCTAGAGCAGCTCTGGCCCAGGCCTGGTATTCTTATCAGCTCCTTGTACATCTGTGACGGGGACAATCCCTGCCACCTGGGATTATGTTGTCCAGTGTGGAGTGTGTGGAGGGAGACACGGGGCTGCTGTTTTGGGCACAAACACTCTCCTGGGCCAGCCTGAAGGATAGGGTGTCATCCCAAAGGTGACTCAGATGGAGAGATCCGAGTCTCCGCTCTGGCTGTGGGAGGCTGTCAGGTCACTGGGTGGGAAGGTTTCCCTGGGGCCAATAGGACAAGTCTATGGCTGACCTGGTTGTAGAAGCAGAAGAACAAGGGGCTCAGCCAGTAAACAGGAGAGAGGAGACCCACGACCCAGAGATGGCCTCATGCGACGTGGTGGTGGCCACCTCTAACATGCTGCTTTTTTACAATGAGCTGGTCTCTTCATACACTGAGTGATAACTGGATCACTGCATTAAATTGACCGCCTCTCCTGCTAGGTATTAGTTGGTATTTTTACTCTTTGCCTCTCCCTTTTGCCTACACATTTGTATCATCACCTGGAGAGATTATTAAGAGATGCCTAGGCCTCGTCCATCCCTGAATAGCTAAATCAGAATCCCTGGAGATGGGGGAAAGGTGAAAGCTGGGTTTTGTTGTGCTATGAAGTCATGAGAGGAGTTTTGATTATGTTTTCAGCACATTGGCTGCCTGGTAGGCTGGACTCAAGGACCTAGATATGTTCTTAAGAAGAGTGTGGATACAGCTACCTTGCTGCCAGAGAGGTCCTGGGGGCCAGAGTCAGGCATGGGTTCATGCTGACCTGTGGCTTCAGGAGGCAATGGGGCCACCTCAGCTGTCAAGAGGCTGGTGCTATTTCAAGGTCTCTATTCCAACCCTGGAGGCTGGCCAGGGCCAAGGAATGTATGGAGAACATGGGGTTTGCATTGCAACCAGCAAAGGGTGAAAACACATGCACCAGACATCGATGGCAGGAAGGCGGATGTCTTCTTAGAGGCTTCTTAGATCCTGGTGGTGCAAAACCCAGAGATGTCCCACAACTCCTGTGAACTCCATTCAGCAGGCACCATGGGTAGGGCTGGCATAGATAAATAGCTGCAGGAAGGTTCCACATACCTGTGCTCTCAATTGAAAGGGCTGGCCACATTTATTTCAGCAGCCGAGTTTCAATCACTTCCTTTCAGGACTTCTGGGGCAGACATGTGCCATCTTTGCTTTCTGTTCAGAATGTGTAGGCTGCATAGAAACCTACCACCTGCCGTATGTGTTTTTACACAATGTCAGATGCAGCAGGGCAGTTTCCAAACTCGGGAGACTTGAGCTGGCCTGTCAATGACTCGGCTAGTGTCAGTGGCAACAACAAGGGCATGCTCCCAGCTCTCTGGGGACTGGAGGGGCTGTAAAGACACTGCCTTGGAGCCAATTCTTTAGAAAAGAACATATCTGAAGGCATCTGCGTAAGCTCTGTGCCTCCTCTGGAGAACTGGTCTCTCTCTGGCTCCAGAACTCATGGAAGTGCCCTCTGTCTGCAGGAAGATGAAGAGACATGGCTGTTGAGAAGAGCACTGAACAACAAATGAGCTCCCTTGACTCAGCCTTGGACCCAAATGATGAAAGGGGCTTGCTGGATGGGATCCCAACTGTTGTTCATGCACAAAAGCTTAATTATATACATATATATGCTATATTGTAACTATATATGATATGACATACAATATGCATATATGTATGATATATATGTATTATATGATATATATATATGATATCCATGATATGATTACATATGTGTGTGTGTGTATATACATATATACAAAAAGAGGCAGGTGGAGAATAGAAACCCCAAGAAGACTGCCTGCCTGGTCACATGTGCCCCCAGCAGTCCGCTGGCTCCGGTGCCAGCTCCAGAAGGCAACATTGGAACTCGGCCTTCCAAGGACCAGTGGAGCTGAAAGCCAAGTATAGGAGATGTGGGAAAAAGTTGTTGGAGATGTTTGCTACCAAACTGAAAAAAAATTAAGAAAAGTTATCAACCAGGAGAAAATTATTTTGCTGTTCTTTGATAAGGTCATTTCAATTTATCTAAAGGCTTTTGATGTCATAGAATACACAGCATTGAAGTTTTTACGGGTTTGATGGCAAGGCCTGGTCTCTCTGAAATTCCTTTCTTGCTGAAATACTGCTTGAACTGCTGGGCGGGGCTGTGTGCCCAGTATGATGATTCAGCCTTAAAAAAGAGTGAAAGTGGCCAGGCACAGTGGCTCACGCCTGTAATCCCAGCACTTTGGGAGTCTCAGGCAGGTGGATCACAAGTTCAGAAGTTCAAGACCAGCCTGGCCAAGGTGGTGAAACCTAGTCTCTACTAAAAATGCAAAAAATTAGCAGGCATACTGGCGGGCGCCTCTAATCCTAGCTACTTGGGAGGCTGAGGCAGAGAACTGTTTGAACCCCGGAGGTGGAAGTTGTAGTGAGCTGAGATTGCGCCACTGCACTCCAGCCTGGGTGACAGAGCGAGACTCCATCTCAAAAAAAAAAAAAAAAAAGGGAAAACCTGTCATTTGGGATAACTTGGATGAACCTAGAGGACATTATGTTCAGTGAAATAACCAGGCGCACAAATGCTGCATGATCTTACTTGCAGGTAGAATGGAGAAGTGAGATCCGTAGAAGTAGCGTAGAATGATGGTTCCAGGTGCTGAGGACGGGGGCCAGCGAGATGCTGGTCAAAGGCCATGAGACTGTGCTTAGACAGGAGGAATGAAGTACATGATTGTATATCATGGTGACTCAAGTTCATAACAATGTAGTGCATACTTGAAAATTACTAAGAGTTGTTTCAAGTGTCTCAGCACAAAAAAATAATTATGTGAGGTGATGGATATGTTAAACAGCTTGATTTAGCCATTCCACAGTATATACATATATCAAAGTTATAGATCATGTTGGAAGTTATAAGTAGATACAATTTTTACTTGTCAATTTAAAGAAAGAAATAATTTTTTAAAAGTGAAAAAATTTGGCTGGGCACAGTGGCTCCCACCTGGAATTTCAGAACTTTGGGAGACTGAACTGGGAGGACAGCTGGATCCCAAGAGTTCAAGACCAGTCCCAGCATCAGAGTGAGACCTGCTCTCTATTTTAAAAGATAACAATGGTAATAAAATAATTTTTAAGAAAAACAAATGGGAAGAGCTAATACAGATAACATCTTTTCCTGATCAGCCTTCCACCGTGACTCCACAATCGGGGTAGCTTTAGTGAGAAGCAGGTTTCAGGGTAGCAGGCAGTGGTGACCGTCCTGGTTGCTTGGCGCTGGCATCTGCCTTGTGGGCTGGGGGGGGTGGAGCAGAGGGTCAGGGGCTTTTGTGGATCACAGGACACCAGGAGCCTCAGGCACAAAGGCCCAGCTGCCGGGGACAACACGCCTGGAGGCTTGTTGGTGACGCTCTGGCTTCTGGCTTCTTGGGAGGCAGGTGAAAAAGGCTGACTGGCGGCTTGCCTGACCCCAACCATCGCAGGATGCCCCAGCCGTGTGGCCCCCTCTCAATGACAGAGTAGCTGCTTCCAGTCCAGATGTGGCCTGAGGACACGTGCAGGGACCTGCCCTCTCAGCAACTGCCTCCTCACAGTAAAAGAGTGGATTCTCTCATTTAATTCTCCATCTGAATCCAGACTTTCTCTCTGTCCCATGATATTTGTGCTGCCTGAAAGCTTGATTGCGTGCTAAGTCTGATTTTGTGTTAGTAACCCTGAGAGCGACTCTGCATGCTCAATATAAAAATAAAAAGCAGAACTCATAAAGGCAGAATTCAGGAATGGCACATTGTCCTGCAAAGTCAGTGAGCAGGATGGCCCAAGGCAGGGAGGGTTACCTGAAGTTACATGGCCCTTCTGAGCTTCAGTGTCCTCATCTGAGAGCTGAGAAGCCGGAATAGCCTCACCATCGTGTGTAAACATCTGCAGGGTGCTTGGAACCATGCATGGCTCCCTGTGGTCTGCTGAGTCTAAGAAAAAGATTGGAAAGAAATCATTGCTGTTCAGAAAAATCTTCACTCAGCACATTGCAACATGCTGGGGGTGTGACTGTGACCAGGCATGTAAATGACCTGTGCTCAGGAAACCGGGAAAAGAAACTGAAAGAAACCTAAAAAAATTAGCATGTTCTCAGGGCACACTATCACACACACCCGAACTCAGTTGACTCCTGTGTGGCTTCCCAAGGTCGGAAGGTGCCAGTAGAGAGTCCCTTTGGTAAAGTATCATTCCCACACAGGGTGTCCCATGGGCAGCGACGTCTTGGGAAGGCGCTGTGGCAAGGTCAGCTGTAGCTTGCTCCTGGGTTTCACCTCTGCATCTGTGTCAGAGCCACGAAAGTCAGAGTCCTTGCCACAGGTGTCAAATGCTGCGAAGTCCTGCATGTGGACAGGCAGGCTCCGTCTACTGCGGGGCCTCATGACATCTTGGGACATACTGCTTTGTAGGCGGGGGGGGGGGGGGCACAGACACCCCCAGAGAGAGCACAGAGCCCTCAGTAGCCAGTCCTATCAGGCTCTGGGGAGACGCCTGGGCTTGCCTCTTTCAGACTGGCACCTTTCCCAAGGCCCAAGTGATTTGCAAATCCGCCTTCATCTGCCATAGCACGTTGAAGTGCTAAAAAACCACAGGGCATCTGAAGGTACAATTTCCAGATAATTTAGCAAAAGAGATAGGTTTCAGAGTAGAAATTTAGCTTTGATTTTTTTTTTTAATTATTATTTTTTTAAATGAGAAAGCACATATTGTGCTGTCTTTTAGCCCTGGAGCCAGAGGCCAATGATACTGGAGTGTCATCATTGTCCCTCCCCTAAAGCAAAAGCTAAGTGTGCTCTTGGCAGGCACAGGCAGTAGCAGGGCCTGCAGGCTGCCCCTTTCTTGGTGGTGCAGTGATTCGAGCCAGATCCAGGCATATGCTTGGCCCATGGTGAGGGGCTGGCAGGGTTCTGGGAGAGGGTCTGTGTGGCACATGCTAAAATTGTTCTCAGAGTGGAGCCTGTTTCTTCTCCAGCACTGCCTCTCTGTAGAGGCACGTCTGGCTGGCAGCAGAAGCTCCAGCTGTCTTTGTCATCACCTCCCTGGACTGTGAGAAGTCCACCTGTCTTAGGCCTCTTTACCTTCCAGTTGGGGTTGGGGCCAGTGACTGCTGCATACTGTGGGTGGCAGTTTCGAGACAAGCCCATACATTCTTCAGCACCTTTACCCCTGAAGGGTGAGAGGTCAGCCTCCTCCCCTGGGATCCAGGCTTATCTTCAGGACTGGAAGATCCACGGCGTCCAGCAGAAGGGATGGTGCCTGACTCCTGAGAATGAGCCCTCACAGGCACTGCAGCTTCTACACTGAGTGCTGCTGGAAGGTGCTCGCTGGAGCCTGAGCGTTAATAACACACAACAAGTCTTGCCACCTGTGACCACCATATTGCCAGGAAGCACAAAACAGCCCATGGGGAGAGAGCACATGGGAAGGATTGAGGCCACACGATGGGAAGCCTGGCCAACCCCTGAGAGCTCCAGCTACTGCCTGATTACACTGCAGAAAGCCCTAAGCCAGAGCCACCCAGCTGAGCCTTGCTGAAACCAGGAGTGAGCATAAAATAATTGTGGTTGTTTTAAGACACTCAGTTTGGGATGATTTGCTGCACAGTAATAGATAATGGGAATGTCTGACGCTCCCTACTATTACCCTTCTTGCTCCAGACTGGGAAACCACGTGCTTCCCTGGACAGCCCATGGAGTCTTAGAGAGGTGGCCCAAGGGTTCTTCTCCTGCTGCTTCCAGCTCTCCGCCCTCAACAAAGCTTCTTCAGACGACGAGGCACAAATGCCGAGCCCTATGCTTGCTTTCTTACAAGTGCCTCTGCTTAGTTCCTTTTAGTTCCTTCCTTTCTCTCAAAGGGCCTGCAGGTGCCTTGGCAGGCTCCACAAGAAGTTAAAGTGAAATCAAGAACATTGGCAAACTTTAGTAGAAACGTGGGGAAGAGAAATGAATACATCGGGAATCTAAGATAAAGTGGATGCTGGCATGGAGATAATATTTAACTCTCATTTCTTGACAGCTAAGGTTTTTTTTTTTTTTTTAAGTGCCAGTTCTTAATTTTAAAAAAGAGAAAAAGAAAGAAAAGGTAGATTAGTTCTTCAAGAGAGGCAAGTTATTTTCCTGGCATTTTTATCCAGAAAAGTAAAGTATTTGAATAGAAAGCATAGGAAATAACATTACATTTAATGTTTCCAACAGCATGTGTTTTTTGAGGAATAAAAGTCTCTTTCACGTTGTGATTTTTAGAGTCATTGCATAATAAAGACCTTGGGCAAAATGATTTGTCCTCCTCTGGGCACAGCCAATGTGTTGGCAGCTGGACAGAGCTCAGGGGCCCCGGGAGACAGAATCCTCCTTGGCGGGCGGGCCCCTTGTGGACATCGGCAGCCCTTGCTGTGCTTTTAGCAGGAACAAGGTGATGTCCTGCCAGTGCCAGGGGTATATTTTCTGGGCTGTTGATTGAGGCCAGATCCACATGCTCCTGAGCTTTCCAAACAAAGCAAATGCTGACATTCCGTTCCACAAGTCCTGTCGAGAACTCTGGCTCCCTGAGAGAGCCAGGGGGCTGTGAGGGCCAGTCAGCACCTGCTTCTCCTTTAGAAGGATTGCTGGGCTGAAATATCTGGACAGCACTCCGTGAACTTCTCCGGAGCATGAGACACTGAATAGGCATGAGTGGAACCTTGGATCCGCGCTGTATGAATCAAGCTGCAGGCTAGGGATTCTCCCTGGAGACAGCTTGGACTGCTGTTCTGCAACAGGAATTGGCCAGGCCTCCCTCTGCAGGCACCGAGTAATGGCTTTGTGTTCTCATGGGTCACGGCTAACATGTGTTCCTGCCACACAAAACACAGGCACATGCGGTGTGCCGGCTTTTATGCATTATCACCTGCACCAAAAATAAATCTTCCTTCTCGGGCCCGACTCCAGAGCACGGGAGTGGGCACAGTGTCAGCATCTGTGTGCCTCCCTTGTCATCCTCGGGATGCTGGCATGGAATTGAACCACTTTTTTCTTGCTTCTGTGCTACTCCTCCACTCCAGCCTGTACCCCAGAGAGGAACGATGCAGGGGACACAGATTTCCCCTGGATGTGGGAAATCTGCAAGGGCTCTCTGTGCATCTGTCCAGCAGGAGGACTGTGTCCTGTTCTTTGGGAGAGCTGGGGGTCTGGTGGGCTCCACGTCTGGCTTCCAGCATCCTCACAGCAGCAGTGTGCCCATTTGGGCAAAAAATTGGAGCTGGGTCAGGGACTGTGTGCCCTGGGAGGTTCTCCAGTGGCTTTGCCCTGCATAAACCTGGACAACTTGGACAAACTCTGGGGGAAGGGTGGGGAGAGGCCCAGGAACTACCCGGGTGGAAATTCCCACCTATGTGGTGTAGGGGATCCAGCTCTTGATACGTAGGGAAATGAAGAATGTACAAATGCCGGCCACAATAGCATTATTATTTTCTGACAAGGTAATAAAAATGCTCCTTCCTCTCACCATCTAGCTCTATGCACTCCAGTGAAATCACACTTAGCTGCCTGCTGACTCAGCCTCTTGCAGGACGTCCAGACAGACGTTTTAACACTACCTGGTCACTCCTGCCTGGATCTGCAGCCTCCCTGCTGGTTCCCACCCCCAGGCCACCAGCCTGCTCTTCCTGCCCTGCCACCTGTGCGGCTCCAGGCTCAGCCCTCACTCTCAGGGAGCATCAAGGTCAGAATGAGCAATGCTCTCACGTGATTCTGAACAACACGCCAGGGAGGCCCGAGGAAAACATGCCCAGGCAGCTCCTAAGAGCAGTTCTGCCAAATTCTACCATCCCCAGTCTCTTGGTGACTATATGCCTTCTCTTTTATAAAACTATTTCCTTCACCTTTATAGGCAAATCATTCAGTTTCCTTATGCCTGAGTTTCCCACTTGGTAAGTTAGACATCAGATGTAGGATGCCTAGAAACCCCTCTACAAGGGACGCTTACGACTATGATACTGATGATGTGCAGCTTCCTAGAAGTTTTGGTGGACCCTGATATGTACCCAGGCTCCCTTCCAGGAAGGCCTTGCTGCCCTGCTGCAGAGATGTGGTCAGTAGACAGCCCCCAGCTGGCCTCCCTCCAGGATCGGGGTCACCTCAGCTTCCTGAGCCACTGCACCCATCCCAGGGAGCCACCTCCAGCACTGGGGTACACAGTCCAGGAGGTAGTTGCACAGGGCCGGCAGCTGCCTAACAGGGGCAAGTCTTCAGTGGCATCCCAGACCTAGAGCCCTCTCGGGGAGAGCCCAGGCTGGCAGGAAGCCTGCATCTTGCTGCCATGTACCCTGCCCCGTGCTATGGATCCCAGAGTGCTCCTTCATCCAACCCCACATGCCAGCTCTGTGGGAGTCTGCTAGGATGGGCACAGACACCAAACCAAGAGTTCACTTCCAACTCCCTCTTTCCATAGGTGAGGTGCAGCATGGCTCACCTGCAGCTTAGCCCCAGCCTCTCTCTGCATATTCCCTGGGACAACAAACAGGAGGCCTGAGCACCAGTGCTTCCGACAGAAGCCAGGGAGGCCTGCGGAAACTGTATTTCCTTGTGGTTTATACATGAGAACACTGGTGCAGAGATCCAGGCCCCTCCCCTCTGTAGGGCATTTTGTTTCTTGGCTTCAGCGTCAGAGGACAGAATGGCATTAGCCCCTGTTCAGTATTTCCTTCTAGGTCTCAAGGGAGGCTGCAGGGATCCGCCTGCCCATCCTGTATGTCTGTAATTTTTGCTTCTGGTTTATTACTTACCCACATGCGCAATGTGAACATGTGTCTGCTGAGTGGCCAGGCTGGCTACAGCATCCCTGTCCTGAAACCTGTCAGGAGGGCCTCAGAGCCACTTGTGTCCTGGGAGCTCAGGACTAGGAATCAGATGGGCTTAGACTCCCCTCTGACTTTTATCAGAGCCACATGACCTAGAGGGCTGTCTTGGTCCATTTCCCATTGCTTGTAACAGAATATCTCAAACTGGGTAATGTATAAAGAAAGGGAATATGGCGCGATCTCGGCTCACCACAACCTCCGCCTCCTGGGTTCAGGCAATTCTCCTGTCTCAGCCTCCTGAGTAGCTGGGATTACAGGAACGCGCCACCACACCCAGCTAATTTTTTGTATTTTTAGTAGAGACGGGGTTTCACCATGTTGACCAGGATGGCCTCGATCTCTTGACCCCGTGATCCACCCGCCTCGGCCTCCCAAAGTGCTGGGATGTAATCCCAGCTTGAGCCACCGTGCCAGGCCCAAGAAAGGGAATTTCTTACAGTTCTGGAGGCTGGGAAGTCCAAGGTTAAGGGAATGCCTCTGGGGAGGGCCTGCTTGCAGTTGCGGACTGGCTAGCATGCTCAGCAAGGCATTGCGTGGTAAGGGGGCTGAATATGCTTTCCTCTGCTCATAAAGCCACTGAGATAACCCTTTAATCTGTTAATCAATGAAGAGATTAATCTACTCCTGAAGGCAAAGCCCTCATGATCCAGTCACCTCTGATAGCCTCACCTCTCAATGTTGCCATACTGGAGATGGAGATTCAGTTTCAACACGTGATTTGGAGGGAACATTCAAACCAAACAAGGGTATACACATTCCCAGCCCTCACATAAAAACTGAGCATGATCATCTTTCATGGTGGGAGAGCCTCAGGAATTACAGTACTGCCCCGTCAAGTCCCCCTCAAAGCAGCTGCCTTTCTTAGAACTCAAGGCCGAGGGCCCAGCACTGCTCAACTAAAGCCTGGCTCCAGGGATCTGAGAGATCCTTGATGGCAAGCCTGGAAAAGAGATATCCACGGGAAAAGAACCCAATAGGAGCAAAATTGTGTTTCAGGGCCTGGAATAATTTTGAAACTATAATCAAGCCACATGCAGAAGGAAAATAAAGAAAACCAAGTAACTAAACACAGGGTGAAATGATAAGCGCCCTGAGAGAGTTGTAGTGCAAATACGAAACAAATAAAAAGGTGCCATGAAATGAAGCCTTGAAGAGCTGTAAGACAGGAGGAATTAGTTGATCTTCCTGCTGGGAATATTGTTCCTGGCCTGCAGAGTGGAAGAACCGTGCTGGAGAGGAGGAAGCTCATTCCTAGGGCGGCTCCATTTGGCTCAGAATTGAACAATAGTTTATAGTTATGACAATGTGGATCACAAGCCTGTAATCCCAGTACTTTGGGAGGCCGAGGTGGGTGGATCACGAGGTCAAGAGATCGAGACCATCCTGGTCAACATGGTGAAACCCCGTCTCTACTAAAAATACAAAAAATTAGCTGGGCATGGTGGCACGTGCCTGTAATCCCAGCCACTCAGGAGGCTGAGGCAGGAGAATTGCCTGAACCCAGGAGGCGGAGGTTGTGGTAAGCCAAGATTGTGCCATTGCACTCCAGCCTGGGTAACAAGAGTGAAACTCAGTCTCAAAAAAAAAAAAAAAAAAAACAATGTGAATGTAATTCTGGCACTTTGGGAGGCCGAAGCGGGCCCATCACCTGAGGTCAGAAGTTCAAGACCAGCCTGGCCAACATGGGGAAACTTTGTCTCTATTAAAAATACAAAAAAATTAGCCAGGTGTGGTGGTGCATGCCTGTAGTTCTAGCTACTTGGGAGGCTGAGGCAGGAGAACACGTGAACCTGGGAGGCAGAGGTTGCAGTGAGCTGAAATCGCGCTACTGCACTCCAGCCTGGGTGACAGAGCAAGACTCCATCTCATAAATAAATAAATTGTGTTCATTTTGTTTTTAATTGTTAGAAATTATTTACAAATAGCTGGTTGTGGTGTCTCATGCCTATAATCCCAGCACTTTGGGGGCCGAGGCAGGCAGATCACTTTCGGTTGGGAGTTTGAGACCAGCCTGACCAACAAGGAGAAGCCCTGTCTCTACTAAAAATACAAAATTAGCCTGGCATGGTGGCGCATGCCTGTAATGTCAGCTACTTAGGAGGCTGAGGAAGGAGAATTGCTTGGACCCGGGAGGTGGAGGTTGTGGTGAGCCAAGATCATGCCATTTACACTCCAGCCTGGGACACAAGAGCAAAACTCTGTCTCAAAAAAAAAAAAGAAAAATAAATTATTTATAAATAGAGCACATGCTGCATGTTTGTCACTAAAGTGAAGATGGTCTAAAGTAAAAGGTAGGGGGAAAGAACATTTAGAAAAAGGTGGGAAAGTCAAACAAAGATGGTAGAATTGCTATTCTCATTGTCATTTTTTCATCTTAGAAAATAAGATGTCAGGAATGACTCCTGAAAGCTGATAAAACAGATATTGAAAGATATCCTTAGCATTCCACAGGTAACAAACTAACTAAAATCATAAATATAATACCAGACATTGGGAAAAGAGGGTAGTATAAGTTAGCAAAATACTCACTTTTCTTTTTTATTTTTTGAGATGAGTCTTGCTCTGCAGCCCAGGCTGAAGTGCAGTGGCGTGATCTCGGCTCATGGCAACCTCTACCGCCTGGGTCCAGGTTCAAGCGATTCTCCTGCCTCAGCCTCCTAAGTTGCTGGGGATTACAGGCACGCGCCACCATGTCCAGCTAATTTTTGTATTTTTAGTAGAGATGGGGTTGCACCATGTTGACCAGGATGGTCTCGATCTCTTGACCTTGTGATCCACCCGCCGTGACCTCCCAAAGTGCTGGAATTACAGGTGTGAGTCACTGTGTCTGGCTGCAAAATACTCACTTTTCAACTGGAAAGTCAATTGATGTTTCTCACGGCTGATAACTTGTCAGAACAGAGGCTTCTATCACAGGCGATCACAGACGACTGAATCCAGGAACGGCTATCAGATCTTCCCCTGAGAGATGGACGGGGTGAGTGTAAGACCTTTGCCTTGCGTCACAAGCTTGTTGTTGTTGTTGTTTCTTCCCCTTTGGTTATCAGTTGATATAGTACATGGTACAAATAAAAAATTTTAAAAAGCAATATGTCTTTGTAGAAAAATTGGAAAATATAGAAAAGCAAATAGAGAAAAGTAAAATTACTGACAATTCTACTAATCAGAGAAAACCAGTTGGGATTCTTACTGTTGGCACATTTCATATTCCATTTCTTAAATAATTACTGTGTATATATTTTGTACATTTCCTATTCTGTTTCTTAAATAACTACTGTGTATATATTTTTGAAATTTTCTTTTCTTTCTTTCTTTTTTTTTTTTTTGAGATGGAGTTTTGTTCTTGTCGTCCAGGCTGGAGTGCAATGGTGCAATCCCGGCTCACTGTGACCTTCACCTCCTGGGTTCAAGTGATTCTCCTGCTTCGGCCTCCTGAGTAGCTGGGACTACAGGCATGCACCACCACGCCTGGCTAATTTTGTATATTTAGTAGAGATGGGGTTTCTCCATGTTGGTCAGGCTTGTCTCAAACTTCCTACCTCAGGTGATCCGGCCGCCTCGGCCTCCCAAAGCTCTGGGATTACAGGCTGAGCCACTGTGCCTGGCCAGCATTTTCTCTTTTAAACCATAGCATGCTTATATTATAAGCACTAACTAATAAATTTAGATTTCTTTGAAAATGAGGTTTTAAATATTATGTATTAATGTTTATGTATTATCCTCCATCACCTTATACACCATAACATATAATAATTCCCCTAATATTGGATATTTGGATTGTTTCCAGTATATGTTGTTAAGACAAATTCTAAGGTGAGCTTTTTTTAAACATAAATCTTCATATTTCTAAAGGTTTCCCTAGGATATATTCTTAGAGGATTATGAGGTCAGTATGTACAAGCTCCGTGTTGCAAGCATGCTTTCAGCAAGACTCCACTTAATTTCTTTTCCTCTGAAGGCTTACTGGTCTACCCTTTGTCATACTTTGTATCCTTTGGACCTATAGTTTATACTGAAAGTTCACATGTAATAATCAGAAATTTGATATTTAGTTGGGAGAAATTTCATTATTGCATGATGTTGTTAGCACACTGTAAATATTGACCTCTGTAGCTAGGTGTAAAACCACAGGATTTGTGAATTCAAACCACTAATGAGACCTGAAAATAGCAACTGTAAGAACTGAGGATAGGGTTGACTACTGTGCTGAGAGCAGGGGGGACGTACTGCTGACTGCGCGAAGACTGATGAGTCAAAGTAAGCAAAGATCAACCTCAAACTTTACCAGCTTATATCTTCCTCCCCTCCCCTCCCCTCCCCTCCCCTCCCCTCCCCTCCCCTCCCCTCCCCTCCCCTCCCCTCCCCTCCCCTCCCCTCTCCTCTCCTCCCCTCTCCTCCCCTCTGCTCCCCTTCTTTCCCCTCCCCTCCCCTTCCCTCCTCTTTCCTTTCCTTTCCCACATCCCTCCATCCTTTCAACCTTCCATCCATGTGTCCATCCCGTCAGGATTTTAAAAAGCTTCTTCAAAATACTACTGCAGGCCAGGTGTGGTAGCTCTGCCCCATAATCCCAGCACGTCGGGAGGCCAAGGCAGGAGGATCTCTTAAGCCCAGGAGTTGAAGACCTGCCTGGACAATATGGAGAAACCCCGTCTCTACAAAAAAATACAAAAATTAGCCAGGCATAGTGGTAGGTGCTTGGGGTCCCAGCTACTTAGGAGGCTAAGGAGGGAGGATCGTTTGAGCCTGGGAGGCGGAGGTTGCAGTAAATTGAGATTTCACCCTTGCACTCTAGCCTGCATGAGAGAGCAAGACCCTACCACAAGCAAAACAAAAACAAACACTATCACAGCAATCCCTTTCTGTGCCTCGAAAGATCAGAACTTGACCACAATTGCAAAAGATCAGAACCTGACTATGATTGACTCCTATGGAACTGAACCTCTATGGGACATTTTAACTTCAAAGCAGCATACAACATATACTTCAAGTAATCCAAGGACACAGGCAGTGTTTGTGGGGAGACTCAGAAATACTCCCCCACTTCTGAGAAAATTAGGTATTTTTATATAGAGCGAAGAAAGCAGAAAATAACAAACGATAAAATTCAGATACCAGAAGTTTAAGAGGACCATATAGATGAAATCCATTTTGGTGGAGGGGTTGCGTTTATAGAGAATTCAAAGCCTCTAGAAGCTTCCAGTCACTGTGCAGGTCCGAATTTGAAAAAGTGCAAATAGCTGAGGACTTTATCTTAAACTGTGGTCTCTTTTCAAACATTCTGTGGGTGCTCTGGTTCTGACCTCTCTCCTGTGTTGGTGACAGCTTTGCTGAGACAGAGGCTTTCTTCCTGTCTCGAGAAGGCAGCATCCGCATCATTATCAGTTCCTCGGGGTTGTTAATTACTTTTTGCTTTTGTGATTCTGTCAACCAAATAACATATCAAGAGAGGATGTTGCCAAGGCCTGGCTTTACCGTCGTATATGAATCTTCTTGGACTGTCCTCTGAAGTTGGCCAGGCTCATCAAATATTCATAAACTCAGTACCTAATTCCACAGGGCACTTTGCAAGATACACCACGAATGAGGTTATGGGCCTGGAAGCTAGGGTCTTTGAGCTCACTGAAGGAATAGGTTGTCCTTATGAAAGAGCTTCATAAAAATACAAATTAATAATAGCAGTAGATCATCACTTATTCAACCTCCACTTTGAGAGTTGTGGGCCGCATTTAGGATGAAGTGCCGAGAACTGAGCCTCAGGGAGTTTGTGACATTTTTACTCAGGGTCCAAGGGATATCATAGGGGCTTTCTGAGTTGAAGAATGGAGTGAAATTTACTACACCTACAGTTCCTTCTTGTCTCAATTGCCAGGAGGAAAGACTGAGATATAATACCTGTTGTTGGAAATGGATTTACAACGGCAGGAAAAATCCACATGGAGACAATGGATCACTCAGCAAGGCTATTTACTTCCTGCTTGGAGCTTGCCCAGTCCTGTTCAGACATGCCGGAGCGAGTCAAGGTAGCTGATTAAAGACGTAGCTGATTTAGAGAATATATGTACATGTGTGTATGTTTATGCTAATAGAGGATAATGGCCATAGAGCAAGAGATTGTAACTCCTTATAATTTAGTCTAAGATAAAAACTTTGAAGAAGAACGTTCCCATTTCTCACACCTGTCAGAGAGTACTGACTGAAAAATAATTCACATTAATTCCAGCAGACCTATTTATCTATGATGCCATTTTAATCATTAAAACATGGAAGACTTGGATGGGTGCCATGGCTCCCACCTGTAATCTTAGCACTTCGTGAGGCGGAAGAGGGTGGATGGCCTGAAGTCAAGAGTTCGAGACCAGCCTGATCAACATGGCGAAGCCCTGTTTCTACCAAAAATACAAAATTAGCCAGGCAGGGTGGCTTGTGCCTGTAATCTCAGCTACTTGGGAGGCTGAGGGAGGAGTATCACTTGAACCCAAGAGGCAGAGGTTGCAGTTAGCTGAGATTATGCCATTGCACTCCAAGCTGGGCAACAAGAGCAAAACTCTGTCTCAAATAAACGAACAAACAAACATGGAAGACTAAAATGTCTGAGTTGAAGTTTGGTGAAGTTACTGGGTCAGCTCCGTACATTAAAAAGCAAATGCTTGCAAAGTCATCCAGGATGTCTGCTGGGCCATCTTCAGATGAAAGTGGTGGTCTTTGGCAAGTGGCAGTCAACACAGCAGAAAAAAATAGAGGAATAAAATGAATGGTGGTACAAGATGATGGCCTACAGCTAACAGAGAGGGGGCAACCCTGAAAATCTATGGGGATGAGTACATAATAAAGGTGGTTGGGTTTTCTTAAATGAGAGAAAATGTAGAAACAAAAAAAAATGTGAGGTTGAACAAGATGGAGATGATAAGTTAGCATAAATTTGGGTGGGGACATGAAGCTGGGGCAGATGTCTTCGTGATTCAGAGTGCCGAGGTGAGTGCAAGTCCTAGAGTGTGCTTTGGACATGAATGGAGAACTAGGGATAGTAAAGACTGTGTGGCGAGAGACAGGTCGGGTAAGGAAAAGAGAGGGACCAGTGGCCACAGTGGCACACGTGCACTGAAGCAGGATTGTGGCAACAGCTGTATCTCCGTCTCTCTGGCTCTCCCGCTCCCCAGCCTCCAAGGGGCCAGCATGAAACTGCCCAGGACAGAGATGTGTGCTAGGCATGGTGCTCATATGGTGCACCCTCAATTGGGAGACTGAAGCTGGGCTAGTAGGGGCACAGGATAGCTGGGTGCACTCTGGTGCGAATTTGGGGTAGAAAACTAATCATCCGATACAGCCGTCGTAGGTACATTGGTCGCCTTTTTCTTTGTGTGCTTGTAGGTAGAGGGGCGAACAGTTTCTAAGAGTGGAGAATCCCCTTTCCATCCCTTCTCTACCATTGCATGACAGCGCTTGGGCTGTGCTGTTTTCTTAGGCAGGAAGGATGTGTCCAGGGAGGCAGCATGAGCGGGAAGGGGACTTCTGAAGGGAGGCTGGAAGGAGCCAACGCCTCCATCGGGCTGTCTACCAGGCCAAGGCATGAAAGGCTTACAACAGGAGCATGGTCAGAGGACTGCCCATCCTTGCAAAGGCATGATGCGCTGCTATGTGGAGGGAATTTGCCAAATGGCAACCTTGGATGAAGAACTGCTTAAAGCTTCTTTGGTGTCCCTTGTGAGCTCACATCAGAGGAAACCTACCTACCAATGTGGAAACTGGATGAAGAGGGAAGAAGTCAGAAAGCCCTTTACTGTGGATCATGAGGCAGTGAGGGGTGCCCTACCCACACATGGGCATCAGCAGGGAACAGTCCCCTGATCTTCCTCTCAAGTTGCAGCTAGAAATCCCTATGGAACAAATAAGAAAGAGCTTTCACATGGCTAAATATACAGATGGATTGATCTATATACTTAGGCAAATACATAGATCAATTGATGAGTTCATCACTGGAGAATGCACAGATGGGCACATGCATACCCACAGCCTAGTGGGGCATACATTTTTGAAAACACACTTTCAAAATGATAACATCCAGTGGTCACTGAGTACCTACATGGACATTATGTTAGGCACCTCACATTTAATTGGCACAATAACCCTCTAGGTCAAAACTGTAAGTTGCCTCATGGTCTGGCTTGGGCAGTGATGCACTTAGAGTTTGAGCGCCTGCTCAGGTCTCATCACCAGGCATGGAGCTGGAGACAGGGCTGTAACCCTTGGTGCTGCACAGCCTCCCCTGGAATAAACTGCCCCCTCTCCCAGTTTAATGCAAACAAGGAGAGCGGCTAGAGTGAATAGAAAGCATAGTCACACTTTGATGAAGTTGAACCTTGATGAAGACGAGCAACGGAAATGTACTGTGGACAGTCAGCGGTGCTAAGGAGCCATGGCTGGAAGGTTCTGCCGAGGCAGCAGATGTGGGGGCTGAGGCACCGAGGTGCCACCTCTTGCACAGGCTCCCTAGTTTGTCAACACTGGATCGTGTACTCTCTCAGTAACCTTGTTTGAACACGCCTCTCGTCAATGTAAGAGATTAAAAAAATAGACAGAGAAGCTCTAGTATGTTCTCCCCACCCTTACGGCACTCCTTGTGTGTTCCCCCTCACACTGGGGCATCTCGGAGCTGCAGAGACCGGGAATAGGAAGGGCGATTTGGAGTCTATTGGCTCAGGCTTGAACAGAGAAAGGGAAGTTGGATAGGCGGAACTTGTATAAAAAGGTTTAAGGGCTTTCTCAGTAAGAGGCTTAATGAGGGCTAATATATGCCATCTAATATGGAACATCCATTTTTAGGAAAGCTGGATTTTGCTAAGTGTCTCTGAGATGGTAGGGTGAATAGCAGCTTTGAAATAAGGTGTTTTTATGTAAATCCCCAGGCTCTGCAGCCAATGACATGACCCATTCCAGTTCCGAGGAGGGGGACATGGGAGGAGGTGGAGACCCCAAAGGGTAGGATCAGGGGCCGGCTGTGGAGCCAGCTCTGCCCTGAAGGGGCTGAAGCCCACCCAGCCTGCAGCTGCTCCCTGCTGCAGAACAGCCCTGGAAGGCCTGCAGCTCCCATCAAAGGTATTGTCTCCTTCTGTGTCCACTTTGCTGAACTGTGATGTGATCAATGTAATCGACCTGAAAATCTGCAGACATGTCATGCCAGAGACACAGCCTGCAGCTGAATTTTAAAAATGCGGCACTCCATGGTTCCTTTGATTCAGCTGGGGTGAGAGCTGCTGGAAGGTGATATGCAAATTTATGCAAATGAGAAGCAATTCAGAGTGGCTCAGAGTCCAGATCCCTTTTGTTCTCGGCTATAGTGGGTTTGGGCTCCTGGGCTGAGGATAGCAGGACTGTCTTACGAGCGTCTTGCCCCTGAAGGTAAAGCTGTAGTTTCTCAAATCTCTGCTAGTTGTTAAATTGTCGGCAAGTATTTTGACCTGGCTGAAGCTAATTTGAATTTATAACTATAACTGCAACTGGGCACTGAAAAATTAGGTTAATTAAAACTTAATTGACTTAAAAAAGAATTCATCACGTTTTAGTTCCATTTGGACCTCTCGTCCTATTTTGGTCCTTTGCTACCTATAGTCTCTGTCACTTTTAAACACCCAGGACCTTGACAGGCTGTAACCCTGAGGCAAATGCCTTACCTTTAGATGGTCTCCAGGTCTAGGTTCTATTAAAAGAAGACCTGATAAAGTGGCTATATTTTAAATTCTGGAAAGCCTGGCCACCCCACAACGCCCCTAGTGAAATTTGCATCTCACTTAGGTGGGTAATGCCTACGCCCTCCCTCATGGTGCCAGCAAGGCAGTCATTTCTTTAGCCTACCACCTGCTCCTCTGCAAAGGGAGCATTCAGTGCAGAAAACTGGGAGGAAGGGAGCTCACCTCCACTTCCTGGGTGCTGATGAAAGATGCTGACTTCTCCCCTTCCTCTAGCCGATGAGGGTGCAGGCCCATTTTACAATGGGGAAGACTTATGCTCAGAGCATACTCACGGCATGTGGCAGAGAGGGCTGAAGTCCAGGTTCTACTGTGGGCAAAGCTTGGGCCCCTTCCACAGGGCCTTCCTCACCACCACCGTGACCTGGACGGGAAAGGCCAGCTTGGATGAGCTGGTGGTGTCACTGGCAGCAGCTGCTAGCCTACCAAGCCTGGCTTGCCATCCTGGCTTCCCCACTGGTCAGGTGTATGGACCTGTGTGATGGTGGATTGTATGTGCCAACTTGGCTGGGCCATGGGGTGCCCATGTATTTGGTCAAACATTCTCCTGGGTATTTCTGTGAAGGTAACTTTAAATCAGTGAACTGTGAGGAAAGCAGATTGTCCTCCATAATATGGGTGGGCCTCATCAGTTCATTGAAGACCTGAGTAGAACAAAAGGCTGGTCTTGTCTGGGAGGAGAGAGTTGCCTTTGGACTTCTCTGCACCATCGGGAGCCAACCTTCAGGTACCTGCCGTGTCAGCTCTCCTGGGGCTCCAGCTCGTGGCCCACCATCCAGTTTGGACTTGCCAGTCTCTGTAATCACGTGAGCAAACTCCCCTAGACTTTCTCTCTCTATGCACGCTCTGCTGGTTATTTTCCTCTGGAGATCCCTGACTGATAAAGTTGCACTGAACTCTTTGGCTTTTCAGATCTCCCAATTATCTGTGCTCGGCAATAAATCACAGTTGGATCACAGAAATGGGATGATGAAGGCTGGTGGTCCTTAAGCTGTAGCAAGAACCACAATCATTCAGAGGTTTCTTAAAACTCGGATTGCTGGGTCCCAGCTCAGGAGAGCCTGATTCAGCAGGTCTGGGATGGGGCATGAAGTTTGTATTTTTATCTGTTCCTGGGTGATGCTTTGAAAATGACTTCTGTCAATGACAGTCGGGAACAATGACTGACCTGCTCTAAGTGTCTGATAAATAGCAGCTACCCTGCTTACTGACCCATATGCTCTGAGAAATGTTACTGCCATGGCAGGGCTAGCAGTCTTGTTGGTCTTATTAGGTGTGGTCACAGCTCCTAGGTTTCCCTAAACTCATTTACAGGAGTGGTGACTTTGGGGAGACTATACAGAAGGAAACTGGTACCCACAGACCCACCCTAATCAAGCTTGTCATGGTCTCTCCTGCGCGCGGCACAGATCTTCGTGGATTGCAGCATTCGGGACCTGAGTCCATGCCCATGTGGAAGCCCTCTGCAGTGTTAGCTTAGTGTGGCTGTGTTTCCAGAATGCGGGCAGGAGAAGCTGTAATAGATTCTCACCTTGCCATGTGCACTGATGGCTCACATTCTAAACAGTCAGGTGACTGAAGCTTAATTGGCCTTCGAAGACTTAAAAATTTTTATATTTGTCTCTTTTTAGAATAATTGAGTGTATTTTAAAACTCTGATAAAAAAATCATGGCTGGTTTAAGGGGTTTGCCAATCTGGATTCTATTATTTTGGAAAGGGAAGAAAATCAGAGGCTAGTCTGAGTCCTTAGAATCTTTGGAGATCGAGAGCCAGGGCTTATAGTCCCAAATTTGGAGAAAATTCTTTTGAGATGACACATTTTATTTTAAGGTGCCTTTGTCAAATTTGTCAAACAGGGCATCAGAAGCCGTGTTCTGTAGGCGAAGGGCGGGGCGTTAGCTGTGCCTGCTGCTGTGGGGTTCCTATCACGGGGGACTGGGTCACCATGGAATGACTGATGAGCGCCTTCTCTCCTCTGTGCCCAGGCACTGCACACACAAGAGAAACCCATGCAGCTGCCTGCGACCACCTGCCCTCCACAGCCTAGATGAGCCACCATTTAACATTAGCAATTGCTCTACTTCCTCATGGCAAAGGCAGGACTGGAACACAGAACTGCAGCAAGCGTCCCCAATACCGTCCAAGCCCGTGGCTGACTCAGGCACGGGTAAGCCTAGGCAACAACCGGCCTCCACAGTGAGGAGAGGGCAGTGAACAGGTGTGGGCCGAGAGTGTCCATGGCAGTCCAAGGACCTCAGCCCAGGGCAGCTGACTTCAGGGTTTTTAACTGAGACCATGGTTGGGAAGAGCCCTGGAACAGTTAATGGACGCAGCCTCGGTCAGTGGCTGCCCAGCTCAGAGGCTCCGGGGAGATTCCTGGGGATGGGCCAGGCTGGGCTGCTCATGCCACGCTATCAGGACTCAGAAGGGGTCCAGACCAGGATTATAACCCCCTATTTGATTCCTGCTCTCTTCCCAGGCCAGAGGAGCCTGGGTATCACTCTGGGTAGATTATGTTCAGGATTAAATGGGGATGCTACAGCCTTTGGTGGAGCTTGCAGGTATGAGAGCTCTGACGCAGCAGGTCTGGGGCAGGGCCTGAGGGTTTGGCTTGCTACCCTGCTCCTAGGAGAGGCTGCTGGACTATAGGCCACACTTCCAGGAGCAGGGTTCTAGTCTCCATGGATGCTCTTCCTGATGGAAACAAAAGCCAACTTTGTGATCCTGGATGTAATCTGGAATAGGGAAAGTCCCTCCTTGCTTTCTAACTTCCATTGGCACCGATTTCCATCTCTTAGTGACAGACTCTGCACTGTTAGGGGCCACATGTGTGGCAGTGACTGGAGAAACATCAATGTGTTGCGAACTCATGATCTGCTGAATGGAAAAGGTCAGTGATGCTCCCCGCTAAAGCATTTATGGGAGCAAGGCACATTTTCCAGTTCGGTAAAACAGGAGGTCAACATTTGCATGTGGGTCTCACGAGAGATTTCCAACTCTTTCTAGCGACAGGCCCTGGATTCTTAGAGCACCTGCCTGGTGATTTATCAGCTTGAATTTCTCAGGTCTGCCCACCAGGCTCTCCTAACACAGAGCATGTCACCCACTTAGTGGCTGCCATCTGCCTTAGAGGCATCATTTGCTTCAGATGCTCATTCCTGATGGAAGCCATGGGTCATAGTCCCAAGACTATATTCTCCTCTCCCAGTGGCAATCCAATCCCAGTAGGACGATGGCCTCTTAGCTTCTGGGACTCGAGCTGTTCAGAGTCACCTCTTTTTGCTTTGATGTGCTCACTTTGCCTGCTTTGAATTCACTCAACCTTCCTCTTTCATTTTTTTTTTTTTTGAGATGGAGTCTCTCTCTGTTGGCCAGGCTGGAGTGCAGTGGCACAATCTTGGCTCACCGCAACCTCTACCTCCCGGATTCAAGCAATTCTCCTCCTGAGTAGCTGGGATTACAGGTACACACCACCACACCCAGTAGAGTTTTGTATTTTTAGTAGAGATGAAGTTTCACCATGTTGGTCAGGCTGGTCTCGAACTCCTGCCCTCGTGATCCACCCGCCTCAGCCACCTAAAGTGTTGGGATTACAGGTGTGAGCCAATGAGCCCGGCCCAGTCTTCCTCTTTCTCTGGCACATTCAATGCTTTGGGTTCAGGTTGTCTTGTTACCCAATTCCCTGCAGGGCTGACCATTTCCAATCCCTCAACCCTCACTCCCCTTCTCCCATCCCACTCCAGCCTCACCTACTCCACAGCTCTTTCCAGGGGACATTCGGCCGCTGCTCTTCTCTGTCCTCCCATGGACATACATCACCTTCCTCGGTTGGAGCCGAGGTGTCTTCATGTTGCACTGTTCTCTCTAGTGTGTTTGTTCACGTGTCTTATTTTCGGCTTTCTTTATTAACTGGAAGGGCCCTCGTGTGCCTGCATCCCTCTCCTGAGAGTTCTGTCTGATGATTTGCACACATGAGGCCAGGAGAATTGCCATGGAAAGTCTGAGTGTCCACCTCTAGCTCTGTCTTGTCTTTTAAAAAAAACAAAATACAGGAGCCAGGCACAATGGCTCATGCTTGTAATCTCAGCACTTTGGGAGGCTGAGGATCACTTGAGCTCAAAAGTTCGAGACCAGCCTGGGCAACATGGCGGAACACCGTCTTTACTAAAATACAAAAATTAGCCAGGCGTGGTAGCACGTGCCTGTAATCCCAGCTATTCGGGAGGTTGAGATATGAAAATCTCTTGAACCCGGGAAGAGGAGGTTGCAGTGAGTTGAGATCATGCCACTGCATTCCAGCCTGGGCAACAGAGCAAGACCCTGTCTCAAAAATATAAAATAACATTAAAAAATAATAAAATTAAAGAAAAGAAGATACAGGGTTGGGAGTGTGTGGTGAGCCACGTGGCAACTCTTCACTGACAGTGAGAATGGCAACAATCCCTTGATCCAGAAATAATCCCTGCTTTTTGCCCCTACATCACAATTTACAATATGGCACAATTACTCTGTAGCATTTGCATGTTAAATGGGCAGGAGAACTTGAAAAAGAATTCATTGAATGTCTCTGGTTAGAAAACAAGGACTCACCTCCTTTGTCAGAAAAGTGACCTTTAGAAACCAGTCTTGCTGATGATACAAGATAAACTTAACTACTGCAGTTTACACTCACATCCACATTTGCTAGCCTTAGGGAGTCTCTCCAGTGTTGTGAGGCTTTTCACATCATTTGAAAGGGAAGAGAAAAGGCCTGGAATTCTTGAGTTGTATTAGGAACCCCAAGGGGTGGAGGTGCTGAGTATTTCTATCAGCCTGGTAGCTTGGAGCCCTGAGCTAACAGTCCTCAAATATTTTAGGGTTGATTTGTATATGCCCAGAAACTCATTCACATGCAAATTTTTCTAAAATAGGAATTTGTAAATGGAGTGCACACCTCTAAGAGTGTTGCAGCTACTTGTCGGGTGTCTTGTCTTTAGAGTTACTGTTGGAGCCACAGCTGAAATCAGACAGGCATTTTCTGTAATGCTGAGAAAGGCAGGAAGTGGTGAGAGGCTTGTGGCTGAAAATGCAAAGCTGTTTGGAGGTGACCTCCTCTCCACCTCCCACCCACTGCTCTGTAATTTCCCCAGGCAAGGCTGAAGGAGCCTTTCTTGGAAAAACCCTGAGAATGTTGCTGCACAAAGGTTGGGAGAGTCCCTGATGGGCCCACGAGGAGCCATGTGGGGCTGGGGGTGGATAGGGGAGCTTGGATCTCAGTGTCAGGGCAGTCCGGCTGCCCATTGCCTGGTGTGGGTGCGCTCAGGGCTGCTCGGTGTGGGGAAGTCTAGACCTGGCTGCTGATGCCTTGTGGCTAAGGCCACCACCATCTGCATAAGCCAGTTTAGGGGTCCAGCTGACCCCCTAGGCAGTGGAGGCCAGTAAGGGCTTCTCCCAGGGTGACTACTCAGATAAAGCTCGTCCACATGTTGAGCTAGAATTGGCCCTGTTTTCTGCTAATTTCCATTCCCTGATTCTGCTGCCTGCAACAGGAGTGATTTTGGATTTGGGCTGACCTGGTAGACTTCTGAAAGACAATGCTTTGTGTTCAAGTTGTCCTCAGGTAAGTTATTACCTAATCGCCTCCAGAACCATCCCGTTCCAAACTCTTACTCCTTCTTGTTCCTTTTCCACTCCAGCCTTATCTTGTCCAAGGTCCCTCTCCAGGTTGCATCCAGCAGCTGGACTCTTCTAAGAGTGTGGTATCAGTGCAAGATGCTATTTGGTGCTTCCTGGATAGACATAGTAAGTCCAGGTTTTGTGGGCCTGATGCTGGGGACCTGCTATAAGAAAGAACACGAAATTATGACATAATTTACACCCGTGTTCTCCGCTAGGAGGGGAGGTAGAATGTGAACTGCTGGTAGGCCGAACCCACTGCGATCCAAATCCCTTACTTTGTCAAATTTAAGAAAAGGTGCAATAAAGAATATCTGTTGCTAAGGCACCTCTTAATACCATGAGTGGCCTGTGTGGGTGAAGCGTCTTCAGGCCTAGTCATCATCAAGGCATGGGGGGGTCTATGCCATAGCTGGTAATGTGGTTCTAGAGTATTTCAGAAGCACCAATATCATGCTTTGGCCATGGCATTTATTTCAAAATAGTATCCCCACAGGTGATAGCAAGACTAAAGGAAATACGTAACAGAAGGAATAGTCACACATTCCATCATTCTGCTAAAACGGCTGTTTTCTTCTTGGTACAAATGCATGCTTTTAAACAGTTGTAATGATAACTTTGGAGTGAGGAAGGCCTTTCTAAGAAAGACACAAAAACCTGGAAAAGATTGACACACATAAAAATAGAATAATGTGGGCAATGCAGAGCAGAATCCAAGTCTAATGACAAGTGGAAATGTGGGAAAATATTTGCGACTCATGTCGTAGGCAAGGAGCTAATTTTCTTAATTTATAAAGAACTACAAATCAACAAAAAGATCACTAGTCCAAAATGATTAAAATATATTAATAAAGGTTATCAGACAAGGGAATACAAACAGCTTTTAAGCACATGAAATATGTAAGAGCTATACTGAAATTTTTAAAGAGCAGGTTTTTTTTTTTTTTGAGACAGAGTCTTAGTCCCTGACCCAGACTGGAGTGCAGTGGCATGGTCTCAGCTGACTGCAATCTCTGCCTCCTAGATTCAAGCAATTATCCTGCCTCAGCCTCCCAAGTAGCTGGGATCACAGGCACATGCCACCACTCACAGCTAAGAGCAGGGTTTTTTGTTGGTGGTGAAGACTGACATACTGATCCTAAAATGTAGGAAATCCAAAGGCCCAAACTCCTTGTGGAAGAAGAATAAAACTGACGACTCTATCCGAAGGAAATATCTGTTAGAAAGAAAGCTAGAGGAATTCAGATAGTGTGGTGTTTACACAAGAGTGGATAGCTCAGTACAGAAGACATTGTTAATTTAAAAATGACACAATCCATATGTTTGGAAAAGGAGACTTCATTTCTTGTGAAGGGTTATAGCTGTCAAGGTGGCCATCCCTTAGGCCTGGGAAGCTTGCCTTCAGCCAAGGCCAGAGACAGGTACTCCAAAGGAGGGATTAGGGTGGGAGCTTTGTGCTCGATGGGTTGGCTAAACAGGCATATTCAACAGGTTATAGGAGGAGCTAGGAGTATTCATGAAGGCAGTCCTGATGCATGTGCTGAACCAACATGCTCGTAACATACCACTCATGTCTACCTTGGGGTGGAGACTGAACATTTAAATGGATTACAATCAGGCCCTATATGTCAAAAGGTCTTTTCAGACACGAAGGGATTCAAGTGCAAGCCAGCCAGAGCCAGTTGCTGGAGCTGTGGCTGGTGGAACAGGCAGTCAGTTAGTCAGCGTCTGAGCTGGATGAGTTGTAATTGTTTTAATATTGCTTATCTCAAGGCCGGAGCTTGTTTGTTTAGCTGCTAGAGAAAGAGAAAAAGCTTGTGGCAGTTACAACACAGTTCACTCTGTAAGTGGAGGGGGTGTGTGACTTAACCTTGTCTGGCATGGCCTTAGGTCCTGTTCATAATTTGGTATTTTATTGCCACAAAGAGTCTGTTTTGTGAGTCTTATGATCTCTATTTTAATGTTAGTGCTGGTCAGTTGTTGTGTCTAAACCCCAAAAGGAAGATAATTTAATGAGGTGTGTCTGACCTCCTGTCCCATCATGGAACTTAGTTTTTATGGTTTTTCTGGGGTCTCTCTCCTTGGCCAAGAGGGAGTTTGTTCAGTCATTAATGGGTTTAGAATTGTATTTTTAGTTCACAAAATATAGGGTCTAGGAACGGTTATGTAAGGTTATTTGTATGGATGCTTGATTTACACAAAAAAAGATACTGTAGTACAGAGGGAACATTTTCTTCTCTCAATAAATGATGAATAAAATATCTATCCAGATAGAAAATATTTCATCGGACTCCCACTTCCTTTCAAACTCAGAATGAATCACAGTTCTAAATGCAAAAGGCACAAACAATGAGGCTTTAAAAAGCAGAATATTTTATGATCTTGAAGTGGGGAAACATTTCTTTTTTTTTTTTGAGATGAAGTTTTGCTCTTGTTACCCAGGCTGGAGTGCAATGGCACGATCTTGGCTCACCGCAACCTCCGCCTCCTGGGTTCAGGCAATTCTCCTGCCTCAGCCTCCTAAGTAGCTGGGATTACAGGCATGCGCCACCATGCCCAGCTAATTTTTGTATTTTTAGTAGACACGGGGTTTCACCATGTTGACCAGGATGGTCTTGATCTCTTGACCTCGTGATCCGCCCACCTCGGCCTCCCAAAGTGCTGGGATTATAGGTGTGAGCCACCGCGCCTGGCCATATTTCTTAAACAGGACACAAAAGATGCAGAAAGGGGCGATGTTGATAAGTAGGACTCTGTTAAGATTGAGCATTTCTGTTCTTCTGAAAATAACATGAGATTTAAAAGGGAACCTTAGAATGGGAGGAGATATTTGCATAAATCTGACAAAGAACTCATATTCAAAATATATAAAAAGCTCTTACAAATCAATATGACAAAACATAAAAAAAAATCAATGGGAAACCTTGGAACTGCCCAATCAGAAAAGGAAATCCAAATCACCATGAGCGAAAAGAGGTGTTCAGCCTCATTAGTCATCAGGGAAAATTACAAGGTGATATCATCACATACAGCCACAAAATTGACCAAGTAAAAAAAACCTAAAATTGACAAGGGCCACTGTTGGGAAGGGTGTCAGCAACCAATTCCCATCCACTGCTGGTGGGGGGTATGCACTGGTGCAGCCCATCTTGGAGCTGTTTGACGGTATTCACTGAAGCTGAGCACATGCCTACCCTGTGACCGAGGGAAGCAGCATCTGGAAGGAATCGAGAATGTTTTGTAAATGGGCTCACGTTGTGCACACCTCACTGTGTAGAATATACATCAATAAAAAGTTTTAAAAAAGTAACAAAAAATCAAACTTTGCAGAAATTCCAGAAATTTTTTAAGAATGTGGTAACACTAGTGTGGGGAAATAAGCATTCCCATATATTGCTTAGTATAAATAGTTTAAACAGAAACACTGGTCACTACCCACTAATATTTAAAATGGGAGTTTAGAATGATGCACCATCTGAGAAGGGCCATTTGGCCTTCTGCATCAAAGTAACACATGCAATTCGACCCCTAGTTACCTCTAGAGAGACTTGCGCAAAATGATATTGAGGAAAATAGTCAGACTCTGTAAAATATTTGAAGAGATTTATTCTGAGCCAAATATGAGTGGGTATGGCCTGTGACACAGCTCTCAGGAGATCCTGAGAACATGTGCCCAAGGTGGTAGCAGCACAGCTTGGTTTTACACGCTTTTGGGAGACATGAGACATCAATCAATTTCATTTGAGATGTACATTGGTTTGGTCTAGAAAGGTTAGACAACTTGAAGGGGTTGGGGGAAGTGGGGAACCCTTCAGTTATAGGTAGATTTAAAAATTTTCTAATTGGCAATTGGTTGAAAGAGTTTGAAGACCTGGAATCAATAGAAGGGAATTGTCTGGGTTAAGATAAGCGGTTGTGGAGACCAAGGTTCTCATTATGCATGAAACCTCCAGGTAGCAGGCTTTAGAGAGAATAGATTGTGAATGTTTCTTATCAGACTTAAAAAGGTGCCAGACTCTTAGTTGACTCTCTCCTGGATCAGGAAAAAGATCTGGAAAAGGAAAAGGGCATTCTCTACAGAACGTAGGTTCTTCCTCATAAGAAATGACTTTGTAGGGCAATTTCAAGATATTGCAAGAAAATATATTTGGGGTTAAAATATTTAGATTTCCTTCCTTGTTATGTGATGTTATGCCAGAGTCAGGTTGGAAAGTAAGCCACCACGTTATGTAGGGTTAAAAATAAAATCCCTCTCATGAGATTTATGGTTTGTAGAGTGTGTCTCTCCAAATTCCCCTTAGGTAGGAATTTGGGCAAAAGAAGAAAAACAGTCAGTGTTTAGTCCTCAGTGATGCCACTTTTTGTGCATAGCAAAACTTTGAAAACAAATTCAAATGTCCTTAACATTCAAAGGACTGTTGAATGAATTTTTCCAACTTATTTAAGTTTGTTAGAAAAATTCATTCAACAGTTCTTCATTTTGTCCTTACGTGGGAAGGGAGCTGAGCTCAGTGTGTATAGTATGGTTTTTGGGATCGATTTCCTGTAATCGAAAATGTCTTGATACTCAGGGTTTGTCTTTCTTTTTTTTTGAGACAGAGTCTCACTCTGACACCAGGCTGGAGTACAGTGGCGCGATCTCAGCTCACTGCAATCTCTGCCTCCTGGGTTCAAGCAATTCTCCAGCCTCAGCCTCCGAGTAGCCAGGATTACAGGCACCCGCCACTACACCAGCTAATTTTTGTGTCTTTAGTAGAGACGGGGTTTCACCATGTTGGCCCGGCTGGTCTCTATCTGCTGACCTCATGATCCACATATCTCAGCCTCCTAAAGTGCTGGGATTATAGGCTTTGAGCCACGGTGCCCAGCCAGGTTCGTCTTTCTTTGAAGTCTACTGAAAATTTAGTGAAATGAAGGCCTATAGCCTTTAGTGAATGGAAAACATTTTCATGTTATTAATTGTGAAAGTAGGTTAGTTGTGTAAATAAAAATATGTAAGCCAAACAATTGGGAAAGAAGCATTTGAAAAATTTAACATATATATGTGTGTTGTGTTGCTAAAAACATTTTTCCGTTTTTGTAAAATGAAATAGAGTTTTCAGAGATATAAACTGATTATTTCTGAAATTAAAAAATCATTCTTATATAAGCTTTGGTTGTAAGAGATTGCATTGTTTAAACATTTTTTTAAAAGACATCTGAGGAGCAACAGCACATTACATCTTGGAGAAGATTTGAAAAGCATTCGGCAGACATGCATTTGCTGAATGGTCCTCAGGGAAGATCCCAAGGAAAGCATTGCCTGTAAATCTAGGCCACAGGTAGTTTCTGTTGACAAATTAAGCCCCAGTTGCAACACTGAAAATGTGTCTTCAGTGCCCCCTTGTATTTGCATTTGGATTGTGTGGGGTGAAATGCTCATTTTCACATGTCAAAGTTCTCCAGGGAAGGGTTGAATCATGGAGGGCAGAACTGGGTGGGGTGTTGATAGTTTTGGGGGTTCTACCTGGTGCCAGTTTTGTGATGGAGGACCGAGGACTGGGGCTGGTTTCTGAAAGTCTCACCCTCCTGCTTCTCCAATTCAGGTTAGTGCACACTAGCATTTCATCACTGGAGGAAGAACGTGTCCATCTTATTCTTCCCAGGGCCCAAACAAGGGGGTGCTTGTCCTGCCTGATGGTGAGGCACAGGCACGGAGGGAGGTGAGGGCTGGAGCGTGGGTCAGGTGCCGCCCTGAAAGCCAGGTCTTCTATCCTTCTTATCACTGGGGGCTTCAGGAACAGTATTTTAAAACTTTTGGTTCAGAGCCATAAGTGGGAAGTGACCAGTGTTTTTGTTTTTGTTTTTGTAATGTGTGGGAGAGCAGAGCAGAGGAAACACCAGTGCATTCTGCCCGTGGGAAGCCTGTGATGTGAGCCTTCTGTCCTTGGCAGGCGTCCATGTCTGGAGGTGCTGGCTGACAGGCAACATGCTTTTCTTCCTGGGGCTGGAGTGAAGTTTGAAAGCCACTGTTCTAGAAAGAGTTCTCCCTGGCATTTCAATGAAGCGGTTGCGAGTTTGAAGGCAGTGCGAGCAGTGCTTAGTGGTCAGGCCACCAGCAGGAGCTCAGCTGCACCATCTGGAAGCCTTAGTGCTTTGCTCCCCTCCATGGAAGAGCCTCACCAGTGAGCCATTCAGGTTGTCTTAAAATGACCCAGAACACCACCGCTTGGTGCTCACTGAGGAACATAACTCTGAGGGACATAACTCAGTCATCATAGGCTGGCACAGACTGTCTGGTGGTGTCAGCCCTGCTTGGGGAACAATATGGGATCCTGCCCAGCCAGTGTCCCTCCCCAGAGGTCTGTCACCAAGAGAGATGAGCCCCTGAGCAGCTAGTTCAGCAGAGATTGGTCACTAAGGAGATGAGGCACCAATGCCATTTCCCATTTCCCCACTCTGCATATGGGGGGACTCCCAGCTCCCACCTCCTTCCTTATCCTCCAGGCCTAATCCATTTTCCCTGGGTGCACCAGGCCACAGGGCCTCCTGCTTAAAGCCTTTCGCAGGCTCCCCACTGCTTCTAATACCTTCCTATGAACTCCCTGCCCCTGTCCACGTGACCAGCTACCCTGGCCCCTTCTGACCCTTGCACTGTTTCCCCAGCTGCCCCCCAACCCCAGGCCAGCTCATGCCACCTGAGCAGCTTTGCCACACTGCTCCTGCGCTCTCCTGACCTTTGCATGCCCGGCTCCTGGTCACATGCATTTCGACTACACAGTGCCTCTTTAGAGACCCTCCCTCCTCCCACTCCTCCTACAGTCCTGTCCTCTTGCTGACTCTTCGTCCTGTTGATACCCTCTTCACTGTTCTGGCTGACCATGGCTGCATTTAAAAGCACCTCAAAGCTCAGTGGCTTAGAACAGCAATTTATTATTCTCTCCCATGGTGCTGTGGGTGGATTGGGCTTGGCCACAACATCCTGACAATGGTGACGCTTCAGATCCAATCAGACAGTGGCCAGGCAGCATCCCAATGGCCAGGTCCCAAGAGTTGGCAAGAGCTGCAGGGCCGCTAATAGCCTGGGCTTGGAAGAGCCAGAACTTGTATTTGGTTGACAAAGTCCCAGAGGTTAGCCCAGATTCAAGTAGGAGAGATGAAGCGCTTGACAGGGACTAGCAAGGCCAGACTACAGAAGACACAGTGGGATGCTAGATGTTTTTAGCTGTCTTCGGAAAATGCAGCCTGCCGCTTCAGACTCACCTAAGGTCATTGTTTCCATTTCTTTATTTTTATTTTTTGCTCACTCTAGTGGATTGGAAGCAAGGCTTTGTCTGAATAACCCACAGTTGGGTTCTAGCACCTGGAACACCCACGCTAAGCTGGAAAACAACAGAAAAAAAGCCAGCAAAACTTTCCTGTTGTGTTTTGACAGGAAGATAAACTCTATCTGATCAATATCAAATCAATATGTCTCTTGGCCTTAGTGCCATCTTCTGGGAAACCTCTGTGCCATGAGAGCCAAGTGGAGGAAGAAGCGAATGCACAGACTGAAGTGCAAAAGAAGAAAGATGAAGCAGAGGTCTAAGTAAACTGCTAGCTTGTTGCACCCATGGAGCCCACAGGAGCAGAAACATGAATGCCAGAGGCTGGGGATGCTGCTACAAGTTGCTGGACTGCATCCTACTGTCTAGACTTGTCTCAGTGCATCTAGAACTTCATCACCATCTGATCACTGACACCAACTCTGAGACCCACCTTGCTCATGACCCAAACTGTCCCTGTTGGTCCTTTGCCCTGGACCTGTGACATTCTAGACTATTTCTGTGTTCACCTGTGGCCAAGTGTTAACAACCATCACTAAATCATCCCTTCTGCTGTCTTAGCTGAAGAAGCGGTATGTTTGGAAGGAGAAGCATAAGTGGCCGGGATTGCTGGTAAATATTTAGGGGCAGACTGCTTCTGTGTCCTCATTCATTCTTTTCATTCAATACATAGTAAATGACATTCTTGCCACATGCCAGAATCAGCACTGGTTTTAGGGATTAAAACAAATGTGAAAGAGCCCCCTTCCCACTCCTGTTCTCTCTGTTGGTGAATCTCATGTGACCCGCAGTAGCGACATTACTTTAGCAAGCATGTGCCCTACGCCAGGCATTGCACTTAGATGGGTGTGCACATTGGCATTGGTTTTTTGAATTCTGACAACAAGCTTGTCAGTTGGGTGTCAGCATTTCTTTATAGACATGGATCGTGACCTTTAGAGAGGTTGAGTGATGTGCTCAGAATTCTACAGCTCATTTTCTTTACCATTACAGCTTGCTGCCACCAAGTGCTGGTATCCCCATCAATGGTAGCTGTTAGTGTTATTAGGCCTGTTGAGGTCAAATGGCCTCTGCTGCTGCCCTGGGCCATGCATGACACGTCCACATGGAGGTTTGGTGGGGGTCTCATGGGCAGTAGATCCAGTGCAATCTCATCTTATTTCAACAATCAAGAGTCAACAGAAAATAGTCCGAAAGGGAAATCCAACCTATGACTAAGACGTCCACAAAGTCCATCAGGAGCTTTGTGTGAAAAACTAACCTGCTTAGTACCAAGCTTGTTTACTCTTGGCTAAAAATGACTTCCTGTTTCTAAGAAAAGGGGCTTCTAGTGGATAGAAAACATTTCTTACAAAACAGCTTTTGCTGAGCTCAGGCCCAGTGACTCAATGCCATATGGATTATATTTCCCATAAAATGCTCTGGGCTGAAAAATCAAGGGTAAAAGTATTGGACAGGAGCTTCTGGAAGTCAGTTGTCTCCAGTGTAGACAGGGCTGTTTCCCCACGCTCCTTCCTGGAGAGATGGAGTGTCGGGTTGGGGGAGTCCGGGACAGGGAAGGGTGAGAGGCCTTGCTTTTTCTCTGCTCTGGGAGTCTGGGGTTGTCTTCACCTGCTAGGGCCTCTGCAGTGAGCACCACAGACAGTTCAAGGCAACTTAACCAAGCGTGTCACAGCTTAAACATTCATTGTCAATAGATGCTGCAGGTGGGATCAGGTAGGGGCTGGGGCTCCTCCTGAACTTGCAACCTGGCCTCTTCCCCTTCCCTGCTCTGCACCTCTCCATCCATTTGGGCTACCCAGAAGCAAACCCTTTAGAAATCACATGAGTTCGTGCTTGAGCTCTGCTTCCAGGAGCCGGATTTATGCCACCAACGTGGTGCCCAGCACAGAGCAGGTGTGGAGGACATGCCTATGAGTGAAGGAGGAGAAAGTGGAGTCTTCCTTTCCTGGGGCACTTGCTGTCTCAGACACCAGACAGGCTTCTCCCCACATGAGAGCTGTCGGATTCCCCACAGGTCCAGCAGCTGAGCAGTTTGTCCTCACGTTACAGAGGAGGGCAGAGGAAAGGTGAGCCATCTGGCCCAGCTGAGACAGGCCAGGGATCTCAACACAGGTCTGTGTCACCACACAAGCTGTGTAGCCATCCCCATGGCCTGGATGAGGGACTTTACCTCCTTGTGCCTTGGATTTCTCATGTGTAAATTGGGAGCATTGTTTGTGAGGACTCAGTGCAGAGCACATGGCCCAGCAGAGCCGGCTAGTCCTGAGAGATGGCTCAGCATGATGGGGATGACTAAACCAGTACCTGTGTACCTGTACTAGACCAGTACTTGTGTACACACACACATGCACACATGAATGTGCACACACGCCACTCACCACATACCCATGTACACGACCCCATACACACAAGCATGTATATTCACATATACCCCCCACATACACATATGTATGCACATCCACACACATTACACACACATGCACCCCCCACATGTATGCATGCACCTGCGCACCCATTCACACACCGTCATACATACACGCATTCAGCCACATCCACACACACCTATGTGCATACCCACCCATACACATGCATGCGCATATACTACACACATATACACATACATGCACACAATGCAGACACACTCATATGCGTACGCACGAGCATACCACAGAACACACATGTACGCATGATATGCAAGTACACACATACACATATATATGCACACGCATGCACACCTATATATCTCTATAAACACATACACATAGAGGCAGCCACTTAGAACACTTGCATGCCGGTTCAGTTAATGCTGGCTCATGGCAGTGTTGTTCATTTGAGGAAGCTTACGGTGAACAACAGTGTCACAAAGTCTCTGTGCTCCCTCTTCGCTCCCCCACCAGAGCTACTGTTGGAGCACACGTGGGACAGAAGCACAGCTCCATGCCCATGCCTTATAGAAGGCGAGCAGGCAGCTGTTGGCAGAACTTGAAGGTTCCCTGGTGGCCCTGGGCATTGGGTCTCCTCTGTCAGTTCTGGCCATATGGCCATCTCCTCTTTGCTGGTTGCTGGGGACTCACATTGAGCACTGAGAAAAGCCCCTTTGCTCCACCCTGTCTAGGGAATGCAGAACCTTTCCTCCTGCTGGGGCATTTCAGGAGCTTCATGCAGGGGGAGAAACTCTGGTGGCCGCTCCTGCTGCCGGATCACAGTTGGTGCTGTCATCCTCCAGCCTGGCTGGGCCTAGAGCCTCATCTGGCTTTTTTTGAAGTGCTCTCTTCGTCTTGAAAACAGAGCCAGAGGCAAAGTCTCCTATGATGACTGTGGGGAGTGCAAGCCCAGGGAAGCAGGGTGAGGGGCCGGGGCATGATGGGGTGTCCTGGGAGGACAAGTGGCCACAGGGTCACAGCTTCACCATCACACAGCCACCTGCTGCCTCTTGTGGGGCATTTCAGATGGGCTGAGAGAGCAACGGGGCTCAGAACAGCCTGGCAGTGATGCAGGGGAGGGAAGAAATTCCCTGTCAGGCATCTCTCGTCCCATCAAGACCCCTTAGCATTAATTCTCCTACACTCACCCAGGGAAAGCCAGAGCCTAGAGTTCAATCTGGCTGAGGGGTCATTGTGCAGGTGCGGTGGTCCCTCTCTGCCAGTGGACACAAGCATGGGCTCTGAGGTTCCTAGGGACAGTGGCATTGCTCTCAAGGACCAAGGAGGCATGGCATAGGTGTAGATCCTAGGTGTCATGGTAATGGAAGTCCTCACGGGAACGATGGGGACCTGTGGGGAGTCAGAAGCCATCGCCCTAGCCGCCATCCACAAGCAGCAGTGTGCACAAGAACTATCTTGGTCCTGGTCTGGGAAGATCAGGACCACCCCTTTAATCTCATTTCAAATAAGCATTTCCAGTGATGTGGATTCCTGGAGTCACAGGTGAGACTGGTCCAAGGTCATTACTTATAACCAGATAATGCCCTATTCCCCTGGAAAGTGGGATGTTTTAGTCACCTATTGCTACTTAACAAATTATACCCTCAAACACAATGGTGTGAAACAGCAGCACTTAGCACCACCCAGTCTCTGTAGGTCAGGGATCTGGGCCCATACAATGGTGTAGCAGGCTTAGCTGGGTCCCCTGCTTCAGGGTCCCTGTGGTGTTGGCTGGGGCTGCTGTAGTCATTTTAGAGCTTGAATGGAGGAAGCTCTATATCTCAGAGAGTTGAGGCTGCCATAACAAAGAATAGCATAACAGCAGACATTTCTTTCTTACAGTTCTGGAGGCTGGAAGTCTAAGATCGTGGTGCTGGCAAATTCAGTGTCTGCTGAGGCTCTGCTTCCTGGTTCAGAGATGGCCATGTTGTCTCTGCATCCTCTCACGACAGAAGAAATGAGAGAGCTTTCTGGGGCCTCTTTCATAAGGACATGTAATCCCATTCATAAAGACTCCCCCTTATGGCATAATCACTTCCCGAAGGCTGTACCTCCTAAGACAATCATGTTGGCATTAGGACTTCAATGTGTGAATTTTGGGGAACACGAACATTCAGTCCATTGCATACTGCATCCTCACAAGCAGGTTCAGTTCCTCGCAGCCTCCTGGACTGAGGCCTTGGCTCCTCTTTGGCTGTTGGTTGGAGGTGGTCCTTGGCTTCCTGCCATGTGGATTTCTTCAGCATGACAGCTTGCTTCATCAAACTGAGCATGTGAAGGAGAGCATGCTCAAGCTCAAGCATGAGGAAAGTCACGGTGTTTCATAGCCCCATCTTCAAAGTGGCCTCCCATCACCTTTGCTGTATTTAGTTCATTAGAAGCTAGTCACTGGGTTCAGCCTCCTCCCTCCCCCAAAAGAGAGGATCATTAGAATGCAAACTCTAAGAGGTGGAGATCACTGGGAACCATTTCGGGAGCTGCCGGACTTAGGCTCTTCCCTGGCTTTTAATAATTTATGTCCTACAAGGTCCTCCAGAATCTCATTACCTTACAGCACCAACTCAGAGTCAAAAATCTCATCATTTAAATCAAGTCCAGGGTATGAGTGAACCTTCTTAGATGAAGTTGCATAAGTACAGACCATCAAGTACAGTGCTTTAAAATTTTATTCTCATGAACTCAAGACCCAAGTTATCTTCCCCTCCCTCACTCTACATGCAGTGGAGGGACAGGCATGGGATAAGTAGTATAATCTTTTCTGTTCAAAAAAGGGGAATTGGGAGGCACACAGGAGGCACTGGTCCATAGCAATTCTGAAGTACAGCTGGGAAAACATTGGAATTGTTTTGATTAGGTCTCAAGGCCTGGGAGTCATTGTTTGTGGCTCTTGGCTCCACCCTCTGGGCTCTTACTTTTGTCCTTTTAGTGTACTTACTTTTTAATGAAAGACAGAAGATGTTTGCTTCTGAGCAGTTCTCTCAGCCTCCTTCCTGCCAGTCAAATGTTGAGGTCCAATTGCCCTTTTCATTTTGTACTGGCTCTGTCTCTTTTAGTTCAAGCTGGAAGTGTTTTTGCTGATGTAGTTTTCTTAAACATTTTGTGGGTTTTCTATGAATCTCACTGGAACCCACTTCATCAGACAAATTAAACTGTGGCTTCAAAGCCACAGTTACCTATCTCTTTGAGATATGTTCTCTTCTTTGAAATTCTGTTGCAAAAGGTTAGGGACAACATCCTTATGCTTTTACAGACTCCATGACTCAATTGAGAGGGACTGTGGGTACACAAGTTTTTAAAAGGGCCCTTCATGTGTCTCAACAGTACTCTGATATTATGATTATGCTGAGATTTTACAAAAGATTGCACAATCACAGATTGCCTTTATTTTTAGACAGTTTTGAATATTGCTTGGATATCCCTAACTTTAGCATCTTTTGCTATCTGCAAAGATGAGCTAGTCAAGGAGAGTGCATTCCCCACAGGGCCCTGGCAGCCTGCCCCACCCCAGATGCAGAGAATTCTCAGTGTCATCAAGTCTTATTTAACAGTTCTTTCTTCAGTTTAGCTTTCTACTCTCACATTTTATTATAAGCAGCAAGAAAAACCAGGTAATGCCTTCAACATTTTGCTTGAAGTTCTTCTCTAGACTACACAGTTTGCTAGGTCCAAGTTCTGCATTCCACATAAGTGCAAGCAGCAGTGTAGCTAAACCTTTTGCCACCATGTGACGAGAATCCCCTCCTTTCAGTTTCCTATAACATGCCCCTGACTTCCTCTTGAACCTTCACTGGCAGCGCTCCCAAAGCTGAGATTTCTGCTAACAATCTATCCAAGGCAATTTACGCTTTCTGTATTGCACACCTAAAAATCCATTCACTTTCATCCACTGTCCAGTTTTGCAGCCATTTCTGCATTTTCAGGCACGTTTTAACCTCAGTATTACATTGATCCTAAAATCTGTCTTAATTATCTATTGCTATATAACATATTAACCCAAAATACTGTATCTTAAAACAATCATATCTATTATCTCAATGTCTGTAGCTCAGGAATCTGAGGAAAACTTAGCTGGATCCTCTGCTTCAGGGTCTGGTATAGGCTACAGCGAAGGTGTCAGACATGGCTCTGTCATCTCAAGGCTCGACTGGGGAGGTATCTGCTTCCAAACTCACTCATGTGGCTGCTGGCTCATAGGCTGTTGAACAAATGGTTTCAGTTCCTTGCCACATGGGAACCTCCAACATGACAGCTTACTTCATCAAAATGAGCAAGCTGAGAAGGCAAGAGACAGTAAAAGCAAGATAACCTCAGTCTTTTGCAAGGTGACCTTGGAAATGACATCCTGCCAGCTTTGTCATATTTTATTAACATTTATTTATTTTATTTGTCATTCACTAGGTCCAGCTTATGTGCACACACATACATCCCCACAAACACACATGCACTCATACACTCACACATACACACATATACATACCTGTGCACACATACACTCATACACATCCATACACACTCACAAACACATACACTCATACACACATAAATGTATTTGCACACACATTCACATATACACATACACTCACACACATATACTCATCTACACACACATACACACCTACCCACATACATATACTCACACACACACACACACAGATATGGTCTCTCACACATGCAGACACACACACACTCATATACATAT
Source organism: Callithrix jacchus (assembly GCF_049354715.1). Lineage (NCBI taxonomy): Eukaryota > Metazoa > Chordata > Mammalia > Primates > Cebidae > Callithrix > Callithrix jacchus. The sequence continues at coordinate 73,553,781 of NC_133502.1, forward strand.
ACCCATGAACATACATACACATATACACACACCACACACATTCATATACACAGACACACCCGCACATGCATAATTATATACTTACCTACCTATTCACACACACAGAGACATCTATCTATATCTATATCTATATCTATATCTATATCTATATCTATATCTATATATACATACACACACATATACACCTCCCCACACACATAGTCACACAAAATATTCAGGCATGCATATATGGGGAAGGTGTGAATTCTTAGAGCTAGGAATTACTGTGAGCTATTTCAGACTGTCTGCCATAGGGCCTGAGACATGAGAGGTCCCCCTGGAGACCCCTCCCCTGCAGTTTTTGGGGGCAGGAATATACTTCTTTGTTCTATTTCTTTGGGGAATGAAGTCTTCCCCACACCTGTGGCAGTAGCTGTGGAGGCTTTACAAGGTTTCATGTCCAAGAGAGCACTCTGGCCAAAAGCTGGTGCTGGCCATGGCTGGGAGCTCAGCCAGGGTTGTGCCACAGAAAGCCTCTTCCCATGCCTCTGTGAGCCTTGGGCTTCCTCACAACATGGCAGCTGTTCTTTCAGAGCAAGCATCTTGAGGGAGTGAGCCAGGCTAATGCCTTGGCAGGCGTGGCAGGCCACATCTGCTGAACCCTGTTGAGGGAAGCAGGCACAGAGGTTCCCCCAGGTTGGTGGCAGGACCTAGGTTCCCCCTCTTGAAGGGTGAGTGGTAAGTTCACAGTCAGAAGGGCATCTGGGGTAGGACAGCTGCCAAGACCCTGTGGGGAATACACTCTTCCCTACTAGCTAATGGAATGATGCAATCCCCCCAAAGAGTAAGCCAGTAACTCATTACTTTCCCTCCCAGAGAGCACATGTACAACCTACTACGTGAGTTGGAGACTTGGATTCAGGAGTGCCTCTAAGGGCAGGAGTCTGGCCCCGGGGAAGTGGTGTGGGCAGTTCTTTTGGGGACACAGAAATGTCAGAACGAGTTTGGTCAGCATGTGTCTTCACTCACCCCACTTCAGTGAAGGTAACCGACTCACCTCCGAGACTTGCCTTCAGCCAGGGTGTTCAGGACAGTGACTGATAAGTGGCGAGGTGTCCTCAGGAGACACCAAAACATCGCGGTGAGTCACTAGGCAGAGCTGTTAGAGTGATCCTGGTCTCCTCCACTCTCAGAGGTGCCAAGGCTGCAGGCCCGCTGAAGACAGGAGCCCGAGACCTCTCTGAGGCCAAGGCCCTTGGGTATGCGGCTGAGGCTGCTGTGCTGCGCTTTGTTGACTGTCTTGTCTCTAGGTTGGTCCTGAGCATGACAGGGGCCACGTTCCTCGAAAGTGTTTTGCAAATTCTAGCAGGGAGAAAGCTGTGCTGGGTGGTCCCTGCAGGCCTGAGAGGCGATGGGGGACATGGTGAGACCAGCTGGAGCTGGGGTGTGGGGCCTGAGCTGAGAGCAGCGGAAGGGCCGCTTTTCTCTTAGATTCCTCACCTGCAACTTCAGGGCGGGCTATCACTATCTGGCCCTCTCCAAATCCTCAGGGGCATTAGGGTCATTGCCTCCTGTGCAAATCATTAACAAAGGGTCCTAGGTTGCAAAAATGGCCTCCTCGGAGTTTCATATTGGCTCCTTTGTATTTTGTGTTTCCCAATATCTCCCAGCTGACTGCTCTGCCTCCTGGCTTCCTGGCTCCCAGTCCTTCTCCATCACAGGCCTCCTGCTGTGACTTCTCTGGCACCCTCCTAGCCATGGTTTTCTCCACAGAAAGAGCAAAAGCCTCTATCTGCTTTCAGGAACTTTTGGAAACTCCTTCAACTGGCTGAGGAGAGTATTTTCTGGTTTCAATCTTTTCCCTAACTATCTGGTATGCTCAAACAACTCACTGTGCTCTGTTTTCTTGTTTCGTAAAATGACAAAAATGTTAACCAGCGTCTCTCTCTGCAAGGTTGGATGATCAATAGCAAATACCCCTGACGGATCAGCACTGTGCTGAGAGGCTTGCCTACATCAGCTGTGTAAGCCTCAGGACGACCTGCACACAGGGAAACTAAGGCATACAGAGAATAGCCTGTAGTCAGCGACGAGTAACATATCTGCAAATTCTTGGACACTTGTCATTCAGAGATACAGTCTAACCCTCCTCCTGTGAATATGAGCTGGCTTTAGTGGTGGAAATGACAATACATGAATTTGAGGTTTGATTGGAAAAGATGACACAGCTTCTGCCTGACTCTCAGGGCACTTGTTCTTAGACCTCAGCTGCCACGCTGGGAGGGAGTCCAGCAGCCACACAGAGAGGCCAGGACAGCTGAGGTCCCAGCCAAGCTGGCATCAACTGCTCAACACGTCAGTGAGTGGTCCTGCTGAGCCTCCTGTCTCCCAGCCACCGCAGCTGACGCTGAGAGCAGAGGCAAGCTGCCATTGCTGGGTATGGCTTAAATTGCAGATGTATGAGCAAAATTACAGTGCTGGTTATTTTAAGACACTATATTTTGGGTCTCTAGGTGTTTGGGGGTGGTTTTTCTCTAGCAATAGGTCCCCAGTCTTGTGCTTTCAGGGTCCTTGTCAAGAAGAAAAGTACAATGAGGAGGCGGGCCATGCACTGCTTACTCTATCTAAGTTTGCTGCCTAAGTTTCATCCCACCCACACTCATGAAGCCCCCCTAGCCGTGGTTCTGAGGGCTTCCTGGTGCTAAGTGCTGGTACTTCCGGTGCTTGGTTCGCTGCTGCTCCCTGGCAGTCACAGGAGCTGCTTAGCTCAGTGCACTCAACCCACATCATTAGAGGAAAAAGGGGGCTAAGGGCATCTCACCACACCACGGGGCCACCAAAGCAAATGCCCGGGCTTGGAAGGGAGTATATTCCTGTCCTGACCCCAGCATCTTATAAGTATATTCATCTTCAGAAGGGAGCAGGAGGGAAGCAGGGACGGGGCCCAGCCGTCGCATGGGGATGGCTCTTCGTCGCATTGCTGCAGCTCTTCCCTTCCTGGCTATGGGGCTTTGGGCTGATGCACCAAAACCCCTGGTGGGAGACAGAGCTCAGGTCTTGCATCGCTGTCACCTGCAAGTTCAGGGACAGATACTTTGAAATATCAGCTGAAAGGTGTTCTGTGTTGCTGGATTCCACACCAGCAGTACCTGGACTTATCACGTGCGATTCTTGGTGTGTGCAGTCTAAGAACTGAGGAACTCCAAGCACTGTTAATGACAAGTATAACATGGATCATATCATACATTTGCAACATATTTTTTCTTTTTAAATTGTAGTGAAAAGCATACAACATAAATTTACTATCTTAACCATTTTTCTTTCTTTTATTTTTTTGTGATGAAGTCTTGCTCTGCTGTACAGACTGGAGTGCAGTGGTGAGATCTTGGCTTGCTGCAATCTCTGCCTCCCACATTCAGGTGATTCTCCCACCTCAGCCTCCCAAGTAGCTGGGATTACAGGCTCCTGCCACCACGCCCAGCTAATTTTTTTATTTTTTAGTAGATGGGGTTTCACCATGTTGGCCAGGCTGGTCTTGAACTCCTGACTTCAGGTGATCTACCCACCTCAGCCTCCCAAAGTGCTGGGATTACAGGTATGAGCCACTGTGCATGGCCACTTATCTTAACCATTTTTAAGTGTACAGTTCAGTACTGTTAAGTACATTTGCATTGTTGTGAGGCCAATCTCCAGAACGTTTTTGTCTTATAAATCTGTAACTCCTTACCCATTAAATAGCTACCCCCTGTTCCATTTTCTGGCAGCCACCATTGTGTTTCCCATCTCTGTAAATCTGACTCCCCTGGGTGCCTCATGTAAGTGGAATCATAGAATATTTGACCTTTTGTGATCTGCCTGTGTCACTGAGTATCCAGTCCTCAGGGTCATCCCTGTTATAGCATGTGTCAGAATTTCTTTCCTTTGGGGTTGGAGTAATAGTCCATGGTGTGGCTGGACCACATTTTGTCCATCCATTCAGCAGCTGATGGGCACTTCTGTTGCTTCCACCTGTCATCCACTGTGAGTTCCACTGCTGTGAGCATGGGTGCACACATGCAATGCATGTCTTGTGTTCTATAGGTCTGTGGGGATGGCCCCTTCCCCCTGGGCAGACTAAGGGCACTCTGGACCCCTAGTCCTTGGCCCTCGTCAGTTTCCTGGCAGGACAGATGTGCGCGAGGCCTCTGGCCTTCCTGGTAGGGCATGCTGGAGCAACATGGGCAGACGCTGGCTCCAGCAGCTATCAGATTTCCTAGCATTTAGAGGTTCAAGGGCCACTAGATACAGCACATGAATTACTCCTAACTAGTTTCCTGACAGCCATGGTTATGGTCCCACCTGTTGCACAAGGAGAGTTTCGGGTTTCCTTGGCCAGGTGGAGTCCGAGGGTCTCCAGGGCCAGTGTGTGTAAGGGCAATGCGGTCCCACTGCTCTGGCCTCCCCTTTGATATCTACTAAATCTGCAGCGTCAGACCCAGCCGATTTAAGAAATCCTAAATTGAGCAACCCAAGAAATCACTTCATCAAGCCAACTTTATTGCAGACAGATATGAAACTGTCGACTTCTGGTCTGGCTGCACAGCTGTGTAAAATTGTTTAGCAACCTGGGCCTGCAAATACTAAGCAGAGTGAAGGACAGGTCGTAAAATTTGATAGGCTGATGGGGCTTGCAAGACAGATGGGGTGAGGTAGGGTGGGCTGGGGAAGGTGGTTGGAACAGGGCCCAAAGGTTACGATCTGAGTGACTGTCAGACCTGCAGAGGTGTCTGGGCATTAAACTAAGGATAGCCTCCAGGAGTTCCTTCCAGAGGAGAAATAAAGAAAGGCCTGATTGCAGAATGACCATCATGATAAGCCAGTGAGATGCTGGAGGGAGGGTCGTAAATTTGGGGGTTTAGGAGGTGTTAGGATACAAAGACTGATGGGAAAGGGAGAAGAGTTTGCTTGCATTTTCCAGACTATACTTTTTAGCTCCCAGATCAATCTCAGATTGTGTGTGTGTGATTTGGTAGTGTCCTGGAAACCATCTGTAGCCCCAAATAACATTAAACAGTTCAGAGATGTCAACGTTATCTGGTATAGAGGGCCTCTCATGAGGTCCAGGAAGATGGTGTGGTTCTCAGCCACTCCACTCCAGGGGCCCTTATGCTGTGGGGCCCTTCGAGCAGGGGGCAGCTGTCCTGGCTGCGGGCTCCCACTACTTCCCTGCTCTGCCGGGTGACTCTCACTCAGCATGCTCTGCCCCCAGCCTGCCAGAAAGGTGCTGATTCTGCTGTGCAGGGAGGGCTTTTCCCTACTGAATGGCCAACAGCCACTGTCAAGGGCTGTCTGGCTTTGCCTTGATTTGGCCTGGTTTTGTCCTCCTCCTGGTGCCTTTGAATTAAAGCATCCTACACCAGGCACAGGCATCCCGGCCCCTGAGGCTCTCTTTGTGTTCCTGATGTCCTCTTCTATGAGTATTGCCTTGTATTTCAACCATCTTAAGCCAGAGAAGACAACCCAGAGGAGCTGCAATCCTGGCTTAGTTTTCTTCGAGTTGGATTTGCACAAGATTCAAAGTGACTTTTGTATAGGAGAGGAAGTCAGAGCTAAAGGCAGCGTGTTTGGATGTGAACAGGAAAGGCAGAACAATCAGAGCTGATTGTATAGAGCCAGGTGTCTCTGGAAGAAAAATGTATAACCTAAAATCATTTCATAGGAAACATACGTGATTCAAAAGATTTTTTAAACATGAAGCTAGATAAAAGCAAAGTAAGCCTAAAGAAAAGGAAATAAGTGAGGAAAACAAATGCAGTATTCTTTGAAATGTCATGTGAGTGAAAAACAAACCCAGTAGATGAGGTCCATGAACTCTCAGTCTGGTAACTCTTCCCTCCGCCAGCGCTCACACAAGCACACACAACCATCTCACAAGCCCGATCAAGTAGGAAAAGGAGAGTACAACCTTGTAGGTGGAAAGAGTCCAATTACAAGAGGTTAAGATGTCCTTTTTAAATCAATAAATTTAGAGATTCAGATAGAATTGATGATTTTCTCGGAAAACACAATCACACTGCCTCAAGAACAAGAAGAATTTTGAATGTACCAAACGTTACAGAAGAAATAAAAATGTCCAAGTTCCCCTTCCATAAAAGGCATCACACACAGCTTTATAGACCAATGTAACCTTGATGGGGTGCCAATTCCCACAATGTTTAAAGTATTTTTCAGGGAATTAAAAGGGGGAAAAAAACCTTTGCATGTAATTCCTCAAAGGGAGAAACACACTTAAGAGTAAGATTGAATAGAACAAAAAAGAAAGTAATTTCCTAATCTTACTCATGAATATGGCCATGCAACCACCCCGGCCACACCAGCAGGAGTGGGAGATGTATTCTCAGCAGAAACGGAATGGCAAGACTCTGCACTTGGAAACCCCAGACCCAGCTGGGGAAAGTGAGAGGAGAGTTCGCTCAGCACAGGAAGAGACCTTTGCCATTCTGTTTGGCGCCCATACATGAGGCTGGGCATGTACCTGCAAAAGAGACTGGAGAATTCTTCTCTGAAGAATCTCATCCAAGAGAAAACACACCCCAGAGACTCTGACATAGCAGGACTCCAGTGGAATGGCCAGGGCTTTGCTAGATTACCTAGAATTCCATCTATTTAGAAGCTAAACACCACACACACACACACACACACACACACACGGTTTCTAATCTCTGTGTATATAAACTTTGAAATGTAAATATTTTTTAAAGTGCATGAAATAGGGATATAGTAAGCATCATATTTAATCATGCCATTTTGGAAGCATTTCTCTTATTGTCAGAAAAAATACTCGTATATTGACAACAAATTTAGATATTTTACATTGTCTTAAGACCACTGAAAGAACAGGGAAAAAGAGATATAAATATGTAAAAGTGAGAGACACAACTTTAATTATTTATTTGCATGTAGAGGATACAAGTTAACTAAAAATTTTTTTTTCTCTGTCACCCAAGCTGGAGTGCAGTGGCACACTGTCAGCTCACTGCAACCTCCACCTTCCAGGTGCAAGTGATTCTCCTGCCTCAGCCTCCCGAATAGCTGGGATTACAGGCATGTGCCACCAAGCCTGGCTAATTTTTCTATTTTTAATAGAGACAGGCTTTCACCATATAGGCCAGGCTGGTCTCAAACTCCTAATCTCATGATCTGCCTGCCTCAGCCTCCCAAAGTGCTGGGATTACAGGCGTGAGCCATCATGCCCAGCCACAATAACTAAATTTATTTGAATTAATATGACATAATTTTGTAGCCAGATACAAAGTAAATTTACAAAATGTAAGCATTTTTCTGAATGCCAGCGATGGGAAGATGCAATTTAAAAAAATGATCCTATTCACATTGTTATTGAAAACTTATCATATTTTGTAATGCACATAAAAAGACACATGTGATACTTATTGTTATGATTGAATTGTGTCTCCACCACACAAAGATATTGAAATCTTAGCCCCCAATGCTTCAGACTCTGGAATTGGAGTCCCTTAGTTGTATTTAATTAGCTAAGTTAGGATGAGGTCGTACTGGAGTAGGGAAGGCTCCCTAACCCAACATGGCTGGTAACCTTATAAAAAGGGGGGAAATTTGGACATACACCAGCACAGAGGGAGAACCCCACATAGAGATAAAGGCAGACATCGGGTGATTATTTTACAAGCCAAGGAAAGCCAGAGATTCCTGCAAATCTCCAGAAGCTGAGAGGGAGGCCTAGGGCCACTTCTCCCTCACAGCCTGGGGAGGAACCAGCCCTCCTGACTCCTGGATCTCAGACTTCTGGCCTCCAAAAACATGAGACCATGTATTTCTTCTGTTTAAGCCACTCAGTCTGTGGGACTTTGCTATAGTACCCCTAGAGAAATGAATACACCTATATATAGGACATGAAAAACCTTTACTGAAAAGTCTAAAGGAAGACTTGAACAAAGGAAGATGCAGGAGACTCTTAGGTAAAAAGCTGAAACTGCTCATCTACCCCATTCCCCCGAGTTAATCTATAACATCACTGCAATAACAGTATGCTTGCGGAAGTGGTCGTTTTCACATACTGTTTGCGGACTGCAATTTGTCAAGGGTCAACACAATTGGAACTTTGCCCACCTTGCTTGCCTAGTCATTCTACTCAGGATTCCAGCTTTTAGAAGGAATCGCACCTGACTGTAAAAACCCAAGTTCAAGAAATTTTACCGCAGCCTGGTCTATAATGGGAAATAACTGGGGAAACCCATAACTGAGTGTCAGTAAAGGACTGGTAGATAAATTATGGTATATACAAAGTCTAGAGTTCTATTCATGGTTAGAGTATTGAGGTGTCTGTATATGTGATGGTTTGGGAAGCTAGCTAGGATACTCTTATCTATTTATTTTTTGAGACAGAGTCTTTCTCTGTTGCCCAGGCTGAAGTGCAGTGGCTCAATCTCGGCCCACTGCAACCTCTGCCTCCCAGGTTCCAGAGATTCTGCCAGCGTCGGCCTCGCAAAGTGCTGGGATTACAGGTGTGGGCTTCTGCACCTGGCCTAGGATAAACTTTTAAGTGATAAAATTAGGTATGCTGGAATACAAAAGCTGCCATGATTTCTCCAGAGCGTCAGCTTGCGTCCCCAGATACAGACTGATGGGAGGTCCTGTATTCTTCTCAAGATGTTTCCTCATTCCCCCAATCACCCAAACACCCCCAGGGGTTATGCAACCCAAACAAGAGATTTTCTGTCTTTCCACTGCCAGGCAGGGGTGGAGCCTGGTGTCTGTCCGCTTGCAGGCATCCCCTGGAGCCTGGCAAGCTTGGTGTCAGGGGCTGTGTTTGCCTTGCCCAGTTTCCTGCCCCAGACATTCTGGGAAGGTCTTGTGACTCCACTTCTCCTTAATAGGTGTATTAGCCTGTTCTCATACTGCCAATAAAGACATACCCAAGAATGGGTAATTTATAATAGAAAGAGATTTAATTGACTCACAGTTCCACATTGCTGGGGAGGCCTCACACTCATGGTAGAAGGTGAATGAGGAGCAAAGTCACATCTTACATGGCGGCAGGCAAGAGAGCATGTGTGGAGGAACTTCCATTTATAAAACCATCAGATCTGGTGAGGCTTATTCACTACTGAGAACAGTATGGGGGAAACTGCCCCCATGATTCAATTACTTCCACCTCGCCCCAGCTTTGACATGTGGGGTTTATTATGACTCAAGGTGAGATTTGGGTGGGGACACAGCCAAACCTTATCCATAGGCTCATCTGCTGACCTGGGGCTAGGTTAGGCTATTTGGCTCTTGGGGCTTCCCAGTTCCTGCCACTTGAAGGTTGTAGAGGAAGGGGTTCTTTCCTCTCATCTCCCCACCTCTTCTCCCTGATGACCTAAACCAGGGTATGCAGCCTAGTGCTCTCTTTGCTCTCCACCTCCAGCCATGGGACCTAGACTCTAGTTTCTCTCCCTGTCTGAGACATGTAGCTTCATTCTCATCATGGGCTGAATCTTCAGAACATGAAGACCTGTTTATATTGTACACTGCTTTCAGGCCAGCCCCATCTCCTGGCAATTTCTTTTCTTTTTTGAGACAGTCTCACTCTGTTGCCCATGCTGAGTACAGTGGCATGATCTCAGCTCACTGCAACCTCTGCCTCCCTGGGGTCAAGTGATTCTCCTGCCTCAGCTTCCTGAGTAGCTGGGATTATAGGTGCATGCCACCATGTGCAGCTGATTTTTGTATTTTTAGTAGAGACAGGGTTTCACTTTGTTGGTCAGGCTGGTTTCGAACACCTGATCTCGTGATTTGCCCACCTTGGCCTCCCAAAGTGCTGGGATTACAGGCGTGAGTCACTACATCCAGCATAGCAATTTCTTTCTTTTGGAGACTTAAGCACAAAAAACTGGAAGAAGTGTGTTGCTATATATTTTATTCTCATACCTTCATCCGAGTCATGAAAAGCTTTTGCTTGAAAGCTCCAGGGTTTCTCTTGCTAAAAACAGGAAAAAAGAAAGGCAAAATACACACTACACATTTAGTCAGTTACCTTGTTACATATTTATTAACAAAACCCAAAAAGCCACCCTCACCAACCTACGCATTTTAAATGAGTGGGAAAAGGTCTGAAAGGATTCACACCAGACTGCTAGCAGGAGTGACCACAGGCTGGCAGAGGGGGTGTGGTGGGGAGATGGGGTGATTATAAGGAAGATGTCATTTTTGCTACATAAATTTAATGTTTGATGCTTTATAAGCATGCATTACTTTTTTAGTTTAAAAAGGTCAATAAAATCCATAGATTTGTAAGCACTTACTAGTTTACCGAGTGCTTTAAATTCAGCGAGTACTATGCTTATTAAACACCTACCAGCACGGTACTAATCTAGATACGGGGAACACAGTAATCAGTGCAGCAGCGTCAGCAAAGCCCTGTCCTCCTGATTCTTCTGCTGTGGACACATATCAATTTTCTACTGATGTTTTCCAAGAGGAAAAAACAGAATTATTGTCTTTTTAATATTTTATTTTATTTTTAGCTGAAGACTCACATCTATAAGGATTGGTAGAATATGCACAATTTTGGCTGGGTATGGTGGCTTATACCTGTAATCCCAGTGCTTTGGGAGGCAGGTGGATCTCTTGAGCCCAAGAGTTCTAGACCAGTCTGGGCAACATGGCAAAACCCATCTCTACAAAATATAAAAAACAAAAATTAGCCAGGCATGGTAGCTTGTGCCTCTAGTCCCAGCTACTGGGGTGGCTGAGGTGGGAGAATCCTTAAACCCAGGAGGCAGAGGCTGCAGTAAACCGAGATCACACCACTGCACTTAGCCTGGGTGACATAGGAAGACCCTGCCTCTAAATAAATAAATACATAAATAAAGTTTTATGACATCTGCAACATTTAATGAGCTGCTCAAATAACTGTGACTTCTGTGGTAACAAAATCACAGCTATCCCAAATCCTACTGTGAAGGTACTTATAGTGGAGACAAAGCTAAATTCCAATTAGAGGCTGGTAGAAATGAAGATGGAATTCTTTCCTCATGCAAGTTTGCAGACTCTTTGACTTCCATCCACAGACCTCTTGGATAAATTCTTTCAAGTGAATTTGTGACTTCAGTGAATTAATCCAGGGTGGAGTTTGGTGAGCTGGTTTTTATTATATAAAACAGGAAGGTACATACGCACTGAGACAGGGTTTGGAAACTCAGTGCTGCTGAAGTCAAGGTGAAGAGAAGGGACAATGCCTAAAATAGTCATCATCTTCCCATGCTTCTTGGAGCACACTGTGCAGAACTCTTCAACCCCCTCCGGAAGGCCAAGGAGGGAAAAAAGGGAGAAGTTGCTTTGGAGCTGCTGGGGAAGGGTGTAGGAGGTGTGGGGTGTCTCCTGGGGCCCTGCAACCCCTTCAGGCAGTAATTTGGGGAAACAGGACATGCTAGTTCCCCACAATTCCTGGACCAGAGCAAAGCTTCATCCCTGAAAGATCCCTCCTCATCCTACTCTTACCAAGCCGCCTCCCTTCAAAGGAAGAACAACCTCTTCTCTCCAAAGAAACCTGCAGAGGAGGGGGATGGAGCAGGGGCCCTTTGCATTGGGTGTGGGAGTTCTTAGCTCACCTGTGGGTCTGTCCCCATAGCTTCCTCAGGCTGGGAGGGAGGAATGTGGCCCATCCTTCTGAGATACTGATGGGATGAATAGACCTTTTCAAAAGTCAGGGTGGAGAGTCTGGTCCTGGGGAGTTTTAATGACATCACCCTCATTATCAGTCTTTGCCTTGACATTGAATTTTTTGTTGCAAGAGGGGAAGGAGGCGGAGCAGGGCCAGGTGGGGCTGCCCCAGAGTGTCGGGAGGCCCAGATAGTGCCTGGAGAACCTTGCTGGCACTTGGGACCACCGATGAGCTCACCACAGAAAGGGCCATGACCTCTTGACTACAGGACATTTTTTTTTTTTTTTTTGCTTCTCGAATTGCCAAGATTAGCTACATGCATATATATTTCTTCATTAGGAACCATAGGCATTCCTGAGATAGGAGGATTCTGTACGTTTGCACCTGCAGGGTTTGAGACTCACAGTGGCAATCCCCAGTTCCTAGGGCTGTCATAATAAAGGCATGGGATGCTGGCCCACATGCGATGCTGTGCACGACACACTTTGCTCTTATCCTCTAGCAGTCCGCTCTGCTGCCCACCAATCGAAGGGGTTTAAAGGTTTGAAGCCTGGCTCATGTAAAAGTTGTGACTCTCAAACTTCAGGATTGATTGTTAAAATGCAGGTTACTCTGCCCACTTCCTAACAATTCTAATACAGGACTCATGTGTGTGATGTGTATGTGTGTGGGAGGTGTATAGTGTGTGGTATGTGTTTGGGGTGTATAGCTTGTATGGTGCATATAATGTGTGTTTCTGTGTTTATGTGGTGTGTGTGTAAATTGTGTTGTGTGTATGCCTACTGGGGGTGTGTATACCGTGTAGGGTGTATAGTTTGTGTGGTGTGTATAATGTGTGTAGTTGTGTGTGTGTAGTTTGTGCTGTATGTGTGTGTGGGGTGCGTATACTGTGTGGAGTGTATAGTTTGTGTGATGTGTATAATGTGTGTAGTTGTGAGTGTGTGTAGTTTGTGCTGCACGTATAGTGTGTGTGGTGTCTAGAGTATGTGTGTGTGTAGTGCATGTGTAATTTGTGCTATGTGCGTGCGTGTGTGGGGTTATGTGTATATGTATGGTGTGTGTATGTGTATGTGGTGTGCTTGTGTGGGTTGGTATGGTGTGTATGGTTTGTGTGTGGTATGTGTTGGGGGGGTATGTGTGGGTGGCATTTAGTGTATGTGAGATGTATAGTGAGCGGTGTGTGTGTGGTGTGTGTAGGTGGGGTGTGTGCTGTGTTTACAGTGCGCATGGTATGTACGTGTATGACATGTGTATGGTGTGCGTCTAGTGTGTGAATGGGGTGTGAGTGTCTGTGAGTGCGTCGGCAGGGCAGGGAGGAGCCAGGAATCTTCATGATTCCCCAGTGGTTCTGCTGCAGATGCTGCAGAGATGATACTGCCTCCAAGCCCGGATCAGGGCTGGCCCACGTATATTTTTATTTACAGGTTGTATACTAAATACAGTTAAACAGTGGGGAGAAAAAAACCAGTCTGGGTAGTGTTAAAAAAAAAAAATAAATCCCACGTACCGTAGGATGTTAGAGTTTAGTAAACTTTATCTGTCGCGTTTCCTGCAGTCTCATGAGAAGGCCAGGACCGCAGGCTTCCAGCTTGAGTGTGTTTACCAAGCGAGCCGGGGGTGGTGGAGCAACGGAGCTGGTGGCTGGCTCTGCCCTGCCTCTGTGGCAGGGGCCCAGAGAGTGTCATTGGGTAACACGCTCCCTGGCCTTCACCTGCCTTTGGTCAGCGTTGGAACACATGTGTCCCGTCATTCTGTGGTGCGGCCGTGGGCAGTGTGTGAGGTCCTGGGTGAGCTGAGCAGCAGCCAGGGTCAGTGCCCTTGGTGAGCTCTGCCCTCTGGTTGTGTCAATAACTCCATGTCTAGTTTGGCTCAAGAAATGTTTCTAGTTAACTTATAAAACAACGTTTTCCCCTTTGACTCTTGCAAGTAGCTGAATTCTGCTATGTAGCTGAATCATTTTAGTCTAAGAAAGTTCCAGTGTTGGTGCTTTAAAGATTTCGGTCTTTGGAAATTCATGTGAAATATTTGAGTGTGGTGCATGCGGGTCCTGGTTCAAGACCTTCATATGAGAGATGATCTATATATATATATATATATATATATATATATATATATATATATATCCATCCAACCATCTAGCTGTGTATGTGTCATATGTACCATGTTACCCAGTTAGATATAAATAGAATAATCAGATCTCTCCCCAACCGCATTTTCCTTTCATTTTCTCCTGAAAATGTCTTTTTCAAGTGTGAAGTACTTCTCAGCAATCTCTCCAACCTAATGATTAATGCTCAGTAACAAAACCCACTTTTCAGCAGCCTGTGGTGTGTCTGACCAATTTGATCTTTTCCTAACATGGCTCTTGCCTTTTGGTGGCTGCTCAGCAGGTTACCTGCATTATCTGCGTTACCTGGAGCACATCCAGTTGCCCTGAGGAGCTGTCCTGGCTTTCGCCTCTTTGAGGCTACCCATCCCCCATGCCACCTTCTGCGTGGCTGCTTTCCTGCACCTTTACAGCTGCTTGTCCTCCCACCAGCTGGCTCTCTGGGTCATCTCTCTCTACAAGGAGATCACAAATCTCAGGAGGAAACTGACAGGTTTCCCTATTTTCTCCTGTGGCCTCTAGGTCTCAACCTGCTGTGGATGTGGCATCTCCAGCAGTCTGGGCAGGAGGCTGCTTGGCCCTGCATGCCCTTGTATTGGTGGCAACTGTACAGGACATAGTGAGAGAATGGTGCATTCATCCGGAAGCCCCAAGGGCCTTCTTGATCATCCATTTCTGACACTTTCAAACTCCGGTTTACCAGCAGAAGCAGTCTTAATGCCCATTGTGCACAATAGATGAAGGCAGGGCTGGTCTGGATGAAACAGAGGCTGGTCCCAAGGCCCCAGCTTGGGTGGTAGGTTTCTTTACATTCTCACAGCCCCTCACAGCATCTCCCAGGCAGTTTGAGAACCCCCCTGGGCCTTGGGGACAATAGTATGTGGAGTCTCAGGACTTTGTCTCTAACACTGCTACAACAGGGCTCAGGAATTTTTTTTTTCCCTGGGGATTAAGGAAGCAACATTTGGATAAGATTTTAGTTGGAGAGGAAAGAATCCTTTAGTAAAAATATCCTTTGCATTCCCCTTTCCTCTTCTGGGTGCTTTCAGGGAAAGTTGAAAAGGAAGCAATAATTTTCTATTTTTGATGAGCAACTTTTACTGTGCAGGTGGAGGAAAGGCTCTGCCCAGGAACTAGCCAAGTATGTAAACAAAGTGTCCTGGGCTATAAATAATTCCTTTCCTGTCATGACTCAGGGGGTCGGGGGCAAGCCTGCTTGAACAGTTCAGAGATTTACAAATCCCACTTTGGTTATAGAAACATTGCAAAAGTAGCTTGTAATTATTTATTTTCCTTAAAAAAAATTAGCCTTTGGGAGAGAATGGGTGGTGTTTTCTCTGATGGGGCATTCTCATCCACATCTGTTTGATCTGGAACATTGCATGTCAGTCTGTTCTTGGAATCCAGATGTGGAGTGCATGGAAATCCATCCAGCTGGGCAAACCCAAGGTCATGGACATGCAGGGTCTCGCTTTTAGGGTCTGAGTGTGCTGCCCTGACCCCCACACAGCACACACAGCTTGTTTACTGGCAGGCATGACCAACAATAACAGGAAAAATGACCCTCTCTCCTGAAAATCACAATTATTAATGGAGAAAGGATGTATGATGGGGCTGCAATGTGTAATTGCCTAGAAATTTTAAATTGAAGAAAGAATCCTAGGAAAAATTCTTTTTCCCCTCCATGAATCATTTTTTGGGAATTCATTTTCCAGATAATTCTGCTGTCCTTGGGGCTTTTGGAACAAGGAGCATGATTTAGTGTTTTCCAAGGGCTTTTCTCTCCTCCCCTGGTTGTGGCCCACAATCTGTACAGGTTCCCTTTCGCTGGCTTTACGCAGAGTGGAGGAGGCTGGGAGGTGGGCTCAGAGGGGGCTGCAGGGCTCACACCAAGGACACTCCACATCAGGAGCTGGCCCTGGGGCAGAGACTGTCGGGTGGGCTTGGAAAAGAGTGTCTGGCTGCAGTGGAGCTTTGTGATATTTCCTTCCAACTCTGGTGAAGGTCGGGTCCTAGTGGCTTGTGGGGGTTGCCCCTGGACCTGGGGTCTGTCTGGGTCTGAGGGTCATGGACAAGTTGAACCTACCAACCTTGCCTGCTGGCTCCTTGTTTGATGAAGTGAAGAAAGGAGGGCCCCATGGTCTCTCTTCTCTCACTCTCCCCCTTTCTTCCCTTCTTTCCTTCTTTCTTCATTTCCTTCCTTCTCCTCCTCTTCCCCTCCTTTCCCATATCCAGACGAAGGTGCATGCACACAATGGGATGCCCAGCCCTGGGTGTCTCCAGGGAACCAGGCCCAGAAGCAAATGCTGCAGACTATGTCATCCTGCTTGGGGATATGGAATAAGACACCTCACAGTCCCACAAGAACACGCATAAATCCAGGGGGATTCTGAAGCTATGCAAGGAAAGATCCCATCTTGGTTTTCACTAACATCTAACTGCACTTCAGCATTTCCTTCTCCTATATTGATGGCACCTCTGACCTCTGGTAGAAGTGCAGCTAATGTCCCTTCAGGGTAGTTGTTGCAAACATCTTGATATTTCATGTATGCTCAGCATTACCTCAATAGAGTAATGAATAGATTACTGTTATTTAGTGTCTTAATGAAGAAGAACATAGCAAAGTTTTAAGAAACATTTTTTTATAGAACAAGTTTACTGTACAGGCATGCCTTGGACACATGGTGACCAAGGTATGCCTGTACAGTATAAAATGTTTAATTGCATATAAAATTAATATTGCAATAGAGTGAGTCACATGAATTTTTTGGCTTTCTAGTGCATATCAAAGTTATGTTTGCCAGGTATGGTGGCTCACGCCTGTAATCTCAGCACTTTGAGAGGCTGAGGCAGGTGGATCTCTTGAGGTCAGGAGTTCAAGACCAGCCTGACCAACATGGTGAAACCCCATCTCTACTAAAAATACAAAAATTATCTGGGCATGGAGCCCGGTGCCTGTAATCCCAGCTGCTCAGGAGGCTGAGGCGGGAGAGTCGCTTGAACCTGGAAGGCAGAGGTTGCAGTGAGCCGAGATGGCGCCGTTGCACTTCAGCCTGGGTGTTGCAGCGAGACTGCATCTCAAAAAAAAAAAAGTTATGTTTACACTGTACTGTAGTCTGCTAAATGTGTAATAGTATTCAGTCTAAAAAATACATACCTGAATAAAAAATACTTAATTGTTAAAATTGCTAATGATCATCTGAGCCTTTAGTGAGTTGTAATCTCTTTCAATACGGACGGTCTTACGTCGATACTGATGGTGCTAATGATCAGAGTGGTGGTTGCTGAGGATTGGGTGGCTGTGCCAATTTCTTTCTTTTTTCTTTTTTGAGATGGAGTTTTGCTCTTGTTGCCCAGGCTGGGGTGCAATGGCCCAATCTCGGCTCACTGCAACCTCCACCTCTCAGGTTCAAGCAATTCTCCTGCCTCAGCCTCGGGAGTAGCTGGGATTACAGGCACGCACCACCATGCCTGGCTAATTTTGTATTTTTAGTAGAGATGGGTTTTTTTTCATATTGGTCAGGCTAGTCTGGAACTCCCGACCTCAGGTGATCCACTCACCTCGGCCACCCAAAGTGCTGGGATTACAGGCGTGAGCCACCATGCCTGGCCGGCTGTGCCAATTTCTTAAAGTAAGACCACAGTGAAGCTTGCCACGTCAATGAAAGGAGGCTTCCACACAAGATTTCTCAACAGCGTGTGCTGCTGTTTGGTAACACTTTACCCACAGTAGAATTTCTTTCAAAATCTAAGTCAGTCTCCCAAATCCTCCATTATTTTGTTAATTACATTTACGTAATATTCTAAGGTGTTTGTTGTAATTTCACCAATGCTCACAGCATCTTCATCATTCCAGTTCTCTTGCTATTTCCACCATATCTGTGTGTAATGACTTCCTCCACTGAGGTCTCAAACCCCTCCCTCAGAGTCGCCCGTAAGGGTTGGAATATTTTGACCTCCTCCCATGAGTTGCAAATGTTCTTAATGGCAACTAAAATGAGGATTCCCTTCCAGAAGGTTTTCAATTTACTTTGCCTTGTTTCATCACCGCAATCCCTATTTATTAAGTTATCTATTGGGAGGGAAACACTTAATATAAATTTAATGCCTATATCTTTATGCACAAAATGTATTTCTTAAATAATAACACTTTAAAGTTGAAATTATTCCTTGATCCATGGATTGCAGAATGTATGTAGTGTAAGCAGGAATAAAAACAACATTCATCTCTTTGTACATCTCCACCAGAGCTTTTAGGTGACTGAGTGTATTATTAATAAGCAGTAATATTTTGAAAGCAATCTTTTTTCCTGAACAGTAGGTCTCAGCAGTGGGTTTAAAATATTCAGTAAACCATGTTGTAGATCATGTTGAAGATAGATGTGCTGTTTCCCAGGCACTGTTGTTTCATTTCTAGAGCACAGGCAGGATAGGCTTAGCAGAATCATTAAGGGCTCTAGGATTTGGGGAATGGTAAGTGAGCATTGGTTTAAACTTAAAGTCTCCAGCTGTATTAGTGCCTAACAAGAGAATCAACTTGTCCTTTGAGGCTTTGAAGCCAGGCATTTACTTCTCCTCTCTAGCTATGAGAGTCCTAGACAATCTCTTCTTCCAAGAGAAGGCTGTTTTATGACCATGGAAAACCTGTTGCTTGGTGTAGCCACCGTCATGTTATGGAGATGCCTTCTTTCCTTAAATCTCATGAACCAATCTCTGCTAGCTTCCAACTTTTCTTCTGCAGCTTCCTCGCCTCTCTCAGCCTTCAAAGAACTGAAGAGAGTGAGGACCTTCCTCTGGATTAGGGTTTGACTTAAGGGAATGTTATGGCTCATTTCATCTTCTGTATAGAACACGAAAACTTTTTCCCTCTCAGCAATAAGTCTGTTTCACTCTGTTACCATTTGTGTGTTCACTGAAGTCGTGCTTTCAATTTCCTTCAAGAACTTTTTCTTTGCGTTCACAGCTTAGCTAACTGTTTGGTGCAAGAGGCCTTTCTTCCAGCCTATCTTGGCTTTTGATATGCTGTCCTTATTCAGCTTCATTATCTCTAGCCTTTGATTTAAAGTGAGACACCTGACAATCTTCTTTTCACTTGAACAGTTGGGGTCATTGCAGGGTTACTAACTGGCCTAATTTCAATATTGTTGTGTTTAAGGGAATGGGGAGGTCTTAGAAGAGGGAGAGAGATGAGGGCTGGTTGATGGAGCGGTCAGAAAACACGCCATATTTATTGATTAAGTTCACCATCTCATATGGGCATGGTTTGTGGTGCCCTCGAGCAATGACAATCAAAAATGACTGATCACAGATCATCATAACTGATGTAGTAATAAGGAAGAAATTTGAATAGTGTGAGAATTAGCAAAATGTGACAGAGACATGAAGTGAGCACATGCTGTTGGAAAAATGGCACTGTTAGACTTGCTCATGCAGGAGGATGGCCAAACCTTCCATTTGCAAAAAAAAGAAAAAAGCGATATCTGCAAAGCACAATGAAGATATGTCCAATAACATGAGGTTATTGATTTCCCTTTCAATCCCATGCATTTCATGCATTTAAAAACGTTATTTTGTGAAGGGGTCTATATACCGCACCAGACTGCCTCCAAAATCCACGGCACAGAAGCTGTCAGGAGCCCCTGCGGCAAGTGGAATGGGCTGGTGGACAGGAGGAGAGAGGGCCAGGCTATAGGCGGACAAGAACTTGTGACTCTGAGCAGGCCAGACTTCTGGCGTCCTTCTGAACCAGTGTGTGCTGTGAGGAATGGAGACACTATTAGCACAAATCTAATACCTGTGTCTTTATATACAAAATAATGACATTATTGCTTGTACTGAATGCACATGGAATTTTAACATAAATGAAATAATCTTCTAGTTTTCTAATCACTGAAAACTGGAAAGAATGGGTTTCTCTTTCTCAGGAAGGATAGAGATAACATGAAGGCACAGGACAAACTCTAGTTCAAAATATATATATATTTTAACAGAGTCTTGCTGTGTCACCCAGGCTGGTACGATATTGGCTCACTGCAACCTCCACTTTCCGGGTTCAGGCAATTCTCCTGTCTCAGCTTCCCAAGTAGGTGGGACTCCAGGTGTGTGCCACCATGTACAGATAATTTTTGGATTTTCAGTAGAGACAGGTTTCACCGTATTAGTCAGGCTGGTCTCAAACTCTTGACCTCAGGTTATCTACCTACCTTGGCCTCCCAAAGTGCTGGGATTACAGGAGTGAGCCACCGTGTCTAGTGCAAAACATGCTTTAAAAGTTCTTGTTTTGGCCTGGAATTGGTGGCAGTGAAACATTTAGAAGTGCCTGATACGGCCACTTTTAGAGAAACGGCTGATCTGATGTTCCATCCATTGTTCATTTCACATGAACAGGTGCAAATGCACCAAGCATGCTGGCTGACCGTAGACTCCCTGTGAGCAGCGTTTCTGTGACGAGGTCACTGTAGCTGCTGGACCTGGAAGGCACATGCACATGAGGTCACTGCTGCATGGCTGCCAGGAGCAGTGAAGAGGGCTGCAAGCACCCTGCAAGGGCCCGGGGAGGTCGGCATTCCCAGTCACCCCTGTTCCCTCGGCAGCTGCAATTTCAGTTTCTGTAACAAAGAACACTTCTGGTCATAGTCACTTTAGACATTATTATGGTTTTAAAATTTCATAATCAGAATGTGCAATACAGAAACAGCAGAAGCTTTCATGGAGGCAGCAAGAGCAGAAGCAGCTCTCCCTACTAACAACCTTCCTGGCTGATGCAAAGCTGGTGTTGGAAAGCCGTTGGCAAATGCTGTCACTTTTTGTTAGTTTCCTATTTTTCTTTGGTTCCCTTTTGTGATTTTTCTAAGCCCGACAGCTTCTTCAGAAGCATAGCAAACAAGTAAGGGTTTCTTAAACTGCACATGCCCAGTAACAGGCCAGCGTGGGCCTCTGTCACCTTGTCTGTGGCACTGGCCTGGGCTTTGGCACTGCTGCTCAGACTCAACTTAATTACTTTTCCTTTTGGAGATGGTCTTGTTTTTGGTGATCTGCTTAGATATCTCTGGATAATTATCTGGCCCACATTTTGTAGTCCAGACTCCACCGGTGAGCCCAGCAGGGGCCTAGAGGCATTCAGGGGTGTGTCCGTTTCTAACATGACAAGACCTCGCTTTGCTTGTGCTCAAAAGACAAAACTCTTATACAGCTGTGGATGTTCAGCCTTACTTTGTGCTTCAGAGACATTTCTGACTATAGTGAAATGGATCTAAAGATTCTGGGGGATGAGGCAGCTTCTTACAGACCAAAAACAGGGAAGGAAGGAGAGGGCAGGGCTTGGGCCTGACTCTGAGTCCTGGCAATCTTTTCAAGTGAGATGTGCGGGAATGAAAGAAGGATATGGTAGGAACATCCAGCTAGGCTTGGGGTTGCAGGAATATCCGTGCTGGTCCAGCACACCGTCTAGCAAGCCTGCAAACCACTAGGAAAATCACGAATGCAACTTGGGCTATAACTGATGTGATACTGGGTGGTACAATGGCAGTGGCTAGCAAGGTGTGAGTTGGCCAGGTCGGTATCTGGATGTCTTCAGAGGCCCTGCACATTCCAGAGAGACCCTGAAAACTCCCAGTCTTTACTGGGACCTGGAGGTTTTAGGGGTTACATGAACCAGAAAGAGCCCAGGTGTGGTACAGAATGGTACTAGTCTAGCCAGGCTGCAGTGACATTTTGCAGAAGGCCCTGGGACGTTAGCTTAGTACTGCTGCAAGACAAACTTAATAGAGTAAAACAGCACCCACAGTTTCCACAGGTCAAGAGCCCAGGCACCACTTGACTTGGTCTTCTGCTCAGGGTCTCCCAAAGCAGCAATCCAGATGTCACAAGGCTGAGGGCTCATCTGGAGGCTGGAGGTTCAACTGGGGAAGAATCTGCTTTTGTGCTCAGGTTGTTGGCAGAGTTCACCTCCTCTTGCTGTCATACTGAGGTCTCCACACTCTTGCTGGCTGCCAGCAGGGGCTGCTCTCAGTTCCTTAGGTCTCCTCAGGTCCTTGTTCCATGGCCCTCTCATATCATGGCAACTCCTTCTTCAAAGACAGCAATGGGGAGAGAGTCTCTCATGTCAAGAAGGGCCCTGGTTCTTCTGTTGAGCACTTTCATCTGATAAGTCAGGCCCTCCCAGAGTAATCTCCTTTTTGATAACTCAAAACCAACTGATTTGGGACTTTCATGACAACTGAGGACTGCCTTAATGGTTGCCATATTCTATTGGTTGGAAGCAAATCTCAGGTTCTGCCTGCCCTCAGAGAAAGGAGCCAACAAGAGCATGGGCCCCAGGAAGCATGAATTATTAAGGGATCCCACACCTCTGTGCCACACACAAGATTTGGGTGGCAGCAGTGAGCCTGACCCTTTGTACCAGCTGGTGGAGGGTGCTGGGTGTGCAGAGCTATTGACCTATAGCAACATTAGGCCCTACACTAAAAGCAGGGGCAGAAGCCTTGCAGAAACTCTTCCATTGGCTCCCATCATTGTGAGAGCTCTGAGTGTTGTGGCCTCCTGTCCCCACTAGTGTCCACCACAGTAGGTCTGTGTCTGAGTGAGTCATGCTGAATGCAGGGGGCCAGCATCCAGGATGCTCAGACCTGGGGCTGTATCCTCATCCCATGACCCCATGGAAGGAGGTCACTGCTGGTCCCTGCCTGTTTCAGGACATGAGTTGCCACCTTCTTCAGGGTTTTGCTGTTTGCAGGGAGGCACTTGCTAGGGATACTGCATTTCCCACGTGAAGAAGCTGAAGTGTAGGGAGGGTCACACTGGGGAGAAGTGGCCACCCAGGCTGGCTTCAAAGCCCTTCTGATGACCACTAGCTGTGGCACACCCTAAAGCACAAAAGCCTCGAGGAGAAGTCCCCTCTCCCCCAAGACCTCCATTTATGGCACTTTGGCATCCTGTGCAGATAGCTGGAAGGGAGCTTCCACGCCTTTGGCTTTGCTCAAGAGCTCAAAGGCTCCCTCTTCCATAAAGCCTTTCTTCCCTACCCCTTGACCTTCCACAGCCTTAAGTCACTTCTCCTGAGTTCTTTGCACCTTGTGTAGATTTGCACAAACCTCCATTATAATTGCTGATTTGCAGGCCTGTCTCCTAGCTAGCTAGTGAGCTTTCTAAAGACAGGCAGCCAGGGATTTTATCTTTGCATCTCTGACACCTAATGCATTACTTGGTACATCATGGGCACTTGGTAAGTGTTTGCTCTATCAGTGAATAAAGGAAAGGGAATGCCTGAGGAGTGAAGTGATTTACTTGCTGAGAGACACAAAGGTGGGAGTGACAGAGATGGAACAAAACTCGGGTCTCACTGATTATCAATTGAATAAAAACTTTGGTCCTAACACTGTTACTCTTGGCACCTCTGAAAGGAAAGAGCCTTCATTGGCACAAAACAATGAGATCAACTGGCTCCCTGGGCTCTCTCTGGGTCTTTCTGAATCTTTTAAGACTCATTCAAGGTTTTTCTCATTCAAGAGGTACAGGAGGCAAAGGCATAGACTCTGGATTTGGTAACACTGAGCTTTAAATCCTATTTATGTCACTAACCAGATGTTTGGCTCAGGGGAAGCGATCCAACCTCCCTGGGCCAATTTACTCATCTGTAAATGTGGGAACAGTAACGATGCCCCTAGTCAGGGTGGCTGTGAACATTAACCCAGAGAGCATGGCAAGGGCTGGCATTTAGCCACTTATTCAGCATATATTTACTGAGCTATTATGTGCTTGTTGTTCCGAGCTAGGTCCAGGCTATGATGAAGACGCATGGGAGCTGAGCGGGGTGGAGAAGTCAGACATGGAAACAGAAGATTGGAATACTGAGGTGTCCCAGAGTGCAGGCCAGGAGACTCATGGACTGTGAGTGGCAGAAGACCCGGGTGTGTAGTGGGAGTGACAGAAAATCAAGGAAGACTGAAATAAAATAAAAAAGCTGGGTTTCAGCTAAGTGTAGCATGGGGTGCGAGTAGCTGCTCGGTATATTCTAGGCTTGCCTCACTAGTTGTCACTCATTTATTTATCATCAAGTACAGCTAATCCCGTGCTTATGCAACTGTTCCATCCCCAAAGGTCTTTCTCAACTTGAACTTTGCATGAGAAAAAGATACTCTGCTACATTTTCTAAAATGTTGCTTTGCATTTAAAGGTACAGATCTCCTATGAACACACACTCCTTTCTACCTGCATGCAATTTCAAAACCCTTCTCCTTGAGATAGAACCAAGTGGAGTTTGCACGGCCGGGAGGAAGGGTTTGGCCTCTTTCACACTTTAATCCATGCATTTTGATCTCCCATTTGTGGATGTGTCCTGGCTTTCCCAGCTTGGTCCCTTCCAATCGTGTCCAGTAGGCAGCAGAGTGTATGTGTGCATGGGTCGCTGAGGGCAGCAAGGATGGGTCTGGTGACAGACGAAGCCCTTGTAAGGGACATATCAGCTTTGGGGCACTGCCTCCGCAGCCTCAGTCTGGCCCAGCTCCGAGGATGCCTCCTTTGCTCGGAGACCTTGTCACATGGTCTGCTGGGGATCTCACCGATGTCCTTCCAGGACACTCTTTCCCGCTCTCACCTTGCTCTGTGCCCCAGAGCCTGCCCTAGATTAACTCTGGCCAAACACTTCCCCTACTTTGGCCTCCTTTTGAGGTTCCCTCAGTGGGGAGCACGCCCTGCCTAACCTGTAGGGCCACACGGGGGTCCTGCATCCCGCTTCTGTTTTATCATTCTTTATCTTGCCCAGTGAATGAATGAGGGATGTTTCTGTTTGGCTCCATGTTGTCAAATATGATGGTGATTGAAACCAATGGGTTGGATGTGTAAATGAGACCACGATCAAGACCCATGTTCTTCAAATTAGCTCAGTTTCTCTGAATTTGAGACTTTCCTTTCTCTTTTTGCTGTTCTTGCTGGCAAGCCCTGGGGGATGTAGAAAAGCCAGAGAATGGCTCCCTGGACTTCTAGCCACAGTGGCTACTTGCAGGAGAGCTACCCGCAGGCTCGAGGGCACTGTCCAAACACTTGACTTTCTTTCAGTTTTCCTTGATCATCTCCAAAGTGGCAACCACATCCTTTCTCTCATTTTCTCCAAGCCGCTTGAGAAAGTCACAAGAGTCACAATTAGCATCTGAATGAGGAGACTGGGGCTTGGAAGAGGAAGAGTTTCCAGCTGACCTCAGCAACTGCAGGGTTTAGTGATCGTTGGGCCGATTTTGAGTCAGATGTACCTTTCCTCCTTAATTCTAGAAGATGGTTATCACATGCATTGCTGTGCATAGGTTGGCTGTTTTTGAAAATAAGCCAAGAAAGAGTGCAATGAACAAATCTGAAAAACTGGTCATTAAGGGTTTTAGTAATGACTGGTATTTTCTTTCCTTGAAAAATCTGGTCATTATCTATGCCCTTATTTCTCTGACTTCTGATGATACTGTATCGTAATGTCTCCAAGAAGCCCAGAAGGGCCACGAGGGTGCTGCCCTCACCTTAGAGTCAGGGATCCACATGCTGGTGCTCGTGGTGCAGCCAGGCAGGGGCTCAGTGGTGGAACAGCAAAGAGGATCCAGCCTCAGAGGTCACAGTGCCTCAGTGTTTTGGGCTTGTGAGTAGCTTTTTGTGTTGGCAAAGGGCTCTCCATACACTGACACATGGTTCACTCCCTATCCGTAATCAGAGCCATGCTGCTGGACCTGGGCCATTTTCTGCTTCAGGAAAGAGAAGATGGCTAGGTGGTGGCTATTAGTCTAGAAGCAGGGTTTCTGACTCTTTTAAAAAAATATTTATTTATATACTTTAAGTTCTGGGGTACATGTGCAGATCGTGCAGGTTTGTTACATAGGTATACACGTGCCATGGTGGTGGTTTCCTGCATCCATCGCCCTGTCATTTACATTAGGCATTTCTTCTAATGCTATCCCTCCCCAAACCCCTCACCCTCTGTTATTCCTCCCCTAGCCTCCCACCCCCACAAGGTCCCAGTGTGTGATGTTCCCCTCCCTGTGTCTGTGTGTTCTCATTGTTCAACACCCACTTATGAGTGAGAACATTCGGTGTTTGGTTTTCTGTTCTTGTGTCAGTTTGCTGAGAATGATGTTTTCCAGTTTCATCCATGTCCCTGCAAAGGACATGAACTTACCCTTTTTTATGACTGCATAGTATAGGGTTTCTGATTCTTTTGGCCAAGAATGATGGAAAAAATGGGGCTGGGGGTGAGAACTTAACCTTAAACATCTTCATTGAGTTAAGACTACTTTGTTTTTCAATCCTTGATTTTGGTGCTACCTCCTTCCTCATTATATGGAGAAAAAAAAAAAAAAAGGTTCGACCTGCACTTTACATATATCTAGGCTGCTGAGAGCTTGGGCAGACACTTGCATGTTGACGTTGCTAGCAGCATTCTTTGCAATAGCCAAACGTTAGAAGCAGCCCAAGAGCCAGTCAATGAATGAGTAGATAAACAACATGTGGTCTATACATATATATTAATTAGGTTTTAAATTTTTGCCATTTCCTGATGCCATGACATCTGGGGCCTTGCTGACCCTGGTGGGGACTGTTCATTCCAGGCACTAGGTGATTTCCAGTGAAGGTCCCTTGCAAACACGCCTTTCATAAGCAAACCAGACAGTCCTGAGCCACTCCAACCACCTCCTCTATGGGGCTCTCACACTCCAGGCCACTATCTCCCTGCACTCATCACCCCAGGGCAAGTATGGAACATCTAGGGACCGCCCCTGTACCCTAGAGCCTGCCGAAATTATGCAAACTAGACAACCCTAAGCCTGCTTACCCGTCCTCACTTGTTCCTTCCTGTGGAAACCCCAATAAAGGCTCCTGCACACATCCGCACCCCCTGCCCCAGCCCCCTGCCTCCTGACCCACCCTGGTGCTTCCTTGTGTAGCCTGGTGTGGCGCGCCCTGCCTCCTGTGCCCAGGGTCTGTGAATATTAACTTTCTCCTCCCTGACAGTCTTTTCTGTGTCTGAATTTCTTACTACACCTGATTAAAACAAATCCCCAGCACATTTTAAAACAACATACATGGAATGTAATTCAGCTGTAGGAAGTAATGAAGTTCTGTCCCATGCTACAACGTGGATTAATCTTAAGGTTGTTACGTTAAGGGAAGCAAGCCAGGCCAAAAAGGACAAATGCTCTCTTCTGGTGTACCTCTCCCGGCATACTGTGGCACACAACTGAGCGGTAAGAAAGAACAAACTCTTGATCCCTGCAACAACTTGAATGGGCCTCCAAGACATGAGGGTGAAGGAGGCAGTCTCAAAAGGCTACTGCACCCATGTGCATGACTGAAAAAGTGACCTAGGGACAAAGAGTAGATTGGTAGTTGTAAGTGGTTGGGGTGGGGGAAGTGTGTGAATATAAAGAGGGTGGTACAGCGAGTTTTCTTGGGGGATAGAACATCTCCGTATCCTAATTGTGGTGCGGTCACACAATCTCTACATGTCTTAAAGTTCATAGAACTGTATACTGAAATAGTTTTTACTATTTATTAATTGAAAAACAAAGAAGAAAGGGATAAAATGACTGTATCAATTCAATTGAAATATATTTATTTATTTATCTATTTATTGAGATGAAGTCTTGCTCTGTTGCCCAGGCTGGAGTGCAGTGGTGAGATGTCGGCCACCTCTGACTCCTAGATTCAAAGGATTCTTCAGCCTCAGCCTCCTGGGTAGCTGGGACTACAGGTGCATGCCACCACAGGACTCTCTGTGCACCTGCACAGGGATCTAATTTTTCTATTTTTAGTAGAGACAAGGGATCACCATGTTGGCCAGGCTGGTCTCAGACTCCTTACTTCAGATGATTCACCCGCCTTGGCCTCCCAAAATGCTGGGATTACAGGCGTGAGCCACGGCACCCAGTTTTGAAATGGCTTTAAAAATACCTTTATCTTCAGTCAGATGCCTAAATAATAAAAACCGTATGATTCCACTTATTTGAGGTAGGTAGAATAATCAAATTCCTAGAAGCAGAAAGTTGAATGGAGGTTACCAGGGGCTGGGATCAGGGGCTGAGGAGCTGACTGAAGGGGACAGTTTCAGTTTTGCTAGATGCAAACGTTTTGAGGATGGAGCGTGGTGATGGTTGCACAACGATGTGAATGTTTTTAATGTCACTGAAAAATGAATTAGGACAAATTTTATGTTGTGCATATTTTACCACAATAAAAACCAGCCAGGCTGCTGGGTCCATCAGCGCAGTGGGTGGTGGCTCCTGAGGGCAGGGTTCGGTCCCCCTCATCTGCCCCACACCTGCAGGCACCTGGCCAGGTACCACATCATCCTCACATGTCCTTGACCTTGGGAGCTTGTGTTGCCTGGTGACCCAGGGACTTTACTGTGACCCTGATGGCTGCTGAGAAGGTCTCTTACTTAGCAAACCAGAAGAAAGACAGCCTTTATGGCAAATAGCACTGTGAAAACAACTGGGCCCGTGAGGGTTGTGGCAGCAGCTTCTGCCTGAGAAACCCCGTCCGGGTCGTTGGGCCTCAGGGAGTCCAGGCCCCTGCTTGCTTGGTGGGACTCAGTCCCAGCTGTGGGTTGCTAACACTGCAGTTGTCTGCTCTCATTTTGCATTTTTGTTCATCTGGAGGCCTTCCCACCTCACCTGCAGAGCCCAGGAGCCTGCACTCTCTGGGAGGTCCCAGGCAGAAGAGTAGGCTCAGGGTGGTGGGCGCCCCATCGCCAGGCATTTGAAAACCTGCCCCTTTGGTTTTTATAATTAGATTTCCAACAGGATCCAAGTGAAACCACAACCCAAACCGCAAGCTGTGAACCCAGCAGCTTTTCTGAGCACACCCCTCCCCTCACACATATCACAGGCCTGGGACCGTGGCCTCAAGAATCGGGGAGACTTTAGACGTTTGTTTGCTTCTTTTTGGGGCTTGGGGCGGTTTTTCTTCCCCTCCCCAGTCTTGAAGATTCTTTTGAAAACCCCAGAGTCCCACTTTCAACTTCTTCCTCTGGTCTCTGATAAAAGACACACTAAAAATCACTTCTAACAGTTTCACTGAGAGCTAAGAAAGCTGTCTGCAAAGACAGGACATCAAAGCACGGAGCTCAGGTGTGCCCCTGCCGGCCTGAGACAGCCCTGAGAGGGAGCGTCTGCAGCCTCCAAACTGGCCCTGCTGCCCCCAGGGGTCCCAGATTTCCCCAGCTGCAGCCCCAGCCCTGGGCCTCCTGGCTACTGCCTGGCTGTACCCGGCCTTCTGGCAGGCGCCAGAGAGCTGACTGCCAGGAAAAGCCTCAGCAAACCCTGCAAATTGCCCAGATACCTGGAGACAACATCTTAATTGCCCTGTGAAGAGCTGTTTGGCTGGAGAGTCCCCTTCTGTGGGTAGGCAAGGTTTGAACTTCAAAGAGATTCTCTCCTCATTCATAATGTTTACAGCAGCTCCAGGAGTTACAGGATAATTTTGGTGTCCTTGGAGAGAGTGGCCTGGCAGGACTTCTACTTCTACTCTGGTCTAAGAGCCTCAGGGGGACCACGATTTGTGGGACTCACCACAAACAGCCCTTCTCCTGTCCCAGGAATGCTGCCAGCTCTGCTTTGGCGGTGTCTTCGACTCCAGCTCCAGGCTCTGGGTATCTACCATGGGGTGGGGCCATGTTTTGTGCTGGCTAAGCTCACTGACCATGGCCAGCCTGGTCCTGGGCATGTGAAGATCACCATCCATGTGTCTCATTCCAAAATTTCATAGCTGGGGGCTCTGGTGGGGTGACAGGTGATTTATTAATTTGTTTCCATCTTCTTGACTCTAGCCTTTGCAGGGAGTGGGGTGAGGTTGGAATCATCCTCTCACTCTTCAGCCATCAGCCAGGGCAGTCCCTTACACACCTCAGCTTAGCGTGACTGGTGAGAGTGTGTGATCACCCTTGCTGGAGAAATGCAGGCCTGGGTCTCCCTGCTGCAGATGGATCCACTGTTCCAGTGTCACTACTCAGCCCACGCTTCCTGGCATAAAGCAATCCCTATTTCACTAGCCTCATGTGTTCTGTGGGTCAGGTGTTCAGGCAGGGCTGGAAAGCTCACCCAGAGGGGTGACTCCATGGCTGGGCCTGCAACCACCTGGGTGTGTTCTATCTCAGGGCTCAGGGCTGGGCTGGAAGCTCTGCAAGGCTGTGCTCAGCTGGGCAGCTGTCTGGAGCACCCCTGTGTTGCTTGGTCTTCCTTACAGCATGGAGGCCTCAGGGTAGACCTCTTCTATGGAGACCCAGCACTTCAGAGTGGGTGGTGGAAAAGGTAGAAGCTGCATGGCTCCTGGGATGCTGTGCTAAATCCCAGCTTCTATCTTTTTACCTTGATCAATTTCCAAGGATTGCTTTTATCATATGTCTTTGGTGGAAGCAGCATCCCAGATTCCAGGAAAAGCCCATAGACTTCTCTCTCAGTGGGGGAGGGCCACCAGACACCACATTGACAAGTGTGCTTATCCCAGGAGGAAAACATTTACATTTATTTTATTTTTATTCCCCAAAATAGATCCTTGAGTTATGGATAGACAACTTGAATGCAAATCAGGAAACTTGAGTCCTGGTGTCAGAACCCCAGGAAGTTAATGAAGTGTGGTAGGCCACAGACACACTCAGCCTGTTTCCTTATCTCAGTAGTAAGGGCTCCATCATGGTAGTTTAATATGCTACCTGCCAAGAAAGTGCTTAGGGAGGAGGTGAGGCCTGGCCCACACCAGTTCACTCCCCTGGGGTCGCGGGGGTTCTGGGCACCCTCTGCCTCACGCCCACAACTCCTGCAGAAACTGCTCCTGATCAGGTGTGAGGGTTGTGGGAGGCCTGGGTGGAGCCAGTTGCACAGATGGAAAGTTGCTGCTGGGTAGAGTCACTCTAGGCTTCATTCAACTGTGATGCGAAGTCAGCCTGGGCTTTTCCAGCTGGGATGGAGAAACAGCTGTTCTCAGCACTGGTGAGGCCCCAGCCCCGGCCCTGCCAAGTCAATGGGCTGCATGGCCCTGGGCCAAGTACATCACTTCAGGATTAGTCTGGTCCTTGTGGTGCTTCCCCATGAGAGCGGGAGGGTGGTGATAAGACTTGCGGATCACAGAGAGGAGAGAATGGGAGGGGGGCATGTACACAAAGTGCTGGGTCCATCATGGAGCAAGGGATGCACTGTCTGGAGGCCGAAGCCAGAGGAGCCTCCCGGCTCCCAAAGATGGAGAACCAATGCCTGTCCTGCAGGCCTGACAATCACCCTAGGGCCTGTTCAGAGGGACTTAGTGCTGCAGGGATGCAGGGCCCATCTCAGTGCTGCATAAGGAGGGCTAGCTGCCCACCTCGGTCAGCCCATCTGCCAACCCTCCCCAGGTCTGGCCTGACAGATACAGAATCTGCAGCTACAAGGTGGAGAGGGTGCCACCCGTGCAGTCAGATGTCTGGCCTCGCTTCCAATGCCAGTGTGATATTATTGTTTTCCCGGTGGTTTGCTTGAGAAGGGGTTGTGGACGCCACAGACACTGCGAGAGGCAGCTGTGGGAGAAGGCAAGGCAGGATGTTGTCAGCCAGCCTCATACTTCTCATCTGAGAACTTCGGAGGGCAGGATCATAGGTTTGGCATCATCAGCTTTCCCACTCCCCAGCAGAAAGCTGACAGGCTGGGACTGACCGCATGGGCCTCTCCTGCTGCTGGAGGGAGCAGAGAACAGACTGGCCCCTCACTCCAAGTCCATAAGGCTGCACATGAGATGTGCAGGGAAGGATTCTGGAGGTCCAGTGGGGACCACAGCAACCTTATGGACTTGGAGTGAGGGGCCAGTCTGATGTTGGGACCCTGGCCTTTCCTAACATGATTTGACCTTTTGTACCTCTAGGTCTCTGCCGTGCTGACTCCCGGAAATCCCCCCAGCAAATCGTATGTCTGTTTCTCCACCAAAACACCTGAGCAATCCCTCCCTGAAGCCTGTCCCAGGAGGGCTCATTGCTGGATCAGACACTGGGCAGGGCCCTGCTCCCTTATTATGGGCCTTGGCCATCTGATGTCCATGTGTGCGCACACACCGAGATTTCTCATGGGAATTGGCTCATGTGATTATAGAGGCTGAGAAGCTTCACAATCTGCCATCTGCAAGCCAGAGACCCAGGCCAGCTGGTGATGTAATTCCAGTCTAACTTTGCAGGCCTGAGAACCAGCAGTGCTGGCGTCCGAGGGCAAGAAAAGATGCATGCCCCAGCTTAAGCAGAGAGAGCACATTAAGTGTCCTCTGCCTTTTCTTCTGTCCGGACCCTCAATGGACTGGATGGTGCCAACCTGCATTGGTCCACTTCTTTAGTCAGTCTACGGATTCAAATGCTAATCTCTTCTGGAAATTTTCAAAGAGACGCACCCAGAAATATTGTTTTACCAGCTATAGGGGTATTCCTTAGCACAGGCAAATTGCCAAATAAAATTCACCATCACACTCGCTTAGTTAGAGCCCATAGCAGGCAGAAGTGCCAGGATATAACTCGGGAATTCTTCAACTGAAGCTTCTCAGAGTGGAATATGCATACCCCAAACTCCACCAGTCTCAGGATGGGAGAAGCATGTGAGTTTCACACCAGGACTCCACAAAGCCTGGCACGTGGGCAGGGGCAGGGCTGCCCACTGTTACTGGGCCACAAAGAGGTAAGCACAGAAATCGAGAGTGAGCAGAAACTTTTACAGCCCTAGGCTACAGGCGCAACATCCAAGCTCATGGTCATGTTTCCAGCAACTCATTTCACAAAATGTATTTCACCAAAGTGTCCATTGGCAATGAATTGGCTAGAACAACAAAAAATTCCCAGTCCTTCACTACAGATAGTTTGAGAACACGGTTTGCTACTATGGTCAGAATGCTGGCTCTGTCTTTGCTGCCCTGGGCATTTGCTGCTGGCTTCTGTGGAGCCACTTTCCACATGGTCTGTGGAGGGCGTTCTGTGCAGAGCTGAGGCCCCATGGGCCAGGGCTGGAGATGTTCCAGTATGGCCTCCTAGCAGCCATGGCAGCATGGGACAGAAGGATGGCTGCCTCCAGAGTATTGTGTGGAATCGTCCTGAAGACAGCAGGGATGCGGAGGCCCCAGCTGGTTTCTGGGGCAGCCTCCAGGGCACTGCTTGTTGTTTTCTGGATATGCGTTGGTGGCAAAAGCAGTTGATCTGCTTCTGCTGGCCACCTTGGAATCCAGGGCTCTGCTAAACCAGGACAAAGACCTGAAGGGTTATGGAAGGGTCTGGAGGGGAAAGAAGGGAGTTGAATAGCGTCATTTTTGTTGAAGGCACAAGGCTGCCTGTTTCCCATGGAAAAGTAAAAAGATGAACAGAGAGATAATCAACTGAGGTAAACAACTCTTGAAGAGTGGGCAGAACCTTCTCTAAGGTCATGGCTCCTTTGAGAAAGTGACTAAAGCTGTGGGCTCTGTTTCCAGGGAATGCACGTGGGTGTGCAAACATAAACACATGGGCAACTGTAAACACATACACATGCATGCATGCGTGAGTGAACAATTACACATGTTCATGCATGTGCAACCACTGGGCACATGTGCACACATGCACAAATGTACCAATGCATGTTCATGGACACAGCACATATACACATGCCCATGTGCACACGCACAGGCACACACATGTGTGCATGCATACATGTACACATGTACACATGTACACACATATACACACACCCACACATGTAGACACATGCACAAACAAGTGCACACATATACATTTATACATCTGAAAATGCTGTTGTGCCACCTCCAAGGTGTTGTTGACACTCAGAACCATCTCTACAGTTTCCAGGGCTCAGAGATCCTGTTTTAAAAGAAAAGTGGGCATTTAAAAAGCTGCAGAAAGGAAAAGGAAATTACAAGAAGGAAATAAAAACCCCAAAAGATTGCCTAATTAAAGTGACAGAGAGCCACTTCCCACTGCTCACTCTGCAAACCGTGCTATGGCTGAGAGCTGCCCTCTGGAAAGGGAATGACCTACAGTCCTGGGATGTATGGTGCCATCTCCCCAGGCCTCCCCCATTGGCTTGAGCAGAGAACAGATGGGAATTTCAGCTGTAGGAAACTCAGAGAAGCATGTCTCAAACTTCATATGTCAGAGTTGTTTCTCTGCCCCAGCCTCCAAGAAAACCTTCACAGTCATGTCTGGTGTTGATGCTATCCCCTGGAAAGCTCCTTGGTCCCTAGAGAGTCAGAGACTTACAGCCATATGGGCTAGGCCTACGCCTTGTCACTGAGAGCTCTGGTATCTTGGCCCCCAGCCACCGGAGAGGTCAGGAGAGACTGGAAAGCTCCTTAAAAAAACAGGGAGTCATTAAAAGTCCCTGTCCAATCATGTGGCTGATGGTTTCCTAGGGCTGAGAAGGAAGGAGCAATGGGTGTCCTGGGGCCCAGCATGGGGCAGCAGGACCTGGGACCCTGGAGGCCCGCACTCAGGATTGGCACCGAGCCACAGCAGGACATCTCTCCCAGTGTGTACACACACACACGCACGCACGCACACACACACGCACGCACACACACACGCACACACACACACAAAAACCACAGGCATGCACACATGTGCTCATCCTGAGACTGGGAAAGGGTGCTGAGCAATCCACATACATGTCCCCTTGAATCTTCTGGTGGCCCCATGGGCAGGCTCCAGCAGCTCCACCTTACAGGTGAACAGATGGGCTGCATTTTATAGGAAAATGAAGCTCAGTGAGGTTGCATTACCTGAAGTCATACAGTGACGGTGGCATGCAGAACCCCAAACCAGGTGATCAGGTTTCAAAGCCTGCATCCCTCTCATGGTCTTGCCCATGGCCCTCAACCTAGGGCCATGGGGCTAGGGGACTGCTCAACCTAGTGTGCTGAGGATAAGGAGGATGTGGGCTTAGGTGGGTGTGGACTGGACAAAGCTGTGTGGTCCAGAGTGACCTGCACAGCTCATGGCCCCATCTGGGCTCCAGAGTCCCATGGGATGCTGAGTCACAAGGCTGAGCCTGCCCAGACCAGCTCTGGGAAACAGACTTCCCATCACCCATCTTGTGGCCATCTGCTCAGGCAGGGTGGCTGGACCCCAATTCCCAGGCAGCCATGTCAAGGGGGGGGTCCCTGAAAAAAGGTGGGCCCCAGATGTGCTTTATGGAATGGAGAGATGTAGGTTGTACAACACTTTCATTACTACCCACAGCTGGGAAACAGCTGCTGCTCCCAGCTGGCCAGGCTGCCTGGCCCCTGGGCCACAACAGGATTGTATGTGGGAGCTGGCAGCAGAGAGTCATTAACAAAGCAGGCCAGGCTCTGGGAGAAGGTATTATGCTGATGCTGTAGTCCCAGGCTGGCCTCTGCCAGGTAAGCTGATAATTATGAACCAGTCACCTGGACTCTCTAGGTCTCTGTTCTCCTTTCCAGAGAGAGTTGTACTCGGCTCTCAGGGTGGTTATGAGGCCTGAGGATGCAACAAATTTCCATCATGCTTCAGCACAACTCTCAGGAACTACTGGAGAGAACCAGAGATTATCAGAGCTACTGGCTGAAATTTGCCTGAATTTCACAATGTTGCTCACCAGCAGGATTGCTGGGGTGTGGGGAGGAAGTTCCAGGCCTGTCAATGTCAAAAACAGGTCTTTCCGAGGATGCTCTTTCTCTGCTGCCTCCCTTTTGTGACAAGAGCTGTCAGTAACTGGGTTGGTGGTGAGCTACCTGGAAACTTAGTGTGAGAAACTACTAGTGGGTCCTGTGTGGGTCAGGAATTTGGAGACTGCATGGTGGGGATGGCTCCTCTCTGCTCTACCATATCTGAGGCCCAAGCTGGGACATCTGACTGGCGATAATTCATTCTTGCATCTTGACAGGTATGTGGGCTGTCAACTAGGTCCTCAGTTCGTCTCTGCATGGCTAGTTGAGCTCCTTACAGCATGGTGACTGGGTTCCTAGGATGAGTCCTCAAAGAGCCTGAAGGAAGCTACATGCTATTTATGACCTCACCTTGGCCATCCCACAGCACCCCCACTGCCAGGCTTTACTGATGTGTTTATGCTACCCAGATTCAAAGGTGGGGACAAAGACCTCCCAGGGGGAGGAGTGTTGGTCACATTGTGAGGAGAGCATATGCTAGAGGATATGTGCATACACACAGGCATGTACACACAGGCATGGCCATCTCTGAAAAATAGCAGCCTCCCCAGTGTTCCTGTGATGGTTTTCATAGGGAGACCAGTGCGTCATCTAGAGTCTCAATCCTACAATACTCTTGCTAAAGGTCTTTCCGAAATGTGGCCACAGGTTGGGAGAATCCAAGAGATCCCTTGGGAAAGAGTATCTCCTGGGATCTGGCCTCAGACACTTACAAACAAGTTGGAGGAAGACCATGTAAACATAAACAAATATGCTGAAACATCCGCATAACATTTTGAGACAATGAGAATTGTGCTAACGTAAGATGAGCTCAATTATGAAATCGTGCAGTATCGGGAGCTCTGCCCTGAGCAGCCGCTCCAGGACCCATGGGAGAAATTTTGTCCTTGACCGAAAAGCCAGGACAACCAGCTATTTCTGCAGAGTTACTCTGATTAGTCTGTTACCATTGAGTTTTTAAAAGTATCCACACTGTGTATACAATTTAAAGTAATGAGTCATTTCTTTTTTAATAATTTAAAAAATATAGCAAAACCAATATAAAAGTTAAAAAAATGTCTTTTTCTCTCTCTCATTCCCTTCTTATCTCCACCAGGCTGACCCTGGTGGCAACCACAGTTAATAGTTTCATGTGAATTGTTTGCTTGTTTTCAAAACCTAGATTTTTATCTTTTGAATTATTTAAAAAATATTGCCACCATCAAGGTGGCGCACCAGTCACATAGGCATGGAGGCTGTCTAGGCACTGAGGGTGCTGGGCCACATATCCCCTTTTTTGGGTAGAGGGGTGAGGGTGGGAAAGGAGTATGTAGGCTGGTGACTCCAAGAAGGGGCCTGGGACCAGGGCAGGGACATTGCGAGCCAGCACAGAAATGTGTAGGCTGCCTAATAAAAGTGACAGAGAGCCATTTCCCACTGCTCTTTGATATTTGAAATGATATTTGTAATGCTACACATAGCTCTTCCAGCACTGGCCCCCAG
The DNA here is from genome assembly GCF_049354715.1 of Callithrix jacchus. Lineage (NCBI taxonomy): Eukaryota > Metazoa > Chordata > Mammalia > Primates > Cebidae > Callithrix > Callithrix jacchus. The sequence goes on from NC_133502.1 coordinate 73,590,656, forward strand.
AATTTTCACACTAATTCTGTTTCTTATGCTGTTTGCAATACACTGCTCCTACTCTCTGATCATCCCTGGATATTTCTCCAGGTGACAATGTGGGGATCTTTGCATTCTAGGGGAACTCTTTATTGAAATATCTCTTCCACATAGAAAAGGGCACATGTCATAATTGCACAGCATGGCGAGTTTTCACAAGGTGAGCTCACATGGGTTGTCAGCCAGAGGAATGACAATATCAGCCCTCAGAGGCTCCCTCCAGGTGCTGATCCTCAAGTCACGGTGACCATCCTTATCTCTGACACCATAGTTGACTTTTGTCTATCTTGGAAGGCATACTGTTGCAACATGCAGCGTGCCTCTGTCTGGGTCTGACTCCTTGAGCACAGCATCATGTCTGTGAAAATCAAAGGTTGCCTTCTTTTTGACACCTGCATTGCAACCCCTGGATTGTTGAGTCCCTCATTTATTCAGAGAAACCATTAGGATTATAATTAATGATATGTTTTTTTTTCCTGCCAATATTCATAGCTGCCCTGGGACTTCCTTCACAGCCAGTAGAGAAAGTGGATGGGAACAGTCCGGGCAATTATGAAGCTGGAAAAACTGTAGGCTTGGATATCCCCAGAGATGTGGGTAGGATTCCAGTTGGCTTTGTGACTCTCTGGCATCTTCTTATCTATGGGTGATGTCGACAGTGGTACCAGCGTGTGTTGGGGGCTGTCTAGGAGTAGGCTGCATGAAGGACACCTCATGTGTAGGGTCCACTGGGTTTCTACCACCACACCAGTGAGTGCAGTTACTGTCCCCATGACACAGATGAATTAACTGAGGCATGTGCACAGAGCTGGTAAGGGCAGGGAACTGAAATCTGGACCCAGAGTGTCTGGCTTCAGAAGCCAGGCATCCATGCTCTGGGCCATGTTGTCTCCTTGAGTAGGCTCCTTTGGGGTACATCCAGGGTCCTTTGGGGTACATCCGTCTTCAGACATAGACTGCAGGACCCTGGAGTAGGTCACTGCATTCAGTTTCTTTTGTTAAAGCTGGGGATTTCCCTAACCCTAACCTGCTACATGTAGTCTTTAGGTTCGAGCTATTCTGTGGGTCGGTCTGATGGCTCCTTCCAGCATATTCATTCAGTTGGCCAGGACCGAAGCGCCAGTGTGGGTCAGCTGTGACAACAGAGTCCAGCAGGCATTTCACCAGTGTATACCTGGGAAGTCATTGTGGTCATGGAGAGCCAGAAAAACATTTCTTTTTTGTTGAGACAGAGTCTTGCTTTGTCACCCAGGCTGGGGTGCAGTGGCTTGATCTCAGCTCACTGTAACTTCAGCCTCCTAGGTTCAAGCAATTCTTCTGCCTTAGCCTCCTGAGTAGCTGGGGTTACAGGTGCATGCCACCATGCCTGGCTAATTTTCGTATATTTAGTAGAGATGGGGATTCACCATGTTAGTCAGGCTGTTCTTGAACTCCTGACCTCTTGATCTGCCCACCTCAGCCTCCCAAAGTGTTGGGAATTCAGGCGTGAGCCACCACACCTGGCATAGAAAAACATTTCTTTGAAAAGAAATGAATATACCACTTTGCAAAATCATGCCAACATGTGGACCCATTGTTTTTTAAACGGGTCTTGTTCTCCCAGTGAATTCTTACTTGGTAACTCTTTTTTGCATTGCAGAATTGATTTACACATTCTCACCTTTGCCTATGAATGGGAGAAATCACACAGATGACAAAGAGCCCAGGACACCTGAAACCATACGCTTGTCCTGGGCTTCAGTATCCTGGGGAAGTTGTCATTTGCAAATAATGAATTGACGTGTACTTCCTCTTCCTCCCGCGGGCTTGCCATTACATGGAAGTAGCAGAAAAAGTCCAAGTTCTGGAGCCCACCTACACTGGGCTTGGATTCCAGCCTGCCCACCTGCTAGTGTGTGCACCTTTGGGTAGGGCCAGGTTTTCCCATGGGAGTGAGTCATGCCTGGTGGCCTGCCTGACTCCCCTGAAGTCAGGCAGGCCCAGCTGAGGATGGACAGCATCCCACCCCGCAAAATCCCCGCCCATAGGAAAGGGGAGCACAGAGAGTGGACATGAGACTTGCAAGGGTCCTCAGTTGAAGCTGGTCTGTAGGAAAAGTGGGTGCTGCTGGTGCCAGGCCAGGGGCATTACAGAGCAGCTCTGGGCAAGGCAAGCTCTGTACAACAGGTGGGGGCCAGTTCTGCATCTCCTTACCTCCTTCTCACCAGGCCGGTCCTGAGACTTGCGGGAATAAGATGTGTGTTTGGCTCTGAGTGTCAGTGTTGAAGTTCTGAAGTTCTGGGGATTTAAGTGCTTCCCGTGGACAGTCACTAACAGAGGCTGAAGGCTCAGGGGGAGGCCACCCTGTCCTGTAGACACCCAGAGCTGTCCCATCTAAAGCTCAGGAGCTAGGCTGCATCCACGAGCAACTCCAGCCAGGAACCAAGTGTTACCCTGACTTCCTGCCCCTGGTTCCTGGGTCCTGGCACCCCTGCATTTTGGGAGTCTCCTGAAGCCACACCTATCTCACTGATGCCCCTCCGCAGTGCAATGCAAGACAGCTTGCTAACTGCTGTGTTTGCAACCATTTTGCCTGACACCAGTCTGGTTCCTCCCTAGCCCTTCTCAATGTCAGTGTGATGATGTCACCCACCCTTAGGAATCCCCATGCCTCTGTTGCAATGTATGTCAGTCTTGATATTGGCATGACACCTTAGTTCCTTTATTCTCTTAACATTTTATTACAAACACTTTCCAACATGCAGAAAAGTGGACATAATTGTACAGTGAACACCATCCTTCTGACACCTGGATCCCATGATTAACCTTTTTCTATCTTTGCTCTACCACATGTCTCCATCTCTCCACCCTATCACCCTTGTTCATCTGATTTTTTTAATCCATTGCATGGAAGTTTCAGATATCATGCAATTCATGATGCATTCAGTACATGCCACCCTAACACTTTAGCATGCATGTCATTGACTAGTTCAGTATTTGTTAACTGTTCTTTTGGCGGGGGAAGGGGTCAAATTTCAATTCAATGAAAGTCCATATATTAACAGAACAACGTGATGAATTTGGGCAAACACATTCACATTCATAATCCAAATTCTGTCGAGATAAAGAGCATTATCATTGCCCTAGAAAGTTCCCTCCTGCCCCTTCCCAGCCAGTCCCCACCTCCAACTCCCCAAAGGTAACACTGGCTGTGTTTTATCAACATAACTTAGCTTTGTCTTTTATGGAAATTCACATAAATGGAATCATGGAGTGTAATCATTTCCGGTTTCTTGACTCATCTGTGTGGCCGACTGCATGCATCTGTAGTCGGTTCCTTTTAACTGCTGAGTAGTGTTCCAGCATACAAAGGTAGTGCAGCGCTGTTGATGGATGCCTGGATACTTTCCACATGGCAGTAGTGATTAACAAAGCTGCTATGTTCCTTCTTGCACACGTCTTTGGATGGATGCTTTTGTAATACCCACGGGTAAGATGGCAGCGTGCACACCAGCCTCTTTGTGACGTGCCCTGGCCTACTTCTCAGCCACACAGCCCTGGCTGTGGAGAAGCCCTGAGCTGTTTCTCATGTACCACAAGTTGTTCCATATGCAGGGACTGTGTGTGGCAGGGCCCCACCCACATCTGACACTCTCTCTTTTGGGTGTTCCCTCCTCGGTAACCTTTGTTCCTGAAACAAGTTTGATTTTAAGAACTTCTTTGATTCCCAGGGTTTCTTCTTGAAGTTATTTCAGGAAGTACTGGGGAGTGTAGAAAGTGCATGCTGTATGTGATGAGCTGTCACCACTGGACACTGGGGCATGGTCCCTGGAGACCTCAGGGGCAAGTGCAGAACCGGCTTTGGTATTTATTGTCCCCTCTGGAGGCTCAGAGGCTGGGGAGATTACCCTCTGACCTCCGCATTGCCCCTGATCACTAGCTCTGTTTCCCAGGCAGGCTCTCAGTCAATTCCCAAACTCTCTGGCCCACCCCATGATTAGGCTGAGTGGAGTATGCAGGGAGCGCCCTCATGCAGAGCCCAGCATTGTGGTAGGGCCAGCAACTGTGTGGGAAAGCAGAAGTCCAAAGTCAGGCCAACAGAGCACCCACAGTGCACACCACACCTTCTCCAGAAGCTTCCCTGACCACCTTATGTGTGTTCTTTCCTCTGTGCTCTGATGTCACAGGGCACATGCGTGCCTGGGGTTGCTTGGTTGTGCCAGTTGCAATGGTGTCTTGGTGATGTTTCCCTTCTCAGCTGCAGGCTTCTCCGGGGGTCTCTCCATCTCTGCACCCCCAGGACTCAGAACAGCCCCTGAATGCATCAATTCCTTTTACCCTTACTATCTATTCTGTCCCAGGAGTCACTTTCTACAGTGTCCTGTCACAAAGGTTTGGCTGGGACTGCTGGCAGAAGCTACTGGCTTGCTGCCTGTTTCTCCCTGGCAAGCCCGGCCTATGTGCTGTGTGTGTAACCTCTGACAAAGTTTATGGTCTAAAGGTTATGCTGGCTGGGCTGGAGGTGAGGTGAGGACACTGTGTGTTGGAGGTTGGTGGAGTTTTGCCAACTAGAGCAAGCTTAGTGCCACACCCTTGCTGGGCCACGTTCCCTGAGGAAAGAGCCTACGGTTGGTTCTTGCAAGACCATAGGTGAGTCTGTGCCTTTGTGTTTGTGTGTTCCCTTGGTTGGGCAGGGTGGAGTGAGCACAGAACTGGGCACATAGTTCCAGGCCTCTTCAGTGCTTGCTTAAGGTTGGGAATGTTCCCCAGGTCTCTTGTGTCTGGGATTAGTGGAAACAGGTCCTGCTGGGACTGCCGCTGGACACCTGACACCTTAAGTGGGGTCATTTGCTCTGTGGACCCACTCCTGGGGACAGAGCCATTTTACTCTCAACTCTTTTGTTAGGAAATCTTTCTGTGTTCTCTTCACTTGGTGATTTTGTCCTTCAACATAGGGTTTTGGAGTCCCTGGCAGGGGCACGGCAGATGTTATGAGGTATTAGTCCAGGGAGTCATCTTCCCCCCGCAGCCCCAAAGCTCTTTCTTGTTGTCATCCCAGCCCATGAGGGTTGGCTGCAGGGCAGGGACAGACGCTGCACTCCACACTGTCACTCAGAGATCCGCACTCCTTCCATCAGCTGGCCCTGCCATCCTCCCAGGCCCTGGGGTTCTCAGCTGTATTCTCTGATTCCAGGAGGTGGATGCGGAGAAAAACAGCATGAAGGATCCCATGTGAGGTTTCAGAGCCAGGCCGGAGTGAGATGCACGTCACTTCTGCTCACATTCAATTTCCCAGGAGACCCCCCCACCACCCCCCCGCCCACACTGTTTCCCAGGAGACTGAGAAATGTAGTCTCCGGGGCAGGAGGGACACATGACATCATCTTGGCCACACGTGGGGAAGGTTAGACCCGCCTCTCAACCATAGGTGGCTCATGATCTAACGAGGAGTATGTGTCCACACTCATGCTGGGTGTACTCACAGAGGTGTATAGGCCTGACAACAGTAGCCTTATTTTCCAGTTCCTAAGTCAGGATACAACTGTTTCCAATGTAAACATTCTTAAATAATTCTAAAATCAATTCTCACTTGGTTATACATGTAAGGTACTTTCTCCAAGTGGTGTCGCACAGCCAACAATCATACCTGGAGAGCTTCCTGTGGAGTGGATGGCAGAGTTGCTGTGTAGTGGGGTTGGGCTGGGACACTGAGCTGAGCAGCCAGCCAGGACTCCAGCCAGTGTCCCCTGCATTTCCACAGGAAGGACTGTTGGAGTGTGTGCTTGCCAAGGTTAGGAGGTGATAGGACATTTTCACAATGGAGCTCTCTCTTATATGCAATGTCCCTAGTGCAGCTTGCAAAGAACAGGATTAAAACTCATTTTTAATGAAAAAATAATATTGTTTCAAGTCAGGACTTTTCACTGGAGGTCTCAGACTTCCAGGGAAGGGGAAAAGGAGATGGGGTCCTTTCCTGGGAGAGGGGCATTGGGTCTAGCTCAGGAAGGCTGTGTCAGATCTAAGGAAGAGCTTGCGGGGGAGATGAAGAAGAACAGCAGGCATGGGGTGTGCATACCCAATGGGCTGCTCAGAATGGAAGCAAATTCTCATCAGGCCACAAGGGCAAGGGCAGAAACCTAAGTGTCCTCTGCTGTCAGCACGTCTCCCAGGGAAGATGAGTTCTGGCTGCTTTGATACCTGAAGCATTTAGGAATCAGAGATTCTTTTATGCTTTACAGAAGGTAAAGCAGTTTTTAATAAAGGGCAGTTTTTAATGAAGGGAAAGTTTTTAATGAAGGGAAAGGGCAGTTTTTAATGAAGGGAAAATCAGTAATTTATCCAACATGGTAAATAGTGAAAAATATGGACAGAGTAAAGTGCAATAGTAACACAAAAACATTTTTGAATTAATAAAATGTTAACAATTGCAAATAAGCTATTTCACTTCATAATCAGTGGAAATACTGAGAAGTGTTAGAAGTATTCATTTACTAGCAATCTTAAATCTAGAGGAGTTTATTTCACTGGGAAGACATTCTTATCTGTTACCCAGAAGTGCCAAGGACCCTTTGGGATGCTTCCTGTCCTCAAGATCTTTTCTGTGACTCATTGGTCTTGAAATCTGTCCTAAGATCATGTATACTCTTTGCAAGATCCTGGGCAGGTTTCATCCGGGGCTGATGTCTGCTGTTAATTAAAAATCAAACTCTTGATTCTCTACCCTCAAAGCCTTCCCTTGGGTTTCCGGCTCCTAGAGCAGCACAGAAGGCTTTGGTTGAGTGACAGTTTCTGTTGTTTTCCTGTTCATGAGTTCCTTCATTCCCTCATGGACCCAAGTAACCAATGGTGTTTCAGCAGTGAATGAGCAAAACACAAGCCAGCCAAGACAAAATACCGTCCTGTTGACATAGTGGCGCTGTAATTATTATTTATCCTTCCTGCGCTCCCAGGCTATGGTGACGCTGGAAGAAAGACCAAGAGCTGTCTCGGATTACCTTTGCTCCAGGAGCTGGTTGCTGGAATGATCGACAGGACGGACACAGCAGAACAGTGATGGACAACCATCAACAGAGAACCATAAATAGTTCCATTGCCGTAGAGTTCCTCAGGAAACAAAGTCCTATTTATGCCTAAATGCATGAGGCTTTATAGACATCCAGTTGTCTCACGTTGAATTCAAAGAGCCAACATATTTCTGGAGAAACAGCTTCCCAGCTGGAGATGGGCAGGCAAGTCTCAGAGAGCAGTGGCATCTGAGGTTGGGAAGCTCACCATGGGGGTCTGTCATGGGTTCGAGAGTGGGGAGCACATGCCTGAATGACTTGGGGCAGTGGAGTGGGAGGGGGTACTATTGACAAGGTGATAATGACCATGTTTTATAGCTCACTTTTATCACTGAGGCAGTAACAACAAGCTTCTGAGGTTGCTGGGTCATCTGGAGTTGGGTAATAGCACAGCATGTATTGATTTTGGATTAGCCGGGATTCAGGCAAAGTAGTGTTTTGTTCCTTCCACAAAGCACCTTTCTCTGTGCTTACAAAACAAAAATAACATGAAACTCTCAGTTCTGCAGCTCCATCACATGCTGTCCCATTGCGCTTTAGGGGTGTACCTGGCCTGTCCTCTGCCAGCTTCACCTCCATCAGCATCCCTGCCCTAGAGTGTCCACAGGCTCTGTTCCTGCTCCTGCCCTGGTGTTCCTAAGCATCAAACCTTTCAGGCGTCAGGATCCCCTGCAGGCCTGACATGATGTAGCAATTCCAGCTGAAATGGAGGGTGTGGGGGTGCCTTTTCTACTACACTTGTCTGTTTTTTCACGTGGTTTCCAGGGCTCACTGATGTTTTCATAGAGAATGTTGTGTTGCTCTGGGCCCCTGCTCATCCTCCCTGCAGAGCTTGGGAGCTATACTGTATCCTCTTTTGACATCTCTTTCCTCCAGGTACTTGCTACAAAATCCCTTCTCCTTTCCGCCAGGCAATAAACAAAGCCAAACCCTATGCAGGGACATCTGCTCACTCCCTCTATTGCTGGCCAGAGTGGAAATCCCAGTTTGGTTTCAGCTGAGACCTGTTACAAATATATGCATAACTCTTCATAAATGACCACGTATTGCACATTTATCTCAGTTTGTCAACGTATATTATATATCCTACACATATGATATATAATATTGTGTGTTTTGTATATGCTTCTCTAAATATTTAACTTAAAAATGTAACAGCTCCCCAGGCATGGTGGCTTTCACCTATAATCCCAGCACTTTGGGAGGCTGAGGTGGGTGGATAACCTGAGGTCAGGAGTTTGAGACCAGCCCAGGCAACATGGCAAAACCCAGTCTCTACTAAAAAAATAAAAATAAAAAATTAGCTGGGTGTGGTGGCTCATGCCTGTAATCCCAGCAACTTGGGAGGTGTGGCAGTAGAATCGCCTGAACCAGGAAAGCAGAGGTTGCAGTGAGCCAAGATTGTGCCAATGCACTCCAGCTTGGGAAACAAAGCAAGACTCTGTCTCAAATAAATACATGAATAAAAATTACAGCTATGTTGAAGTATAGTTTACCTACCATAACATGCACCCATTTTAAGTGCAAATTCAAAGATTTTTAGTAAATTTACAGAGTTGATCACACATCACCGTAATCTAGCTTCAGTCCGTTTCAGCCACCCCACCCTAAAAAGACTACTCATGTCTATTTGCAGGCAGTTCCCACTTCTGCCCCTAGCCCCAGATGGTTATTCTTGACACTCACTTGACATATGAGAGATATACTTTTACTGTCATTTATTTTGTCACAGACTGGCCTGAGTCCTTGGTGCTGCCCCATGCACCAGCTGATCTGGTATACCTGAGCTGTCAGCTTGCTCCAAAAGCAGGTTGGCAGCGGGCTGAGGTCTTGTGCTGGCCCGGAGGGCTGGGTGCTCGGTTGGGGAGGAGGGAGTAAGGAAAGGAAGGGCATAGTGACATGGGCCAACCTGGATCACAGAGACCTGTACTCTATCCTGCCCACCTCCGCAGGTGGTAAAATATTTACAATATTTTAAAATGACCTAGTTTCCAAATGAAGCAATTGAGTGGTGGTTTTTCTATTCTAATTAACAAAATCTTTTCTTCAGACAAAATTTTCTGCCCAATAAGACAACAAATGCCAGCCTGGCTGCTCGGGCTGAATGGCTGTGGTTGGAGGCAACAGTGCTGGCAGATGCCTTGTTGCAGCGGGAGGTGGGGGGTTATCCAGAAGCCCCACTGGCTTAGCACTCTAGAGAGAAATACCACCCAGTAGAATAACTTCCATTCTGCCAGTGAAGTTTGCACTTCTGTAATTAGGAACGGCATTGCATCTCGGTCTGCATGTGGAGGTGGAAACTTCTCAGAATGCATTTTCCCTCCATGTATCTTTGCTTTTGTTCCTCCCAAGCCTTCCCATTTAACCTTTCTTGTGAACTGTTGTAATAAGGTTTATATCAGCATGGCCTGGTGATGGTTAGTAGCCATCACTCATTGTGGCAGAGATGTTGCTTTCTGAAAATCAAGTCTAATATAGCGACAGTGTTTAGAGAACATAGGGTAATGGGTGGTTAACGTGTCTCGTTGACTGTCTTGGATGACTGATGTCTCCAGAGATCTTTTGACCAGTGGTAGTTCACAGTACTCACAGTTAAACACTCACTAAAGTGCTGGCATTTGAGGGGATGATTAGGAGGAAGTCACCTGCTTTAGACATCAGAGTGCAACAGGGTGCATGTTCCTTTGTCTAAATTAAGAATCAGGATTGTATTCCCACCCAGAGAGAGAGTATATTCATTGACTATGCCTCTGTTGAGAGTTGCATATCTCAATAGAGGCACAGATATATATGTATATATATGTATATATCTGTATATATATGCCATATATATATAGTATGCTACATATATAATATATGTGTTTGTATATGTCTCTATATATTTAACTTAAATTGTTAAGTTATACTGAAGTAGAATTTACCTACCATAACATTTACCCATTTTAAGTATAAGTTCAAAGATTTTTAATAAATTTCCAGGGTTGTTCACACACCAACATAATACAGTTTTAGTCAATTTCTGCCACTCCCACCCCCAAAAGATCACTCATGTCTATTTGTAGGCAATCTCCATTTCTACCCCTAGCCCCAGGCAACCACTAATTTACTTTCTGTCTCTATTGTTTTTTTTCCTGGAAAATTCATATAATTGAAACTGTATAACATATGACCTTTTGTGAGTGGCTTCTCTCACTGGGCATAATGTTCTCAAGGTTCATCTGTGTTGTAGCACACATTACTGCCTCATTCTTTCTTATGGCTGAATAGCATTCCATTGAATGACTATATCGAATTTTGTTTATCCAGTTGCTTATATTGATGAACAGTTGTGTTGATTTCACTTTCAGGCTACTGCGAATCATGTGGCTCCGTTCACCTGATATTTATGGTTTCTACTTTGTGTCTCAGTTACTTATCTGTGGCTGCATTCCTCATTGCAGGCTGCTAGAATATCTAAGTGCTGATGGCTAAACTGGAAATACGGGAACTCAGTCTTGCGTTTGCTCTTTTGATCTTGGGACTGGTATTGCCATTCTCCCTGAAGATGTTTTGCATGTGCAGTAAAAACTCGCCAAGAGAATAGCAACATGCAGTGCAGTAGCCAGAAAATCATAGCTGATAGGCTGGTTAGAGTGAGTTTTTTTAAATGGAGAAATATGTATTTTTTAAATGAAGTAAAATAAACATGGTATAAACTTTACCATCATAATCATGTTTAAGTGTACACTTTAATGGCATTAATTACATTCCCATGGTTGTGTAATGCATCTCCAGAACTTTTTCGTCTTGCAAAACCAACCCTATTCCCTTTAAACAACGACTCCCGTTTCTCTTCCCTAAGCCCCTTAATTCAACTTTCCATCTCTATGAATTTGACTGCTCTAGACATCTCATATAAGCGGAATCATATGGTATTTATCTTTTTGTGATGGCTTATTCCACTGAGCATGATATCTTCCAGGGTTCACCTATGTTGTAGCATGTATCAGAATTTCTTTCCTTATTAAGGCTGAAAAATACTCTGTTGTAAGTACAAAGGGACTTTAAGAAGTTTATTGTTATGTGTGTATTATAAAAATACTATGTATGGATTTCAAAATTGTTTTTGTGACAAAATCAACTTGTACTGATTTGTTGGGACATGTCTGAGCAGGGTCTAGTTTGAGGCACTGAGAAGGATGAGACATCGGTTTGGAAAAAGCCCCCACCAGAGCCCCATGAATTCTGCTAAAACTGAAGGAAGAGCAAATGCTAAACTTAGGGGAAGCTTGCATGGAAGAATGGTGAAATCACTGATGCTTTATAAAACGTTTGTGGGGACAATGCCCCAAAGAAATCAGCAGTTTACAAATGGATAATTTAAAGAAGGGATGAGATGAAGTTGAAGATGAAGCCCAAAGTGGTCGACCATCCACATCAATTTTCAAGAAAAAAAATTCATCTTGTTTGTGCCCTAGTTGAAGAGAGCTGAGGGTTAGCAGCAAAAACAATAGCCAACACCATAGACATTTGAACTGATTCAGCTTACACAATTTTGACTGAAAAATTAACGTTGAGCAAACTTTCCATTTGATGGGTGCCAAAATGATTGCACCCAGATCAGCAGCAGACAAGAGCCGAGCTCTCAATGGACATTTGAAACAAGTGGGATCAAGATCCTGAAGCGTTTCTTTGAAGAACTGTATCAGGACATGAAACACGGCTTTCCCAGTATGATCCTGAAGACAAAGCACTGTTAAAGCAATGGCTACTGAGAGGTGGAGGTGGTCTAATCGGAACAAAAGCAGACTGGTCTAGCACAGAGGTCTTGGCAGCAGTTTTTTGGGTTGCTCAAGGCATTTTGCTCTCTGACTTTCTGGAGGGCCAAAGAACAATAACATTTGCTTATTATGAGAGTGTTTTGGGAAAGATAGCCAAAGCTTTAGCAGGAAAAGCTATGCTGAGGGTCCTTCTCCATCACGGCAATGCTCCTGCTCATTCCTCTCATCCTTTCTTTCCTATTGTGTGTGTTTATTAGTATAAGTATTCAAGGGTGATTTTGTCAGCGTTTCCATGGGAAATCATCAGGCATCCACCTTGCAATCTTGATTTAGCTCTGATATGGTTTGGCTATGTTCCCACCCAAATCTCATCTTGAGCTGTAGCTCCCATAATCCCCATGTGTCGTGGGAGTGACCCAGTGGGAGGTAATTGAATCGTGGGGGTGGGTTTTCCCATGCCGTTCTCATGATAGTGAATAAGTCTCAAGAGACCTGATGGTTTTATGAAGGGGAAATCCCCTGCACATGCTCTCTTGCAGGCTGCCATGTAAGAAGTGCTTTGCTTCTCCTTTTCCTTCCTCCATAATTGTGAGGCTTCCCCAGCCATGTGGAACCCTGAGTCTATTAAACCTTTTTCCTTTATAAATTACCCAGTCTTGGGTATGTCTTTATTAGAAGCATGAGAGCAGACTAATGAAGGCTCCTTATGACTTCTTTTTGTTTTCTATTCTTAAGATACCCATAAAGGACACTTGTTTTTTCTTTTTTTCCAGTTAATAATGTAAAAAAGACTGCGTTGACATGGCTAAATTTCTAGGACCCTCAGTTCTTTAGGAATGAACTAAATCACTTACAAAAGGGCCAGGCGCAGTGGCTCAAGTCTGTAATCCCAGTACTTTGGGAGGCAGAGGCGGGTGGATCATGAGGTCAAGAGATCGAGACCATCCTGGTCAACATGGTGAAACCCCGTCTCTACTAAAAATACAAAAAATTAGCTGGGTATGGTGGCACATGCCTGTAATCCCAGCTACTCAGGAGGCTGAGGCAGGAGAATTGCCTGAACCCAGGAGGCGGAGGTTGCGGTGAGCCGAGATCGCACAATTGCACTCCAGCCTGGGTAACAAGAGCGAAACTCTGTCTCAAAAAAAAAAAAAAAAATCACTTACAAAAGTGTCTTGTCATTGATGGAGCTTATACTGAGAAATAAAGTCTATATTTTAAATGTGTATCTTCTAATTCTGTTTTTCCATGAACATTTTGAAGTCCATTTGTATACATCACATTTTGTTTAACCATTCATTACTCAATAGACATGTGGGCTGCTTCCACCTTTCGGTTATTGTGAATAATACTGCTATAAATCTTGGTGTACAAACATCTGCTTTCACTTCTTTTGAGTATATACCAAGAAATGGGATTGCTGGTCATATGGCAATTCTATTTTTAAGTTTTTGAGGAACTGCGTTAGGATAGATTTTAAGTGAGCCTTCAATTTCCAATTGTATTCTTCTTCTTACTGTTTCTTTCCTATTGTGTGTGTTTATTAGTATAAGTATTCAAATTTAATCCTTAGGGGGGCAAGGGTTATTCTGACTACCCTTTATGTATTGAATAGAAATTTTGGCAACAACGATTGGGGTGACAAGTAACTAGGGAAGCCTGACATTCTCTAATTTCACAATAGTAATGCATTAACAAATTTCCTTGTTTTGGGGTTAAGAAAACATCAGATCCTCAGGAATTGCTCCCCAATGTCAAATGTCTGCCCCACACAGTGCATGCCAGGGAGCAATGAGACTTGGGCTCTGGCCTCAGTGGCTCTGAAAACCTTTTACATCCTTAGGACCAGCACACAGGGAAGTACATCAGGTAACTTACTGTTTTCTAATGGAGATTGTTATGAAAGGACACGGAGTATTGTCAGACACTCTTCCCAGAAGTAAAATTTGGCAGGATGCTGAGGCACAATTCCTCCAAAACTGAGGCTGGGATGGGGGAGTTACAAGAGGAAGATGTCACCAGATCACAAGTTCGCGTGAACTAACTGGAATGATTTCTTGAAATGCTCCAGTAAAGGAAGTGAAAGTAGCTGGTAGCATCCTTTTCTGCTTTGATGGTGGGTGGGGAAGGAGTCCAAGGAGAGGTGCTCCCGGTGAAAGGAGCATATGGGCTGTAGTTGTGGCAGGTAAGGGTGACCAGCCCAGGGCTTTGCAGCGGCTTGGAGCCCATTACCCTGACTGCACCTGCAGAGGCTGACATTCTGCTGCATGGCCAGAGTGTGGTATCCATTTGGGGCCATCTGTGTCCAGGGCACCTGGCAGGGAGGCCATTTGTGCTGTGTTAGTGAGCAGGGCAGCAATATATCCGATTGGCAGCCCCTCTCCTGGGGAGGCTGTGAGAACAAACGGAGTGAGGTGTGTCAAATACCTGGCAAGGTGCCCAGGACACCTAATAGTTGCAGGCATAATTCTCTTGTGTGTGAAAGTGTCCAGGCATCTGAGCATTGTGGGCTGCGTGGGAGGGGTCCAGGTGTTTGTTGCAACGACAACTTGACTTCTTTTATTTGTGGTGGTCAATTTGGAGTCCTTCAGCATGTCCAAATGGGACCAGTACCATGGGAAAGGGTGTTGCCAGGCTTGTTTAGAGCAGGCCTCGCCTTCCTGTGCTGGCTACTGGGCCTGAGGGTGGTTTCAGTGAATGTCTATATGTGTGTCTACACATGTGTCCATGCTTTTGCATGTGTGACACTTGTGTGTTAGTGTGTCTATGTGTGCATGTGGTATGCATTCACATATACCTGCATGCGTATTTGTGTATGTCTTAATCAGGGCTGGCTGAGTATCAGAGACTGGAAGCCTACCAGGTCCCTGGACACAGCATCTGCAGTCCTGCTGGTGGGCCCCTGGGGTGACGGCAGGTGGAGGACAGGGAGTAGGGCATGTGAAGTTCAGGCTGAGTGTGGAAGATGGGGCTGCACACTGCTAAGAGAAGGTGCGCAGGACCAGGCCTTGCTCTGTGACCTTCCAGTGCTGAGTGGGGGCTGGGAGAATGCAGGATGCCAGCGCCAGAGGGGAATCAGAGTCAGGCCTGCTGTATTCACTGACTGTCACTTAGGGATTCTGGATTCAAGGCCAGAGAGCCTAGATTTGACAGTCTCAAGCCTCCAACCTCCAAATTCCACTTCAGTGGGAGGCTGTGCCAAGGTCTGCCCCATCCTCTTTAGAAAACAAACAGGTACCTGTGGAGGATCATCACAGCCTCAAGAACTGTACCTTCAAACAGTCCAATTATCCCTCCCCTACATTCATCCATGGGTGACTGCACCATGAGCACTTTGCTTTCAGAGACCCCAAAATCTTATTTAAATTCTAAAACGATCACTGAACTTCGACATCAGAGATCCCTCCCCATGTTTTTTAATCATCCATGACATTCAAGAACAAGAGTACCAAAGAGGTCTCGAAGTCACTAATTGGAGTGTGCTGTCTTGGGGTTTCTTATTCTCTAATTTCAGGTGGGAGAGGGAGAAGGTGGCTGGTGGTAAAGACACCTTTCAAAAAAGACTTAAAATGAATGGTCATAAGTCCACCACCCAGATAGTTCTGTGGGGAACAAACTGTGATCCAGGTGCAAGGTTAGAAGGCCCAGATCCAGGAAATCAGGACAAGTGGGAGCCCTCTCCAGTGCGCAGACCCTTGCCAAGGGTAACTGTTTTTCAGCATTTCTTGTAATTCCTCCCAGAAAAGTGTTCAGTCCTCCTTTGAAGGAGGAGGCCACTTCCTCCTCCTTCAAGGTCTCCCTTACTTCCTGGCCCTCCCCTTTCCTCTTCTTCTCTGCACTCCCTGGAGCCAACTTCTGTCTCCTTTGCTGAGATTTCTTGATCCTTCTCCTGCACATGTGACCAAAACAAGTGTGGGGCCTGAATCTTGCAAGCCGTGGGTGGAGCCCATTTCCCCATCCTTGAATCCTGACTGTGACTGACCCAGACTGAGGTGAGGGCCAGTCACAGTCAGCCTCTTCTAGGCTAGACCTTAGGAGGTCTTGGCAGTTCAAGTCTGTACCTCTGGGGTCCTGCCCTGCTGGAGGGAGTGGTTACTTGGAGGAGAAAAGAGACATGCCATCCAAGAACCAGAAGCAAAGTCCAGACAATCTTGGATCCTCCAGTTGGGCTGAGCGGCCCCTAGCTGGTGCCACGTGGATCAGAGACAGCTGTCTAACCAAGTCCTATGTGCTTTTCTGAGACACAGCACGGAGAACCAAGAGATCACTGCTACTTTAAGAGACTCCATTTTTGGGCGGTTTTGCGGTTTGTTATGCAGCAGCAAGCAACTGCAACAGCTGCATGAGGAATCCACATCCAGCCATTTGGTCACCTGATTCCTATGAGCTACGGCCCGCAAGTGCAAGCCACCCACTGTACAACAGGCCGGCCACAGCCACCGGGCTCTGACCAAAGGGGGCATCATTAGTTCCCTCAGTGCTGACATCATGAAACAGAGTTCGTGTTCTTTCAATCTCTGCTCTTCAAAGCAATCAAAGACAAGTTCTGAAAAGTGAAACATCTAAAAAATACGTTATGATGAGGTCACTGATTAGGTATATTCTGTTTAGTCCAAGTTAGAGGCAAAAACATTCAGGGCACTGTGCTGGGTATAGTATATAAAGCCCCCTCAACAACCCACTTTAGTTGCTGTTAGCCCCTGTTTACAGATAAGAAAACTGAGACTTAGGTCAACTAAGTTATGCTCAAGCTTACAGAGCTGGCAAGAGTTGAACTGTCCTCAAATTGCTAGCTCCAGACATCCAGCATACATATTACCTCTCACACATCAAGGGCCTTCTCAGTTAATACAGACAGTTTTATTTAAGATAACTGTTTTTCTATGATCTTAAGTTTTTCTCTAAACTTATTCAAGCATCAAAGAGTAGATTTCTTCTTGGCTTAATCCTGGTGGCTTAAGGAATTCTGCTTTATTATGAATAAGTTCTCTTGGTGTGCTTAAAGGGTTGCATGCTGAAGGGGACAGGACTAATTATGCTGTAATCTCAGCTTTGTAGGGCAGAGATTCATTCCATGGGCTACTAATTACGTATAGTATCACTCCCTAGCCTATGGGAGTGATTCTAACATGATAAGTATTATAGGAAATATATTTGGACCTTAGCTCCGGGAGTCCCTGTGAGATTTCTCAAGGAAGAATTGCTTGGTTTATTGGGAAAGGCATCTTTTTCAAAGGAGCATGCAGCTGGATGGGCACACACGGACTTCCAATAGGGGAGAGCCTCATGCCCTTCTGTGGCCACATTCTGCAGCTGGCCCAGCCCCATTGCTCAGTCTGGAGACATAAGAACTCACCAAATACCCAAAATCCTGGTTCTCTAGCTGCTTCCATTCCCAATGGGCACTACCCAAATGTCATACTGGCATTCCCTGTGCACCATGCTTCCAGTGCTCATCTCCTTCCTAACATGGACTGCTCCACTTATTTGGAGAGCTTTCATTCTGATTTTGCCTATAAGTTTCCATTTTTAAAAGACATGGGTGGGTAGACAGTTCATTAGTCTCAGTTGCATTTCCTTTTTGGGATGTTATGGGTATCCAAACTGGCTGGGTTGAGCAGTCGTAGCTATAGCATTGTTGAAATTTGTGCTCAAATTTTTACCAGGTTTAAAAACACAGTTATGCAGGGCCCTGTCTCGCCTGATGCCGGAGTTCCAAGGAAGCCTGTGAGTGGGTGATTCTACGGCAGGCCTAGGTGAGGTGCTACAGAGGGGAGTGGGCAGCCTCCAGACTGTGGCTTTATGACAAAGGGAAGTCAAGTTTCAAGATCTCGTGCAAGAAACCAGGGGTTCAGCAGGGTGGGGTGAAATCCTGTGGTGGCTTACTATTTGCTGGAAACACAAGTGTCTTTGGGAAATGGGCTTTCCGGGGGTGGACAGAGTCCAGGTGTGTGACCAGAAGAAAACTCTCACTTGTAATGTGGAACATGGTGTTCACAAGATTGTTCCATTGGAACCAAAGAATCAAGGCTGAACCCCACTGGATCTACAGGGAAAGTGTGGAGTCAGGACTCTCACCCCATTCTCTTCCGGTGGACCTGGACTCCAGTCCAGAGAATCCTGCTCTGGAAGCCCCTCAAACTCTTGCAGATCACAGTCAGTCTCCATTCCTAGCACCCCTGGGGCTTGGACCAGCATCCTTCCTTAAGAGGCAGTCTTTTCCACCTGTCCCTCTGCTCCCACAGGGAAGCTGCCGTGGGCCCCCAAAACTGCCAGCTCCCATAAAGAGGGTGCAGCCAGGTCCCAGAGTGACTCCCTCAACCCAGTGTCTGAATTCCAGCCAACACCAGCAACCCAGTCTGAGATGCTTATTGGGGCCGATGAAGCCATTTGCAGAAATGCAGTCATGAGATGGTCTGGGGAAGAGGTGAGGAACATGAGCCCTAGGTTACAACTCACTGCAGTCCCGAGCTCCTGGGCTCAAGTCATCTTCCCATGTCAGCCTCCTGAGTAGTTGGGACTATAGGCATGTACTGCCATGCCCAGTTAATTTTTAAAGCAACTTTCTTTTTGTAGAGATGGAGTCTCACTATGTTGCCCAGCGTGGTCTCAAACTCTTAGCCTCAAGCAGTCCTCCTGTGCTGAGATTACAGGCGTGAGCCACTGCAGTTGGCCCTGACTTTTCTTAACCTTTTTCACCTTCTGTCTGGTCATGGGTATAAGAATAACAGCAGTGGCTTCTCAAGGGTCCTACAAGCCAGGGCATGTTTCCCAGGGGTACCCTCCTGGAGGGGTATCATGATGCTTATGGCTGGCTCACAAGGAGCCATCTTTCAGGTGGAGACTGCCAACTGTCCTTTCTTCCCTCCCCTCCCACCCAGTACTGGAGCCCACTGAGAAGCAATCCCTTGCACACAGTGACTGTGACTCCTTCCTGCCATCATTGTTGACCAGACTCCTGGTCTCAGGGGTCTCAAGCGGCTCCTGAACTGCTCCTTAGCAATGTATGAGACTGACCTATCTCCCTGCTCCCCAAGAGCTGTATGTTCAAGGCTGTCCCAGCTCCCAGAGCTGTCCTCAAGCTGCTGGAAACAACCCGCAACCACAGCCTACATGGGACCTGCACCACCATGCCAGGCAGCATGGCGCCTCTGTTGCTCAGGTACTCACTTGAAGACAATGTCCTCCAGACATGGACGTTTCTGAAGCTGATCCAATCATAAGGCTGCATTCAAAAGGAGCAGAGGAGTTGCAGGTCTCTTGCAGCTCTTCAAGGTCATGTGGTCTGCCTTTGCTTGGAGTCCAGAGACCAGATTCTCCCTATGTGTGCAGGACTCAGTCCCCAGGACCGTGTGTCTCTGCGTGCATGTGTTCGGGGGTAGTTGTACGGTCAGCCTCACTCCCCACTAGAAATCTGATCCCTGCCTATAGACAGCAGCCACCACTCCGCTGGCACAATGTGCGGGAAAGGGCTGATGATGAGACCCCACAGCTCAACCCGAGCTGAAGGTAGGCTGCAGCTTCCCCAGGATACAGGCTGTTGCTGAGTTCTGGCTGACTCTGAGCCTCTTAGGAAACCATAGGCATGAGGTTGTCTCCTCGGCAATAAGCCAATACCAAATGGAGAAGTGAGGATGTGTGGCCAACCAGCTGGTGATGCTGTGGGGCAACGGGGCAGTTGGGGGAGCTCGACCCTCACCAACATGCACAGTTTCCAGAACTTATGTGGCACCAGTGCTCGCATGGAGAAGGGATTTCTGTGCAATGGAATAAGCCAAAGTTGAGCCCCAGAGCCCCAGAGTTCTTGCTATCCAGGCACTTTGAAAGGGAACCAAGCATCCAGAAACTATGAAAAATTACAAATCGTTAAAGTGCGGGGTGTGATTTTGGGCAACTGATACCCAGGACATGGGTTTGACTCATGGGACTTGCAGAAGGAGAATCCACCCTGGTGAGCCCCTTGGCCTGTGGTGCCCAACACTGGTGGTCATCATCACAGCGGGCCCCCGTTCTGTTTTCCTCATTGCAATCAAGCCCTGGACAAGGCATGAGGGCTTACCCTGGTGACAGACGAATAGCACACTCACAACCTTGACCACACTAGAGACAGGAGCAGGGCAGGGAGCAGAGAGCCAGGGGAGCCCTTTGCAATTGTCTCCTTGATTCCTGGAGTGGAAGTAAAGGGATGCTGGACGAAAAACCCAGATAAGGGAATTTGAATATAGTATTCACCTTAAAAAGAACAAAAATAACAAAACCACTAATACTTAAGAATAAGAGCCACAAGCTCATTTTATCTCCTCATCCAGCCTGGCCGTCCCCTTTACGCCTTCAGCTCTCTGCTTACTCTCCACACCCCATAAGTTCTATGTCAGATGTTTATTAGTTGACAGTTTGCCACAGGCCTGGCTACTCCAGAATGCAGGGATGTTGCCTCCTTTTTGGAGAGCCTTCCCCAGAGCTGGGACAGTGCCTGGTTCCTAGTTGGGATATCCCACGCTCTTCCCTATGGCTTCCTTGTGTCTGTCTGTGCTCGTGTCTGCAGCTGCGTCTTTCTCCATTTACCTCCCCCAGGATGTGTTTGCTATATTGAATGAGTCTTGAACCCCACACACCAGCCTGGCCCCCTTCTGCCTGGGGTGTTCTCACCTGGCATATCCCCTGACCTAATCAGCTCCTTCTAGCTTGCCCGTCTTAGCACGGGCATCACCGCTCTTGATGTGGGGATATCTTTGATCCTGATAGGGCAGGCAGCCCTCTTAGTTGTGCTGTGGCACCCTTGAGTGCCATGCATGGTGGGGAGGGGGCTTCAGGACAGAGGCAGCTGTCCTACCCTGGGCTCCTGGGCCAGGTGCAGCTAGACAAACTGGGCATGCTCTCTGCAGAGCCACCCAGCTCAGGCTGCCCTTCTGCATCACAGCACAATGGAGAAAGCAGCTTTGCCAGAGAGCAGAAGGAGCTGGAGCTTTCACACTGAATGGTCATAGTGTGGATGTCTGTTTTCCTGACAGTCACAGGGAATGACAGCTCTGGGCCCTGGAGATGTCGGGGACATTAAGGGCTCTGAGATTCCAACTCCAGCTACTTGGAAAGGGTTCGTGGTGTCATTCATCAGGCAGCTTGCTCGTCTTGCCCCTCTTTTAGTACTTGCCATGCTGCATTAAAGTTGGTTTGTGGGTCTCTCTGTTAGCCTGGATGGTGTTGAGGTTCAGGACGCTGTTTTGTTGACCATTATGTCTCCAGCACCTTGAAGGCTTTCTGTGCTTGGAGCCTTTAAATGAGGCTGTGAGTGGATGTTGAACCTCTGAACCGACGTGGGCGGGAGGGTGCCGCCAGCCAACTCACTCACCAGGCTGCCTTTGCTGTCTGTTTACTTTAAAAGAATGCCCTGGTGGTCTGAAAATGTTCCTGAGAGTCAAGTGAGAGCATCGCAAAGCTGGCAGAGCCCCTGGGTGTTATCAGGGTGGAGAATCATGTTCCTTTCATTCTCTGATTTTCATGCACATGGGAGATGGCATGTGTGTGCCTATGCCCATCATGCTTCACTGGCTCCGCTCATGATCACAGTTAAGGGGAAAACACATATCCTGGACCTTGGATTGAAACCAGATCAGGAGGCTTATCCACCCCAAGTACAATCTTGGAAAGCATGAAGATAATATGAAACGTCGGCCCGTGTAACACAGCAAAACCTCCCCTGTGAATGTTTTAACATTTTTAAAAAAACATCCTGGGCCAGGCACGTTGGCTTACGCCTGTAATCCCAGCACTTTGGGAGGCCGAGGCGGGTGGATCACGAGGTCAAGAGATCGAGACCATCCTGGTCAACATGGTGAAACCCCGTCTCTACTCAAAATACAAAAAATTAGCTGGGCATGGTGGCGCGTGACTGTAATTCCAGCTACTCAGGAGGCTGAGGCAGGAGAATTGCTTGAACCCAGGAGGCGGAGGTTTCAGTGAGCCAAGATCGCACCATTGCACTCCAGCCTGGGTAACAAGAGCGAAACTCCTCAAACAAAACAAAACAAACATCCTGAATGTTTTTGAGCGCACACTGCTGCTTTCTTAGCTGTTGTGTGGTAGAGCCAAGGTAATGGAGGGACTGTTGATTTGAGAACAGCAGAAGTGGGTTCTCAACAGTCTCCCACTTATTGGCCTGAAAGCTTCAGCCAGTTCCGCTTGCCTTCCTTGGGCACTGAGCAGAGCCATGCAGCCTCTGGATCAATGCAGGAAACAGCAGCTCTGACCTAGAAGGGCTTTCTCTCCATGCTGCCGTAAACTTAAGACTGTCTTCAAGTTGTCCAAGATCAAGGGCTGCTTCTGGTGAAGAGGGATCAGAGGTCTGTAGTAGCCACTGCATTTAACCAATGGCAGTGAGGGCCAGGGCGTCTCCCAGGGGAAGGGACTACGTGGCTACAAAGGCCCACCAGGAAGAAAGGCCCCATTTGCCAGTTGGCTAAAGAGATCTAGCCTACTTCCTCTAGATTCAGGATTTAAAAAGGGTGTTTGATTTTGTTCGCTGTAGGGAGAAAATGAATTAGGGATACTTCAAATTGTGTTTAGTCGGAAGAAACACCGAGTTAGTTATTTAAACCTCAGTGGTGTGTGTGTGTATATGTGTGCGTGCGTGCGCACGCATATGCGCGTGTGTGAGTGTGTGCGTGTGCGTGTATGTCCGCGTGTGTATGTGTGTGTGTGTGCGTGCGTGCGAGTATGTGCGTGCTCGTGTGTGTGTGCGTGTTTATGTATGTGTGTGCACACATGTACGTGTGCGCGCGTGCACTCATGTACATGTGTGCACGTTTGTGTGTGCGCGTGCACGCACGTGTGTGTACGTGTGCATGTGTGCGCGCGCGTGTGCATGTGTGTAAGCCATGTAATTGCTTCATGCACTCGCACACTTTTGAACTTACAAAGTATTTCAGAAATGAACTTCATTGTTCTTAAATTTTGAATGAGGCTATTTTCTTCACTTAAGAGCATCTGCCTTCACTAGTCAGCCAGGCTTCCATTGCAAATGGGCTGATTTTTGCAAAGTGGATCTTAACCGAAACTTGCCAGAACTGCCTAACATCTGCTAAATGATTTATTTGGAAAAGATATGTGTTAGTCATCGCAAAGATGTGGATGCGATCCAGTTGCCAAATAATGAGCACCATGTACATGAAGGATTCTCATCAGATGGGGATGACTCAAAGTTCTGCTTCTTGTAATATATTATATGTCTAAATGCTCAATACCAAGACATATCCAGAAAATATTTAAAAAAAATCACAGCCAGCATATGAGAGTATCTGCCTGGCACTCTTTGTGGAAGGCAGCCACACTCTCCACTACCCCACCAAGGCCACCCATTGGATTGGAAGTTCATGGCTTGGTTCAGCAGGAAGCTCCTCCCAGTCTCAGGTGTCTGAAAGGAGAGGTAACCAGGAGTAACTCAAGTAACCAAATTATTAGAGATTAATCAGGCTTGACCTAAATCCTTGTGAAAAAACATCCCACAGGGGGACTCTGGTAGGATTTGAGCAGTACAGGAATGCTTCTGTCTCCATATAAAAATTAGGCAATGCATCTTCTTCAAACCAAACCCTGGCCGGGGATGAGGGAATCTGCAGACAGAGATAACCAATCTCTTTGCCTCAGCACCAAGAAATGGCAATGATCATCATTTTCTTTTTTTTGGTGCAGAACTTTTCTGGAATATTCTGGCCCTTCCTTCTACGGATTGGCCATAAGGAGTTGGAAAGACTGAGCAAGCCATTTGTCCTGGAGTAGGTCTGTGCGTGCTTTTTATTTTCAAACTTTCACGCCTAAATTCGCGGCAGCCACTTTCCCTAAGCATGAAGGAGTCCTGGACGCCAGCCTTGCGTACTCCCATGGGATTTTCCTGGTCCACATCTTTGATTTAGGACTGTGCCAAGCAAACCTGAGAGGTTAGACATACACATTTCCTGAATTGGGAGAGGGAAACAAGAAATTGGTCATTTTGAAAGTGAATGGCTTAAATATCACTTCTTTTAGAAAATTCAAGACCAATCTTATTTACCCTAAAAGTTGTTTGTAAATTGTCAAAATGTACATTTAGAAGTACCACAGGCTGGGCATGGTGGTGGCTCATGCCTGTAATCTCAGCACTTTGGGAGACTGAGGCAGGTGGATCACCTGAGGTCCGGAGTTCAAGACTAGCCTGGCCAACATGGTAAAATCCCATCTCTAGTAAAAATACAAAAATTAGCTAAGCGTGGTGGCACTGCCTGTAATCCCAGCTACTTGGGAGGCTGAGGCAGGAGAATCACTTGAACCTGGGAGGAGAAAGTTGCAGTGAGCCGAGATCGTGCCGCTGCACTCCAGCCTGGGCCACAGAGTTAGACTCTGTCTCAAAGGAAGAAAAAGCACCACAGAATTAAGTAGAAATGTCTATAGCAGGATGAATTTTCTGAGAAACAAATTGAGGTTTATGTTCCTGCTACTGGGGTCTCCCGGCTAAGAGAATGAAAGGTAACATCTCTTTCCCCCTCAGGAGGAGCAGGGGAGTCTGTGTCTATGCTCTGGGCTCCTTTGCCCAAAAATCAACTAATAGCTTGTTGTGTTTTAGGGCTGAACAGAAAGAGAGATTGCCAGGAATCTAGGAAAAGAGCCTAAGCAGAATTTGGAAGAGCTCCAGGAGGCCAGCCAACTCTGACTTGCTGGCAAGCTTGCAGGGAGAACCCGGGCGCTGCTGCTTTGAAGGGAAACAGAGTGTGGCTTCTTGCTCATTTCTGTGGGCAGTGTAAGCATTCAATAACTCAAGGGATGGGGAAGGAGCCATGAGATATGACTGATGCTGATCTTTCCACTTAGTACATGTGGGCTTGGGGAAGATCTGCCTTGCCTTAGAAAAGATAAAGTATTTCTTTTCACATCAATAGGCTCAATGGCTTACTTGGATGTTTCAGCCAGTGCGTGGACTCAGTAAATACTTCCTGTAGCCAAACTGATAAATGACTAGCTCACTGATAAATGACTTCACTTCCCCATTGGAAAGGCAGGGAAAGGAAGAGGGAGAGGAGCCACCACCCCATATCCACGCTTCTCTTCTTCTCTGGGAACAGAACCTAGTGTCATTCCATGTGGTCACATGCCCACATAAAGGGATGGCATCTCTGAGCCTCCTTGCCACCAGCCAGGCCTGATGAAAAAGATGGCTTTAAGGAGGGCACATTGCCTTTTCCTTCTTTCCCTCTTTCTGTCTTCCTGATGGGAAAAGAGTTCGGCAGTCAGACCCTGCAGCAGTGCCCTGGGAACATGAGGTGAGGAGAGAGGCCTGGGCTTCGGGGAGGAGAGCAGAGGGTGAAAGTCTGGGGCCTTGGTCCTCTTGGTGTTGTCACAGCAGCTCCCCTAGGGAGGGAAATGCACCTTCATCCTGAGACTGCCCAAGAACTAAGCTTGGCTGATGTTGGAAGGATCCTAGGCCAGGAGAGCTGAGGAGCTGAGTCTCACCCTGTATGACGTGGCTACAAACAGATCTGGGTCAAAATGAAATGAATACCCCCTTGCCTGGCTCACAGAGAGGCAACGGATTGTGTGAACTCACTGATTCCCTCTGTCTGGGCACAGCGGTTGCTGAAAAGAGGAAGTCACAGCCTGGGGGAGAGTTGGGTGGCGCAGATGATGAAAGCTGTTGGCCCCAGTGAGCCCAGTGTCTCTTGGGAATAAAGGGCAAAAGATCCCCATTTAACATTTCCTTTTTAAAGGGTGTGTAAATTCAGCACAAGAAATGTAGTTATTTTCCTGTATGCAGTCAGCAGTTTCTCCGAGCTAGGCCTGCCTTTCCTGCAGAGGACAGAATGGCATCCATTAAGACATGTGATTTATAGGGCATTGCTTCCTATCCCCAAAGGATGCCGCTGTATTTTCTGCCTTTGCCCTCTTCTTTCTCCTCCTGCTGCTCACACTCTCACCTTTCCACAGTCTCTCTGGGTTGTAGAGACACCTTATAACAGCCTTGGCCCCAGAACCCTCGCCCCTGGGCTTCTCTGGGCTGCCTCCCAAGCACTGTGCTCATCTCTGGATCCTTGGCCATGTGTGCAGTGCATCAGTTTGCATCATTTATCTTGAAATGGAAACCCCCCTTGGGCTTGCGTTGCTTGCCTCAGTGCCTCCCTGAAGAGGGCATTCTTTTAAACCCTTTGAAAGAACAGGTGAGTCTCCTTGATCTGCGAGTCTTGTATCATCCCAGAATTTCTTTGATCCTCAAAGCAGCTCTTAGGCTCGCCAGCTGTGAGGCTGACGGGCAGATGTTGGGGGCCCTGATACCTTCCTGGGGCAACTTCAAGGCCAGGCCTCTAAGGGAAAAAGCAACTTCCAAGCTGTAAGTTCATTGTACCAATATGAGCAGGGTTATAGCACTGATAATAATAATAGTGGCCTCTAGCCTGTGAGAGCATCCACAGTGCAGGCCTTGTTACAGCTCCAGGCCCACCAAGGAATCTCCTAGATGATCACAAGCCTGCAAAGCATTAGTAAGAGAGGCATCGCTAGTAGGAAGTTCTTTTCTTCCTCCTCTTCCTCCCCTTTTTCTCCTCTTCTTGAAAGGGTTTTGAGACAGGTACATATTAACACATCAAAGTTAAGCCATAGGAAACAGCCAGCCTTCCTAGCTGAAGACCTGTTTATTTAGCAGAAGGCCCCAAATGGAAAGTACCCATCTAACATTGACTTCAGTGGAAACCTCAGGGTAGGAATGGGAGTGGTAGGAGCAGGATGAAAAGATCTCCTGGAAGTAGAGAAGAGGAGGCTGGAGACAGAAGGGACATCTAAGTGCCCATTGAAGGGAAATTTTACACTGATGATTTGATGGGAAAGAATAAAGCTAGGTAGGTCTCACTTGTTCATCTTGTAAACAGGTGGGATGAGCTTGAAATCTAATTTCTGGTGGTGAGCCCTATCTTCAGCCTTTCCAAATGCTATTTCAGAAGAAGGGGGTACAGACTTCTCCTCACAATTTTTGGGAAAGCCAAGGAAAGAGTTTATATTACTCACCAATACCCCCTTGTAAAGATTGTGGTTAAATACTTCTATTTCTTTTTAAAATTTTATTTAATTTATTTAATTTTGAGATGGAGTCTCTGCCATGCAGGCTGGAGTGTGGTGGCATCATATCGGCTCATTGCAACCTCCACAGCCCGGGTGTGTGATTCTCCTGCCTCAGCCTCCTGAGTTGCTGGGATTACAGGCATGCACCACCACACCCAGGTAATTTTTATATTTTTTTTAGTCGAGATGGGGTTTCACCATGTTGGCCAGGCTGGTCTCAATGTCCTGACCTCAGGTGATCCGCCTGCCTCAACCTCCCACAGTGTTGGGATTACAGACATGAGCCCCCTCACCCAGCCAAATACTTCTATGTTTTAATAAAAAATTCTACTGTCTTGTTGTTTCCTTTCCTTCACCAGACCAATTTCTCAAGATTTTCCCTATTATCCAGCAAGTGTCCAACCCCTGCCTTCAGCTTGGTCCTCCACTTAGCAAGACAAAGGCGAGTTGTCACAGCACATTCACAGAAGCCCTTCCCCATGCGGGTCTTTCTTCCTCCACTGGCTTTCCAAGGAACTTGTCCAGGAAGACAAGTCCTCGATACTTAAATGAGATTATCCTCCTGTATCTGATACATCATCTCATTGAAACAGACATTTTATTGAAATAGACAATGTGCACTGTCTCTTGTAATTGTCATGATAGCCCAGCAAGCCTGACACAGATGAGAAAGCTGAGGCTCAGAGACATTAATTAATGTGCCTGAAGTTACCCCTAAAAACATGGCAGAACCAGACCTGAAACTTATGTCTGGGTCCACTGACCTCTTTTACTAATTGAGCTCTCAATTGACACCATGGGCTTCACTCTATTATCTGTGTGCTGGGTGTTTTTTGTTCTTAGAACCATGCGGCTGTGAGTAATCTTGGGTCCTATCCAGAATTATACCAACTGAAATGAAAAATTATTTGTACCATGTATAGAACATAAAGCAGTAGAGAGGTATATTCCAATACAAAGCCATATATGGATTAGGACTTTTAGCTGGAAACTATCTGATTTTTAAATTAACTGAAAAAAAAGTTAAAAATTGTTCTAAGTGCCACCGTTCATCTCAGTCTAAATTTAAACCTGATGCTCAGGTTCAAAAGTGCTTGAGAAGCCCTATAGTGCTATGGTCACAATAATCTTTTCTTTTTTTTTTTTTGAGACGGAGTTTCGCTCTTGTTACCAGGCTAAAGTGCAATGGTGCGATCTTGGCTCACCGCAACCTCCGCCTCCTGCATTCAGGCAATTCTCCTGCCTCAGCCTCCTGAGTAGCTGGGATTTGTAATCCCACGCACCACCATGCCCAGCTAATTTTTTGTGTTTTTAGTAGAGACGGGGTTTCACCATGTTGACCAGGATGGTCTCAATCTCTTGACCTCGTGATCCACCCACCTCGGCCTCCCAAAGTGCTGGGATTACAGGCATGAGGCACCGCGCCTGGCCTTTTTTTTTTTTTTTTTTTTTTCATTTTTAGCACTCTACAGTTAGCTTTAGGAATGCTTTCACACGTTTCACTGCTAGTTGACTCTGAATCTTGCAGCATTGTTGTGACATGGGAAAGCTTGGCACTGCGGTTACTGCTTTGTAGCTGAGACTAATGTATGTTAAAGAACTTGCTTACCATTCTAACAACTGAAAAATGTAAGCCAGATCCCAGGCCTCCATTTGCATACTCCAGTTCCAGTGCTTTTATGTATTCATTATTTTTTCCACTGATTACACATTTATATTTCCTGCCATTTCCAGGAACTGTATTGGGCCTGTGAAAATGAACACTGATTAAGACACCGTTTCTTCTCTGTAATAGCTAGCATTCTAGTGAGATGAAAGACTGGAGACTTGATTGGCATGGTGTCACCTGCCAGATGCTGAGATGGTGATGTGGATACTTGGATGGAATTGCTGGTGTTGCTTTGGGGTGTGGGGGAGTCAGGGAGCATCACTGAGTGGGTCTGAAGCGTCTCAGTGGGTGAGTAAATGTGTTTGTGCAAAGGAAGTGGAAGGACGCTCAAACCAACAGCATTTACAAAGGAACTGGCATTTGATGGCCGGTGAGAAAGACAGTGTGTTAAGAGCACAGGAATGCTCAGGATGATGGTGGAGATGAGAAAAATAATAGAGAATTTATCCTGATTTGAGATGGGCCACGCCCACTGTACTTAGGGGCTCAGAATTTATCTTGTAAATCAGCCTTTCTCAAACTGAGCTGTGCAGAATACTGGAGACCCCCCATGGATCCATTCTCAGAAATCTGTGTACTCTTTCCAGTTTTTAATACTGGTGATATTTTAAAATGAAATATTACAGGTCTATTCTGGGTCATCTGGAGAGCCAACCAGACCAAGAGGACAGAGACCACACTCACTTGATTCCAGCGCCACAGGCATTTTCTATTGAGGATCATTTCCACATCAAGGAAGGCACAGTGATGTCATAAAGAGGTTTCACAGTAGTTTGAAAGGAGAAGAGGAGGGTGAAAATAGAGTCATCTCCTTGAACAAGGTAATCAAGCTGTCAGCACCCATAGAACCGGTCTCATTTGTCATGCCGCAGTCACGTTGTGAATGTATGTTCTTGACACACCCTGTCTCACCTCATCATGGTTTATCAGCTGAAAGAGTTGGAGAAACTATTGAAGAATTTTTAATTTTACTTGCAGAAATAATTACATTAGAAATCTAATGTAGATTTAAGTAGTGGCAAAACGCCTATTGCATTTTCAAGTGAACAAGTCAACTCGACTAATTTGTCAAGAACATTTCAATAAAAGTGAGATTTTTGAGGATTGCTGGCTGGCATTTTTAGTTAACTATGAGATGTGATTGTTCAAAACTAGTGAACAAAGCCTTAAAGAGCTTATTATTCTTTCATTAACCAGCTATTCTTAATGGTATTATCATTAACAAATAAAACTAAACATTAAATATGAATTTGGACCTGAAGTCCCATTTTTATCCTTGTCAGTCATTTAGTTAGAATAAAACAGCACCATTATTCACATTAAATAAATGACTTTAATATGATATTATTGGTTTTATAGTTTTGCTTGTATTTGTATGAAATTATATTTGCTTTTATGGTTAAGTAAGAGTATGAGAATAATGTGCTTATATATAGGTTTCATTTGAATGTATTTAAATACAAAATAAGAATAACACTAATGATATAATTTAATTTAAGACAACATTAAAGATTTAAGAACATTATTTTTTCTCTTGAAAGGAGTATGCACATATCTAAGATTTGCAAGCAAGCAAGGGGAAAACAGTGGCTTTTCATTAGAGGTGCTTTTTTTTTTTTTTTTTGAGACAGAGTCTCATCCTGTCACCAGGCGCCAGGCTGGAGTGCAGCGGTGCGACCTCGGCTCACTGCAACCTCCATCTCCTGGGTTTGTGCAGTTCTTCTGCCTCAGTTTCCTGAGTAGCTGGGACTACAGGTGCATGCCACCAAGCCCAGCTAATTTTTTTGTATTTTAGTAGAGATGGGGTTTCACTATGTTGGCCAGGATGGTCTTGATCTCTTGACATTGTAATCCACCTGACTTGGCCTCCCAAAGTGCTGGGATTACAGGTGTGAGCTACCTCGCCCAGCCTAATTAGAGGTGTTTTAATGCTTAGCCATATTTTTTGTTAGAGATGGGACTTCATTGACAGTGTGGAAAACACATTGGGAGGGAAGCTGGAATATGTGAGGCTATGATGCTGATTCAGTGGTGGAGTGGGCAAGAGAGCTGGCATTTTTGCAACTGGATAAAATATACTTGTGGCTGGTTGGGCATGGGCTTGATGCTGAGGTGAGAGTTTATAGTGGTGGAGATTTTGGAATTTGTGCAACTTTCTGGATAATTATACAGTTAACCAGGATTGAGAATGCAAAATGTGGCACACATTAGATAAAAGTTACCAAGTATTGGTTGGGTGTGGCGGCTCATGCCTGTAATCCCAGCATTTTGGGAGGCCAAGGTGGGTGGATCACTTGGGGTCAGGAGTTTAAGACCAACCTGGCCAGCATAGTGAAACTCCATCTCTACTAAGAATACAAAAATTAGCCAGGCATGGTGATGTGTGCCTGTAGTCCCAGATACTTGGGAGGCTGAGGCAGGAGAATCACTTGAACCTGGGAGGCGGAGGTTGCAGTGAGCCGAGATTGCATCATTGTACTCCAGCTGGGCAACAGAGTTAGACTCCATCTCAAAAAAAAAAAAAAAAAAAAAATTAGTTACCAAGTATAGTTATTGTCTGATGAGAGTTTTCAGTGGCTATAGATATATGTGACAACTATAGTAGGAAGTGGGGACGGTACAAGAATGTATATGGTGATGAGATTTCTACGTTTTCACTCAGTGTTAAAATACCTCTAAGTGGGCTGTGAACAACCGGCAAGCATATTGTGATCTCTAGAGCAACCACTGAAGACGGTATGAAGAGATATAGTCCAAAACCCACTAGATAAGTTAACTATTATTGAATTATAAAAATATTCAAACAATTCAAAAGAAGATAGAAAAAGAGAAACAGCAGAATAAAACCCAAATGGAATAAGCAGGAAACAATGAGAAAGTGGTAGTCCTAAATCCAAAATATTGATAATTACATTAAATGCATTTGGCTTAAACACATCAGTTAAAGAAGGATTCAATGTGGGCTACAAGAAATTCATTTAAAATATAGTGGTACAGGTAAATTAAAGTAAAAGAAAGGAGGCTGGATGGAGTGGCTCATGCCTATAATCCCAGCACTTTGGGAGGCTGAGACAGGTGGATCACGAGGTCAAGAGATTGAGACATCCTGCACAACATGGTAAAATCCTGTCTCTACTACAAATACAAAAGAAAAAAAATTAGCTGGGAGTGGTGGTTCATGCCTGTAGTCTCAGCTACTTGGGAAGCAGAGGTTACAGTCAGCTGAGATTGCACCACTGCACTCCAGCCTGGCAACAGAGTGAGATTCCACCCGAAAAAACAAAAATAAATAAAAGTAAAAGAAAGGAAAAAGATGTAGCAGATAAACACTAATTAGTAGAAAACTGGAATATTAGACAAATTAGAAGTCAGAGTATGATAATTAATAGGAATAAAGAGAGACATTACATAATGATTTAAAAAACCACATTTCTTTTCTGTGCGTAAATATTATCTGACCATGTGGCAGCCCTGGAGTCTCTCTGAATCCATTCTGGTTAGGGTGCTGCCCAATTTTGGAATAATTCTTTGCTTACTTAAACTCTGTTAAATTTAAAACCAAAAAGAAAGATCAATTCCTCAAGAAGCCATGACAATCCTAAGTGTGTAGGCATATAACAACAGAATTTCAAAATACATGAAGCAATATTGATGGCACTGAAAGGGGAAATGAACAAATTCACAATTAGAGGTGGACACATAACACTTCTCTTTTGGTAACTGATGAAACATATTAACAGAAAATCATGAAATGCATATAAAAGAACTAAACAACATCATCAATCAACTTGAACGAAAGTACTTTGATCAAACACTCCACCCAGTAACAGCTGAATACATATTTTTTTCAAGGTCCCATGGAGCATTCATCAAGATAGACCATATGAAAATGCTGCAAAGTATGCCCTCTGACTATAATTAAACTGGAAATCAATAACAGGAAGACATCAAGAAAATCTCTATATGGTTTGTAACTTCTACAATTCCCATGTGTTGTGGGAGGGACCCAGTGGGACGTGATTGAATAAGGGGGCAGCTCTCTCCTGTGCTTTTCTTGTGATGGTTAATAAGTCTCACAAGATGTGATGGTTTTAAAAATGGGAGTTTCCCTGCACAAGCTCTGTCTTTTTTCACCTGCCACCATCCCTGTAAAATGTGACTTGCTCCTCCTTGCCTTCCACCATGACTGTGAAGCTTCCCCAGCCACAGGGAACTGTAAGTCCATTAAACCTCTTTCTTTTGTAAATTGTCCTGTCTCACGTATGTCTTTATCAGCAGTATGAAAATGGACTGATACATCCCCAACACCTGGAAACCGAATAACACATTCTAAATAGTTCATGAGTCAAAGTAGTTTCAAGGAAAATTAGAAAACATTTTGAATGAATGAAGATACAAATAGAACATATCAAAATTTTTGGTGCAGTTAATGTAGTGCTTTGGGGGAAATTTAGAGCACAACATGCAGGTAGTAGAAAAGTGTGGTAGGCAGAATAATGACCTTGCAAATAAGCCTACATCTTAACGCTTAGAACCTGTGACTATGTTATGTTACACAGCAAAGGGGAGTTGAGGTGGCAGATGAAATTCATGTTGCTAGTCAGCTGACTTCAAAATGGGTTGATTGTTCTGGATTATCCATGCAACTCTATGTAACCACAAGGGTCCTTGTAAGTGTAAGAATGAGAAAGAAGAGGGAAAATGCCAGAAAAATGGCAGCATGAAAAAGATTTGACCTGACACTGCTGGCTTTGCAGCTGAAGTGGGAAGCCACAAGTCAAGGGTCATGGTGCTCCTGGATGCTGGAATGGCTGCTTTCTGGAAGCGGGGGGCAGGGCTGACACTTCGATTTTAACCTGTGAGACACCTTTTAGACTTCTGCCTCCACAATGATATGATAACAAATGTGTATTGTTTAAGTTACCAAATTTGTGGTGATTTATAGCAGCAGCAATAGGAAATGAATACAAGGAAAACATCTCATTTTAATGACCTCTGCATTCACCACAAGAAGCTAGAAATAGGAGAGTAAATGAAATGCACTGGCAGAAGTAGAAAGGAAGTCAGAGAGACAAGTGGAGAAATGAAAACAATTGAAAACAGGAAAACAATAGAGAAAATCAGTGAGACGATAGTACGATTTTGAAAAAGACTATGACATTGCTATTGAGCCAATGAGCCATTGCTGGTTGTTTACACCCCGTTAAACTGGCATTACTTGCAGCCTAATGCATTTATCACCAGCACTAGACTGGGGTCACTGCTCAGCTCCTTCAGTTTAGAAGCCTGGGTTTAGAACCATGAGAAAATGCTCTCTCTTGTGAGGAAGGTGTAGAATATTAATGAGTAACACTCTCAGCATAACCAGCTTCACACTCAACAGTATCTTCCCTGGATAAAGTCCCAGGTTCCTCATGCCTCTGAGGCAAAACCTAAGAGTTAAAAAAAAAAATCTTTGCAATTGAGGATCCATGTTACCCAAGACACCATATTATAAATAACCACAAGGCATGATTTAAGTCTTTGGTTAGACCATACTCTGGATACATTATGCATTAAACAAAGTTTTATCAAATAAATTGGGACTCTTATCTTGCATTACTTAGTATCTACCAGATGGTATATTTCAAGTGCAAACAACAGGATTATTAGGAAATTTTTGGAATGCAATTTTTAGCTGGTGAACACTGTGTGTTATTAGATGTGACACAATGGACACTTTATATAGAATTATTAAAGGATTTTAGAAAAAGACAGAGACACTGAGGTCTGAGAAGCTGGACTCATCGAAGAGTATAGGGGCCACAGCCCTTAAAAATAGGGGGAAGAAGGAAACTAATGGGGACTCCTCAGTTTCTAACTTGGTGGCTTGAGGGAAGGGATGCCAGTGCTATTTGTTTATGTCAGGAATGCTGGGAAATAGGTTTTGGAGAAATTTGGTAAGTTGGGCTTTGGCCAGGTGTTTGCAATGTTGGTGGTGTCTAACAGAGAGTAAGATGACTAGATGAGGTCGGGGAACATCTGGGTTGAAGAGGCTGGAAGCTGAAAAAATCAGAGGTATTGAATAAATTCATCAGAGAGAGTGGCAGAAGGCAAAGGAAAGCTGGCTCTTAGGGAAATGCCAATGTTTAGGGGGGAAGTGGAGAAAGAAGCCAAGGAGAATGAGGAGGAAGGATCAAGGAGGATGACTTCATGAAGGCCAAGGGGGAAGAGAACTTCAGGAAGAAAGCAGTGGCACTCTTGTCAAATGTCAGAGGTGTGTATCAGACAGATGAAGATCAGAGCTCACCGGGCACAACAGTGCAGAGGCCACAGGCAGGTGGAGGGGACAGTGGAGGGGATGGACCGTGGTGGCCTGTGCACCCTATGGCTCAGGTCGGATCACAGAGAGAGTGTGGAAGGCAATGAGGAGGGAAAGCCAAGGAGAAGGTGTATCTGTGTGCCTGTGAGCAAAGACTGAGCCTGGGAGAAGTCTGGAGGCTGTGGCATTGTGGTTGGGGTCCGGTGACAGAGAGAGCAAGGGGCAGGAATACCGCAGTGGTAGTAGGGGCCTCTGAGTCGTGAGTGCAGCAGAGGAATCTCAACCTTGAGCAGAGTAAGAACCACTCTTGCCAAAACATAGGCAGGATATGGGGTATCAGTGACAGAGGCACAGTAGTGACTAGGAGTCTGGGTGGGAGTTGACTAGGGCACATGAGGGAAACAGTGGTTGGAGGATACAAAAAGCACTCCTGCAGGCTGGGCTTGGGACCCAGTGGGGAGCTTGGGAAGAGAGAATCCCGTAGAGCTGAGGGTCTGGAGAAGTATCCAAATTCTTGTCCCTGCCCCCGACCTCAAGCCCATTGCCTGTGCCTCCCGTCAGTGGGGTACACAGCCAGGGTCTGTCCTTACCCAGGACATCCTCCTGCTTTGTCACCTCATAGGCCAAGGTGACTTTGGTGCTCCAGCCATTTTGTCTGCATTTCAGGCAGCAGGAAGGAGAAAGAGGTTTAAGGAGCGTCCCTTCTTTTTTTAGGAGACTTTCTAGAAGTTCCCTCAACACTTTGGTTTTGATCCCATCGGCTGTGACGTTGTCAGGAAGCCACAATGAGCTCGCAAGTGAGGCTTAGAGACACAGTGATGCTCAGAACAAAGTGGGGGCTCTGTGACTGAGGGCAAGAGACTCTGCTGATGAAGAGACTGAGCACAGGCAGTGCCTGGGGCTGCCCACGTCTGCACCACACCTGTACCCACACTGCATGGGGACCGTATTTGGTTGACCCAATGGGGTCACCCAGTCCCATGGATGATGCCTCTTCTGAGCTGGCACCAGCCCTGGGGGGGTCCTGCTTCTAGAGCCCCGTGGCTCCACATGCATGCTCCTTATAAGCCTTGAATGTCTGAGCTCTGCAAAACCCCGGTTTTTCCATCCTTCATGACGACAGCCTGCGGTGGGGTCTGGAGCAGATCGTGGCTCTCTTTCACACACAGGGTTTGGTCAAAATAACTTTTTTAGATGGTTCTTCTAAAGACTAAAGTTTCCTTATAGATTTTCAGAGGCCTCCAATCAAAGGCAACCAGGAAGGCTCCCTGGGGGCGGGGGTGGGGCTCTGGGCCCCTCTACCTCCTCCAGTCCAGCGCTGATTCCTTAGGCCTCAGATGTCTCAGTTGACTTTTTGATAAAGCTCACCTGGCTCTTGCAGGGGGAATCTGATTTCTGAACATTGTGTTTCAATAGTGTTTGGAGGGAAACTGAGACGCAGACACTTCAAATGACTTGCTTAAGGTCACAGCGTCTGGGGGAGCTGGAGCTTGGTCTAAGTCACTGTCATGCTTCCTGACCTGTGCTCCAATGCCTTGCCTGTTTGAACACGTTTACCTGCCTGCACAATTGCTGTGCGATTCCCGCCCCCCGTGTGTGTGCGTGTGTGCGTGCATGTGAGCCTCTGTGTGCATATGCTTGTGTGTTCCCGTGTATGTGTCTGTGTGGGGAGTGTGTGCCTGTGTGTGTGCATGTAAGAGTTGTCTTTGCCCTTACAAAATGGACTAGACTTGAGACCTCTGTGCATTGTTTCTGCAGAACCAGCAAGGAGCTGGCATGGGAGAAGGTGCCAACTAGTGGCTAATTGTTGGTAAAGTGGGCTTAAAGGTTAGGTTACCCAGCTCCTGCTCCATTGGAGGTCCAGGTGACTTCCTTGGGGAGTGAGGTGGAGCAGGGCAGGGCAGGGTGGGTGAGCCCACTGCTGTGCAAAGCTTTTGTGCTAGTGTCAGTTCACGCCTGCATGCCCTGTGATGAGAACCGCTTGTGTAGGAATGTGTGTGCTTTGAAGTGCCCAGATTTCCCAGGCTTCAGGGAGAAGAACCTGGAACCTGGGGAGCAGCTGAGGCCTCACTGACTGGAACGTAGAGTCCCGGCAGGATCTCAGTTCAGGGCCTGGCTCTCCTGGGACCGCTTCATCTGAAGGGCGTTTGCCTGCTGAGGATGATGCAGGTTGACCTCTTTTTGGGTTGTGGTGCTTAAGACTCCTCTCGGGGAACCAGGTTGGACTTCTTCCCTATTAGAATACTTACTTACTTTTCCAGGATTGTATGCAGGCTTATTTTGTGTCGGTTTCTTGGAGGGGTGCTGCCCACCAGGCCAAGACCCAATCCCAGGTCATATTCCCTCCCAAGCAAACTTACCTTCCTCTCCTCAAAAAACACACAATGTTTAAGAGGGAAAATTTGCAACAGGTGGACTGGGAGTCACGTCAGCGAGAGGCTAATGGGTAAGCAGTGCATGCAGCTTGGGGGGACCCGTCTCTGTTTGATGTGACTTGGGGAGCAGAGACGGGAGATGGCTGCCTGGGATGCACTGGGCAATAGGACACCTGGTGTTGGGTGGGGCTACAATGGCTGCTTCCAGCCCAGGCTCCAGGCAATGTCAGGCTTCCCATCTGGTCCCTTGAGCTTCTGTGTAGGTTGTGAGCAGGCTGGGAGCAGGTGGGTCTAGGGAGGAAAGCCCAGAACTCCCTTTACTCTTTCCCAGCCTGGAAGAGTTGCCCAAGGGATTGGAAGCTCTTCTGTAAGCAGCTGGAGTGCAGCTGGTGATGCCTTTAGGTCATACCAGTGGCTCCCAAAGTGTGGGCCCTGGGCCAGAAGTATCGACCTCCATAGAACTGGTTGGAAATTTGGAGCCTGGGGTCCCACCTTGGGCTGAGCAGAACCTGGTCTGGGGGCATCCTTCTATAGCACTTCAGGACTTGGAGGGAGCTACCGTTTGAACACCACAAGGGTTTGACACTAGGGAAGGGGAATTTGGATGGAGCACTCCTCCTTTGCCTACCAATGAACTGAGTGGGTGTAGGGACCTCAGCTGCCCTCCAGCCTGCTGGTTCCCAATCCCGCTGGACTCTCCCTCCCTATTAGGACCAGTATCTCCTGGCAGGGCCCGAGGCACTCAGCCTGGTAGTCCAGTTACAGAACACTGCTCCCTTCTCCTCCAGCCTCCCGGCCACAGTCCTCAGACCTCCCCAGTCACAAAACAGAGAATGGGGTATGGGGCAGACTCCCAAGAGGCCAATCACAAGGAGAAATCTTTTGTTATCTTGAAGTCTTGTTCATTTTCAAAATGTGGGCACATTCTTAGCTCTCTAGTCTGTAACACAGGCCTGTTTGTTTTCTTATGAAAATAAGTGGATTTGCCATGGGGCATGCCTATCCACGCGGCATCGGGAGGGCAGCACCCTCTCAGCTGAGCTGATGTCACTTCCCTGGCCACTGTGGAGGGGCCCTCTTTCTGCCCCGGGGTGGGGGGCCTGAGCACCAACCGGTGTCATGCTATGCACGGAGCTGCTGCAGGAAGCAGGTGCCTTCCAAACACTCTTGAATTTTAATTCAGTTCTCAAACCCTTCCTGTAAGGTCTTCCCAGTTTACAAGGACACAGGGACACAGTATAGGTGAAGACATGTGTCTGGGACAGCAGCAAATGACTTGGGATTGGCCAGGGGACCGAGTTTAGTGCAGAGGCTGCCGGGCGGAGGCCTCCAGCTGACCTGGTCTATGGGTTCTCAAGGGAATGTCCTGGGAAGAGCATTAGCATCACTCGAGAATATGCCAAAATTCCGGACCCTTAGTCTCCCTTGCCCCCAACTCAATTGGAGACTTCTGGGCAGGACTCCCAATTCCTGGGAATGGACCCTGTGGAGAGTTTGGATGCCCTCTCCTGTTTGGGAACCACTGGCTTTCACCAGAACCTCAATGTTTGCCCCACTGGATATCAACCTGCAAATCTGTGGGGAGGGACCCAGCCACAGTTCAGGGTCCCCCTTCCCTTCCCAGGGGCTGCTCTGTGCGGGTCAGGGAGGGCCTCTGGATTCACCCAGTAATGGCTCCTTAAAGCAGCGTGGACCCCTCCCACCCAGGAGCTCATGGTCAGGGCCGCCTCTCTCTCCCAGCAATTAGAATCCTGTCTCCGAGGTTTTAGGGGAGTCCAAACTAAGACAAATGCGTAAACCAGGAGTTTATCCATACTTCTGTGAACTCCATGATAGGCTTGTAGCATTTACTTACAAAAGCAAACATTTCTTCAAATTTATAGCAAACAGACCTTAACACCAAAGAAAGGCAAAACAGCAGCATTAATGGATTGTGACAGAGGAGTTGTATGTAGGCACTCGATGTCAGCTGCAGTGAGGCTGCAGTCCCAGCGTGCTTGGCTGTCTTGGGCTGGCAGGGCGGGACCTCGGCTTTGAACCCTGGGGAAGATGCACTCTGCCACTAACCAGCAGCGTCCTTTGACTTCAGCACTGACCTTTGCCTCCGAGTGATCCTATCGACCGTGACCTGAGTCATGCTCTTGGGTCATGGACAGTGCCCAGGGCTGCTCACTTACATCACATGATCTGGAATGGGCTTTTCACAGTTTTTTTCTTTATGAAGTTTTTTTTTTTTTAAGTTAATAAAATTGTAAAATGCGCATAACCTAAAATTTGCCCTTGTAACTATTTTCAAGTGTACAACTCAATGGCATTAGGTCCATTCACAGTTGTGCTGCGATCGCCACCATCCATGTCCAGAACTTTCTCATCTTCCAAAATGAAAACTCCTTACCCATTAGGCAACAGGGCTCCATTCCCCTCCTCGAGTCTCCGGCAACCGCCCTTTTACGTTCTGGCTCACGGATGTGACTACTCTGGGTACTGTGCAGGCGCGGCATCACACAATACTTGTATTCTTGGTGACTGGCTTATTTCACTTGGCGTAAGTCCTCCAGCTTCATTCATGTAGCCTATCACAGGCATTTTTTCCTATTTAAGGCAGAACAATATTTCATTGTATGGATGTACCACATTTAGTTTCTCCACCCATCCCTCAATGGACACTTAAGTTGTTTCCATATCTTATTTTATTTTTAGACAGAATCTCACTCTGTCACCCAGGCTGGAATGCATTTAGGCTTGTAGCATTTAGTTACAAAACCAAACATTTCTTCAAATTAATAGCAAACAGACCTCCACCTCCCAGGTTCAAGTGATTCTCCTGCCTCAGTCTCCAGAGTAGCTGGGATTACAGGCATGCACGACCATGCCAGGCTAATTTTTGTATTTTTAGTAGATCTGGGGTTTCATCATGTTGGCTAGGCTGGTCTACAACTCCTGACCTCAGGTGATCCACCCGCCTCAGCCTCTCAAAGTGGTGGAATTACAGGCATGAGCCACGGCACCCAGCCTTGTTTCCGTATCTTGGCTATTGTGATTAATGCTCCTATGCACATGGGTATACAAATATGTGTCTGAGTCCCTGCTTTCAATTCTTTTGGGCATGTACCCAGGAGTGGAATTGCTGGATCATGTGGTTATAGAGTGTGCTTTTAGTAATTTTTTAAAAGATTACTATAGGAAATCAAATAGAATTGAATGCTTTGATCTGGAGAGGTCTTCAAGACCAGCAGGGACCTGTGGGTGTTTGTGAAGGCCTCTCTAGATCAGAGCATTCATGGTCATCAACAGAAGAAACCCACTTGTCCTGGTTTGGGTTTTCCACAGATGCAGACCCAGGGCTGTGACTTGGGTGCAGGAAGGTTATTTGGGTTGTGACCCTAAGAGAACTGTGAGTAGTGGTGGAAGGAGGCTCCCAGGGAAGGCCATGTGGACTGGGTGTGGCACCCACAGTCCCAGTTATACCACTGCGCCCCATCCTGGCTCTGCTCCTGTTCCCGGTAACCTCGGGCAGTGGCACATTGAGGGCAGGGTGGAGTAGGGGCATGGTCTCCTCCTCTCCTCCTCCCTGTGGGCAATGAGGGTGCTCATTGTCTTTAGTTATTCCCAAAACAAAAATAAGGCCAACCAGTCTGTCTTCTGTTTATCATCACCATGCACCAGTGATTCTGAGTGATGCCAGTGATAAAATACTTCTCCCTGGAAAAACATTTGTGTTGCAAACAAACAATGGCTCCAATGGCTACTGTTGAATTGTGGTAATATATATGTGAGCCTCAAACTGGCACCTTTTCTATGTATACTTTAATAAACATAGTCTGTGACGAAGTGAATTTGAAGAACTCCCAGTTATACGTTGGTCAGACACAGGAGTTTGCTTCCAGTGGGAGTTAATAACAGCCCAGGACCCTTTTGGTTCACTGCAGATGTGTCCTGCGATTCCCCCTCCACCCTGCCCTGGGGTCATGCACGTCCCTGGTGTCCCTGCGTTTAACATTTGCTTGGAACAAACAATGATAACACAGTGGTTATCAAGGTGAAGAAACAGCTCAAGTTTCTGCAGTTCTGTTCTGCTGTGGACACGGGCAGGCAAATTCACAGCAGGGGAATATTTTCTGTATGGTAAGGGTCAGTTTCAGTCCATGCATGAAATGCATTTGTCTCATTTCATAAGGGCTTTGGACATTTTTATCATAAAGGACAGAGTTGTAAACATATTCTGCTCTGTTGCATGTCCATGTCCTCAGCTGTGAAATGGGTTGATGGCATCTCTCTCCCAGGTGAGGCACCCAGAAAGTCTCCACCTGGAGGCTGAACTCAGAGCCCTCGCACAGGCTGCAGCTCTTGCTGGGATAATTGTTATTATGCCTCGGGGAGGAGAAGCCTGGCCTGCCTTTGAGGGCACTGGCAGTTGAGCCTGGAGTCTGACCCTGAAGGATGACAAGGAGCTTGTCCCAGAGGAGGGGACCAAGTGAGCAACATTTACGGCTATGATATCCTTAGAACTGTATTTCCTGAATGTGGTATTTTGCCTATGATCTATCCTAGATATTTCATTTTTAGGAGAATAAACCTGTTCCTTCAATAATATTTACTGAAATTTAGCCATGAGCCAAATGTCCTAGTCATTGTGCCTGAAATAAATGTAACTTGTGTGTTGAGTAAATTGTAATGAAGACACAACATTGCATTTTGTCCATTGTCATTTATACTTTCTTCAGGGGGGAGGAGGTGGCTTTCCTGTAGGAATGAGGAGCAGGCTGGCCCTTTGACCTGTCTGCTCCCTCTTAGGTTGTAAACAGTCCTCAGTCACTTTCAGCCACCAGAACACTTAATCTTTTTTTTATTGCATTTTAGGTTTGGGGGTACATGTGCAGAACGTGCAAGATAGTTGCATAGGTACACACATGGCAGTGTGTTTTGCTGCCTTCCTCCCCTTCACCCACAATTGGCATTTCTCCCCAGGCCATCCCT
The DNA here is from genome assembly GCF_049354715.1 of Callithrix jacchus. Taxonomy (NCBI): domain Eukaryota; kingdom Metazoa; phylum Chordata; class Mammalia; order Primates; family Cebidae; genus Callithrix; species Callithrix jacchus. The sequence goes on from NC_133502.1 coordinate 73,632,886, forward strand.
CCCCAGCTCCCCCCCCACACTGTCCCTCCCCTATTCCCCCCAATAGACCCCAGTGTGTAGTACCCCTTCCCTGTGTCCATGTGTTCTCATTTTTCCTCACCAGCCTATGAGTGAGAATATGCGGTATTTCATTTTCTGTTCTTGTGTCAGTTTGCTGAGAATGATGTTCTCCAGATTTATCCATGTCCCTACAAACGACACGAACTCATCATTTCTGATTGCTGCATAATATTCCATGGTGTATATGTGCCACATTTTCCCAGTCCAGTCTATCATCGATGGGCATTTGGGTTGGTTCCACGTCTTTGCTATTGTAAACAGTGCTGCAATGAACATTTGTGTGCATGTGTCCTTATAGTAGAACGATTTACAGTCCTTTGGATATATACCCAGTAATGGGATTGCTGGGTCAAATGGAATTTCTATTTCTAAGGCCTTGAATCGCTACACTGTCTTCCACAATGGTTGGACTAATTTACACTCCCACCAACAGCAGAACAGTTAATCTTTCTTTTCAGGACGGAAGTGAGCATTGGGAATCTGGGTGGGGACCACTTTTTCTATTCGTTCTCATCCTTCCCAGTGTCCAAGTTTTCTGGAGAGTTCAAGGTGGTTGAAGGGAGAAAATAAAAGGGAAACATAAGCCTTCCTTGAACTGGCACTGCTGTGAGGAGGCCATGTGCTCACGTGGCTTTGGTGGTGTCTCGAGTCCCCATACAGACTTTCTGGTCTGGTGCACCTGGATTCTGGTCCCCCAGGACATCTCTGCAGGCCCTGAGGTTCATTTGGCCTGTGGTATTGCAGGCCCTTCTGTGTAGCCACTGGAAGACAGCTCCTCCGGCTCTTGCCCTTCACATTTCCCTGGCAGGAGGTGAGGGGCATCATTAGACCCCTGGCCTCCAAGTCCTCATGCTGTCAGGAACGTGGGTCATGTTCCCAGAGTGGTCCCATGGAGTCCCTGTTCCTCTTGGCCTGGTTGGGCAGTGCCACCTTCTGTCAGGGGGCTGGGCTGATGAAGCGTTCCTAATCAAATTCTTAGGTGCTCAGGGTGGTGGCTGTGAGCGGCTCCACCCATTTCCTCTGACTGCTCTTCTGCCCAGGTGTTTCACAGCTGTTGTTTCTTGAGGTATGAGTTGGACATTTAGGTATTGACATCCTGTTGTCTTGGGAGGGAGACAGGACTGTATGCAAAGGTACATGATCCAGGGTGGACAGTGGCCTGAAGCAGTGTGGACAATGATGGGGGAGACTCTCCCAGCTGGCCACAGGCCAAGAGACTCCTGGTAGGCATTGGAGGTGGACACGGTGTGACCTCCCATGGTGGGTAAGGAGGGAATGGCTGGTCTCCATGTGAGAACTGGGAACCATCAAGGAGTGCATGGGGCCAGGGCCTGCCCCTGTGGCCTTGTTGGCACCTGCTGGGGTCACTGCAGGTGGTGACAGCATTCCACACAAGATGACCTCACACCGAGTGCTGTGGGTTGGGAGACAGGCTTGTTTTCCTCTGCACCAATTCTAAGCCACAAGTTTCTAATAGAGTGATGGCGTATGACCACACTTTTTTGTGCTTTCGAAGTTTCCAGAATATTCAGAGCTTCTGAAAGTTCATATAAACATACAATGCTGTGTTTTTATTGTGAAGGTAAAATAGGATGGCCATTTTCATATGTGCACTCCCCAAGGCATATCGGATCTTACTTCTATAATTTTAATGAAGTGAAACATTTTGGAAAACAAACAACAGCAAAAACTTTACCCTTGTTCTCTTCCCTTTTCTCTATTTATTTATTTATTTAAGGAAATCGCTTTGAAGTATCTGAGAGCCTTGAGGTGGGAAGTGGGTGGAATTCCTCTGTCTGGAGCAGTAGGTTTCTACGTGGAGTGCAGATGGATTCAGGCCCCAGTAACAATAGCAACAAATGTAGCAGAGCCCTCCCTTTGATGTGCCAAGATTAAACACTGTGTCAAGTGTGAGCTGCAAGCTGGACTGAAATGTGATAATAGGGAAGACTGATACCTTTGGGGCCAAAGCCCTATAAAAATAAAAATCAGATTATTAATGATGGTTTCCAGTTTTTTTTTTTTTTTTTTTTTTAAGTCTTAAGATGTGTTTATTCAGTAGGCCATGTGCAGACACCCCTGCCAGTAAACACGTGTGCACCACATGCTTGGAAATGGGCAAGGCTGCTCTGCTGTTTGCACAGCAAATGCTGCCCATGCAGATGGGTCCCAAAAGGTCCATACACTCATCAGGCCCTGTAAGGGGTTCGGAATGAAACCAGGGCCAGCTCCTCCGGGCCTCTCGAGTTTTCATGTACATTCTGCACAGGATTTCCCCAGCTGGTAGCAGGAACCCAGATGCTGAGTCTGGCTTCCTCTCCTGACATGGAGGCTGCAGAGGGGAAAGATGTCTTTCTCTGTCTTGGTGGAAACAGTGCTGCAGAATCCACAGCTCACCATTCTGTATTTGGGTGGGAGGCTGGGTAAAGAGGCTGCACCAGCTGGTGGGCTTGTTTATAGAAGGAATGGGAGTCTGAGATTTGAGAGCTCCTTGAAGAGGTTCTTCTGGCTCCACCTGGATGCATGACTAGGGACAGGGCCCTTTGTGTGTAGGCCTCAGTTTCCTCAGCTGTAACTGGAAAGGGCCCATTTGACAGCTGTGGTCCTCTGCAACTCTAATCTCTGGTGTGTCATTGGCACCATAGTGCAAAGCAACCTGCTACATCACTTTCTAGGGGTGGGACTCGGGACTGCCACTCAGAAGTTAAGGAGGGATAGAAAGGGAAGTTTCCACATGCAAGGATCTGCCTGAGCTGGGGGTTCTGGTGGAGTCCTAGCCAGGCCAGGAAGGTGCCAGGGGCTTGACTAGAAGGTGGTTGTCAGGGACAGAGAGCTGATGGGAGGCAAAGTGCAGGTGTGTGGTATGGGAGAGGCAGGCTCCAGGTATCAGGTCTGCCAGAGGATCCCTGACAAGGATCATCCTCTAGGGTGCTAACTCCTCTGAGCAGCCCCCAGGGTCTTTGGGACATGCAGGCCCAGGTCTCTATTCGCCTGAGATTTAAAAGGCTGTCATGTCCTGAATCGGGATTTGAATCTCAGCCTCCTGACTACAGGCCAGGTCTCATGACTTCAGGACACTTATTTCGTTATTTGGATTAATCCCATGGCAAACCCCACCATCAGGGTTGACCTTTTTCATGCATGGCCCTATGGAAAAGCAGCCCAGGCAGATAAGGAGTCTGTAAACTCCCGAAAAGTGTGTCCACTCAGATGAGATTGGTGGGCCCTTGGGAGCACCTTCTCAGAGGTCAGGGCCCAGGGCACTATCTGCAGGGTGGCTCTGAGAATCAGTGGAGAGAATGCTGGAGTGGCGTCAGCAGGTCCAACGTCAAATCCCACTCCCAGAACTCACCCATCTCTACTCCTTTGCATTTCTTTAATTGTCAGTGGTGGAGGACAAGGGTCCCACCTCCTCTGGATCTTCCATGTGAAAGCACAGCGCCTCCTTTCTGGCACAGAAGTGATCAAGTGGCTACCTACCCTCATCATCCCCTTGTTGTGGAGTTCATGTGTGGGCTCCCTGGAAAGCATGGAGCAGAGGTGTAGATGCTGGATTAAGTGCATGCCCTCTGAGCATGAGGACAGAACCTTGTTTCAGCTGTTGAATTTGTTTTGTGCAGCCTGGAATTGTTCTCAGGAGCATCTTTCATACATGTCTGAGGACATAGGGTCCTCCATAGAGCAGATGAGAAAGAAGCAGGCCAGGGGAGAAGAGAGCTCCACCTCCCCACCCCACACCCACATGGCACAGGAGGACAGGGCTGACTGCATCTGTGTCCCCGTGGGAAGGTGAGTGGAGAATAAAGTGCTACTTGCTCGGCAATGACTCATTATCTTCTGAAGAAAAGTGCCTGGGGGTTGGAGATCAGGAAATATCTGTCATTTGCTTCCTCTAGGTTTGGTTTAACCTGAAGAGAGTTAACCTGCTTATACATGCACAGATTGTTTTATCCCTGTGAAATCTCACTGTGGGTGAGAAGAGTAGGCCTAATGCCTGGGCTCCTCCGTATTCTGGCTTCATGGGTCTGACAGGACACCTGGCCATGAAGACCTTTCAGAGATGCCCGGGGAATTCTGGTGGGAGCCAAGCTTGAGAATCTCTGCTCCCAATCTTGATAATCTACATTGTAAAGAAACAAATATCAGTTGGCTTCTGCCAGTGACCTACCCTGTGCCATCTCATCATTGTTTGTGCTACTCTGCAGCCACAGTCCTCAGGGATTTCAATCTGGTCAGGACCTGAAGCCTTCAGAAGTCCATTTATTTTCAAAATTCCCCTGCAATCCTGGGCTGAATTCTGGGTTCCTGGATTAGCTCTTGGATCCCATTTTTCTCACCCTTGCTTCCTAAGGAAGTTTTGCCCATTTTTGGCCAACACTGAGATCATATATTTATACTTAGGTAAATGACCTACTTGCATTTCACCTTGAAGTCTGAATCCAACTGTGGAAACTCAAGCCTTCCTTACTGCTTTCTTTGTTCTATGCTGACTTATAGGGAGAGAACTTTATTTGTCCAAAAGTCCAAAGGTATGTTAGGATTTTCCAAAACTCTTTGTAATATCTATTGATCTAGAAACAAAGAAAAACCCACCCAAAAAGAAAGTATGATTCCTCCTCCAGCATGGAGACCCTTGACCAGATGTCAGTCTAGCAAGGTCCACACTGTCCTCCTGACAGATGCTCTTATGAAGAGTCACCTGTGATAGACAGCCATAGTCACCTGTCATAGACCCAGCCCCCATGACTACGTAGACCAGACAGGAGTAGAGGTGGTGCTGACCCTGCAGGCCTCTGGCTTGTCACATTAAATCTGCAGCCAGAGCTTTTTCTGTGTCAAAAAGTGTCTGCAAAATGACAGAGCCACATTGTCACAGTGGGTCTTTCATTTTGCAGGCAGCTTTTGCCTTCTGCAGCTGCTGGCCATGCCTCAGTGGCAAGCAGGCAGGAGTGCAGCCCAGAGCTGCCCCACAGAGTGTGGAGTGCAGGTGAGGTCAGGTCTCAGCACTGTGAAGGTCACTCTCTGTTCATCCCACTTTTCTCCCATCTAGTTGCTACTCACCAGGTTATATTTTTGACTTGAGAAAATTGTGCCTGTGAATTTCTTTCAATATCCTCATCTTAAAAGAAAATGAACTTCCAAAGCACCAGTCTCACTGGGGGCATTTAAAATTCAGACATGGTCAAAAAATATATCAAAGAGTGCACAAAATTCTATCTTTCTTCTCTTCAAATCTCCACTCACCTGCCAAGGTGACTCCTAGAATGTCCTAAAACAAGAAGTTATTTCTTAGAGCCAGATCCACTTATAACATCTCCAGACAGGGGAGAGAGACATCCCAATCCTACAGCCTTTTCCTTTTTTCTTTTCCCACGTGAGCCTGGTGGGTTAACCTTATGACTAATATGTTACAAATCCCCCACTTGCCCTTTAACCTGTGATAATGCACCAGCCTCCAGCAGCAACAGACTGGGCACAGCATTACTTAATTGCTATCTCCTATTTTGGTTTAAAATCTTCTGACTTCAACATTTAACAGTATTTGATATCAGCGGTGGAACATACCACCAGAGATAGACTATCTCGCAAAAATAATACACCACATATTTCAAAATCATAACATTTGCTGTCAACTCATGTTTCTGGCCAAATATGGAAAGAGAGATCCCCTTTGCCAAAGCCGTTTTGGGCCTTTGAACAAGGCAGCTCTCTGTAACGATCCTTGGTGAGAACATGTTCTTCTGTGAGACTGCATGCCATGTTTCATATTTGCGTAGGACTCTCATCCCTGCGGCCACTGAAGGATTTGGCAAGGGTTCCTTCCAGTTTGGTCTGAGGTGGGAAGCTCAGTTAGGGTGGGTTTCCCATTTGAACAACAATTGGGAAAGCAGCTGTCTCAAAGCCAGAGTCATGGACCTGGGGGAAGAAGGAAATAAGTTGGACTAGAATTAGAGACCAGGTCCTTTGCTTCCAATCCAGCAGCACTCTGCCTCTGTCTGGATGCCCTGAGGGCATTTGTAGGTCTCCTGACTCCTGAGAATTGGAATCGGGAATTAGTATCCACGCTTGATCGCAGAGCCTCATCTGCAAGCCTGGGTGGTCATTTCTTTCCATTGGGCGATGCTGTGCTTCATTTCAAAAGCTCATTAGAGATGCCCCCTCCCTTTGAAAGGCACAGAGATGTTTCATGTGCCATTTTCAATTTGTTCAAGTTGCTACTCCAAAGAGCTGGAAATTATAAGAGGGTGTGTTTGTGAAACTGGAGGAGTCTCCCTGACTGCAGCTCTGGGGACAGTATCTCAGTGAGCTTGGGATAAAGTTGCTGGGCAAGACTAGATGATGGGATGCTGTTTTTCATTCTCAGTTTGGCTCTGCCTCTATATGGTGAGGCATACACCCTATTCTGGGAGGAGTAGGAAGGTCAATTTCAGTACTTTGATGTTGCTTTACAAAAGTGGAGGAAATCAAATACAGATTCCTGAAATATTTGTAACCCCAGGGTTTGTGTTGCATTGTTTTTAAGTTTTGGAAAAGATGATCCAGGAAGATGGGGGTCATGGATTTCCCTTTAAGCTGATGAATGTCTCTGCTCTCCCTTTCTGCCTGCTTCTCACCATTCAGCATCTCTGCTACCCTGAGGTTGGGCTGTCCTGGTAAGCTGTCTGCAGTTGGAGCTCTGAGTTGAGCTGGCTCCATGTGAGTGATGGAAACTCGGCTCTGGTTCCCTGGCCCAGGGCCCAGCTCCCCTTTCCCTCTCCCTGGAGCGCTGATGAAGTGAACAGTGCATGCATGAGCAGGCTGCTTGTGTGTCTGCTTACCTTGGCATCCTAAACACTCCAGCCCCATCTTCCCTGTGTGAAAATACTCACAACAAGCTTCTGCCTGTTTCCACTTTCAGTGTTTGCTCCCATCTACTTGCTTCTTCTTGGAAAGCTAGAATCCTGCAGCTGTATTGACCAGCACGAAGACCTTTGTGCTGGCTGAATAGCAAGGGGATCTTCATGTGACTGGCAAGTGATTTGATTTCCCATGGGTTGCATCATGTTTTGGGACACGAGGTAAGCATGGGACACTCCAAGGGGGTTAGGTCCCTGGGGAAAGGTGCATAGCAGTGGCTTTGAAGTCAATATTCTTTTAAGTTCATGCCCGGTTTGCATCACAGAAAAGGTTGTGCCCAAATGAAGACAGTCAGTGAACTTGTAGAATGTCACCAACCTGTCCAGGAGGTTGTCCCCTCTGAGGCAGTCATAAGACTGCTGGTGTTTGGCATGATGGTTCAGAATGAGGAGCCCCAGCTGACCAGCATCAAGTTCTTTGTGGGTCACCGAGTGGATGAGGCAATCACGAGTGAGAGCACAGGAGCCCGAGGACCGGAAAGGCCATGCAAGAGCACTTCCTAGATGCAGTGGATGGATGCGGGCTTTGCTCATGCTGTGGCCACAGTTGAGCAATGCCACGTGGCTATTGGGGTTTTCTTATATTAAAAATAGGTCAAAGATGGCTAAATCTTCTTTTCAGAAGGGCCCACGGGTCCCTAGTCCTAGTCTACATCTGGTGCTGCCCAGGTGATACAGCACCGAGGAGAGAGAGGCCAATTGCACTCCTAGCTCCTGGGGGACCGTGGCAGCTCCCAAGGCTCCCTGTGGCTGGAGAGCTGTCTGTCCTCACCCCGTGTGCAATAGCACTTTTGACCCCAGAACTCATTGCTTTCATGTCTCTATTCCATCCATTTCAGTGTTTGCTTTGGTGTATTTGGGGTCGGCTGCCAAAATGATTGGAAAAGAGGCCAGTTGTTTTCACTGGGAAACAAGCATTAAAGAATACATACTGTCTCTATCAATAGTTATTGTTTCTTTGTCTTTACACTGAGGCAAGCAGTTTTATAATTATCCCCCTTAATCACACAGCTGCGCTGTGCAGTAGGCATTCTTCTTAAACCCATTTAATGGATAAGCAAACTGAGACAGAGAAATACACAGCTCATTGGAGATCTTTCTCACCACAAGTTACTGGAAGAATCTGGATTATAATCCAGGTCACATTTCACACATCACTGGGAGTAAGAAAAGAGATATAACTTCTAAATTCTGAGTAGACCTTATGCTTATACCCTATAACCAAAGCAAAGCTCAAGCCTCCTTCCTGTGCATGTGGTACTTTGACTATTCAGGGACACCTCAAGGCACAGCTCTGATCCCAGCAGCGCAGACAGCACAAACCAGCCACCTAGAACCCATGTGAATAGAGACGTCCTGCGGTGTTCCCCTAATTTTTTGGAAAGAAGTGAATGGCGACGAGAAAGGTGGCCCAAGGGATTTATTAAGCATGAAGAAGAACTTCCAGGGACATCCAAGGTCTTGCACACCTACCTGGATCCCATCTGGTGGTGTTAGAATCACAAAATTGGGACTTGTTATTTCAATGAGGATTCCAGGAGCTTCTGGGAAGTCTTTGCGGGTTTACAGATGTGCTGACACTCAGTATACTCTTTCAGTGACATATTTTTGAGTTACTTTCAGTAACAAGTGTTAAAATGCAAGTTTTCTGCATCATTTTCAATTAAAAAGGCAGTGCATTGACCAGAGTAATTAGTGGTCTGCAACTGTTCTCAGGGTATGGGCTTTCTAGAAGGAAGTGTAGGAGGTAAGTGCAGATAGTTTGAGTATCACCTTTTCCAAAAAGTAGTGTGGCTATGGTGATGCTGTAGGTTCCTGTGAGCCTAGAATACAGTACCACTGTGTTTAGCCTGTGAAACAGGGCAGGTGAACATTTCCCAGGCTTGCTGTGTGTCACAGATACCCGGCTTACCAGATGGACGCACTACGGTGTGTGCCCTGGTAGCAGAAGCTGGCTCTGATGCAACCCCCCAGTGGAGAATTTATAAAGCAATATCTCATGTCTCGTTGATAGTGACTCACTCAAGATGTTGGCACATTTTTTTTTCCTATTTCATGTCAAAGATCCTTGAGATAAAATAAATTTAAAAAATGTTTCTAGAAGACAAGTAGGTATCAAAAATAAATAAATAAAATGAGCTTAAACATCCACCCAAGTGAATATTAAGAGAAACTTGACACTCCAGAGATGTCCTTTTATCCTGACCTGGATGATGAGACGTGCACAGGTAATACTCTGGGCTACTTGGTGCCATTAGAAGAAAATACTGACTAAGCTTACAGTCATGTCTTCAATTCTACTCGGTCAGAGCCCCTGGTTATCTCATTCGCATGCTGAAGTTCTGTTTCCTTGTCATTGGAGATGTTTAACTGTGGAAAAGACAGGATCACAGGAAATTGAGAATAGATTAATGAATATCTCCATCAATAGAGACTTGAAAAAGACACATAACTCAAACCTCATGTTAAATCTTAGAGGAAAAGCCAAGTTTTTATTGTATTTTATTTTTTGGAGATGATCATAAATTTGGTTACTTTGCATTTATTTTTAGGCAGAAATATTAACAGAGTTCAAGAAAAGCCAAGAATTTTATCAGAATGAAAAACGAGATGGTCCACCACGTAAAACCAGCTGCAAATTCACTGAGAATCACTCCTGGGCACCATCAGTTTGGGAGCTACTTCCCTAAGAGCTGAGACTGTCAGCACATGTGAAAATACAACCCAACTCTTACAAGACTGGACCCATGCTGGCAGAAGTTAATGTGTACAGCTCAATACTGTGATGTCAAGTCCAGATTGTGAAAGCAGACTGCCATGTGAGCAAGGAGAACACCTGCTTCAGCGGCAGGGTGAGGGAGGTCGCGAAATTCACCAAGAGGTAAAAAGCAGCTGAGAAAGCATTGGGAGACTGACTGGGACTCAGATGACCAGAGAAAGCCTTTCCAGGAAGAAAGACTGAGAAGGGAAAGTGACAAATGCGTTAAGTGAGTGAAGTCATGGCTGACCGCGGGACCGCAGGTGACTAAGGCAGGGGCTCTGTGAGTCAGCACCAGAGAAGGAGTGGAAGGGGAGTGGCTTGTCAAAAGGCTGCGAGTGGTGGCTCACGCCTGTAATCCCAGTACTTTGGGAGGCCAAGGCGGGCAGATCACGAGGTCAAGAGATGGAGACCATCCTGGCCAACATAGTGAAACCCTGTATCTACTAAAATTACAAAAATTAGCTGGGCGTGGTGGCATGACCTGTGTTCCCAGCTACTCAGGAGGCTGAGGCAGGAGAATTGCTTGAACCCAGGAGGCAGAGATTACAGTGAGCCGATATCGTGCCACTGCACTCCAGCCTGGCACCTGGTGACAGAGTGAGACTCTGTCTCAAAAAAAGAAAAAAATGCTTCAGAAACAAAACCCAGTTTTGGAAACTGAGGTGCATGAGTCCAGCACAGTTGTTTAGGAAGCCACAAGTCTGGCTTTGAGGAGTGACAGAGAAGCTCAGGTCATGACTATGAAAAAGTAAGGAACCCAGAGAATGGGGTGACACTACAGACGAAGGTGTCTGGATTGCTGGGGAGTCTGAAGATGGGTGGGTTCCGGGGGAGCCTGGGACACCCCAACTGCATTCTTCCTTCTTGGTCTCAGGAGAGTGAAGAGCCGTGGTAGTGAGAGAAGACTTTCAAGTGAGAGACCTGAGTTGGAGGCTCGGACTTTGTTGCACAATAGACCATTTGGCTTGCCTTTGTCTCCAGTTCACGGGAAGGACCGTCTAAGTCCTCGGAATTTCCCGAGCGATAGGATGCCTTTGTTACTCATGGTAGGTCCCTGTGACCACACCAGAAACACCAACATGTGACTGAAAGGTTAGGGCTCTGAGCCCCTATCGGTCTGGCCGCGGGGAGGGGATGAGGCTGGAGATCATGGCTGGAGATTGAGTTTAATCACATGGCTGTTTAATCAATCATGCCTACGGAGTGAGACCCCAATAGGCAATCTGGACACCTGAAGCTCAGGTGAACGTCCCTGGTTGGTCAAACGTCCATGTGCCAGGAGAGTGATACATTCTGAGCTCATGAAAGCTTCATATTTGGAACCCTCCTAAATCTCACCCTCTGTGTCTGTCACCTGCATGCTCCAAAGATGTATCCCATATAATTGTGATTCTAGAGCTCTCCCGACTTCTGTGAGTCATTCCAGCATGTGATTAAACTTGATGGGAACCCTGGAATTTGTTATTGGCTGGGTAGAAGTGTAGGTGATCTGGGGAGCCTGAGCTTGTGACTGGTGTCTGAAGTGAGACTCACTTGTGAAGAACTGATCCTTAAGCAGAGAACTGGACTTGAGTCTGCATGGCAGTGTCAGGGTGGCATGGCATCCCTTTGGCATCAATGTGACCATGTCTCAGTCCTGACCCGGTGCTCTTCATTGAGTCAGAACCCACTGGAAGCCCAAGTGAGGAGATGCACCCTTGTGCAGGGGCTTCCTCTGAGTGAAGCAGCCTGGTCATCAAATGTGCCTTCAAATGCCCTTGGTCAGGTAGCTTATGGGTCTTCCAAGGTTAGAATATTTGACAATGATACCACTAAATACTAATGTTAAGAGGAAACACTGTGGCCAGGCACAGTGGCTCACACCTGTAATCCCAGCACTTCGGGAGACTGAGGTGGGCAGATCACAAGGTCAAGCTATCAAGACCATCCTGGCCAACATGGTGAAACCCTGTTTAATAAAAATACAAAAATTACCTGGGGGTGGTGGCATGTGCCTGTCATTTCAGCTACTAGGAAGGCTGAGGCAGGAGAATTGCTTGAACCTGGGAGGTGGCAGTTGCAGCAGTGAGCCCAGATGGTGCCACTGCACTCCAGCCTGGCAACAGGGTGAGACTCTGTCTGAAACAAACAAACAACAAAAAACAAAAAGAGAAAACATTGTCACCGATAGATATCTATAAGGTCTTGATGAGTCCAGCATTCTAGGATCAGGGACCATGTGGCATTTGGCACAGAATTGTGTGGCCTTGTCTGACCCCTGTGGGATTTATTTTCTTCTCTGCAAGTTTCTTCTGCGCTGTGTTTCTACCTGTGTTAGAACACTAGTCACAAGTATATGCACCTCCTTCTGCTCTATGGATTGCTCCTGTGGATGACGGAGGGCGGATCTTTACGTTTACACCCCTTGCAACATTTAGTGCATTGGATTTAGGAAGGGGTGGTTTTATAAAGCCTCCACCAAGAAAGCAGTATGGCCAGAGAAAAAAAGCCAGTACCACCTGGTAGAAATGGTATAGTGCAGTTCACTGACTTAACGTGTGCACAGAGAGTTCAACCCAGTCACCTCTGGATGACCTCAGCATTCCCCCAGCCCTGAGAGCATCAGTAAGGCAAGGGAAGTTCAGGCCCTGACAACCTCCCTCCTTGGTCTTGAGCCCTGGATGGTTTTTCTTCTGCAGCTGCACTGGTGGGACACTTCCTGGCAGAATAGCTATGGGGAATTCTTTGTCTCTCTTTTGTTGTTCAAAGTCTTTTAAAAAACAGAGTGTTTCACCCCACCCTCGGGTTCTGGATTCTGCTTGCCTATATTTCTGTTTCTAGTCAGCATCAGGCAGAAACTGATCATTCAGGAAGAGAGACAATCAGATGTAAATGTGTTTTGTGTTACTGCCTGTAGGGGAACGTTCCTAAATATTCTCAGCCAGATGACCTTCCCCCACTGCTGTTTATTGCTTTCCACTATCAAATGTTCCCCCAGCTGTGGCAGCTGGAGTTCAAAGCTGTCCCCTTGCAACACAATGTCCTTGGTGGGTTTTCTGCAGAGTTGATTAATGCTTGGCAGCGTGTGGGTTCTGCCAGGCAGCGGCCCTCTGTTGGATTCTTCAAGGCAAATAAGAATCTGCCGGAAAGAAGTCATAAATCCTCCCTCGCACTGTGCTGTTTGCTTCTGTAGAACCAAGAGAGTCAGATTATTTGAGTGTTTGCATGCCCAGGGTTATGCCTCTGTGATCCACCGACTGAGTCTCTAGCGTGGTCTGCATGATGCAAAACAAATGCCTGGAGAGGAGCCCGCCCAGCTCTGGCCCCCGCCACTTCATTAAAGACTGTCAACGGCCTTGATCTATCTGTCTGTGTTACTTGATCCCGCACACTGATGCGTACTAAAGGACTCCCTTGCTGGAGAACATGGTGTAGGCTGTCAGAATGGAATTTTGGAATTGTGGCCAGACACGGCTCACTAAAAACTGTAATTAGTGGGTAGACAGAAAAGCCTCATCACCCAGGGCCTGGTTTTTTGGATTGGTTGGGCCATGCCCATCATGCATGAAGCATTGCAGAGGCATGACCTGGGGCTGAGATCACAGCGGCCCACTTACCCCATACCTGGTACATGCCCCACTGAGACAGTGACCATCAGAGTGTCTGGAGAAACAGGGGGGCTGGTCATTGGGAGCAGCTCAGCTCCAGGTTGAGCTCCCATTGGCTGCGGAGGTAGCTGCCCCAGGCAGGCCGTTGTGCAGTGTGGCCTCTCCGTGGGTGATGCATCTTTGTGATGAGCCATTTCCACTGCTCAGACCTTGAACATAGTAAAACAATATGCCAGCAATTACTCACCACAGTGCCTGCCGTCAGCTCAGAGGAATTCCAAATCACTATCAGTGGTCTTTAGCTCAATTGGTAATGATTCAGTGAAGGGAGATCTTGAAGGCACTAGCTATTTTTCTTCCTTTTTAAAATTCTGGATATTTATCTTAGAGAATCACAAAAGCAATCCCAAGAGAGGACTCAGGCCACTCAGCACTCTTTACTGAGTAGAATCACAGAGACTGTCTTGACATAGAACTGGGCTTTGGAGAGATGTTAAGCACAACCGACAGACACCACAGCGGAATAGTGTTGATTGCAGGAGATGGATTGGACAGTCCGCTCTGCTTGTCTGCCATTGGGGTAGATTGCATTTTCCAAAGATGATCAGACCTGCCTATAGACCATCCTCCACCAGGTGGGGGGGAGGGCGAGGGCTGTGTTCCCTCTTTTTGGACCTAGGCAGGCCTTTGTAATTGTTTAAATCAATGGTATATGGCAGAGGTGGTCATGTGTGCCTTTTGCAACCAGATCATCAAAGTCATTACAGTTTCTGCTTTGGCCTCTTGTCTCTCTCACTCTTAGGATACTTGCTCTTAAAACCCAGCCACTATCTTCTGAGGAAGCCCAGGCTACAAAGGGAGGCCACGTGTGGGTGTTCTAGCTAAAAACTGCCAACCAGCATGAACAACCAGATCTATAAGGAAACATCCTTCAGATGGTCCCTGTCTCTGCTTCCAGTATCCCAGTGGAGGGTCCAGACACCATGGAGCAAAGACAGGCCACCCTGCCACTCACTCCCTGTCCGAGTTTCTGACCCACAGGACCCGTGAGAGGTGATAAAAGATTATTGTTGCTTTAAGTGAGGAGTGTTGGGGAATATGTTATGTGGAGCAGATAATAGATTCACCTGTCATATCTAGTGGGTGCTGATTGCCCATGTGCCTGAGCATAACCCCATCTCATACGTGTGCAAAGAACAATGCATGAAACCAGTGCATGGCAGGAATTCAGGGAGCGAAATGACCTGATGGTTCCCCAAGCAGGCAGCAGGAGCTCGGTTCCTGGATGTGGCTTTTGTGCTGCTGGTTTTAGCTCCAGGGATATTTGTCAAAAGTGTTTAAGGCAGCAGTCAGCTCTGCCTCTGCAGAAATAACAAAGAAAAAACAAATGGCAGGGTTAGACAATCCTTGTGGGGAAACACAGATCTATGAGTTCCATAGTTATTCAGAGAAATGAAGGGACCAACAAAAGCCCCATCATTCAAGTGACTTTCCTGAGCTCTAAGTAAATCTTGGCTTACCATCAGGTTTAGGGGCAGTATCCATCACATTCTCAAGGCGGTCGTTTTAAAATTTTTTTTTCCAGGATCAAGATTGTAAATGCTTCATCCTTCCAAGGCAAGGCATTACTGCCTGCATTCTCTGTGTGTCATGTGGCCTCAAGTGCACCCGGGATTTCCCTGGAGTGTGTCCTGGCGTTGAGGAAGCATGCAAGGCATCTGACATCTCAGCACCCACAACTGAACATTTTTATGACATTCACTCAGCTGTACCTTTATAAAGATATTATGCAGGTTCTGAGAGATTAAGCTTTCCTCCCCATCCAGCTGCTGTGGAATGATGCCTGGCATATGGAGGACGGATAGAATTTCCACCCTGACATGTGCTGAGAAATCTGACTTTAAAGAAATATTAATCAGTACTTTAGATCATCAGCCATGCATGAGGGTAGGACGGCAGGAGTCTGGAAGCTAAATCCACAAATGTGTGGGGCCGTCCCTGGATGATCCAGAGAAAGAAGTTCATCCATTCGGTCACATTGAGCATATCCTGCCAAATGAGGGGTTCCCTGCTTGCTGGAGCTGCAGACCTGAGTTTGAACCTTATGGGGACCTGTTGCTTTGTTGGAAAGTGTTAACAGATACCTGGATGCAGGAATCTGGAGCCTGGTGCCCTTTAAGTGTGTTCAAGCTGTGGTCTTGAACACACTTCTGCTCCTTTCTGGCACTGGGGCTCATCAGAGGTGCTCAGTGAAGTTTGGAGTTGAGTTTGTTTTTCATCTGGATAAACTCCCTTAAACATTTCAAGGAGCCCCTGTTTGTTTATCTTCCAGGCTGGGAACTGAAATTTGTCCTGGAGGCTGACCACTCTCTGTTTTGGGCAAGCAACTCTCAGTGGCAAGGTGAAGTTGGGGCTTGGCCTCAGGAAAGTGGCCAGTGCTCCTGGGATGGTGGTCAGCAGTGAGGAGGAGCTGACCCGGGGAGGAACTTCAAGGTTGGTTTCGGGTCTGGGGCTGCAGTACAGACATGAGGAGGGACAGTTCTATGCTTTGAGGGAGCTGTAGCCCTGGCAGGAGGGAGGGCTTCACCTGGGGGGGCAGTCAGGGGCTGTCACTGCAGAAGCTGGGGGGCCCTCTCACTAGGGTAATGGACCACAGATAGTAGACACATCCAGGCAGCTGCAGATAACATGCTGGAGTACCCCCTTTCCGAGCGTGGGCAAGGCTGGCCTGGCAACAGCCAGGGATCCCCTCCCCAGGTGTAAGGTGTGGGCACAGAGCAACCATCCTCTCCAGGTGCAGGGTGGGATAAGGGAGATGGAGCCAGGGAGGAGGGCTGGGAGCAGGGAGATGGGGAGGTAGCGGGGGTGAGATGGAGTGGGGAGGAGGGGGCATATGGGGTTGGGGAGGAAGGGGGATATGGGGTCGGGAAGGTAGAATGAGGAAGAGATGGTGGGGTGAGGAGAAGGACTGGGGATGTGGAGGCTATGGAGTCCCAGGTGGGGAACCCAGGGCCAGGCTTGACAATCTCTGCCTCTTTCCAGCCACAAGGTATGGCTACTTTTGTTTTTTTTGTCTCTAATGCTGAGGAGAAACACCCACAGAGAAAGCAGATACAAAACCCTCCAGATAATAGGGTTGGAAATCAACACATATCCTGGGACTGCTGTGCGGGAGGACAGTGCCCCCACCTCCAGGAGCCCGGCTATAGGAGGGGAATGGAGGCTGGGCTCAGCACCGCAGCCCCCAGGCCTGCCTGCACCCAGACTCACTATGCAGACTCCTGTGTGTGCTGCAGGAGCCAGATGCTTTCTTGTAGGTTTGCTGCAGATGATGTACCCGTCTGACTGCCCATCCTGGTGGATGAGAGGCTTTCTCTGCACACAAAGCCTGAAGGAGACCCCTCACTACCTGTCTCAACCATCTCCACTGGACATGAAGCTTCTCAAGCCTGGGGAAGCCATGGGACCTTCCGGATTACAAACTTCCCTTTGCAGGGTACATTCTGCTCCACAGCTGGATAAGGGGTTGAAGCCTCACATGGCCTGGAGTGCTGACTTCCTCTGGGTCTAGAGGAAAGGTAGAGAAGGACCCTGAGAAGTTAGCGCGGAGAAAAAAACTAGGGAGAAAAGATTATGAACTTCAAATCATCCAAATCCTGTAAGAGGCTGAAACACATTTATGCAGCGTTGCAGAGATGTCTCCCAAGCCCAATCCGGGCCATCAGTGTTTTGTGTTCCTCAAAGACCGGCATATTTGGAGAAGTGGCTGCTGAGCACGTGGGTTACACAGAGACAACTACCCTGGCATGTGGATGGCAGGAGGCCAGGTGGCTGCTGGAGCTGATCTCTGACCTCCAAGGTGTGGCTGAGCCCCATGAGCCAACACTGCCTTGAACCGCAGCTACATCAGGTGGAAATGACAGGCAGTGCCTGGTCATACCAGCTCCTGGGTGGTCTTGAGGGAATGGTCCAGAAAATTTGACTGCATGTGGCTGTGCTGGGGTGAGGTGACCATGGTGTTACGGCTGCAGCTCTCAGAAACTGTCTGGGGCAAGGAGCTTTGGCAGGTGAAGCTGTCCCCTTAGCAGAGTCTGCAGCACCTGTAGGTTCAGCTGCCCCTCAGATGTCCAGTGAACCCCACCTTCCTGCCCAGGGCGTTGCATCTGGGGGGCATCCTGTGACCTCTCACCTACCTAGCATAATGGTTAATGTTTCAAATTGACTGGGCCACAGGGTGCCCAGATATTTGGCCAAACTTTATTCTGGGCGTGTGTGAGGGTGTTTCTGGATATGACTGGCATTTGAATTGGTGGACTTAGTAAATCAGGGAGCGTCTCCAAGGAGGAGACCTCATCCAGTCCACAGAGGTCCTAAAGAGAGCAAAAAGGCTGAGTAAGAGGGAACGTCCACCCAACTGCATGAGCTGAGACATTGGTCTTCTCCTGTCTTCAGACTCAAATTGAACATCAGCTTTCTTGAGTCTCAAGCTTGCCAGGCTTCAAATTGGAAGTTTGAAGGAATTTCCACCTTGAAAATAACAAATCTGGGGACCTGCCAGCATCCTTACTCGTGAGAGCCAGTTTTTCTTTCTCTATATTTACACATTCACTGGTTCCGTTTCTCTGCTGGACCTTAAAGAATACACTCACTCTTCTCTGCCATCAAGAGGCATGACCTTCCTGCTTCCCCACTGCTTGGGATGAGGCATTAATGTGTCATTAATGTGACACATTAATGTGTCAGGATGTGTCAGGATGTGATGGTGGACAAGGGCTGGTCCTCTCCTTGAACGGCCACAAAGTAGTCACCAGCGTTACAGGGGAGGCTGCTGCAGGCTTGGTGAACAGGGAGGTACCACGTGGCAGGAACCACTGTGGGTTTAAGGGTTTGCATTACATTTCACGTCTCAGCAATAATGTTCACACTCTCTGATGCCACCTAAGATTAGTTCAGAGTTCTTGGAAGAAGCCTCAAATATCATCACCTAATAAAGAAATTTAGATATATTTTAGATGGAAAGCTGAGAGTCCTTCTACCCCTTACCTAATTTGAGTCCTGGATGATCTCAGCAGCATTTTTTTCCTGGAGGCCTGAAAAAAGAAAAGGCAGGATTGGGGTGGACTGAATTTTTATATTTAAGAGGTGCTCATGTGTAGTGTAAGTGTGCAACAAAAGACCTGTCTAAACAAATGAATAAAACAGTGCAAATCCATTTTTTAAACCTGAATGCTGGCGCCTGGGAGAAGTGAACACAGCAGCATTAACATTTGGAAAGAAAGCTTGGAAATCCTTTCAAAAGAAGCCACATAAGAGGGGTGTGCACGCCCACACACACAGCCCATTTGTGCAATTTATATGTCCACATCAAATTCTTAAAAACTCTTTCAAATTTGCGAGCACACGATGCTGCAAGTCCTAGAGCTTCTAGGGGTCTCTCCTTGCAAACCCAAAGCTGAGGAACAGGCGTTTTTTTTTTTTTTTAGAATGCTTTAGAACACTGTGTAGGACAGGATGTAGAAATGGGAAACCCGCTGGGGTTCTGGCGATACCACAGCCAGGCTAAATTGAGCAGAGAATCGCCTGCTTGCAATGTAGAATTTCAAAGGGAAGGCAGAGAATAGGCTTGTCTCAGCCTGGTGGGGAACGGAGCACTGTGCACTCCAGGCCCCCACCCCCACAGCCTGCGCCCTTCAGCTGGGGGCAGAGGCCAGCCCTGCACTCAGCTCATCCTCCCAGCTCCCAGCTCTGCACTTAGCTCACACTGGCTGATCGAGGGCTAAAATGCCTCCTTTCCCTGAAATATAATGAGGGAAATGTGACTTTGGCTTTGATTCCTCCCTTCCATCCACTTCCCCTAACCAACAGCAAAGCTCCCATTTCATGTGGCTAATGGTTTCTGATGTGATCCGAGCCCCACTAAATAGTTGATGAGAAATGGCTATTTTTATGTGAGCAGAAAAGAGCAGTTCCTGGAAAGCTGGGGCAGCCCTTAATGTCTGGATTGATGAGATCAGTCTCAGGAAGCCGCTGCTCTGCCAGGGCCATCATTCATTGTGAGTCCTCCTGTGTCCATGGAAGCCACCTATCCAGCCACCAGGAAACATGGGCTGGGAGCGCTGTGCTGGGAAGAGGCTGAATTATCTCAAGTCCCGTTCCTCTGCTTTCGTTGTTGTGACATTTAAGAAGGAAACCCTGGGCCAGGCGCCGTGGCTCACACCTATAATTCCAGCACTTTGGGAGGCCAAGGCAGGTGGATCACGAGGTCAAGAGAGCAACACCATCCTGGTCAACAAGGTGAAACTCCGTCTTTACTAAAAATACAAAAATTAGCTGGGCATGGTGGCATACGCCTGTAGTTCCAGCTACTCGGGAGGCTGAGGCAGGAGAATTGCTTGAACCCAAGAGGCGGAGGTTGCGGTGAGCTGAGATTGAGTCATTGCATTCCAGTCTGGGTAACAACAGGGAAACTCCGTCTCAAAAAAAAAAAGAAGGAAACCCTGAACACAGGAGAATGGAGAAAGGAGACTTCAGTGGGGGGTTACAAGTGGTTCTAACTGGGGTCCCTGGATCAGGAGCAGCAGCATTTTTAGAAATGAACATTCTCAGGCCCCACCCACCTGCTGAGTCAGAAACTCTGGGTGGGACCCTGCAATCTGTGTTTAACAAATCCCCCACCCCAGTGATTCTGGTGCGTGAATCTGCTTGAGGACCACTGATGTAATTAACAGAGCGGCGGACTTCAGGGTGAGACTTGGCCCAGTGCATTCCTCGCGAGCCTTCACACATAACCCCCTGCCCAAGGACTCTATCTAATGCTCTCCTCTGTGTTGTATTCCTTTGCCACACTCTTTATTTTTTTTGCTAGGATTTATTGCAATTTGACTATTTTCTCTTAACTTCTTCATTGTTTCTCACTCATAAAATCATCCGCTGGAAGAGCTCAGGCCAGTGTCTTCGGGTCACCAATGGTAATGACAATCTCACAGCCTGCCAGGCACAATTCAAGGTTTTAATGCATGTTTCAAAATATGAATACGGAAGGTCACTGTCTTCATTTCCCAGGTCTGAATATTCTCATTCACAAGGTGGAGATGAAAACCACTTCGGAGGATGGTTCCCCGGTTCGTTTTCCTTTTCACCCTTGGTGCTGGGCATTAAGACAGGCCCCATGGGCAACACTGTGCAGCCACTAAGGGCAGGGCTTCTAAGCTGTGCTGCCTGGGCTTGAAGCCTGGTCCTGTCCCTCGTTAGCCACAGGATTCTACTGTGTCTGTCTCCCCACTGGTGGAACGGGCATCAAATCTCATCCCTCTGTCCAGCATTGCTGCAAGAATTATACAGGGCATCTATGTAAAACCACTGCAGCATGTATTATGTGCTTAATAAAATGGCTGGCTCTCTTGTGATGTCAGAATGCCAACAGGGTAAGTGGCAGGGCCTGTTTCTTCTCAGGGAGGTCACAGTCTTGGGCACCTTCGTGTCCATGGAGATCCCAGGCCTGTGCGAGCTGCACATTCTGCTCTCAGAAAGGCAGCTCTTGAGAATAAGCCAAGCTGAACACATCAATCCCCTCCCTAGAGGGGCACCTGCAGCATGAGGAGGCACTTTATTTATGTGATCATATGAAAGCACTAAAAGCTGCTCTCACCCCTCATCCATCCCAGTGACACAGGCTGAACGGTGCCCTCCCAGAAAGGATCTGGGAAGTCCTGACCTCCAGCACCTCAGAATGTGACCCTATTTGGAAATAGGGTCTCAGCAGAGGTAAAGTTAAAGTGAGACTGTTAGGTGTGCTCTAAGCCAATCTGGCTGGGCTCCCTCTAAGAAGTGGAGATTTGGTCACAGACAGGTACAGAGGGGCACAGAGAGGAGACAGCCTCTCCAAGCTAGGAAGCCAGTCTCCACCACACACCAGATCTGCTGGCACCCACCTTGCCCTGCCCCCCCCCCACCTCCCACACTGTGAGAAATGACTGCCTGCTATGGAAACCACCCAGTCCCTGGTGATGAGTCTGGCAGCTGAGTCGACCGACACAGTTGGAACTTCTCCGGCCCTTCTTTCCTCTCGCTTCTCTGTTCCGTTGCCAGTGACATCTGCTCTGATGATCTATGGCCATGTGACAAACCACCCCAACATTTAGTAACTTAAAACAATGCTCATCAGTTATTTTGCTCAGGAATCTGCAACTTGGGTAGGACTTGGCCTGAGCAGTGCTCTCTGCTTGCCCCTTGCCCGCTGTGTCCAGTGGCCGGCATGGGCAGATTCACTTCCAGGAGGCACGTGCGCGCTGCTGGCAAGTTGCTGCTCTCTCTGTGGTAGGATTGGTGGGGGCCGTGACTTCCCCTCCGCATGAAGCTAGGCTCCAAGGAGAGCCTAGGAGACAGGATGTGGAAGCTATTCTTTCCTAAAGTCTGGACCTGCTCAGAAATTGGCATGGTGCCCTGCTGTCACCGTGTTCTATTTGTCAACAAGTCGTGGAGCCCAGATGCAAGGAGCAGTGGGGAGATGAACTGCACCTCTCACGAGTGAGGGCCAGACATGTTTAAAACCACCACGTACCACTGACTAGGTTTTTAGGTGTGAGTTCCTGAGCATGTCACCCTTTCTCTGCCCAATTTTCAGTTTAAATGACAACCCTATGAGCAGGTGTGTGGTACCCACTTTGTGCTCTGGGCAGTGCTTTGCACTTTGAGATTAGGAGAGAAGACATAGTCCTGACCCCCATATCATTCAGTGGCAAGGTCCATGGCCATAGTTTTTAAGCTTGTATCTGTTCAAACAGCATCATGAAAGGTCAACATAAAACAGACAGGAAAGGTTGGAGCATGGCTCAAAGATTGGCCTGCCTCCCCTCCACCCCGTTTCTTTTACTCAGACTCCCAGGGAACTGTAGGCACAAACACCAGGTTGATGAAAAGTTCTGAGTGCACAGGCTTAGTGATCGGGATTGGAATCCTCAATCCATGGCTTCTGAGGCACCCCTTGAGCAAGTCACTGAACCACTCTGAGCCTTAGTTTCCTCTTCTGTAAAACAGGGTATAAAAATATCTCCCTTCCTTGTCCATCATGAAATGTAAGTACAATCTTATGTCAAAAGAATGGCATTTAAAGGCCCTACTGCTAAATTCTGAGCTAGGGTAAAACTGTGTTAGGCTTTCAGGAATGGGAAGATGCCTAGGCTGAAATCCAGGCTGGGCACTGCAGGCTGAGGAAGGTTAAATAAGGGGAGCAGGGAGGAGGAAAAGCACGGCAGACAGGAGGATCGCCAGCAAGCAGTCATGTGGGCCAAAATGTGCTGCAGGGAGAGGTGGCAGCAATCAGGATGCCAGGCTGTCTGGACGGGGTGCCCAGGAGGGGAGTTTGGGGAATTGCCATTCAGAGTGAACACTGGGTCTGTATGTAATGCTCAACCTGATGGCAGCACACATCAGAGGTCCCTGAAAGTGATATGGCAGGCACACAGGAGACGGGGTCTGCCAGGAGCAGTGGGGACTCTTCAGAGCAAGGCTTTAAAAGCATGCAGTCTGGCAGGAGTGGTCTTGAAGACGCTTAGGAATGTGGAAGGATGGTGATCCCAAGATACCTTCCAAAGAAATCAAGGCCAGAGCTTCATGTGGAAACAGAAGGAAGGAGGAGGAGCTGGCCTTAGAGATGACTGAGGCTTTTCCTGAACAAGACCCTAGAGGGACAACGCAGAGCAGGGGTGGCTGGCTGGTGGGGCTGGAGCCAATGCTGAGGCCAGGGTAGAACATGTGCTTGAGGCAAGGGTGGGCTGATCCACTGTCGGCTGTCTGCAGACATCAGAAATTTGGTTTTGAATCACAAGAGGAAATCAAGAATAATAATGGAAAAGTCTGAAATGTCTTGCATAGAGCTGGTAGTTTAATTTCTAAATATTTTTTTCCACTATATCTCCAAAATTTCTTTTTTACAATTTCTACAGAATATAGATTCTCTAGCAACACTTCAGATGCATATGGACCTGCAGATCCACAGCTCTTCTCAATCTCCAGGAACACCTGGCCAGGCCTCCTAGAAGGCCTTTTGTGATTTTCATACATTTGGATTGCCATGGGATTTAGATATAGATGAGACTCTAAGAAGGCTGCTGCTCTTCTCTTCTGTTCTTAGATAGGATTGACTGAATTGGGAGACTATGCTTTAGTAAATTTCATAGCTTAACAACTTCCTCACCCAGAAGATGAAGGTTAGCATCAACAGAGGTAAGTCATGTTGATAGTATGTGCCCTTGATGTTATGGGATGAGAATCTTATAAACTGCAGTGATGGTGAAAAATATTTTATGTTTCAGCTAACCCCTTCTTGATGTATTTTTCAAGTATATTTTCTTCTTGTCTTCGGTGGAGTTTTAAAAGACCTGCAGGCATCTGTGGGTGTCACTTGCTTCTTCCTCTGAAACTTCCAGATGCCTGCCTGACTCTGATGGAGAGCTGCATCAGATAGACTAGAGGTTATGGGTTTTGGGGAGGAGACCACAGAGATAAAGTGCCATTCTCATCACATATCATTAAGGTCACACACTATCAACACAGCTTATCTCTGTTGGTGTTGACCTTCATCTCCTAGTGAGAGAGTGTTTGTTCCCTTACTCCACTGGAAAACTATCTACCCTCTTCCATTTTCACATTGTACTCTATGGAATTTTGACCATATTTTTTGTGGAGTTGTTTGATTTTCTTATTACTGAGTTCTTGCTGAGTTCATCATTTCACTATTATCCTTTTAACAGTCTTTTGAAAAAGAGAGTTTTAATTCTGATGAGATCCAATTTGTTAACCTGATATCCAAGGTCACAAATGTTTTCTCCTAGAAGTGTTGTCATTTTAAGTTTTAAGCTTAGCTCTGCCATTCAGTTTGAGCTGATTTTTTCATGTGGTTCAAGGTATGGAGCAGATAGAAGCTCATGTGTGTGTGTGTGTGTGTACCCACACATGGATATTCAATTGTTCCAGCACCATTTGTTGAAGACTATCCTTTTTCCAGTGACCTGCTTTGCAATTGCCTTTGTTGAAGATTAGTTGTCTGTGTGTGTGTGTATTGCCTTCTGGACTCTGTTCTGTTCCATTGGTCTGTCTACTTTGACGCAAATATCACGCTGTCTTGATTACTGTCGCTTTACAATAAATCTTAAAACCAAAAAGTGTTAGTCCTCCAACTTTGTTCTTACTTGCATTTCCATATAAATTTTAGAACCAGCTTGCCATTTTCTACAATATAGCCTGTTGCGATTTTCATTGGAGTTGTGTTGAATCCACATGGCTTGATTGTGGGAGAATTGTCATGTGAACAATATTAAATCCTCTGTCCTAAGAATCTTACTCAGGTCTTTAATTTCTCTCAGCAATATTTTAGAGCTTTTAAAAAGTACCATATACATGTGTTAACTTCATAAAATAAAGTAAAAATATTAAAGTGGTTAGATAAAGAAGACTTGCTGGAAAACTTAGGCTCTGTGGGAGAAGCCACCCATGATACTTAGCTATGACTGTATGGACATGAGTGTATGTGAGTGTGAGTGTGTGCAGGCATGTGTGAATGTGTGTAGGTGTGTATGAGTATATATTATGAGCGTATGAGTGTGTGTATGCATAAAAGTGAGAGATTGTGTGGGTGTGAGTATATGTGAAGCAATGTGTGATGTGTAGGTGTGAATGTGTGTGAGTGTGTGTAGGAACATGTGATGCATTAATGTGTGTGTAGGTGTCTGTGTGTGTAGGTGTGTGATGTATTTGTCATTTTAAGGGATGTGGAAGGAAAGGAGGTCAATATGCTTGTTCTACTGTCTTGATGTTGTTTCTGAGTTGATTTTACCCAAATAAAATCTATTTTGAGGAATAGTTTGTGCTCGCATTCTCGCCAGGCTGAACAACTCTAATGAATGTGCTGGTCCTCTGAGAGCATCTCCACCCAGGACCTCATGGTTTGTGGGAGGAGAAGGGCATGTTTGGGAGCCTGGGTTGTGGGCAGACCCTGCCTAGGTGGGGTGGGTTTCCTCTAACAAAGAAAAAGGTCCCCCTGGGAAAGGACTCCAGGCCCACTTAGGCGATCTCCTGGCCTTGGAGCCCTTTTTTTCTTGCAAGTGGAATGGCCTTGTCTTCCTTTTCCTGTTGATCTTACATACTGTTCAATCCTTATGACTGAAGCAACAGTCCTGGGAGGAGAAACCCAAGTCTTTCTGAGGGGTGGGTCATTTCTTGTCAGGAAATGTGAGGACTCCTCCTTCCTGCCCAGCCCCTCAAGACCACAACACCTCTGGGGCAGGCAGTCTCGATCTCACCACTGAGTTAGTTAAGGACTGTTTGCCATCACAATGGTGGAGCTGTGGTTCACACCAAGGCATGTGCTCCCCAAGACCTGTGGCTGCAACCACGGCTCTGCATGGAATGTGAGAGTGACAGTGAGTGCCCAGCCAGCAGTTGGTGTTGAACACATCTTCATCCGATTATTGACCATCTGCTCTTTTCCCATGATTTGTTTGTCAAAATTCTTTGCTAATTTCTTTATTAACATCTGTCAGTATTTTAATTCTCCTGATTCATGATAGTTTTTTTGTCAAGGAAATTAGCACTTTGTTAAATGACTACAAATGTTTTTAAACAATTTGTTTTACTGTTATCTTTGTTTAGGGTGATATTTTGGGCAAACAATGGTCTTTAATATCTATGTTATTAAATTCATAAATATTTCCCTTTGTGGAGTCTGGGTTTCAGTTAATTCTAAACATATTCTCCACTCCAAGTTTACAAAATAAAAAGAAAACAACACTAGTATTTCAATCTACTACATTTGTTGCTAACTTTTACTTCCAAATCTCTGTTTTAATTGGAGTTTATTTTGGTAAGTGAAAGCGTGTGAGGAGACAAGTTATTTTCTTCGATGTGGTTGAACAGGTGTTGTGAGAAGGTTCAGAGTCCGTCTTCCCATGGTCCCCCAAGCATACAGTCTTCCTCTACTTTTTATTTTGTTTCTGTGCTCTCTATTCTACTCCTCTGGAGAAAGCTGCACCCTGAGAAGTGGACTTCGATGTGCTACTGTTGTTGGAAACCCCAAGCACAGGCGGAGCCCTGCTGACTCTGGAGGCCTCAGCTCTCACAGGTCTGCACCTGTTGCATCCTGTAATCACTCTCTGGGAGTAGTTTCTACCTGGCCCTGACACCCTCTCATGCTCCCCACATCCATAGCTAACCCTGTGTTTCTACAACTATGGCTGGGTATTGGGATCACCTGAAAGGTTTTAAACATTACTGCTGCTTGGGTCCCATCCCCAGAATTTTTTTTTTTTGAGATGGAGTTTTGCTGTTCTTGCCCAGGCTGGAGTGCAATGGCACAATCCTGGCTCACCACAACCTCCACCTTCTGGGTTCAAGTGATTCTCCTGCCTCAGCCTCTCGAGTAACTAGGATTATAGGCACCTGCCACCACACCCAGCTAATTTTTGTGCTTTTAGTAGAGATGGAGTTTCACCACATTGGCTAGATTGATCTCGAACTCCTGACCTCAGGTAATCCACCTGCCTGGGCCTCCCAAAGTGCTGGGATTACAGGTGTGAGCCACTGTGCCTGGCACAGGAATTCTTATATAGCCAGTTGGAGCTGTGACCTGGGCATTGGCCACTTCTAAAATCTTCCCATGTGATGCTAATATTCTGCTAACATTCAGCCAATTAGAGCCTGGAAAAACCAGGGGGATAAGTGCAAAGCCTGGCCTATTCTGAGCATGGGAGTTAGCTCCTTTCCCCAATCACTGGAGGCTCATGGACACAAATACTTCCGTGGCATGGGCTCAGCAACATGAACCTCCCAGTTTTCTAATTTCTTACACTTTCAGGCAGTGACTCTTCTACCATCAGGAACTATGCTTCGAACCAATATGGCTTCATTCCCTGAAAGACCTATTGACCGCATGACGGTAGGCCAATTATATTAGACTCTGTCCATCATGGGCAACTTAGTAATGCTTCTTTAGTGGGAGAGACATTTATTTCTTTTATGGAATTTCCTAGAGTGTCTGCTTTGTTTCTGCTACAGAACCATGCATGGACTGACAGAATACTTTATTCATGGTCATTTTTTCCATGCAATATTGTTTATGGCTAAGAGACAAATTTTAAAGTAGAAGAGGTGAGGCAGGCTGGGCGCAGTGGCTCACGCTTGTAATTCCAGCACTTTGGGAGGCCAAGGCGGGCGGATCACCTGAGGTTGGGAGTTCAGTATCAGTCTGACCAACATCTCTACTAAAAATACAAAATTAGGGCTGGGCGAGGTGTCTCATGCCTGTAATCCCAGCACTTTGGGAGGCTGAGGTGGGTGGATCATGAGGTCAAGAGATCAAGACCATCCTGGTCAACATGGTGAAACCCCATCTCTACTAAAAATACAAAAAATTAGCTAGGCACAGTGGCATGTGCCTGTAATCCCAGCTACTCAGGAGGCTGAGGCAGGAGAATTGCCTGAACCCAGGAGGCGGAGGTTGTGGTGAGCCGAGATCGCGCCATTGCACTCCAGCCTGGGTAACAAGAGCGGAACTCCATCTCAAAAAAAACAGACACACAAAATTAGTTGGGCGTGATGGTGCATGCCTGCAATCCAAGCTACTTGGGAGGCTGAGGCAGGAGAATTGCTTAAACCGGGAGGCAGAGGTTGAGCTGAACTGAGATCGCTCCGTTGTACTCCAGCCTGGGCAACAAGAATGAAACTCCATCTCAAAAAAAAAAAAAAAAAAAAAGAGAGAGAGATGAGGCAATTTGGATTCTCTTGTCTTACAATATGCCCATAACCCAGAAAAGTCTGGCTCTGTAGAGTAACCAAGTGGTCCACTGAGGATTCATGACAGCATCAGCTGGATGACAGCACCATGCTATACCTTAGACACTATCCAGCAAGAAGGGTAGGTGCTTAGTACCAGCAACCAGCATATGGGCCTGGCTCTCCTGTAACCAGAATGACTTCTCCTGTAGCCAAGGGGAGGAAGTGGGAGTGTCACTGTTCACCAATACCCCTAATAACCCACTCCCAATTTTTTATTTTTACTTTTGGGTCCTGTTCATTTAAGTAGCCTTGGTATGAAAAAAAGAAATTATCCCACCAGGGAACAAAATAATGTTTCCCCTGAACTGGAAGTCGAGCCTACCATTTGGGGTTTCTCATTCAATTGAATCAAAAGGTAAAAGGCAGGTGGTTACTCTTTTGGCTAGAGTGATGGATCCTTTGAATGAAACAGAAATTGGATTGCTACTTCAAAACGGTGGCAGGCAGACAGGATCAGGGGACCTCTCCTTTTACTGCCCACCGTAGTGATCAAGGTCAATGCGAGACTGCAGGAAATCAAAATAGGTAGGACTTTCAAGGGCTCAAAGCCATTAGAACAACAGTTCCCTGCCGCAGGAGAAGAATACTGACCAGCTGAGGGGCTGGGTAAGTGTAAAGGCACCAGAGTATGTAATGGAAAAAGGAAGGTATAAACACCAACGAGGGAACTGCATGAAACTTGCCACTGTCAAATGGCGGTGTGAAACTCTATGCTCTTATTTTCCAGATAAACAACCAACACTGTTAAGAATGATTTTTAAAAAGCAGCTCCCAATTTAAATCCCTGGAAATTGTCTAATGGAATACAAAAAATCTAATCTTGGTAGGAATGGTGAGAGTCTGGGGCACTAGTGTCATGACTTCCTCTTCCCTCTCCTGCCTTTGGCTCAGGGTGATGGATGCTTCACTCCTGGTAGCTGTGAGATGGAAGATGAGGCACCCTCTCTCTCTAGCTCCAAGTCGAGGGCTAAGATATGTCTCCAGGAGAAAGAAGCTACTAGCATTTCTCATTCTCCCTCAGATCCATGTTGCGGAGGGTAAATTCCAAGTGAGTGCAGCTGATAAGTAGGCTTGCGGGTAAGGTCCCTTCTTACACCCAGCCTCTACCTATAGGGAAAAGTCTCCACCCCAGCCATGGCAGGCTGCAAGTATTGAATACTCAGATGGTAACCCCCCCTTACCTTGCCTTTGCTGGCAGGGTGGAAGTTCCACCCCAAGAGAAGCAACCCCAGCCGACCAGAAAGACCAGAAGCTATCACTCCCACCCAGCACTTGGCTTGTGAAGCAGGGCGTGGCTATGAGAGAAGTGGGCCACCGTCCCTACCTCTCACTTGGGGCAGTGACTACTCAGGGATTTTGCCCAGAGAGAGGGACAATCAATAAGAAGAGAGAGCTCTAAAGCTCTTCCAGAAGGAATTGACTTTAAGACAGTGTGAACAGTTTCAAACTTAAGAGTGCTCTTGAAAATAGTGGAGACTTATGTGATGAGCAGTTAAGAGGAGGCCAGCAAGTCCAGAGGAATGAGAAACTGAATTACAGGCCAACTAGTTTATAAGAAAAATAAACAGCTAAGAGGAACCCTCTTTCAGCCAGAACATACCCCAGAGACTGACCTACAAAGGACCCTAAATTTGATTAGAGCAGATTGTGAGACAATTCATGCCACCAAACCACTGTCAAAAACAATACAGCAGTCAACTGGTAATTAATGGAGTCTAAAGACCTGCATGTGATGCCAACAGAGGCATAAAGCTTAACACAGAGCTTAGGGAAAGAGATATTCCAAGAAAGTTTTGTTAAAACCACTGTTGGCCAGCTGCTGTGGCTCATGTCTGTAATCCCAGCACTTTGGGAGGCAGAGGCGGGTGGATCTCTTAAGGTCAGGAGTTCGAGACCAGACTGGCCAGCACGGTGAAACCTCATCTCTACTAAAAATACAAAAATAAGCCAGGCATGGTAGCACGTGCCTGTAATCCTAGCTACTCAGGAGGCTGAGGTAAGAGAATCACTTCAACCCAGGAGGTGGAGGTTGCAGTGAGCTGAGATTGCACCACAACCCTTCAGCCTGGGTGTCAGAGCGAGATGAGACTTTATCTCAAAAAACAAAAACAAAACAAATAAACAAAAAAAAATCACTGTCACCCCAGGGTGACTGTGCATATGCCCACGAGTGTCATATGTGTGTGTGACTGAACTGTCTGTGGAACAACATTAGAAGCTTCACATTGCAGGGAAAGGGGACTAACATAGTCAGTTAAGTCACTGTGAACAAATGAATAAACAACACAATTATGAGCTTTGACGTGTGTGTGCCAGTGTCAGAGTGATAAATAATCAAAGTTGCTATAATACACTGTCTAAAATGTCAAACTTTCAACAAAATTGTGAGACATGCAAAGAATCAGGAAGGTGTGACTCAAACACATGTACCAAAAAACCACACAAAACTGCCAGTGAGAATTCTCAGATGTCAAACTTAACAGGCAAAGACTTCAAAATGGCTATTGTAAATGCACTCAAAGGACTAAAGAAAACCATGCTAAGGGAAATAAAGGAAGGCATGATGACAATTTCTCATCAAATAGAAAATATCAGTAAAGAAATACATACAAATTATAGAAAAAGGAAACCACTTTGGGAGGCCAAAGTGGGCAAATTACCTGAGGTTGGGAGTTAAGAGACCAGCCTGACCAACATGGGGAAACCCCATCTCTACTAAAAATACAAAATTAGCCAGAGCTGGTGACACATACTTGTAATCTCAGCTACTCAGGAGGCTGAGGCAGGAGGATTGCTTGAACCTGGGAGGCAGAGGTTGCAGTGAGCTGAGATAACTCTGTTGCACTCAAGCCTAGGCAACAAGAGCAAAACTCTGTCTCAAAAAAAAAAAAAAAAAAAAGAAAGAAAGAAAAAAAAAAGAAAACAAAGAAAATAAACCAATGGAAATTCATGAGTTGAAAACTACAATAACTAAAGTAAAAAATGCATTAGAGGGCCCTGAGAGTAGATTTGAATTGGCACTGACATCCAACTTGAAGATGGATTGCTAGAGATTATTCAGTCCAAAAAAACATAGAGAGAAAAGATTGAATAAAAGTGAACAGAGATTCACAGAGATGTGGAACACCATCAAACATGCTAACATACACACAGTGGATCACCAGAAGGTGGAGAGGTATAAGAAGGGGTAGAAAGAATATCCAAATAAATAATGGCTGAAAACTTCCCAAATTCAAAGAAAAACATTAATCTACCATGTAAGAAGGTTAACACCCTCCAAGTAGGATTAACTGAAATCTATATCCAGACACATTATAGTAAAAATATTGAAAGCCAAAAACAAGAGAAATTCTTTAAAACAGCAACAGAAAAATGGCTTATTGTGTACAAAAGACCCCTCCCCTATGCTTGTAACATCTGACTCAGCATCAGAAACAATGGAGCTAGCAGGCAATGGGTGTTGTACTCAAAGGGTTGAAAGAAAAGAAAAAAGTCAACCAAGAATCTTATGCCAGCAAAAATTAGCATTCAAAAATAAAGTAAAATAAAGACATTAATCCCACTCCCAAAACTGTTGGGATTCATTCCCAGAAGAAAGACTTATAAGAAAGAGCAGAGGAAGTTCTTTAGGATGAAAAAATGACCCCAGATAACAATTCAAATCTTCACACCAAAAAACAAAGAGTATCTGTAAAGGTATTTATGTAATTATAAAACACAGCACAAATGTATACTTCTTTTTTTATTTAAATGTTTTAAAAAGCAGTTGTACAAACTGTATAAATGTATTTTGGGGCCTATAACATAGAGAAATGATGAGAAGCAGAGATGGCAAATAAAAAAGTTAATATAATAAACTGCATTAATATATACTTCCTTTCCATTCTTTTCTATTTTTAAAAAAGACATAAAAAGACACAATTCAAAAAATGAGCAAAGAATCTGACTAAACGTTTCTCCCAACACTATATAAAACTGGCCAACAAGCACGTGAAAATATGTTTGGCATTATTAACCAACAGGGA
Source organism: Callithrix jacchus (assembly GCF_049354715.1). Lineage (NCBI taxonomy): Eukaryota > Metazoa > Chordata > Mammalia > Primates > Cebidae > Callithrix > Callithrix jacchus. Next base: position 73,665,044 of record NC_133502.1, read on the forward strand.
AATACAAAACCATGAGATACCATTTCACATCAACTAGCGTGGTTATAATTAAAAAAGCAGATAATAACAAATGTTGGTGAAAATGTGGGGAAATGAAATCCTTATACCCTGCTGTTGAGAATGTAAAAGAATAGCCTAGGAGTACTTGTTGTTTTTTTTTTCTTGAGTTGGAGTTTCACTCTTATTACCCAGGCTGGAGTGCAATGGCATGATCTCAGCTCACTGTAACCTCTGCCTCCTGGGTTCTAGCAATTCTTCTGCCTCAGCCTCTAGCCTGGAAGTTCTTAAAAAGGTTAAACATAGAGTTAATGTTTGGTCAATCAATTTCACTTCCAAGTTATGCCTAAGAGAAATAAAAATCTTGGCCAGGCATGGTGGCTCGCATCTGTAATCCCAGTACTTTGGGAAGCCAAAAAAGGTAGATCACAAGGTCAAGAGATCGAGACCATCTGGCCAACATGATGAAGCCCCGTCTCTACTAAAAACACAAAAACTAGCTGGGCATGGTGCCATGTGCCTGTAGTCCCTGCTACTCAGGAAGCTGAGGCAGGAGAATCGCTTGAGCCTGGGGGGCAGAGGTTGCAATGAGCCAAGGTTGTGCCACTGCACTCCAGCCTGGGGAGAGAGCAAGACTCTGTCTCAAAAAAAAACCTTTCTCCACACAAAAGTATATACATACATGTTTATAGCAGCTTTATTCAGAATCGCCAAAAAGTAGAAATGACCTAAATGCCTATCAACTCAAATATAGTGTGCATATATAATGGAATATTATTCAGTAATAAAAATTGAGGAAGCACTAATATGCTATGAGATGGATGAATTTTGAAAATATTATGCTGAGTGAAAGAAGTTAGTTGAAAAAGACCACCTATGTAATAATTCAGTTGATATGAAAATCTAGGATGGGAACTTCTCAAGAGACAGAAAATAGAGTAATGGTTGTCTAGGACTGGAATGGGGAAATCTGGGAGCAAAATAAGGGGTGACTGCTGATGGATATGGGGTTCACTTTTGAGGTGATGAAAATGTTATAAAATTGATTATGATTATGTTTGCTCAAGTCTATGAATATACTAAAAACCATTACTATGTTCACTTATAATGTTTGAATTATATGGTATGTGAGTTAAATCTCAATAAGCAGTTACATATATATAAATAATATTAAGCTGAGATGTATATCAGCTTATTCTCTCTCCCCCCTCTATGCACGCACACACACACGCACGCACACACACACACACACGCGTATATATATCACAGCATTGGCCTCATGACAACCTGTGGAAATTAGGACTGTTTCGCATACACATTCCTTTATTATTTGGTTTATATTTATAGCTGTTAACCAAATTTTCTCCCATATTTTTAAGAAATTTAGGGTATGCTATTGGTGGCTGTCATTATAATTTAGACTTTAGATTATTACAGGACTTCAGTCTTGAAGTTTTATGGAGCTAGGTGAGCTATGAGCCGCACTCTGAGACTGAAGTCCTAAATGATGGAACTTGAGTCTTCTCTTCTGGGGAGAGGGTGGGGTGTGTTAGTCTGTTCTCATACTGCCGTAAAAAAATACCTGAGACTAGGAAATTTATAAAGAAAAAAGGTTTAATTGGCTCACAGTTCTATAGACTGTAAGGGAAGCATGGCTGGAGAAGCCTCAGAAAACTTACAATCATTGTGGAAGGTGAAGGGGAAGCAGGTTCATCTTATGTGGCAGGAGCCAAAGGAATAGAGAGACAGGGGAGGTACTACACCCTTTTAAGCAATGAGATATTGGGATAACTCGCTCACCCACTACTGCCATGATAACATTAAGGGGAATGGTGTGAAACAATGACAAGCTGCCCCCATGATGCAATCACTTCTCACCAGGCCCCACCTCCAACATCGGGGATTACAATTCAACATGAGTTTTGGGTGGGGACACAGACACAAACCACACCAGGGAGAGTGTTTCCTTTCACAGGAAGAGAATCACATTCAGGTAGGAGGAGCAGATTGCTGTTGCTATTGTTTGGAAGTGCGATTGTCGGGGGAATGGGTTATGAGGGTTGGGAGAAGCTGCAGGGTAGCTGGGAATAAATGTAATAACTCAGTGTTCCGCATCCACACTGCCCTCCTCTACATGAGAGATGGGAAAGGTAAAACATATGCCTTTGAGACTCCTCTCTAGTGAGGCTCTGGATTTGATTTAGGTTTAAACCGTCAGATGCCGCAGCCTGAGGTTTGGAAGGCAGAATGCTGGGAAGGCTGCACTCCTGTTGCATCTGCTGGTGCTGTGACAACCAAGTTGATGGAGGTGCTGTTTGCCTGCGAAGGGATTATCAGAGCGTCCAGTCTACAGTGCCCCAAATACTCACAAGCAGCACGCAGAGCACCCCTTCAGCTAACGTCAGCGAGGAGATGGGACCATGGAGCACAGTGTCTGTCCTGTCAGACCATGTTCAGATCCTCCTGGCTTTCTGCTGGAGGCAGCCTCCATCATGGCAGTGGCTGTGTCTCCATCTTGGTGGTGGCAGTGTGCTGCTGGAGCCAGAGGCTTTCTGGCTGCAGAGGGGCAGAACCACCCTCACTGGCTCAATTCAGGGATATGGCTTCGGGAGCTGTTTCCCAAACCTTATCCCAGCATCTATTTCTCCTATCTATATCTCTACTTCTGTAAGCCCCTTGACACCCTGTCACTAATCCCATCATGTGCTAAGCTAGCTAAAGAAGGCTTTGTTTTTTGTAGGTGAACCCTGACCAATACAACACATTATATAAACAGATTTCTTAACATAGAACCACTTTTGCATTTCTGGAATCAACTCAGCTTGGTCATAGTGTATTCTTCTTACACCACTGCTACTTATATTTGCTAATATATTAGCAAATATAATCAAGACCTTATTATTACTTTCCTATGTAAGGCTTATCTGATTTCTGTTTCATATTAGTTAAATTTTAGACTCAGTATTGTGCTGGCCTTCAAAAGATAATCTAAGTGCTTTCTTTCTTTGTTGTGTTCTAGGAAAGTTTATATGTTGGAATTATTTTTTCCTTGAATGTTTTCAAAATTTTCTACATAAAACTATCTAAATAAGGTGTATTTGAACCCGGCTGGCTTTTTAATAGCCTCTTCAATTTCATTCATGGTTATTGATTTATTAGGTTTTCCATTTCTCTTGAGATCAACACTTAAAATATATGTGTTCCTAAATAGTATTTTATTCTGAGGAAGAATGATTGATCAGTCATATAAAATTATTAATTTTTGTTTGGTAATACAAATGTGAATGACTAATACATTTTTTTCTCTTAACATTGTTTTATATGTTAAATTTTATAACGTGTACATGAGTTTTGTTTATTAATCAAATCTAAGCATCTTTCTTTTAAGCAAATACATTTGTTTCACATTTATTGACATAACAATTTGGTCTTAATTTTATTTGGTCTTTAATTTTATAAATTGTTTATGTTAAAATGTCTTTTTAGCAACTTTTTTTTAAAGTTTACTTTATAACACTTTTTTAAAAATTGTACTTTAGGTTCTGGGGTACATGTGCAGATCATGCAGGATTGTTGCATAGGTACACACATGACAATGTGGTGTGCTGCCTCCATCCCCCGTCACCTACATCTGGCATTTCTCCCCATGTTATCCCTCCCTGACATCCCCACCCCCACCACTGTCCCTCCCTTGGCCCTCCCTAACAGACCCCAGTGTGTGATGCTCCCCTTCCTGTGTCCATGTGTTCTCATTGTTTATCACCTGCCTATGAGTGAGAACATGTGGTGTTTGATTTTCTGTTCTTGTCTGAGTTTGCTGAGAATTGTGGTTTCCAGGTTCATCCATGTTCCTACAAAGGACACAAACTCATCATTTTTTATGGCTGCATAGTATTCCATGGCGTATATGTGCCACATTTTCCTGGTCCAGTCTATCATTGATGGGCATTTGTGTTGGTTCCAGGTCTTCCCTATTGTAAACAGTGCCACTATGGACACACGCGTGCATGTGTCTTTATAACAGAATGATTTATAATCCTTTTAATATATACCCAGTAATGGGATTGCTGGGTCAAATGGAATTTCTTTTTCTAGGTCCTTGAGGAATCGTCACACTGTCTCCCACAATGGTTGAACTAGTTTACACTCCCACCAACAGTGCAAAAGTGTTCCTATTTCTCCACATCCTCTCCAGCATCTGTTGTCTCCATATTTTTTAATGATCGCCATTCCAACTGGTGTGAGATGGTATCTCAATGTGGTTTTGATTTTCATTTCTCTAATAATCAGTAATGATGAGCATTTTTTCATGTTTGTTGGCCTCATATATGTCTTCTTTTGAAAAGGGTCTGTTCATATCCTTCTCCCACTTTTGGATGGTTTTTTTTTTTTTTTTTTGGTAAATCTGTTTTAGTTCTTTGTAGATTCTGGATATTAGCCCTTTGTCAGATGGGTAGATTGCAAAAATTTGTTCCCATTCTGTTGGTTGCTGGTTCACTCTAATGATTGTTCCTTTTGGTGTACAGAAGCTCTGGAGTTTAATTAGGTCCCATTTGTCTCTTATGGCTTTTTTTGCCAATGCTTTTGCTGTTTTAGTCATGAAGTCCTTGCCTATGCCTATGTCCCAGATGGTTTTGACTAGGTTTTCTTCTAGGGTTTTTATGGTGTTAGGTCCTATGTTTAAGTCTTTAATCCATCTGGAGTTAATTTTAGTGTAAGGTGTCAGAAAGGGGTCCAGTTTCTGCTTTCTCCACATGGCTAGCCAGTTTTCCCAACACCATTATTAAACAGTGAATCCTCTTCCCATTGCTTGTTTTTGTCAGGTTTGTCAAAGATCAGATGGTTGTAGATGTATGGCATTGCCTCCAGGGCCTCTTTTCTGTTCCATTGGTCTATATCTCTGTTTTGGTACCAGTACCATGCTGTTTTGATTACTGTAGCCTTGTAGCATAGTTGGACATCAGGTAGTGTGATGCCTCCTGCTTTGTTCTTTTTGCTTAGGATTGTCTTGGCTATGTGGACTCTCTTGCAGTTCCATATGAAGTTTAAGTTGTTTTTTTTTTCAGTTCTGTGAAGAAGGTCATTGGTAGCTTGATAGGGATAGCGTTGAATCTATAAATTACTTTGGGCAGTATGGCCATTTTCATGATATTGATTCTTCTTAACCATGAGCATGGAATGTTTTTCCATCTGTCTGTGACCTTTCTTATTTAATTGAGCAGTGGTTTGTAGCACTCCTTGAAGAGGTCCTTTACATCCTTTGTTAGTTGTATTCCTAGGTATTTTATTCTCTTTGTAGCAATTGTGAATGGGAGTTTGCTTATGATTTGGCTCTCTGTTAGTCTGTTATTGGTGTATAGAAATGCTTGTGTTTTTTCTGCATTGATTTTGTGTCCTGAGACTTTGCTGAAGTTGCTTATTAGTTTAAGGAGATTTTGGGCTGAGATGATAGGGTCTTCTAAATATACAATCATGTTGTCTGCAAATAGAGATGATTTGACTTCCTCTTTTCCTAATTGAATTCCTTTTATTTTTTTTCTTGCCTAATTGCTCTGGCTAGAACTTCCAATACAATATTGAATAGGAGTGGTGAGAGAGGACATCCTTATCTAGTGCCAGATTTTTAAGAGAATGCTTCCAGTTTTTGCCCATTCAGGTATGATATTGGCTGTAGATTTGTCATAAATAGCTTTTATTGTTTTGATATATGTTCCTTTGATACCTAGTTTATTGAGAGTTGTTAGCATAAAGGGCTGTTGAATTTTGTCAAAGGCCTTCTCTGCATCTATTGAGATAATCACGTGGTTTTTGTCTTTGGTTCTGTTTTTGTGGTGGATTATGTTTATAGATTTGTGTATGTTGAACCAGCCTTGCATCCCTGGAATGAAGCCTACTTGATTGTGATGGATAAGCTTTATCATGTGCTGTTGCAATCGGTTTGCCAGTATTTTATTGAAGATTTTTGCATCTATGTTCATCATGGATATTGGCCTGAAGTTTTCTTTTTTGTTGAGTATCTGCCAGGTTTTGGTATCTGGATGATGTCAGTCTTATAAAATGATTTGGGAAGGATTCCTTCTTTTTGTATTGTTTGGAATAGTTTCAGAAGGAATGGACCAGCTCCTCTTTGTACATCTGGTAGAATTCAGCTGTGAACCTGTCTGGACCTGGACTTTTTTTGGTTGGTATGCTATTAATTGCTGCCTCAACTTCAGCCCTTGTTATTGGTCTATTCAAGGTTTCAACTTCCTCCTGGTTTAGGCTTGGGAGGATGCAAGTGTCCAGGAATTTATCCATTTCTTCTGGGTTTACTGGTTAATGTGCATAGAGTTGTTTTTAGTAATCTCTGATGGTAGTTTGTATTTCTGTGGAGTCTGTGGTGATATCCCCTTTATCATTTTTTATTGCATCTATTTGATTCTTCTCCCTTTTCTTTTTTATTAATCTAGCTAGTGATCTACTTTGTTGGTCTTTTCAAAAAACCAGCTCCTGGATTTACTGATTTTTTGAAGGGTTTTTTGTGTCGCTATCTCCTTCAGTTCTGTTCTGATCTTAAGTAATTTCTTGTCTTCTGCTAGTTTTTGAGTTTTTTTGATCTTGCTCCTCTAGCTCTTTCGATTTTGACAATAGGGTGTCAATTTTAGATCTTTCCTCACTTCTCATGTGGGCATTTATTGCTATAAATTTCCCTCTAGACACTGCTTTAAATGTGTCCTAGAGATTCATTGTGTCTTTGTTCTTGTTGGTTTCCAAGCACATCTTTATTTCTGCCTTCATTTCATTGTTTATCCAGTCAACATTCAATAGCCAGTTGTTCAGTTCCATGAAGCTGTGAGGTTCTGAGTTAGTTTCTTAATTCTGAGTTCTAATTTGATAGTCCTGTGGTCTGAGAGACTGTGATGATTTCTGTTCTTTTGCATTTGCTGAGGAGTGATTTACTTCCAATTATGTGGTCAATTTTAGAGTAGGTGTGATTGGTGCTGAGAAGAATGTATATTCTGGATTTGGGGCAGAGATTTCTGCAGATGTCTATTAGGTCTGCTTGGTCCAGATTTGATTTCAAGTCTTGGATATCGTTAATTTTCTGTCTCATTGATTTGTCTAATATTGACAGTGGAGTGTTAAGGTCTCCCACTATTATTGTGTGGGAATCTCAGTCTCTTTGTAGGTTGTTAAGAACTTGCTTTATGTATCTGAGTGCTCCTGTATTGTGTGCATATATATTTATGATCGTTAGCTCTTCTTGCATTGATCCTTTTACCATTATGTAATGCCCTTCATCTCTTTTGATCTTTGTTGGTTTAAAGTCCATTTTATCAGAGACTAGGATTGCAACTCCTGCTTTTTCTTTGCTCTCTATTTGCTTGGTAAATCTTCCTCCATCCCTTTATTTTGAGACTTTGTGTGTCCTTGCACATGAGATGGTTTTCCATCTCACCGATGGGTCTTGACTTTTTATCCAATGTGCTGGTCTGTGCCTTTTGATTGGGGCATTTAGCCCATTTACATTTAAGGTTAATATTGTTATGTGTGAATTTGATCCTGCCATTTTGATGCTGGATGTTTTTCCCATTAGTTGATGCATTGTTTTCATTATGTCAATGGTCTTTACCATTGGTACATATTTGGAGTGGCTGGTACTGGTTGTTCCTTTCCTTTTTAAGTGTTTCTTTCAGGAGCTCTTGTAAGGCAGGCCTGGTGGTGACGAAATCTCTCAGCAATTGCTTGTCCATAAAAAATTTTCTTTCTCCTTCACTCATGAAGCTTAGTTTGGCTGGATATGAAATTCTAGGTTGAAATTTCTTTTCTTTAAAGATGTTGAATATTGCCCCCCACTCTCTTCTGGCTTGTAGGGTTTCTGCTGAGAGATCTGCTGTGAGTCTGATGGGCTTCCCTTTATGGGTAGCCTGACTTTTCTCTCTGGCTGCCCTTAGCATTTTTTCCTTCATTTCAACCCTGGTGAATCTGAGGATTATGTGCCTTGGGGTTGCTCTTGAATAATATCTTTGTGGTGTTCTCTGTATTTCCTGGACTTGAATAGTGGCCTGACTTGCTAAGTTGGGGAAGTTCTCCTGGATAATATCCTGAAAAGTGTTTTCCAGCTTGGATTCATTCTCTCCGTCACATTCAGGTACACCTATCAAACGTAGATTAGGACTTTTCACATAGTCTCATATTTCTTGGAGGCTTTTTTCATTCCTTTTCACTTTTATTTCTCTGTGCTTTCCTTCTCATTTTATTTCATTGAGTGGATCTTCAATCTCTGATATCCTTCCTTCTGCTTGATCAATTTGGCTACTGAAACTTCTGTGTGCTTCACAAAGTTCTCGTGCTGTGTTTTTCAGCTCCATGAAGTTATTTATATTCTTCTCTTAGCTGTTTATTCTAGTTGGTATCTCAAGTAACCTTTTTTCTAGGTTCTTAGTTTCTTTGCATTGGATTAGCACATGTTCTTTTAGCTCTGAGAAGTTTGTTATTTTCCACTTTCTGAAACCTGTTTCTGTCAATTCATCAGATTCATTCTCCATCAATCTTTGATCCCTAACTGGTGAGGAGTTGTGATCCTATGGAGGAGGAGAGGTTTTCTGATTTTTGGTTTTCCATAGACTTATTTACCATTTGTGTATCTTCTTTGGTGAGATGTCTCTTCAGATTTTTAAACTGATTTTTAAATGAGTAGTTTTTTTAAATTGCTAAATTTTAAGGGCTTTTAAGCTGTATTTTTGGATATGAGGCTTTTACAAGACATATGTTATTAATATTTTCTTTCAATTCATGACTTATTTTTGTTGTTAACAGTGTCTTACAGAAGTTTTAAATTTTAATACAATGTAATATATCATTTTTTTCTTTCATTGATTATGGTTTTGGTACTTTTGAAAACTCATGGGGGACCTAATTAAATTAAAAAGCTTCTACACAGCAAAATAAATAATACTCAATGTAAACAGATAGCCCACAGAATGAGAGAAAATATTTGGAAACTATACATACAACAAAGGACTGGTATCCAGAGTCTACAAGGAACCTGAACAAATCAGCAAGGAAAAAAATAAACAATTCCATCAAAAACTCGGCAAAGGACATGAGTGAACATTTCTCAAAGGAAGATAAACAAATGGCCATCAAACAGGTGAAAAAATGCTCAATAATTGAAAAGCACAATGAGGTAGATACCACCTCACTCCTGCAAGAATGGCCACTCTTAAAACATCCAAAATTCATAGTTGTTGGTGAGAATGTGGGGAAAAGGGAAAGTTTATACACTTCTCATAGGAGTGTAAATTCATACAACTTCTGTGGAAAAGAGCATGGATATTCCTTAAAGAGCTAAAAGTAGATCTATCGTACTATCCAGCAATCCCACTACCGGGTATCTAGCAAGAGGAAAGGAAGTCATTATATAAAAAAGACACTCGCAGCAACAAGTCACCATTACAAAGATGTGGAAGCAACCTAAGTGTGCATCGACTAATGAGTGGATAAAGAAAATGTGGCATACATACACCATGGAACACTACTCAGCCATAAAAAGAACAGATAACTTCTTTTGCAGCAATTTGAATGGAGCTGGAGGCTATTGTTCTAAGGGAGGTAACACAGGAGAGGAAAACCAAAAACCATATGTCCTCACTTATAAGTGGGAGCCAAGCTATGAATGCACAAAGACATACAGGGTAATAAAATGGATTTTAGAAACTCAGAAGGGCAAGGGTGGCAGAGGGCTAAGGACGAAAAAAACCTATGCATTAGGTACGATGTACACTATTTGGTGATGGATGCACTAAAATCTCAGAATTCACTACTATATAATTCATCCATGTTAAAAAAAAAAAAAAACGCTTGTACTCTGAAAGCTTTTAAAGTAAAAGTTAAAAAACATCTAATTGCCAAACCCAAAATATAAAAATCTCCTACGGTTTCTTCTAGAAATTTTATAATCTTACATTTGGGTCTATAATAGATTTTGTGCTATTTTTGTGAAGGGTATGAAGTCTGTGTTAGGCTCATCTTTTTGTGTTTTCTTTCATTTATAAACATTCCATTCTTCCAGCATCATTTGTTAAAAAGACTGTCATTTCTCCATTGAATCACCATTGCTTCCTTATCAAATATCAGTTGACTGTATGTATTTGTGTTGGTCTATTTCTGGCTGTCTTTTCTGTTCTGCTGACCTCACGTCTACTCTTTTGTCAGTACCAAGCTGCCTCGATTGCTGTAGCTTTAGAAGAGTAAGTCTCAAAATCAGTACTGTCAGGTCCTCTGTCTCTGTTGATGCTGTCCCCAACCTTCCTCCTCCTCTTCCTCTTCCTATGTCTCTGCCTCTTACTTCTCCTTCTTTTTCTCTTTTCTTCAGTATTGTGTTGGCTATTCTTAGTCTTTTGCCTTTCCATATATATGTTAGAATCAGAAAATACAGTTTGCTCAGATTTTATTGGAACTTCATTGAATCTATAGATCAAAATGGAAAGAACTGATCATTGATTCTTTCAGCCACGAGCCTTGATTTCCTCCCGAAGAGTTTGTAGTCTTCTACATACAAATCCTGCACATTTAGAAATTAGGTTTATACCTAAGTATTTCAGAGTTTGATGCCGTTATAAATGCTATTGTGGTTTTAATTTAAAATTCTCATTGTTCATTGCTGTATACAAGAAAGCAATTGACTTTTGTATACTAACCATGTATCCTGCCGATTTACTACACTTGATTCTAAGAGGTTCTGTTTGTTGTTGATTCTTTGGAATTCTCTGTATAGACAATCATGTCATCTGTGAACAGACCTAGTTTTATTTCTTCCTTCCTAATCTGCATATCTTTTATTTCCTCTTCTCGTCCTATTGCACTAGCTAGGCTTTCCAATACAATGTTGAGTAAATGTGATGAAAGAGGCTATCTTTGTCTTCGCCCCAAACTTAGAGGAAAAGAATCAGTTTCCCATCATTAACTACGATGTTAGATGTATAGATTTTTTAAATGGTCTTTATCAAGTTCAGGAAGTTCCCCTCCATTCCTACTGTACATGACAGAAAGTTTTTAAAAATCATGTATAGATGTTGCATTTTTTAGCACTTTTTCTGAATCAGTTAATATGATCATATAATTTTTTTAGCCTGTTGATGTCACAGATTACATTAATTGATTTTCAAATATTGAACTGTTCTTGCTTGTGTTGCAAACCTCACTTGTTTGTGGTGTATACTTTTTTGAATCTATTTTCAAGTGACTATTCATATAAGATCCTTACACTGAGAAAATTTGCTACATATTATAACTTTCTTTTAATCGGTAACTTCCCTCCTTACCCCTTTCTTGTTCTCTCAATCATCTGCTTTACAGAATTCACAATAGTCTGGATTTTGCTAATTTCCTCTCCATGTTTTTATTTAACTTGCTCTTCTATTCTCTGTATTTCCTGTAAATTGATAATTGGACTCAGAGGTTTATTCACACTTAGATTTCACTGACTGATCTGTTGGGTGCACAGATAATGTTGTGAACTTCCATCAGGTGGCATGTGATGCTGACATGTAATCCCTCTTTGAGATGTAAGAAACCATTGATGCCCACTGCCCTCATGTATTAACTCATTTAAAGGGGGAAAATCAAATTTTTGAGTATTTTTCATCATTTATAGGATGGACGATTTCTATAAAGAAGAAACTTTCCCTTATTAGCTATTTGATATGCAGTGGAAGAGTTTACATTGGAAAGGCAGTGTATAAACAGTTATAATTTTATGTTGCCTCAGTATGCATTTTAAATTTCAAGTTGGACTTTCTCATACCAAAACTAGGACCCAGTCACCTTTGACACAGCTTCCAGTTCTATATTCATTTCCCCTAGCTCCTCAGTACAGTGGCTCCATCCAGATATCTGTGTATACAACTGCTCCCTGGTGACCACTTCCCCCTGGTTGACTGGCCACTGACCCTCACACCCTGCATGGACTGTGCAGATGGACAGCAGTGGCTACCTCTCAGCCATTGTGTGACCTCCTGAAACTCGTGTCTGCTTGCTTTAAACCCATCAACTACAACTCCCTGTGGGAATCCTATTTGGATAATGCCCTGGGCCCAGTAAAGGTGTTGGCCATGGGTCCCCCTCTCATTCTCTCTCTGAGTGCTTCTTAACTTCCGAGTGTCTGTGTGGTGCCCAGGAGTGCCATGTACTCTCCAGGACCTGTACATCTTTGCCCATTTCTATCTCATGTCTGTCCAATATTTGAAAGGACATTTGAAAGATATTCTTAAAGATCTTAAATTAAAATAGCAGGATACATTTTGGATTCTTTACTAATTTTCAAAATAATGAGTTAATTTCTGTAATGAATTGTTTTAAATTAGATACCATTATGTACTCAAGATGGAAATGTCTTGTTTTTAATCCCTTGCCCTGTTGTCTTTGCTGTTGTTCTTACTGTCCCGTCTATGGCCCTAATTCCTTTGACAGGGCCCTAATAGTTTCAGTAGCTTCCTTGCTTTCAGGAAAGAAAAAAGTATCCTAAGTGCGTCTTACAGCCTTGCTGCCCTCAACCTGGAGTCAGCCCCACTTTATGGAGCTCTGGTTCCCTTCAGAGGGAAATGTAGAGATTGGGATCTCTGTGTGCAGCAGAGTTTCAGCAGGAAATGGATGTGGCCTGTGGGAGACCAAGCCTGAGCCACCCTGGAGGCCCCAAGTTGCGAAAATGTTCCCACAAGATGGCTTTGTTTGCCTTTTGCTGGGGGCCCTTTCACCCATTCGGGACAAGTTTTTGCATTCATTTTTTGGCTCAGGATTCCCTGAACCCACATGAAGAGCACAAATTGGAACCCTTACAAACAGGTGGTACAGCTTGAGGTTCTGATTTCTCATGGGAATCCGTTTCCTTCCCATTCAGAGCCACAGGCAGGTAACAGTATTTCTTGACATCTCCCTGGCCTGGCAGCTGGAATTTCTCTACGCTCTTTTTTTTTTTTTTTATTGCATTTTAGGTTTGGGGGTACATGTGCAGAACATGCAAGACAGTTGCATAGGTACACACATGGCAGTGTGTTTTGCTTCCTTTCTTCCCTTCACCCACATTTGGCATTTCTCCCCTCTCTTTTTTTTCAAGGCAGGATGGTCCTTCCATTCTCCAAGATAGACGCTGCGTCTCACTTCTCTGGGTGGGTCCACAAACCCACTTCTGACCCCAAGTGGCCAGCCCTGCTCACCCACGTCTAGGTGTCCTGACACAGAAGAGTACGCTTCCGCTCTATTGGAGTCTCTGCTTCATTTCTGGCACCTACGCCCTTTCTTTCTCTCTTCTGAGCTTGGCTAGAGGGTTTTAAAATCGGTGTTTTTTAAGCTGTCTGCTCTTCTGCCTTTTAATCAAATTGACAATCATCACTAAATGTCTGAAAGCTTTTTTCACCTCTGATGAGATGCTATCTGTCCGTGACAGTGGGGAGTGTGGATCATGCCTCTCCTCAGCTGCTATCTCACTGATTCTCTCCATGCACGCAAGGGATGATGTTTGTGACATTTTAAGAACTCAGGAGCACGGACCTACTCCTGGCTCTGCTCCGGTGGGGTGGGTGGGTGCTGCTGTCCCTCCTCACATCTACCGGCTTGTGCTAGGCTTTGCCACCTCCTTGTTACTCACTGGGCCTCCCCTGTTGTCTTCCCATTGTTTACCAGACCACTTTTAGAAAAAGACACTCTAGGATCCTCACTGTCAAATACCTCATCCTTTCTTACCAGCAAATTATTTTCCTGAAAAGGAAACACAGACAGATGTGGTCTTCAGAAACGCCAGTGCCAAGAGGCACCTTGGATGATTTGGGATAAGAACCTTTGGCCCACGGGCGAGCCCGGTTGTGTGAGGCAGTGACGCTTGCCCGGGAACTCTTCCCAGGAGGAAGAACACAGAGGTTCTGATGTGTGTTGTTTCTACTGACGTGTCATGTTGCTCACTGGGGACTGCTGTCGCCCCATGGCTCTTTATTAAAAGTTGCTGCGTGTAAATGTCAAAGCTTTCTATTTTGTCCCTCCTCTTCTCCCAGCCCCGCCAAAACCTAAAAAGTCAGAGGCCATAGAGGACTCACTCAAAATCTTGGCTCAGGTTCCTTGCTTCCTTTTTGGGAGCAAGGCTTGTTTCAGTGGGACTCTGGAGTATTATGTTTCTCTCTTAATTTTATTAATAAAAAGAATGTCTCCAAAGTAGGTACAATGTAACTACGAAATATATACAACCTCTAGAGGACGCTGATGTTGCCTGTGGCCACACACGTGTATGGTTTCTAAGGAGGCAGCTGGGAGCACTCTGGTCACCGTATATGTAAATGGTACATTTGCAAGAAAAAGCAAACCATTTTCTGACCTAGTCTGTTGCTTAGTGACTGTTTACAAAACCTATAATTCAGGAAAGGGCATTGGTGACGTGGAACAAACACTAAGCCTGGAGACAGAAATTGTAGGTGAATGAGCGCAACACTGGTTAGGTGCCTTAATGCTGGGTAACCATGTCTGCTCAGCAGGTGCCTTAACGCTGGGTAACCATGTCTGCTCAGCAGGCTGCATCGGTAGAGCCATGATGCCTACTTTATAGATCAGATGGTGCCTTAAGATAGCGGACATGGTGGTTGGGCAGCACATAGTGCTTCAGGCCTTCAGCACAGCGCGTCTAGCAGGGCGATGTCCCCACATGACCTGGAGAAGACATTCTCCTTCACGGACAGCTCCCCGGCCACTGAAGTTCCATGAGTGCATGCCTGCGTGGTGCCCTCCCCTAGACTGCAAGCTCCTTGGTGCAGGGGCTGTTTCTGGTTCACTTCCGTGTCCCCATTGCCTGGCATCCTGTGTGGCTCCTGCCAGGCTTTCACTGAGGGCTTGCTCATGGATGAACAGAGAGCTGGATGCAAAGTAAGACAAGGACCAGTCCAGAGTTGTCACTTTCTGTTTAGTATCACCCATGGTATGCTGACACTGATCATCCATCAATCAATCAAGGTGAGTGACTAGACTTCTCTCTGGACAGAAATTCTTTGTCTTCCTTCCTTAGTGTGCATGCATATGCATTTTATTCAACATGGATAAATATCTCCTCCAGGAGCCAAAGCCATTTAGTCTCTGCTTCGGATGCTGACGTTTCAATAATGAGGAATACCGATACCCTACTGACCACTCATTATTTGACGGGGCCATTTCTCTGGTTTGGAAGATGAAAGGTGAGCAGAAAACAAAAGAGGTCTAACCTTTCTGGCAGGGATTCCTTCCAGAAGGGATGCATACAAGTGATTTTATTTTGAGGTGAGCTGGTTTTTAGACTGTGGTGGAAAGAGCAGCTGATTTGGACACAAAGTGACAAAATGATAAATTTGTATTAAGTGTTGGCCTGGGAAAGCCCCTTATGTTTCCCAAGCCTGGGCTTCCTCATCTGTAGGCTGGGGATGGAAATCCATCCGTGACAAGGCTGCCCGTTGGGTTTACTGAAGTGATGACTGTAAACAGCCAGCCAGCGTCTGCTGGCGCACTTGATGAGCACCTCCTCACCTCCCTTCCACGCTCTCTGATTGACACCAGGTGGATTTATTTTATTGCAGTTGCCCACGGTCACTGAAATATCATTTCCTATAGAACAAAACACTTGGCCCATCTTACATCTTTTCTTCTGCAGTTTAGGTCCTGGAATACTTACAGAAATTTTATTTCATTTCCATTCACGGGCTTCAAATTTTATACAAATGGAAACTATCACGTATTTATTTCATTTCACTAGAAAATTTCCAGTTCCCAAATCAAAGACTCAATGAAAACCGTCAAGTGGTTTTAGCTTCAAATTCAGAAACAGTTAAATCACAACCCAGCACAGCAGCAAGTTATTCTGGAAGGCTGACAGTTTGTATGCAAATGTACACGCCATCACATAAACAGAGAAAGAAAGAAAACGCCAGTTGATGTTTTCACCTATTCCTCTTTCCTTCTGCGCGCATGTCAATTGGCTTTTTCCCAGGATGTGCTTTTCTCCCTAAGAGGCTTGGCAGTCTCCAGTGTCCCTGCAAGGCCAGGCTGCCTCTCAGCACTGCACACTGTCTGGTGTGTGAGCTGTGGAGCAACCCCGCTGCACTTTTTGCATCAAGGGGATCGATACCAAAGTGGGTTAACTGCTTGCAGATAGGAGGGATCCATGCCTCATGCTTTCCTTGGAAACGTGTCACTTCCAGGATGGGTGTGGAGCTGTGTCTGTTTATAGCTCTTTCTCCTTCACAGGTTCCTCAGAAATCACCAGGGCTACCAGGAAGATGTGCTTATCATTGCTTTGTAAAAGACGGTGTGAATTGAGAGCCCAGTTATAGGCGTATTGGTATGAGCTCATTGTCTCATGTGCGAATATGCATCAGAAACTCCTTTTAGTTTCTTAAACTGCTGGATGATGCATTCTAAGTAGACATGGCGCTTTGCCCATTGTAGGCCTCTGTGCTGGAGGCTGCTGGCTGCCTACCCCAGCATCCATTCTCCTCTTCCTTCTGTATAATGCCTTCATTAGCGCACCAAGTTTCGGTTGGGCTCAGCACAAGAGTGGAAAGACCACCTTTCCCACCTTCCTTTGCAGCTATGTTTGGCCATGTGAACACGTTTTCCTCCATGTGATGTGAAGCAGGACATTGTGTGGACTGTGGGGAAGTCCTTGGCTCAGTCCAGGATCCCTAGAAAAGAGACCCCAGGCAAGGCTTAAGTACTAAGACTTTTTTGGGAAGTGTAATCCTAGGGCAGCAAAAGTGAGGAAAAGGGACTAAGAGGCAGGAAACATGGAGGGCAAACACGAGCAGGTGCCTCCCAGGGCTGCCTCAGCATTGCCGGGAGGCAGGGCAGGTTGCCTGGTCACCAGAGGCTGCTCTCAAACAGGAACAGCCCACTTGAAGAGGAGAGGGTGGTTTATCTGCCAGCATCCTGTCTCCAGCCTCTTATGGGTCCAAGTTTGACCTCTGATATGTTAAGTCCATACTCTGCTTCCTGGTTGGATCCCAACCTCAGGGAGAGCCTCGAGGAAGGCCACTTTTGGTATCCTGCAGCATAGGGCTTCCTCTGAGACCAGAAGTGAACTCTTAGAGAGTGTATGGACACCAGAATTGCTAGTGTCTGCTGTGGTGGAAGCAATAGATGCGATGATGAAGCCTGTCCACACCTCAGAGTCAGGCGAGGCAGCCATCTGTTAAGAGAAGAGGTGATAGTGCAGTGGCTGAGATCCTCTCTCGAGCATGCTGCTAAGCCCTAGCAAATCTAGGGTAGAGAAAAAGCTGGGGTGGGCATGTCTTCTTAAAAGAGGAGCTGTGCCCTGGACTATAGATGTGATGGTTGGAGCTCTGGCAGCCATTTTGAAGTTCAAGGGACAACGCAAAATGCTAAAAATGATGGAGTGGAATCTAGAACAAAGCCTGTGTTCCTGATGCATGTCGAAGTTAACCTCTAGATGTCTGTTAGTTGTAGTGATGTTTTTTAAATAAAAGGGAAATAGTTAAAAATAAATTAATTTAAAAAATACATCTTTTGAAAATTATTTTTTTTGACTAAAAAAAATTAATTGAAAGGGAAATAAAATTATCTTTTGTTTAAGCTAATGTTATATTTCATTTCTATATAAAGCCCAAACTAATTTTAATGCTGCCATACAAAATAATTATTTATTGGGAGAATGAATAAACACCCCGGTTTACTAAAATGTGCTGTATATTTAAAAGAGTAGATTTAGTGCAATGCACTGAACACCAAGGTCCATCTTCGGGATTGGTATGAAACCTGTCTGTTTCATAGAGACTGGGAAGTTCCTGCCTGTGGGCTCCAGGCCCTGCACACACTGATCTTACAAGCTCCTGCATGATGGCACATTATTTTATCCCTCTGTTCCTGCTTTTTCACATGCTGCTCACTCACATCTGACACTCACCCTCCATTTAGCAAGTTCCTTCTCATCTTTTACCATCCCCTTTAAATGTCACCTCCTCCATAAAGCCCTCTTGTATCCTCCAGGAAGATGGTTCTTGCCTCAGCTCTTATACCACACTGTGGTGGCCACGCTGCACTGTAACCGAAGTCTCTGTTATCTAGCATGGTCCCTGCTCCATGCTGCCTTCTCCCCAGATAGACCCCAGCCCATGAGAGCACAGTCCTGGTGGACATACAAGGCTGCCTTCAATTCCTCCGCTTCCCTGTCTTGCACTCTGAGGTTTTTGTATCAGCCCTTTTCTCTCCTCCCTTCCACCCTTCCTTCCCCGTCCTCACTCTTTTCTAAAGGTGTGGCATATTTTCCATAGAGAAAGCCTAAGCACCCAATGGGAACCAGCACACGCTCCCTGCCATGCCCGCCGGCCTCTGGGTAGCTGTGGACACCACCCTCTTGCAGGGTGGCTCTTGGCCTCCTCCGATCAGGACAGGCTTCGTCAGTGGGGATGAGCATTTGCTGCTCCTGCAGAAGGCCAGCACCACTACCATTTTCTAGAGATTTGCACTTATTCCAGAATTTCACTGTAGCATCTTCCCCTACTCTCTTCCACCATCAAGTTTTGTGTCTCTGGTGAATCATTCCATCAGCATCTGAACAGGCTGTGATAATTTTCCTGTCTTAAAAGAAAACCACGTCCTTTACCCGTTCAGCTGCTGCCTCATTTCTCTGCTCCCCTCTGTAGCAAACCTCACCTTGGGCTGATTTCTGGTCTTTATTTCTCCTTCGTTCTCACTTGAATCAATTGCAGTCAGGTTGACTTTCTCCCCTCCAGGGTCATCATTGATGGTCTTGACATAGCTAGATCCAGTGGTCAGTCTTCAGCCCTGACTCCAGGCACCTACTGCTGCATAACCAGGTACCTCAAGCTTAACCAACAATCCGTTCTTATGAGTGAGCACTTCCTCTGTTGACTGGGTTTAGTGGGGTGCTCCTAGATTGGGTTTCCCTGTGGTCACAGTCGGATGGCAGTTGGGCTGGAGTCACCTGGAGGCTCCCCTGACACAAAGGTGGCCAGCCACTGGTGCTGCCTATTGGCTGCAACTGCACCAGGGATACTTGACCAGAGAACCCACATGTGGCCTCTTGCAATGCTGGCCTCTCAGAATGTGACGGTCAAGTTCCATGAAGGAGTATTCCAAAGGCAACCGTTCCAGGAAATGAGAAGCAGAGGCTGCTGGGACATATAGGGGCTCTGCTGGGAGCCGGTGCAGGCTCATTCTGCTTCATTCTATTAGTCACAGCAGCCCCCGGGCCCATCTATGTTCAAGGAGTGGGGATGGGTAGGGGAGAAGTGCATCCCACCTCTTGATGAGGGAGTGAGTGGCAAGGTCACCCGGAGGACAACTGGCACGATGCACCACTCTTCTTTCTGAGCATTTCCTAGACCGTGCTGTCCTCATTCCCCAGCTCCCCAGCTGCCTGTCCTCAGTCCTTTTCCTGGACTTCTCACCTTCCCAGGCTCTGCACGCTGCAGCTCTGCAGGGTGGGGGCGCTTCCTCTTCTTTCCCGTCTATAGTGTCTTCCTAGATCTCCTGAAGCAGCTCTGTGGCTTCGAGGGGTATGTGTCTGTCTGGGCCTGGGGCAGTCCCAACAGGGGTCTGCTATGGTTCACTCATCTCTAGGTAATTGCTCTGGGGTTCAGAAGAGTGGGGCTCCATCTCCAGAGGAGTTCAGAGGGAGCTGCCCCCTAGGGTGGTCTCTCTAGAATTAGAAAGTAACAGACTGACCCTGTGGCCCATATTACTACTGTTCACCAACACGGCCCCTCTGCGGTTCTCACCTGAGAGAATAGTCCTTGCTCCCCTTGAGCTGGCTGTGGCTACCTACCTGACTTGCTTTGGTCAGTGGCCTGGAAGTATTTTATTACCAATACTTGCCTCACTCTTTCTTCCCCTGCCCTCCTGATTGAGGAACCATGTATTGATACGGAAATACCACGCATGGCATTGAATGCCAATCCCACATGCAGAGAAGCACCTGGGCCCAGGACAAGCTTGGGATGCGTGAAACACAGACTCTGGCTGTGCTAAGCCATTGCGATTTGGGGTTGTTAGCACACTTTAACCCTCTGCCAGTCCTGATATAATGCTTAATTGGACTCTTCAGAAAAACAGGGCAAATTCCTTTTATGATTCCAATTTAGAAGATAGAAACTCTCTCACCTCCCCCCCACCCTTCTCTCCCACACATGTGGACAAAGATAGAAAACGAAGCTTCTGAGTTTCTGAACATTCTGGATTTGTCTTCTAAAGCACCAAAGATTCACCAACATTTGATAATTGTCTCCAAGCGTACCTCCCCTGAGGAGTGAGGTGGAGTCCACCCTGACTCCAGGTGAGAAAAGAGAAACACCCCATAGCAGCTGCATGCACAGCTATGGAAGAGCTGCATTCCTTCAAACCCCTGCCTGTGTTGAATGTCCACTGACAGGCTGCCAGCATGAATATGAATAAGACAGAGCCTGCTTTCTGGGAGTTCATGATGTGATGGCGTGTGTGCTCTATCTGCTCATTCACTCAACCAACATTTACTAAGCATCTACTGCATGCAGCTCTATTCTAGGTCCCTGGGACACAGCAGGAAGCAGAAGTGATTGAATGAAGTCCGTGCCCTGCAGGCTCTTCCTTTCTGGGTGGGATGGGGACAATCAGTGCTAAGTAACAGGAGAAAAGGGGAAAGAGATTGAAGTGTGACTGGGGAAGCCTGGCCTCAAATAAGGCAGCCTCTCAAATACAGGGCTATCTGAGCGGAGACTGTAAACGTACTGAATGAGACAGCAAGATAGGTTTCTGGGGAAAGAGTCTTCCATGCCAGGGCAATAGCCAAGGCAAAGGCTGTGAGGCGGAAACTCAGAGTGTTGGAGAAACAGAGGCTTGGGGGCTCTGGAGTGCGGTAAGTGGGGCAGAGGGAGGCGAGGCTGAGGGTTTGGAGGAGTGTGGTGGCCCCTGTGCAGATATTGGGTAACACTCTGGCCTGTTGACATCGCACTGTGGACAGCCTGGCAGGGGAGATTTGTACTAGGCCATGAGAATCATAATAAGCTGTCTGATTCTAAAGCTTAAGAGCCTGCCTGTGGCTCCCTTCTAATGGGACAGTATTCAGCCATATTTTAAAAATGTTTCTAATGCAAACATCAATTGATTCCTGGATAAGAACTGAGAAACAGGCTTATCTCTATGTAAGTGTCTCACAGTCACATGGCATTATTTCATATCTTTAAATGTTTAAAGAGCTTAAGAAATTTAAATGCATTTTTCTTTTTTTTAGAGCATTCAGGATCTGCCAGTTCCTGCTCCACACAGGTGGAGCTGTTCTGTCGAAGTGTTTTTTCTTCTCTTGCTTCCTGGAATCGGTTTGCTTAGGGAAATCAGTTGAGAGAGAAGTGTTTATCTCTGGCACACTCATGGGGGCCACACACAGGGAGGCCACCTAACCTGTCCGCGTCCACACTGAAGTGTTATCATTCCAGCCCAGGGATGCAGGTCGTAGCATCCTGGCTCTGGGAGCACCTCTTCAGTTTGGGAGGGATCGGCATTCATAGGGTAGGTTTAGGCATGTGCATCAGAGCCAAACAACACTTGGAAAATCCAATTTAAAACGGAGAGCAACAAACAGCTGTAGGATCAGGAACTGGAAATTGATTCCGGTGATCAATTTCCAGTTCCTGATCCTACAGCTGTTCTTTGCTCTCCATTTTAAATTGTATTTTTCTTTGAGAATGTGGTATTTCAGAACAAATCATCATCCATCTAGTTTGCTATGGAAGCTCCCTGAGTCATCACCGTGAAATTAGACCAGACAAAGAAATGAAGGGAGGGGCAGCTGGGCCCATTTTTCAATTTCCGTTCAAGTGGGCCTCAAGGAAAAGTATCGGGATAGTCACAAGGTACCTAAAATGTCATCTCCAGAGCACATGATGATTGGGTTCTGGAGGAAGTGCTCCACAGGTGAAATGTAGATGTTAGTGGGCCTCACTCCACCTGATCTGGGTCAAAGACTGGTAGTGGGGAGATCTCCCATGGTGCTATGGACTGAATTGTATCTCCCCAAGTTCATATGTTGAATCCCTAACCACTGAACATGGCAGTCAGGATGTCAGCGTTGAAAGTGGTAAGTCTAAGTCTTATCTGGGGCAAGAAATGCCAGCACTGGACACCCAGGAGCATGGGTTCACCTTACCTGTGTCTGGGTGAGGGAGCCGAGGCCTCCTTGCACAAGGACAGAGGCTACCTCAGACCTATGTAGACCAGTGGACTGCTGGCAAGAAGTATTTCTGCTCCTCTCCTCAGAAAGTCCCTTGTTCTCCTCTGCAAGAGGAAGGAGAGATGGAGAGTGGCCAGAAGTGTCAGCCTGGTGTACATAGAAGGAAACTCCAGGAAGTGGGCAAACAGCATCTCCCTCCCTGTGCAGTCCAATTCAGGAAAAAGAATTTAAACTAATAAAAGAGTAAAATATCACAGAGTGTGAAAACAGCCCAAAGGAAACAGCGGTGTGATGCAGTGCAGGAGGAGGGCCAGAGTTGGAGAACCCAGGCTTCATGTGACGCGAGGAGGTGGCATTCAGGCTGATGGCACGAGAGCAGCATTGCGACTAAGAACAAGAGTATTTGGGTGGAGGGAACAGTGTGGCCCTCAAAATGTGAAAGAAGGCACCATGTGTGTTAGGAAATGGAAGAAAGACAAAGATTGTGGCACGGAGAGCAGGAGGTGTAAGGGCAGAGAAGTGGGAAGCCCTCTAGGGTGGGGCTGATGGAGAAGAGGCTGAGTGGGAAAGCTGTCGGTGGGCCACAGAAGGTCCAGCTGAGGCGGCGCAGCGGGGACCAGGCATCAGCAAGGGTCCTGGAAAGCCCACAGCAGATGGTTCAAGAGGAGGAGCTGGCGGGCTTTGCTCATCACTTTTGCATGTGGAAGAAGAAAAGGTAAGAGCCAAGGAGGAATCTGGCATTGGAGTTTTGCAGATTTCTGTGTTGGATTCATGTGGACCATTGGACTCTAGGTAGTTATTTTTTTGAACACTGACCACAAGTGCCTCTAAGATATTAATTGGTGGTTTGAAGTCATGTAAATCATGACTACAGGGGCTGCCTTTGAAGCTTAGAGACTTGAGTTTTGAATTCACTGCCATAGAGGCTGGTGGTGAGGTAGCAGGAAGAAGGTCCAATGGAAGGAAACAAAATAATATCTCATGCTACTGGTTTCACCTTCATGCTGTCTCTTTTTGTTCCTCTCCATGGATTCAGCTAAACAGTGGCTTATTTCTTAAGTCCATTATAAACTATTAATAGATCTACACTTCTTTTTCCATTTGACTTTTCTAAAAATGTCTATTTTAAGCAAGACTTGAGAAACTTCTGAGTCCAGGAAAATCTAGTCACTCCTTAATCCACCAGGTAGGTACAATAGAAGCACCTGAGAGAGAAAGAGATCGTGTTTCCACAGCGCCTTGCCAGCCAGCTCAGCTCTGATCTCATAGATGAACGCTCTGTAGACCTACTTTGAGCCTTTTTCCAGTCCTTCTTGCTCTTACTCCCTGTGGAATGTAAAATTGCCAGATTAAAATACTCACCTTTAACTCCATCAGGAGCTCCTTAAGGGTTTTCAAGGAAATGATGTTCTCTGATAAATGCACAAACTTATCCAAACCACCTTCATTTTATTTGGCATTTATCTAGAATCATCAGCTAAATAGTCTCCCCAGAGATGTCCACATTCTAATACCTGGAGTCTTTGAATTTATGACCTTATGTGGCAAAAGTTCCTTTGCAGATGGAACTAATATAAGGATCTTGAGATGGAAAAACTCTCCTGGATTATCTGGGTAGGCCCAATATATAGCCAGGATCTTCATAAGAGAAAGCCAGACAAGTTAGAGATGGAGTTAAGAGAGAAAAGATGAAAGGACAGAGGGAGAGATGGGGACGATGCCCCTTGAAGATGAAGGAAGCAGCTGTGAGCCAAGGAATGTGGGAAAGAGCCAGGGAACAGATCTTCCCCTGAAGCTTCTAGAAGTAACAGTGGCGAGCAAACACCTTGATTTTAGCCTACTGAGAGGAATGTAGGACTTCTGACCCCCAGAGCTATAGGATAATAAGTTCATGTTGTTTGAAACCAATACATTTGTGCTAATTTGTTGCCACAACTATAGGTGCTGAGATGTCCTGCTCGTTAAATCTGCAATGATCTGATCACATAGGATGAATATGAAACTGTGTGTTCCCACTGAATTCATGTTTCTAAGCCATTTATACCCTGCCCTTAGTTCGCCCAGGTTGATTTTGACACTTAGTTATTACTACATACTGAAGTCCTTTTCCTCAACAAAATGAGGATCTCAGCTGATTTCTGTTTAGGATGGGCCCAGAATTAGCATCTAAAGTTGTCTTTTTTACCTGTCTATTTACAAGGTGGTCAGAAAGTCTGGAAATAATGATAATATTACTTTATCTTGCAATGGAACATAAATCAGACATTGAGTTTGGGCGCAGTGGCTCATGCCTGTAATATTAACACTTTGGGAAGCCAAGGTAGGTGGATCGCTTGAGCTCAGGAGTTCAAGACTAACCTGGGCAACAGGATGAAACCCTGTCTCTCCAAAACACAAAAAGTTAGCAGGATGTGGTGGCACATGTCTGCAGTCCCAACTACTTGGGGGGCTGATGTAGGAAGATCACTTGAGCCTGGGAGGTGGAGGCTGCAGTGAGCCAAGATTGTGCCATTGCACTCCAGCATGAGTAACAAAGTGAGACCCTGTTTCCAAAAACGAAGTGAATATATATCCATGTCTGTTCTTAGAGTTCGTGACTGCCTTGTAGAATTTTCGGCTACTGTTGTCTGAGTTGCTGCTGAACTATAGCTATGTAAGTAGTGTGAAGGCGACTGATGGAGTTGCATTGTTTTTGTGAGTCAGTAAATTATAGTATTAATTGCAGGGTTTTGATTAGACATCGGTGGCTGCTATTGTTTTTGTTAATTGATTTGATAACTCTATATGAAATTCATTTATTCCTCCCACAAATATTCACTGAATATCTACTATGTGCCCAGCATGGTACTTTAGGCCCTGGGAAGTCAAGGATGAGCAAAATAAGACCTGGCTTCTGATCCATGAGAGTCCACCAGAGAGCAAGAGTCACATGCACAGCACACCTGGCAGCCGAGGACAGTGGTTAGTGGCAGAGGGCCATGAGGCTGAGGAAGGGTTCTGGGCATCCTCAAAGGATTCTGGGGCTGAGCTGGAGACTGAGGCTTGAGGCGTTGACCGGGCAAAGCAAGAATCACGCTGCTTTATGGGGAAGTCTGTGGCTGTTGGGGACATGGCCAGCCAGGTAGTGAGCAGTGAGCTGGTGGGGCAGGGTGATGAGTGATCCATGGTCAGGGCTCTGGCAGGCATTCCCTTAGGACCAAGGAGCATGTCTTAGGCTGCAAACCCAGGAGCAGAGCCCAGGGAGGGGATTCTTCAAGATGTGCCTCAGTGAGGGGCAGCTCCTGAGGGCGGCAAGAGAGTCCCCAAAGGAAGGGAGCAAGGATGTCTCAGCTGTGCCCAGTCTCAGCCTGATGACATGGTGTGTCAGGCACCAAGGGACCCACAGCTCTGCCTTCCTGCTGCTGCAGCTTTCTCCACCGTAGCTGACACGCCAGAAGCACTGCGAGTGCAGGTGCACATGTGAGCACATCAATGGTGTGAATATGTGCATGTGGTGTGTATGAGTCTGAATGTATGTATGTGTGGCTGTGCTGGGTGTGAACATGTGAATGTGTGTGACTGTGAGTGCATGTGACTTGTGAATGTGCTATGTATATATGTGTGTGTGAATCTGTGTGCATGTGGCAGTGTGTGAGGATGTGGTAGTGGTTGTGAACATGTGTACATGTGCACATGTATATATGTATTAGTATGAGTGGATGTGTGTATGTATGCATGTGCATGCCAAGTGTGTGTGTCAAGTGTATATATGCCTGTGCATGTTAGTGTGTGTGGGTATGTGTGGGGGGTGGAGTGTGTGAGTGCTTATGTGTGTTTGTGCGGGTATGTGAGAGTGTGAGTGTGTGAGTGTGTGTGTGCCTGTGTGCATATGTATGGTGTACAACTTGATGTTTTGGTATATGTATACTGTGCAGAATGGCTAAATCAAGTTAACATAGGCATTCCCTCATACACTTATTTGTTACAGTGAGAATACTTAAAATGTATGCTTTTAATAATTTCAAAGTATGCAATATATTGTTATTAACTATAATCACCATGCTGTACAATAGAGCTCTTGACTTTATTAATACCAGTATTAATTATTAGCTGCTATTAATACTTCTCCTTCTAGCTGAGATTTTGTACCCTTTGACCAACACCTTCCCCAGCCCTGCTGCCCTTCATCTCCTGGTAGCCACCATTCTACTATCTGCTTCTGTGACTCTGGATTTTGCAGATTCCACATGTAAGTGATGGAATCATGTGGTATTTTTCCTTTTGTGCCTGGCTTATTTCACTTAGCACAGTATCCTTCAGGATCATTCACGTTGCTGTAATATGACTTTTGTCTATACAAACTTTCAAATGGAGAGTTCATCAGTGGAAGATCAGGTAGGTAGATAGACAAGAGATAGATGGATAATAGATAATAGAGAAATAGACAATAGACTGCATAATATAGACAACAGATATTAGATAGTAGTAGATAGACAGATGCACTGAACGTACAGACAATGGCAGACCATGTATGGCAATAGAGGTCTAGCTCACAGTCTCTGCAGCAGTTGGCCCAGAAGAATCAGAACTCGGTCAAAAATTGCCAGCTTCCCATTATTTGTTGCAGCTTCCAACTCAGAACCAACCAGAGATTGTCAAATAGGCACCCTGCCTTAATCCTATCGGACATCCCCCTCTTCTAATAGACCACTCCAGGTTCCCCAGGCTGATAGCCTTGCAGTAGGGCCACCCGGGCCTTCAATTTTCCTGTGATGAAACTTCCCCACCCCTCAGCCTGCCTGGGGTCCTCTGCAAACACAAGTGACAGTGGCCGGCTGTCCTGCTGTAGCAAGCTCTGAATAAAGTGTCTGTTTTTGTTCACATTTGGATAGACTTCAGTACTTCCACTCTATTTGTACATTTATAGAAGCACAAGCCATCGTTTTGGGCTTGTGTTTGGATAATAATTTTCAATATTAACACAAGCATATCAGGGATGATCTGGGTGTCCCTCACACATGGGCAATGACGTCCATGCTATGTTTGCATGTTTACTTATGGCATTGTTTCCAATAAATGAAGTTGAAAAGGCCAAGTGAATAAAATCTGCTACCCAGACACCAGAGTAAAGAGAGCATTGGGGAATAGACTTCTCTACCATACTCAGTGAATTGTGCGTGCCGAAGTCAGAGACCTGCTTCCTGAGGATTAAGGCTGTGTCCACTTTCTGTTTCTCTGGCACAGCTGAGAGCTGTGTCATGAAGGTGGGGGGGGCCCCAAGTAGTAAGAACCAGGGTCCCCGAGTCACTGCTTGGAGGACAGCCACCTGCCAACCAGGAACAATCATTTTTGATTTTACATGAGTGCAAAGTAAACTTGAATTATATCTTATAAAGCAGGAGATTTTGGGGGTTTATCTGATACAGCAACTTTTAGTAGCTAAACTAATACCACAGACAAACAAAGAAATAGGCAAAAGAAGCAGGTCAGGCCAGGTGCTCCATACACTCCAGGGGCGGGGCAGAGTGACTGCTATTCAGAGGCTGCTGCAGCCTCTCTGACAAGGTGGCTTGAAGTTGACTCTAGGAAGGATCACAGGAGCAGTAAAGGGAGACGCGTCTGCACAAAGACCAGAGGTGTACACAGCCTGAGCACGGGGAAAGCAGAAAGAAAACCAGTGGAGCAGCACGCCAGATGTTGGAGGAATAGGCAGTGGGCAGATCATGGGGGGTTTGGTGGGACAAAGAAAAATGTGAATTATATTCAAATGCAATGGGAATCCAACAACAGATAATGTCTACTAGTTTGATTTATGTTGGGTAGAAAATGGATGGTAGATCTATGAGGGTGGGAGACAGGAGAGGGTGGCAATGGGAGAACTGCAGAGGAGCCGGCGAGATATGTCGATGGGTTCAACTGTGGATGGAGAAGGACGCAGGGGACAGCTATACTGTTGACTGAGGACCTGAAAGAGAAGTGTCTCCAGAGGAGATTCAGCTGGGTTGGAAGGATGGATTATTCTTGGCCAGGAAACAAAGGCTTTCAGTGATTAACATCCTTGGAACAGCGTAGTTATGGGACAGACATTCTCTGTATTTGTTTTATTGAAATTAAAATCCAGAAACATGGTCTATAAAACTAGCCCTGAGGCAACAGCATAGGCTCTAAACCCAATATCGGTAAATTAGTTTCTTCAAAACCACATCACCTGTCACGTTAAATTAATGTGGTTTATTTGTCTTTTATTGGGTTTGCAGTTTTATACTACTGAATTTAAAAACAAAATAATATTTATTTTGGTTTATAGTTATATTAAAAGCTATAAAATGTATGAAATACAGGCCTAATTTCATGCTGTTTCAGATTTAAGTCACACTGAATGAGAATGAATGCAGGAGATCTATGATGCATTCTTTGTTTCTTTAAAAGAGATGTATCATTCGTTCAGGTTTGACAAAACTGCTGTAGTGCCCTGCTGGAAAATGCTGCTGCGGGTACAGTGATGGCCCCGTTAGTCTCGGTGTGTGGAGAGGGGACAGGATTTGGCTGAGGGAGGGAGTCTCCTGTCCTGTTCCTGTTGGGATCAGCTGCACACATTACTAAGTTAGTGGCCAGAGCCGAGGCCATCGCTGGAAAAGAGCCTCTGCTCCGGCCTTGCCTGCACATGATCGTCACCTGGGGAGTATCCAGATTACCCAAGCCTTGGTGCTAACCCTAGAGATGCAGTTTTCACTGGTTTGAGTGAGGCCTGAGCATTGGAGGCTTACAAACTGGCACAGGCAATTTGAATGTGCAGACCAGGTTGGGCGCAGGTGAAGAGAGCCAAACCACTCAGCCCCCATGGTCCAGCCAATGCCCATGTCTCATTAACACGGGTCCACTAAGGAGTCAGCGGGAAGCGCCCTCAGGGAAATCTGCATGCCTCTCGGACATCAGCAGGTAATATGGAACGGTGTGGCTCTGTAAACGCTCGGTCTTTCCACCGCATGTGTTTTCACCAAAGAAGAAGCAAGGGAGAAATGCCAACACAAGGAATTTTAAGACAGACAGGAAATTCACCTTCCTGGCTTTAAATATATTTTTATGCAAACCCCAAACCCTAGCTGGTCCCTATTGGGGTAGAGAGATGAAAGGAAGGGAGAGACTAGAAGGTGGCTCAACAGTCAGAAACCCTTCTGGCAGGCAGGGTTAGGAGCCAACTTCTCACACCAGGCTGGAGTGCAGTGATGCGATCTTGGCTCACTGCAACCTCCGCGTCCGTGATTCAAGTGATTCTCCTGCTTCAGCCTCCTGAGGAGCTGGGATTACAAGCGCTCGCCACCATGCTCCGGCTTTTTAAAAGGGTCCAGTGGGGGTAGTGTGCTCTAAGAGAGGCTCCTACAGGGGAGGTGTTGGGAAAGTGGCTGGCTGGACTTAAGTAAGCTATGCTGCTATTAGGGTCCCTGTGTTCTGTTGAAGATATGGACGGGCTGACATTTGTGGTTTGTTACGGACAGTTCCGAGAAATAAAAGCTTGATACTTTAAGATGGTGGCATCTCGTTAAGAAAGAAGTTCTCTCATCCTATCAGTCCTTCCAAAAGAATTCTATCTCTGAGAATACAGCAAAGCTAATGGGCAGAGGCATCCTCTCTGGGCCTGGAGCCAGGCTGCTGGCAGCCGGGAATCATGAGGTGGGATGAGGTTGAGCTGCGGTTGGTTTTGCATCCCTGAAGCTAGCGTCACCAGCATCCCCACGCTTCCTGGCCAGGGCTGGAAGCCAGGCTGCCCAAGCATCTCTCTCCCTTCACCTCTTTGAGGAATCAAATGATAATGTCCTTCTCCTTATCATTTGTCCATAATCAAATGATAATGTCTTATACCTTAATCCCATGCTCCTTGTGTTCTCCCTCCTGTAGACTGCAGGGGTCCCTTCAGAACATTGTGTGCCACTATAGACCCTCAACTCATGGTCCACTGACTGTACGTAGTATGTACCCAGTAAATATCTGTTAATCAAACACCAAACCAATCCACGGTCTCATCTTTGTTTTGGGGAATACATAACCTCTGCTTGGGTTTCCATTCTTCCAAGTTGGGTTGTTGGTATAGGTGTGGTTGACCCTCTTAGAAAACAGTGACAGTGAACAGCTGGGGCTGAAGGACCCCAGGGCAGGGTGCTGAGCACTGTGCTTCCTCCACCTAACTGTGCACTTGCTTGGTGTAGGCTTTTCCCAAAACAGAGCCTGAGACAAGAGTTTGTTTGCAAGGAGTTTATTTGGGAAGTGATTACAGGAGTATAGGGGTGGGGGAGAGAAGGGACTGGAGGAAGGGCATATTATCAAGGGGGAACCATGGCAGCCTCTGGAAGATTCTTTCCGATGCCAAGTGCCTGGTGGTCTCACTCTCCTGAGGGGTGGGAGCAGAGGTTTTGGTGCTGCTCTGCTGCTGTTAGCTCCCTGCACTTCAAGCTGTGCTGGCAGGCCTGGCAGGCTTCCCTGGCATCACAGTGCCCTAGGGGCAGGATGCTGAAGGTGCACAGAGCTTGGGTGGGGCCATCTTGCACCAGGAGGCTCTGAACTGTCCAGAGTGCCACAGCAGCTGTGCCTGAAGTTGAAGGTGGACTGGCAGAAAGTGACTTTGGGTGCCTGAAAGGTCAGCCTCACGATTTGGGGAAGGTTTCTCAATGTCTCATACCCTCCCTTTCAGCATCTATCACATAGGGGTTCCCACGGGAGGGTGGCAAGGCCAGCAGTGGTGGCCTCTAGCCCCACCTGGACCTACAGAGTCAGAAAGCTCCATTGAAGCAAACTGCCCAGGGCACCGTGATGCACACTAAAGCTTGGGAACCACTGACCTAGAACTGCTTCTCTTGTCATCCCATTCTCTACAGTTGATCCTTGAGCGAATATTTGTTGATGTCCACCATGAGAGCAGCTTTGTGCTGGGCTGCAGGGAGCCACAGGCAGGAGACAAGATCCCTGTCCTCACAGCCCCACAGTGTTTGGTAGGGCAGGGAACACATGGGCTGTCCCTGCATGGAGGACAGGACTGTGAATGGAGAACGCTGGTACTGGTGGAGCAGAGAGAAAGGAAAGGCCCACCTCTGAGCCTCCTCCACACGCCAACATCCTGATCGGGGTGTGCAGCCAGTCCCTCCTAGGATTTTTCACCAGCTCTGCAAAGCAGCCCCTGGAGTCCCATCCCACAGATCGTCATTTTGGGACAAGGACCACACAGCAGTCTCTGGAGGAGGGATGGTCTGAGCAGAGCTTTGGAGCATGATGAGAAGTGACCCAGAAGAACCAAGGCAGGGTGAAGGGCAGGGCTGTAAGAAGTGGGGCTAACCACTGATGCTTTGTTGAGTCACTGCCAACTGTGAGAAGCAGCCACCTTGTAATGTTATGTGAAGATGAAATGAACTCCAGTTGTGTTCAGCCACTGCCAGTTGGGCATGGTTTAGTGGAAAAGTGAGCTCAGCCTGATGGATTACAAATATGTACAGAATGCTTATGAGCATCCATGTGTCCAAGACCATATCTTAGAGCCCTAAGAACCCAACCAAGTGTGGTTGGACACCTGCCTGGATAATGGGCAGGGAGCTGGAAGGAAGTCAAACCTGGGAGGTGGGCCCAGGTATGTCCCCATGTGTACCAGCACTTCATGGAAGGGCAGAGGAGGGCACCCACAAAAACAGAGCAGTGAGACGAACTGGAGAATACGTCCTCACAAACAGGCAAGAGAGCTCTCGCAGAAGCCTGGAGTCAACAGTACCAAGTGCTGCTGGAGCAGGATGAGTGAAGAGCTTAGAAAGGGCCTTTGGTCTACATGCGAGGAGGTCCTGGTGGGAGTAGTCATAATTTTATTTTTACTTTTCTTTCTTTTTCTGCTGTGGGCATAGCCAGAGATGAAGACCTTATGGTACAAGTGGCTGAGCCTGCTGGCATGCTATGGTGTCCTGATGTCTCTGAGGAGACAGCCTTGAATCATTAAACACGGACAGCAGAGCTATGAAGACTAAGAGCAAGGAGACAAAGGCCTAGGCTCAAGCTGGACTCCTCCACTTACCAGCTAAGTGACCTGGGGAAACTGCTTAAGCGTTCTGTGCCTCAGTTTTCTCTTCTGTAAAATGGGATGATAATAGGACTGATTGCACAGGTTACTGAGAGATTAACTGAGCTAATATCCATCTATGTGCAGAGCAGTGTCTGTATGCAGTAAGTGGGCAAAGATGTTGGCGATCACCCTTTTATGCAGTAGAATTTCACTGAGCGTGGGAGACGACATTCCTCAATAAGGCTCTATTTTTCCAGCCTCCTTGTGAAGAGTCACCCGGGAGACTTGCTAGAGACACGGATTTCTGGGTTCTAGCCCAGATATTCTTTCTGAATTCACAAGGACATGGTCCTAGGACTCTAGCTCCAGCAAGTCCCCAGAGATTCTCATGCTTGGAGGAGGAGAGCAATTCTGCTGGAACAGAATGGGGCACATGTTATAAAAAAGACCTGTGCCCGGGGCCCTAGAGGATGGACGAAGCTGCCTAAACCTCTGGAGGTGAAGGTTGGGAGCCCTCATCAGAGGAAAGGCAGTATTGAGGTGATTTAGTGAAAAGAAAGGCCGTGAAGGAGTGATGTCAGCAGGACAGTGGCCTAGGGTGCTGCAGATGCTTGCTCCTTTATGGAAGCACCAGGCGAGAGGCAACGCATGGCCCTAGGTCATCTGGTGGGAACTCTAGGAAGTGGTGAAGGGTCTGTGGCAATCACACAAACTCCCAATGAGCATAAAGCCACACTCAAAGCAGCAGAAAAATTAGTGGCATTTGGCTCACCTCTGCCCCACCTCCTCCCCAGCACAGTTGGGAGGAAGCTACCTTATTCTTGGTACCTCCCTTGGGACACAAGGGAAAGACCGGAAGATGTTTACAGAGTTCTGGCTTGTCTGCAGGCTGCCTGTGGGACTGGTTTCTGTCCCACGCATCTTGGAGGGTTGATGGGAAGGGCAGCCTGCTTGGGATATCAGGCTGGAGACCCTGGGGGCATTGCTGACTGCTGCCTTATATCAGAGCTGCAGGGGGTACGGTCACAGGGGTCAGGCAGAAGAAATAAAGCAGAAAGTTGCAGGCCTTCAGTAAATGCAAACATGAGGGAGAAATTCAGACATTCTGAGATACACAGCATATGAAAATGTGTGTCCACCATTGAGCACTTAAATATATAAAGTGAATGTTAGCAGCCCTGAAGGGAAAAATAGGACTACAACAGCAGTAGGGAACGTCAGTACGCCACTCTCAATAATGGACTGATTGTCCAGACACAAAAGCAAGAGGAAACACGGCTTGAACTATACTTTCCACGGAATGGACCTAACAGACATATACAGAACATTGCATCCAACAGCAGCAGAAGGCACATTCTTCTGAAGGGCACACAGGGAATGTTTTCCAGGAGAGATCATACGTTAGGCCGCAAAACTAGTCTTAACAAATTAAAGAATATTGACATCATATCAGGAATCTTTTCTGGCCACGATATTATGAAACTAGAAATCAATCAAAGGAGGAAACTGAAAAATTCACAAACGTGGAAAGGAAGCAACAAGCTCCTGAATAACCAGTGGGTCAAAGAAGAAACCAAAAGGGAATTCAAAAAATACATGTGGAAACAAATGGAAAAGAAAATATTACACATCAAAACTTATGGGATGCAGTGAAACCATTTCTAAGAGGAAAGTTCACGTTGATAAATGCCTACGTTAACAATAAAGAAAGGTCAGAAATAAACAACCTGACTTTATACCCCAAGGAACTTGAAAAAGAACAGAGTAGGACAAGGTCAGCAGAAAAAAGATAAAAACAAACATCACAACAGAAATAAATGAATAAAGACTAGAGAAACAACACAAAAGATTAAAGAAACTGAAAGTTGGGTTTTTGAAAAGATAAACAAAATGGAAACACCTTTAGCTAGACAGACTATGATACAAGTCTCAAACAGGTAAAATAAAAATGAAAGAGGGGGCATTACACCTGATAACTGATACTACAGAAATGCAAAATATGATAAGCAAAAACCATACACAGTAATATGCCAATGAATTGAGCAACAGAGAAGAAATGGATAAATTTCTAGAAACGTACAACCTACCAAGACTGAATCGTGAAGAAATACAAAATCTGAACAGACCAATAAGAAGATTAAATCAGTAATGAAAAGGAGATTGAATTAGTAATCAGAAATCTCCCAACAAAGAAAAGCCCAGGACCTAATGGTTTCACTGGTGAATTCTACCAAACATTTAAAGAAAACATAATACTGATCCTTCTCAAACTCATCCGAGACACTGAAGAGGAAGGACCACTTTCAAACTCATTCCATGAGACCAGTATTACCCTGATACCCATGCCAGACAAAGACACTACAAAAAAAGAAAACTACAGACCAATATCCCCGAAGAATATTGATGCGAAAACCCTCAGTGAAACACTAACAAACAATTCAATGGCATGTTAAAGGATCATACACTGTGACCAGGTAATGCAAGGATATGCAAGGATAGTTTCCATGGGCACTCCTTATGGAAAATAGAATGGCAGTTCCTCCACAATTAAAAGTAAAATTAGCATGTGATCCAGCAATTTCACTCCCGCGTATACTCCTGAGAGAACTGAAAGCAGAGCATTGAGAAAAGGTATCTGTACACCTAAGTTCATAGCAGTATTTTTTACAACGAACAGCCCAAAGGGCATTTCCACCAATTAGGTGGTGGAAATGGGGAGTTAGTGTGCAATGGGGACAAAGTTTCAGTTTTACAAGATAAAAGGAATTCTGGAGATGGAAGGTAGTTGTGGTCGCACAACGTGAATGAACTTAGGCCACTGAACTCTAGGATAGGATGGTGAATTTCATGTTATGTATATCTTACCTCAATTTAAAAAAAGTTATCCAAGCGCCCACTGATAAATGAATTAATAAACAAAAGCTGGCGTATACATGTTATGAAATATTATTCAAAATAATAAATGAGAATAAATAAAAACGGCAAAGTTCATGTTATGTGTATTTTACCACAATTTTTAAAAAGTGAAGAGCCTTGAAAATGGTGAGATTTTATTCAAATGCAAGAAAGAGTCTCCAGACGTAAGGGGAAGTGTGACGTTAGGGGATTTGAAATGGTAATTCTCCACGTGTAGAAAACATGACTTCAAGAAAGAAACCTCTGGGAGCATGGAGACCAGTCTGGAGTTAGCCTAGAGGTCAGTGGTTCTCCAACATTCAGCTGCATCAGGATGGCTGGGGAGCTTGTTAGATGCAGGTATAGGTGCCTCAGGGACTTGCATTCAGTGGGTCTAGGGAGGACCTGGGAATGCAAGACTCTAACAAGCTCCCAGGCGATGCTGATGCTGCTGGTCTGGGCACCCCAGTTTGGGAACCACTGGTTGAGGGAAAGGAAGGGGGTTTATCAAGAGGTGCTGGAAGCCAATAGGGCAGCCAGCCCGTGGGCAGCAGGGTCATGCCCCGACCATTCCTGGGGATCTGGACATCTGGCGTGGTCTGTTTACACCAGTAAGTTTCAAGGTTGACAAGAAGCCACATGAGGTGGACTTCCTTACTACCCACTCAGCAGAGCAACATCAATCATAAACAACCCCAAATGACCCGCTTCCGGATCACACCAGGTTCAGCAAAACTGCCACCACCTGGCCTCTCTGAGAGGCATCCTTATACTTTATTAACCACTTTTATAGGCCTGGTGGGAGCGACTCTGACCTCAGGGATTGCTTTGTCGTCTGTCATGTGACCTGGCATGATAACGGTCTGCACCCTATGGGCTTCATGCCTTTGATGGTTTTGAGAGCTGAATGCAAGTGGCTGCCTTAAAAAAACCCAGAGTTAATAATTCTCCAAGGCAGAAGCCAGGAGAAGCCTGACTTCAGACTGGATGATTCCACAAAGCGTGCCGGGAAGCCTGCAGGACATCTGGTCACTGGCAGGGTTTCCAGTAGATGTAGGCGACTGCTGCTTCCTTCTTTCCCATCCTGGAGAAATGTTATGATTCCAGTGACCTCTGCTGCTGAGGAGATAGCAGACCACACTCTGGGGTCTTTCACCCTCAGAGCATACACAGGACAGGATATTGGGATGCCGGGGTTGTGAGGGCCAGTCCCGCCCCCCCGGGAGCTGGTACCTTGGTCACATCAGTCTCCTCTGAGCATCTATAAGGTTGGCTGGGGAAGTGGGCAGGCTTTTTCCCTCATGAATGTCTGCATAGCACTTATATCCTGGGATCCTCACCACTGGGGAACTTGTGCAGATAAAATCCACCCTCAAACAAGAACATCTCTCCAGCACCTGGTGGTGGACGGGCAGGCATCCAGAGACCAGAGTAGATGCCTTTCAACTCTGGCCAGTGAGTGCCTCTTGATCCCTGTGCTCCAGACTGGAGCTTCCAGGGACCCAAGAGACCTTCCTTCCTGGATTCCTTCTTGCTCTCCTGGCTCTGTCCTCTCCCCATGGCTACCTCCCCTTGCGCCATGGCTCAGGCGGAATGTCCTTTCTATTCCCTATGGCCACCTTCTCTCTTCTCGTCCTGATGGACATGTCTCCCTCTGTTTCTCTGTGGAGTGTGGGCATCAGGAAAGCCTCTGTGCTCCCAGCGAGGCTGCTGGTGAATGGAGTCTGGCTTTGGGATTCATCTTGAGTACAAGACACCAACAACACCAGCAATTTCTAAATGGCACCTGCCCTCTAGGGTGTGATGAGGTGCCACAGGGAAAGCACCAGTGCTTGGCACACTGTAGGCATGTAGTAGCTCTTTATGGAACTAAGGGGCAAGGGTGTGACCTGCAAGAACAAAGT
The DNA here is from genome assembly GCF_049354715.1 of Callithrix jacchus. Taxonomy (NCBI): domain Eukaryota; kingdom Metazoa; phylum Chordata; class Mammalia; order Primates; family Cebidae; genus Callithrix; species Callithrix jacchus. The sequence goes on from NC_133502.1 coordinate 73,702,020, forward strand.
GGCTTTTCTTCTCTTAGGAGAGCCCAGAGGTGCTCCTTAGGCAGGACAGTAATGGGAGCTGAGTGAGTGGGAGGAGGAATAGGGTGGCTTTGCTTCCTTGGGGTGGGGAGGTTCTATTCCCTAATGGCCACTGGAAATCAGCATTCATACTTGGCAAGAAACAGCTAACCTCTAGCTTGGGAAACATAGGCCTGAAGAGGGTGTGCCTGCTGCAGCCACTGACTTTGAAAAGAAAGGGCTTTCTTTGCTGACGCTGGATCGAACATGCTGAGACATGTCCACAGAAGCTCTGCTGCTTTATGGACACGGAAGTCGGGTGACAAAGCGCTGGAGAGGGGACTAGGGTGTCCTAAACTCTGAAATCTGTCCCTAGATGCACAGCCTTCATGTGGAAAAGGGAGAAGGGCTGCTTGCGTGGTACATGGCCTTGGGTGCAGTGACGAATGGTGCATGCGCGTCCCAGTGCCTTCCATCAAGGCTCAGAGCAGTGAGTGACTCACCTCTGCACAGACCCACCTGCAGGATGGGGAGAATAGGATGGGCTATCTCAAGTGTATGGGGGGCACTGCGGCAGAGGGCCTGGGAAGTATTGCCAGGATAACTAAACAAGGGCCAGTGTTTAGGACAGCAAAGCCCTGTGCCTGTTCTTGGTCTCATCTCCAGGGCCTGGTGTGGGATGGGGAGATCAGGTGCACAGTGAGGGGTGTGGCTGTGGATTGAGCATAGCATGGTCAGGCTTGTGTTTTTTATTTTTATTTATTTATTTATGATCTATCATAGTTGTACATACTTTGGTGGTACATGTGATATTTTGATACCTGTATAAAACATGTAATGTTCAAATCAAGGAAATGAAGATATTCATCACCTTAAACATTTATCTTTCTTTGTGTTGGGCATTTTACAAGTCTTCTTTTCCAGCTACTTTGGGACATATAGTGAGGGATTGCTAATTATAATTTCCCTACTATACTACCAAGTGCTAGAAGGCTTTTGTCTTCATTAGGATGGAAACTACCCAAATATGTACATGAATACAAAAAGCATGCATTGTAAGCTCAGTTTCATATTTATGAAAAGCAAGGAAATGGAATAGCCGGGGATGCTGTTTAAATGCATATGGGTGAAAATGTTTAAATATGTGTAGAAAGGTATTTTCAACAAGCATATAGCTTGGGAATGCTCTGCATCTGAATTCTGAATGCATGCAGTATACTTTCATCTAAGGAGAATATCATCCGTATTATAAACGAAGCCATAAAATATTCTGCTGATGCTTTTAAGGACTGACCAGTGCACTGCTTTCATTTGAAATTTTACAGTTTTTGTTGGATCATTTTAAGAATGATTTCATAAGTACATTTTGGATTTTGAAATTGGTTATGCCTTTATAACCTGTATAAATATAAAGAAATAGTAACTCCTTTGAATAGAAGTGCAAGGTATGAGGTCATATGTTTCTATTAATGCCTCTGTCTGGAGAACTTGCTATTTACAAAACCATGACACTGTGTTACGTGGTGTTATAAGGTTTAACAAGTTTCCTCCTTAAGTAATGTCCCCAAGTAAGTGATCAAGTCCTGTGCTGCCAATGGCAGATAAGAGACATGAAGATAAACAGACTGAGAGGAAACAGCCCTAGAGTTCAACAGGAAGAATCCAGTCTGGCTATTAAAAGCTTTTTGACAAGGATGTTCTGAGACAGGCTGGACAGAAGCCGGTGGTAAAGGGCTGTGTGTCTCCTTCCTTGGAAGCCCAGCAAGAATAGAGCGATTGGTGTTAAGCAGGGAGGGGCAGGAGTGACGCCCCTCTGCCTTAGCTGGCCACTTCCTGCAGTCCTTTAGATAGGCAGCTTAGATGTCGTTTCTCCAGAAATCTCCCTCAGTTCCTGGACAAGAATAAGAGGCCTAGGTTATAGTCCCAAGTCCCTCCACAGAAGCCACAGCCAGGCTTAGCACAAGCATCTCGTGATTTCTTGTTTACTTCTCTGCACTCAGTTTGCCATCAGCGGGGCCACATGCTGGTCACTGGTGTGTCTCTGCAACACCCACACTCCAGGTTCATTTCTTCCGGCTCACACAAGTTCAGCTGGAAGCCTTCTGCAGCTCCTCTCGGGCCAGTGTGTGTCATGAATAATAATCATAATATGAGCACTCTTCCCCTCAGCTAGAGTTAGCAAGGCTCCTCTTGTTGGGCGTTGAGTTTCAGTTGAAGAAGAAATACTGGATGAGAGATGTTCCTGAATTTTCACTTCCACCATCAAGAGGCAAGTAAAGGGCATTACTGTGGTTTGAGGGGGGTGATGTCCCTGGTGTTGGCTCCCATGGCAATAGGGAAGGCTCGGTCTCTGCTGCCCTCAACCAGGAGAGTGGAGATGCCACCTGAGTTTGGATCTGAGGCAGTTTCTGGGAGGAGGTGGCTGGGCCCTGCTGCAGCGGCTTCAACACCAGGCTTTGCATTCATGCTTCTCGCCCCTGCAGGGCTTCTCCATTTCCCACAGCTCTCCTCTCATCAGGACATCCCACCCTCCCCTCCCACCCCTTTCAAACAGGATGCATCTCCCATTTAAAAAAAAAAAGCCACTTTGGGAGGCTGAAGTGGGCAGATCACTTGAGGTCAGGAGTTCGAGACCAGCCTGGACAACACAGAGAAACCCCGTCTCTACTAGGAAAAAAAATACAAAAAAATGTAGCTGGGTATGGTGCCACACACCTGTAATCCAAGCTGCTTGGGAGGCTGAGGCATGAGAATCACTTGAACCTGGGAGGCAGAGGTTGCAGTGAGCCGAGGTTGTGGCACCGAGCCCTAGCCTAGGAGACAGAGCAACACTCTGTCTCAAAAAAATTTTTAAGCAATCTTTCCTTTATCCCATCAGCCTGACGTGGCCTGACGTGGCCTGACGTGGCTCCCAGCTCCCTTTGCTTGTTCTCTCCTAAGTTCCTGGATAGAATGACCTTGCTTTGCTCCCACTTTCTCATTTCCCTTCTCCTCTTCTGCCCACTCCAAACTCACCCCTGCCCCATCTCCCTGGAGATGATGTACCCAGTGCACATTGACATCTAAACAGGCACCTCCAGCGCACGGCCTCCCTGGCCCCCGGTTTCTTCACCACGTTTCTCTAAGGGACTTTTGGGCCACTTCCCCAGAGCAAAAGATGCAGCTGTTAAATAGCTGCCAGGCAATTGAATCGTTGTGAGCAGTGGTGAATTCCTCTCCCATAGGTATTTGCTTTTCTTTTGTCGTGGGGAGTGGGAGAGGTATTTATCCAGGGTGGACTGGGGTATTAATGATTGCTGCTGCCAATTTGCATGGCAAGAGCTGGACCTCATCTGCATTCCTTTTCCATGGTTTCCCCGTCCAAGGAAGCTGGGCTTGTTGGGAGAGGACCCTGAAGGCTGAGCCTCACCTCAGCCAGAAGCACTGGGGTTTGCAGGGTTGTGGGCGGGAAGGCCAGGCCTAGAAGAGGGTAGGTGCTTGAGGTGTGGACCTGCTGGCAGGGAGCAGCTGGAGCTGGGACTGCTTCCCAGTCTCTTCCTCTTCCCCATCAGTGTCCTCCCACTCAGAGCCTCAGGCGGGAAAGAGAGAAGCCTGGAGTGAGTGAGTGAGTGAGCTGTGCCACTCCCAGCCCCTCTGGCTTCTTCAGGAAAGATCACAGGGAATTCCTCTCCCCTCAGGACCACACACACAGAGGGGTAAGGGAAGAGGAATTGGCCAGAAAATCCAAAAAAGGCAAAAGATTCCAAAAGCTGAAATTGAAGGAATACATTTTGCAAAGTCTGCCACTTGTAGTGAAGCTAGAAATTGTTTCTTTCTGACAAGGCCAAAACACTCTAGGACAGAAATTCTCAACCACGGAGGGAGTGGCAGTTGTACTCCCAGGAGACATTTGGTGATGTCTGTAGACACTTCTTGTCACAACCGGGAGGAGGAGTAGAGCCCTGGAAAGCTGCTGATGTCCCGCAGTGCACAGGAGGATTCCACAGCAATTATCTGGTCCCAAACGCCCATGGTGCCGACGTTGAGATATCCTATTCCAGAGAAACTGAGCTGAGGGCTGGTCCTACATAGTGGACAGAGTGACTTTTCACGGGGCCAGGCCTCAAGGCAAAGGACCCAAGGAGAAAAGCTCCAGGCATCCCACTCAGGGCCAGGGGACATTTGTCCTGGTCATAGCTCCCTCCTTTCCTCTTACAATTCTTGATGCCCTCAAAGACTGGATCCCAAACCCTAAACCCAGAGTGCACCACACACACACTGGTCTCTCTCTCTCTCTCACACACACACACACACACACACACACTGATATCACACACACACACACACTGGTCTCACATACACACACTGATCTCACACACACTGGTCTCACACACACACACACACACACACACACATACTGGTCTCTCTCTCTCACACACACACACAGGTCACACACACAGACACACACCAGGTTAGTGCGAGAGGACTTCTGTGCTCATCTACAATGGTCAAGGGAGACCTCACGGTCAGCCCAGTGGGGGCTGGAAATAGCATCTATGTTAGGAAGACATTGGAGCAGGCATCAAGGTTCCCACTGGGTGGCAGAACCTCAGAACTCAGTGCCCTGAGACTGATTTCTGTGGGTCAGGGATTAGGGCAGGGCACAGCTAGGAAATTCTTCAGCTTCAGGTGGCATGGCTGAGCCAGCGTGGTGGCAGTCTGCTGGAAAATGAGTGTGTGGGAATCTAAACAGTCTTTACTTTCACGTCTGGTGTGTTGATGGGGTGGTGGCTGGGCTTAGCTAGGATCACAGCTCAGAGAGCTTCAGCACAGCCTCTGTGGGTAGCCCACTTCCAGATGATGGCTCAGGATTCTCTGAGAAGGAAAAGGACATGGCCATTTCCTAATGCCTCGACCCAAAACCTGGCGTCGTCTTTCCACTTTGTCCAGACTTTATTGGTCAAAGTAAACCCAGAGTCAGGCAGATTGAGGGGAGGGCTGGTCAACATGCCCTCAGTGGAGGCCTATGTCAAAGGACAAGCAGCTGTCTCTCATCCCTCTCTCGGAAGCTTATCCCAGAGAGGATGCCCAGCATGCTAGAAACAACGAGCGAAGCCCGCACCTGAGATAAATGGGTGTTATTCCTCCTCCCAGGGTGGCTGAGTGACGAGGGAGTGGTGTAGGCTCAGGGCATTGGTACATCAGAGGGACCCTGGTGAGGAAGACCGAGGCGCGTGTAAGGAGCTCAGCTCCATCAAAGATGCTTTTCTGTGGCCAGAGTGTTTCCATTCCCCCAAGTGTGGCTCCTCTCCGCTCCATGTGTATCCCATCCCTACTTCCCATTAACATAAGGGGACTGGCTGACCTTATGAAGCAGCCGGCCAAGTCAGAGCCATCCCACCCGCTTCCAGAAATGCTTCTCCCCGGCCAAGAACGCCTCTGCCAAGCACTGCACAGATGAGAACTGCAGTGCCTGAGCCTGCAGAGGGCATAGGGAGGCCGTCCAGAGCAGAAGTCCTGCGTGTTCCCCCACTGGCTCCTCCTGCGGTGTGCGGCATGTCATGGCCAAAAGGGCCATTTAGAAAACTCCTGGGGACTTTGTAATCGACCAAAAGGAAAGCCAGCTGTGATGGAGAGGTCTCCTAAAGAGTGCAAGTTGGTGTTCTCATCAGTGTTTTGGTGGAAATGCAGGTGGGTGGTCCTGCGGCTCCCATCTAACCCTGGCCTGTTGAGTGTGTGTGACAGTGTGGGGTGTGTTGACGCTGGGTGCCAGTTCTGAGAGGAGCCTGCTGCCCAGCAGATTTTCCAGGAACTGCCTGCTCCTGGGGTCCTGACGACTGCTCAGGACCTGGGACTCAGGTCTGCCCAAGGCTTCTCTTCCTGCTCTGTCCTCCCCTTCCTCCTTCCCCTGCAGGCCTTGGTGAGGCTTCTAAATAAACTTTGCTGTCCATACATGCTCATGTTAGCTGTAAACATATGTCTGGTCATTTAAATCACTACCAATTTGAAGCCAGTGAATAGCTGCTTGCATGGAAATCACAGGCAAAGGGAAACAGCAGAAACACAAAGATGCCTGCAGAGCTAGTGGTGGCTTCCAGAGTTATTAACACAAACTTAGGAGATGCTAGGCCGTGCCAGGGTGGCTGGATGAAAGGTGCCCTTTCAGAAAAGTTGTCATTTCAACATGTAATTATGCTAAAGTGTATGCCTGTAGAAAATACTCATACATTTAGCAATTTTTTAAAATTTTATTTTATTTATTTATTATTTTGAGGCAGAGTCTCCCTCTGTCATCCAGGCTGCAGTGCAGTGGTGCTATCTTGGCTCACTACAACCTCCGCCTCCCGGGCTCAAGTGGTTCCTGCGTAACCTCTCGAGTAACTGGGACTACAGGCGTGTGCCACCACGCCCATATAATTTTTGTATTCTTAGTAGAGATGGGGTTTCACCATATGGGCCAGGCTGGTCTGGAACTCCTGACCTCGTGATCTGCCCACCTTGGCCTCCCAAAGTGCTGGGATTACTGGTGGGAACCACCATGTCCAGCCATTTAGCTATTTTAAAAAGTGTTTCACATTTCTTTTTCTTTACTTTCTTCTTCTTCTTCTTTTTTTTTTTTGAGACAGCGTCCCCTCTGTTGCTCAAGCTGCAGTTGCACAATCTCGGCTCACTGCAACCTCCACCCTCTGGGTTCAAGTGATTCTCCTGCCTCAGCCTCCTGAGTAGCTGGGACTACAGGCTCACACCACCCATGCCTGGCTAATTTTTGTATTTTTGGTAGAGGCGGGATTTCATCATGTTGGCCAGGCTGATCTCGAACTCCTGACCTCAGGTGATCTGCCTGCCTTGACCTCTTAAAGTGCTGGGATTACAGGCGTGAGCCACCGCACCCAATGTCACATTTCTTTTGGTAATTGCATTTCAGAATAACTTTCTCTACCAGTCATGTAATGTCCAGTACCCTCTGTGACATCTGGTCCAAAGACATCTGAGCTGAATATATAAACTTTTAAAAACTGTCCCCTTCCCCATTCCTTTTTCTCTAGTCCTGCTAAGTAGGTAGCTAGCCCAGAAATTGCATGACTGAAAGTATTCACTGAAAGTTAGATTATGCTAAGTAAGCAGGCACGTTTTTTGAAGCAAGCTTTATAATTCTTTAGATGATTGAAAACCAGTAAATAAATTGGTTTTTCTTTGACTTCAATTTATTTTGAAGAGATAAAGAACTTGGGTCATGGCACAAAATTCCCTGCCATGTGTCCCGTGGATGCTTCAGAACGCTGGCCGGAGATGCTTTTTTCTAGGCAGATCCCACCTCTGCTTCTTAGGCATGGACTGGTGGGAGTCAGCCTGGACCACCCTGCCTGCTCCCTGCCTTGCCCTCTGCAGCCAATCCTGTGCCTTTCTGTAGGTGACAGTGCAGCCCTGGAGACTCCGCTGCCTTTGTGCTGTTTTCTGTGAATGTAGGCATGGTCCAACATGCTGGGAAACATCAAGGCAGAGGAGGAAACAGCTCTTCAAATGCCCTTAAAGACCACATATGTCCTGCTGATTTGACATGCAGGCCCGAGCCCACTTTGTTTGTTTCATAACTGGAACCTCAGTGACACATGGCTGAGGCTTGACAGAAAACTGTGTCCAGGGATGCTCTGGCCTCTTTCCTGTACCTGTGTCCTTATGGCAGATGCTGAATTTACTTGGCTATTTTCTCTCACAGTGGAAAGTATGCCAGAGGCTGCAAATCTATTTACTTAAGGGCTACCAAAGAAATCATGCTGAGGACACCTCACATGATATGTGATTGTCTGTGTTTGCGGTGTCTATCTCCTTGGAATCTATGTTCTATGGAAAAGGAGTCGGTGCATGGCGCCCTTAGGAAGCTCAGGGAAGGTGAACGTCAGTGCCCGCATCCCCTCCGCACAGTGGGCGTGGGCATTCTCATGGTTGCAGGATTTGCTCAGTGAGGACTCCTGTGCCCACTCACCTGAATATATGCTTCTGAAAGTCCCCAGTGCAGCGCTCTGTAGGTGCTCTGGTGGGTCTCTACCACCTGGCTCAGAGGCACCCCAAAAAGCTGAACACAGCCAGGGAAATACAACAGAAAACAAGAATCTATCCTTCCTTGGAAGAATGATTGAGGGACTGGGCCATCTTTTAATACTTTTTCCCTGTGAAGGGTCCCCTGCTACAAGTTGTTGTGGCCAAAAAGAGGGCCCTTTAGTGGACTTTTGGGGCCTGGAAGGTGATGTTGAGGGATGAAGCATCGATTCCTTACAGCCTCAGGCAGCTGCAAGCCACTCTTCCGTTACCAGGTAGAGGGGCTGGCATTCTGTTGAATGCATTCCCACAAAGCTGCGTTTATTACTGCACCAACCATGGGGGCTTATGTTCAAATTGTCACTTTGTTTAAATTTTCAGGGTAATCACCCTGAAGACAATTTCCAAGTGTCTTCAGGCTTGAAGACTGCTGCCTGCTGGCTTCCAGTGGATAGAGGTGATGTGCATAAGTCCTCCTGGTTGAAGACCCACAGGCAAGACCTTTGGAGGGCTCTTCTTGGTCTTGCTTGGTAGAACCAGGCAAATCTACTTCTGACTGGCCACTAAGGCCACCCAAGGGGTGATGATGTGCCAGGGTGGTTTGTGCATATGTTAAGTTGACTTTTTTTCTTGTATCTTTTCCCATTAAAGATACAACATGACACAATAGAACACAGTGCAGTACAATATGGTACAGCCCAGCACACACAGCACAACACAACAGAATACAACACAACACAACACACTGCAACACAGAAGCCAGGCCTTGGCACTTTTTGGTTTCATTGGGATTTGTGATATTGAGCCTAACAGCAGCCCTGTTCTAAGCTTTTCTGCAAAATTCTGAACTCCCTGAGGTGGTATGTGGATTCACCCTGAGAGAGGGCAGAATAGAGAGACAATGCCTCTGGTTGGAGGCAGATTGGGGATAACCAAGGGGACAGGGAGACAGTCCAGGATGGGAGGGTTACCTTTAGGGTCTCATGGGTTACAGGGGCTTATGGCCAAGGAGTCCTGGGAGGTGGCAGGGTTTCAGAGAGTCATCGGTTCATGGGGCTGTCGGACGTTGGACCTTGGGCTCACCAGGCTGGGCCCACAGCTATGCCCATGCAGGCTTAGACAACAGAGGAGGATGTCTGTATTGCCACCAGAGCTGACTGACCATCACAGTACCACCCCTAGTGTTCCTGATTGGCTAGGACCCCAGGGACTGAGCATTCCCAGGGGGAAAGCTGTTTGGTGGTGTCCACTAAAGCTCACCAAACATCTACCACAAATGCTCCATGACCCAGCAACCCCACTCCTTGAAATATACTCAAGAGAAATGAGTACACATATCTGCAAAAAATATACACGAAGATGCTGCAGCACAAACAAATTGTGGCTGATGTCGTGGGTAGCAACTGGGGCCGGTGCACATGGGCAGTAAAAATAAGTTACCAAGACGGTTGTAGGTAGAGAAAGCCTGCTTTATTAGAGAAAGTAGGAAAATACGTTGCAAGAAAAGAACAGGCAAATCAGCAAGGGAGGAGCTGACTGCAAGGAAACAAAGCCTTGGTGGGAATTTTATCAGACGATGCTTGTGCTGGACAGGGCCAGACTGTATTCTAAAGATGGATGCTCTGTGCTGGATGTAAATTACATTTCAATTAAAACAACAATTTCACACAAAGGGAAAGATGTGCTTACAGAAAGAAAAGCGCATATCTTGTACGGGTGTCAGAGATTCCAGGCTGGCTGGACCCTATGCTACAGCTGGCTAACTGGCTGGTTGCTGTCTGTGGTCTGGCAACTCTGGAGCCGAAGCTCGGTCCCTCAGCCCCATGGTATTCTGTCATTACCTGCTTTGCACATCTGTCCCCCAGCAAGTCTGGGAGCCCTTGAATGAAGGAGCCTACCAATTGCACTCCCTGTAGAGGCCTGTCCTGTGGTGTAGTAGGAGCTTTGGTAAGTGATTTGGAAGGTCCTGTGCAACTGGGACTTTCTCAGTGTGCAGGAGCCGGGAATTCGGGAATGCCTCTGTGTGTTACAGTGACATCAGGGGTCCCAGACAGCCTGGACAGGCAGGGGCTGTCAGCCAACAGCTACACCTCAGGTCCCTATCTTCCACCCCAGCCTACAGCAGTCCCTGTGTGCTGGGGGCTAGACCCCCAGGAAAACCCCCTGAGACCCTCAGCCCTATCCCTGTGCTTTGGGACAAGCCTGGAGCCAGGCTTCTCACATTTTGCTGGACACTGAGTCACCCCTGGACCCTGTAGAAATGTGAGTATTGACTCAGAGGGTCTGGGGCAGGCTGGAGCCTGTGGTTTTAGCCCGCTCTTGGGTACTGCCATTGCTCCGGTGCAGGGACTACACTCTGCATAGGGAGTATTGGGAAGGCCTGGCGACCCATCACATCCCTGATAAACATATGCTTATATCTGCAGGAACAACCCGTGTACACAGGAGCATGTGTGCAACTCCATGCAATATTTAAAGAGCCATCAAGCAGATAGCACCGTGAGAAAGACTCCCAGGGCCATAAATGTGCAGATGTGCACCCCCGGAGCCCTGAGCAATTTTCCCACCCATCCTATCCCACACGCTGACTTTCTCGGCTCTCGCTACATCTGGAGGTCTGCTGAGGTCAGCTGAGGCTTCCCCTTAGTTTGGAGGTCATGTGGGAACAGTCCTGCCCAGGCTCTGGAACTTTCCAGACAGTACCTCCAGCTACTCTCACAGTTCCCCCAGGGCTATTTTTAGAATCCTATTTTTGTCCTGTTTGAAGTTCATGCTGACTTTTCCACCTAATTAGAAAGGGCAGCTCCCTGGAATTATCTGTCCCACATTCTACTATGTGTACTGTACAGAGCAGAGGTGATCAGTTGTCCCCCAGTTGGGACCAGGTGCGCAGCATCTATCCCTCCTTGCCCAGGTGGAGTGTCCCAAAGCCCACCCCAGTGCCAGGCCTGAGGCAGGCCCTGATTCTCAGTCTCTCCTGCCTGCCTGCACTTGCTCTGGGCATGTGGCCCCTGTAGGGGACTGGGCTGTCTCTCTCAGCTCTTCTCATCTGGGGGGCTGTGGACTCACAGAGCCCTGGGCTCACACTGGAGTCTTGGTTTTCTGTCCTGACGCTGCAGGTCTGGGTGCCTGCATTTGAGGGTCTCAGAGTCCTTGGAGGGACTCCAGGCCTCCCTCTCGCCACCCCAGACCCTGCCAGAGTTCTCCGAGCACCATCAGGCAGTATGAAGGTGGAGGGTGGACTGTGGGTGCAGGGAGGGCTGAGTTCCACTCTCTTATATGTCATTTTCCATGTGATGACAGCAGGTTACTAATTCTTAGAAAGCTCAGTTTCCCAAGGTTAACCTTGCACATCTCATGGGGATGGTATGATCATTGAGTAAGTTAATGCACATAGAGCATCAGGTGTAAAGTAGACAAGTACAAAGTTATTTCTTTTCCAGCCCATAACTGGTGGCGGGTCTGACTGTCAGGGTGTGGTATCATAGGTCAGGCTGAGGATCTGTCAGTGTGCTCTCTGCAGCCCCGTCCTGACTTCTCAGGGCAGTGCTGAGCCAAGCATGGGCCCTGGGGATCCTGTCTCTCCCTGCTCACCTGTGTCCCGGACCACCCCTGGATGGCCCCAGCCTCTGTTTCCATCTGTGAAATGGGAAAATCCTCCTCAGTTCTCCGAGTGTTGTTCAGAGGCCCCTTGAGGTGGTAAATTAAGTAACTGTTCGGAGAATTTTGGGGAACCTGGAGACCCTGCACCCTCATGGAAGCTCTTGAAATCCAATCCCACTTTTAAGGTGTGAGCGCAGCTCTTCCCAAACATGAGGAGAATCTTTCCAAACTGATTAACTGGGGCACCCCACTGAACTGGAAATGAACTGGAAATAAACTGCCGATTGGGCTGAAAGCTGACCAGAGGTGCCCAGTTTGGAAGGATATCATCCTCACAGGGGACGGCTCTGTTCAGCATGGCCTCCTCTGGACTTTCCACTGCCGCCATCACCATTTCTCTGAATGCGACATTTCCGGTCTGGCACTGGGCTCCTCTCCGCCCCTCTACAAACATTAAGAGAGCCAGAACTGTGCCTCTCACAGGCACGTCCCCTGCAGTCCCAGATGCTCGGCAAGCAGTTATCAATGAACAGAGTGCACAAAGGAGAGATGTGGCCCAACCCTCTGTCCACACACAGGGCCACAGGCCCTAACTAGTCCTGCCTCCTGCTGCCCAGGTCTCTCAGGAGCACTCTACTTTCCTCTGGGAAGCACCCGGTGGAGACGTCTGGGCGGCGGGGCTGGCGAGCAGCAGCCCACTGCACATCCTCCTGCTCCTGGAAGACCCTCGAGTGCCTCTTGGATGCTGAGGCAGGCTGCTTACACAGCCAGTATTAAAGAAGTCCCAGCTGGAGAAAGGTGATAGGATCTGCTCCTGCAGTGCCAGCCAGCCCAGGCTGGGCTGTGTTCAGGGCATCCAAGGAGGAGGCCTGAATTCTGCAATGAAAACTCCCATGGGGGAACAGTCTAAACAACCAGGCTTGGGCACGTCCTGTTTGTTGTGTAAATCCATGAGTCTGGTTTGCATGGCCAAGTGCTCCCTGACATCTGACTGCCAAGTTTCGGTAGGGCTTCGACGTGACCTCCTTCAACCCCTGGCTTGTTTGGGTTTATGCTGGGGTTGAAGTCTGAGGAACATCTAGATGGGGGCCTCCTGGAGTGGCTTGTCACTGGGGCCAGAGGAAAGTGGGCAGGCCAGCTCCCCGGGTGTCCAGGCAGTGGCTCCCCAAGGCCTGGCCAGCTCCTCACTGGCTCCTGCTGTGTGTCTATGCCCACGGTAACCAAGAAGTCCTGTGTGTGCCTGAAATTCTGCTTCTTCTTAGAAACTGCAAACAGAGAGAAAAACTGCTGGGCAGCTCACGCACTGATCTCTTTCTCTGTCCCTTTTTTGTTCACTTTAATTTTTTTTCTTCTACTCTTTTTCTGACAGAAGCAGTCATCAGTTTAATGTGAGTTAAACTGCCTGCGAAGCTCTCCTGCCTTGGGCCGAGAGGCCCTGGGTGCATGTTTAGGAACTGTAGTCACCTGGCCTTCCCATCTTTATTCAAGAGCCTGATTCCTTCTTCCTACTCGGCAGATCCCCCAGAGTGCCAGCTGTGGAGGAAGGGTCCTGAGGGCAGGGGAAGGCAGCACTGGCAGCTCACGAGGGCATCCATGCACCTCCCCATCTGGTGCGGAAGTTCAATGTGTCCTGTGGGGTCCCTGCCACATTTGCTTTTGGTGGCGGAAGGGCAGGCACATGCTCAGCCCTTGTCCTGAAGCCTTCCAGCTGGCTACTTCATCAGTCACATAAGTCCACAGGACTATGGGGGACAACAGCTCCCCAAGGCCTAAAGACTCCTCCTCAGTCAGGTGTGGTGGTTCATGCCTGTAAGCTGAGCTGCGATGGAAACAGATGGGATGATCACCTGAGGCCAGGAGAGGCAACGGAGAGGGAACTGTCTCTTAAAAAAAAAAAGAAAGAAAAATGTTTAAAACGTTTTATAAAAAAGTAAAATTTTTAAAGGATGAAATATGTAAGTAAATAAATAAAATGGTTGGGTCCTGTTGCTCCCAGCTCAGCCATGTGCCTGGACAAATGGGTTTCACTCCTACGGTCCTCCCTCTCCGTCTTGGGATGCCTTGTCCTCTGCAGGGCCCTCCACATCTCTCCTCCCCAGCCCACACCTCCTCAGCTTCTCAGCCTGACTTGTCAATTGCTCCATGACATTTTTAAAAAATTGTTTTTTCCCTTTAAAAGTTGCTGCAGAGGGCTTCAGAGCCATGTGCATAAGAAAGGACACGGAGTGCAAGCTGGAGCTACTGCGTTTCCCCAAAACACCTGGGCTTCTCACACACAGAAACACAGTGACCTCTTAGATGCGTAGACACGCCACCCTCCAACTGAGGGTTGGGGTGGTGTGATGGGCTGACCTCTGTTTCCTCAAATTCGTATGTTGGAGTTGAAACCAGGACCTCAGAATGTGAGTGTGTTTGGAGACAGGACCATTAAAGAGGTGAATAAGGTAAAATAAGGTCATTACGGGGCCCCTGAGTCAATAGGACCCGTGTCCGGGGAAGAAGAGATTAGGTACACACAGAGGGATGGTCATGTGAGCCTGCAGGGAGAAGACGCCATCGGCAGGCCAAGGGGAGGTCTCAGAGGGAATCAGCACTGGCGACAGCCTCGTCTTGGACGTCCAGCCTTCAGAGATGCGAGACAATACAGCTCTGCTGTTTACGCTGCCGAGTCTGTGGCACTTTATTACCACGGCCTGAGCTGACCCACACAGATGGTTCTCTCGGTAAAACTGTCTCCCTGTTTGCCTTCTGTGCATGCTGGGTGGTGAGTAAATGAGCAGAAAGCTTCATTTCCTCCCCAGGCCTGAGCAGACAGCAGCTGCTTTCCAGGGAGGAGTTCCCCTCCTCACCTCCCAACCCTACACCTGAGGCTGGCCTTGTTCTATTTGCCACCAAGATTCCTCAGGGAGCATGTCTCGGGATCCAACTCAGCATCTGGCCCTGATTGTTGACCTGTCTATTTCTTCCTAAAGCATCAATTATTTTGGAAGGAGCCCAAGAAAATTTCCAATGAGTGTGCCTGAAAAGGGGATGAAGGAAAAGCAATCTCCTTTAGCCATTTCTGCAGGTCCTGGCTCTGTGCTTTGCAGAAGCAGCCTCAGAGTTCTTGCCGATAGACCTATGTCCAATGCCCCAAGGGGCCAGTGGGTGTCTCCGCCCAGAGAAGCTGGGAGAAGGAGGCTGGTTCTGCTCCGGCTCGAGGTGGACCTGGCTTCAAGACTGCCATGGGATCAGGGAGGTGACCTTGCATTCAGAAGTTTCCACATCCATAACCCAAACCACCGTGCACCTTCTATCTTTCTGCTAAATGGTAGTTAAAACAAAACTTTAATTGAGAGGAATATCATCTCCACAGGGTTGTGTGTCCACAGCAGTGAAGGAATTGGGGTTTGAGGAATTATTTGGAGATTGTTGCCACTTTAGAATGGCCAGATCAGGCTTCTAAGAGGAATAGTCAACTTTCCTTCTGGCTGTGCATGTATATATTAAGTGCATCCTGAAACCCAGTGACTAAGTAATATATTGAACAGAAGTGATGATTCGGGAAGGGAGAGGGCCACCAGTAGAACAAAGTGAGGCAGCTGGGGGGATGACAGTCAGGAAATGGGTAGATGTGTGGGTGGATCTCCTGAGGGCCTCGCTGGATGCTGAGATATGGAGTGAGCAGTGGAGGCAGTGGGCACACAGAACAGGGTGGCTGAGGAAAGGTGAGATGGAAGCACCGCTTTACACAGTGACTCAGAGGGGACAGAACAGTCCAGCAGACAGGGACACTGTGTGTAGAGGCATGGAGCCAAGAGGGCCTGGCACAGCTGGGAGCCAGCTGGGGCAGTGCCTGCCATGCCATGCCATTGGAGCTGCAGAAACGCTGGAGATGTACCCTTTAGGAGCCAGCTGGGACGGGCATGGGCATCCTTAGCTGTGACAGCACCCCACTGGCACTGTTCCCACTATCCATACAAAGTGGCGGTGGGCTGTGATTATTACATAAGGCTCAAGACACAGAGCCCACAGAGTCCTGCAGAATACAATGTGTGGCCACACACAGGTATGATGGTGCATTCTTAAGTCCCTCAAGTTTTGGGAGCTGACATAACTTGTGGGGTATGCACACCCACCCCCTCAGGCTTGACTGCCTTCCCTCCTGCCAACAGGCCCAGCATGGCTGTCTGGGAATGCCACAAGAAGCAGCCATGGGTCCCTGCAGGCCCATCCTCCGGTCCCTATCCTGCCCCTTCCTTGACATTCCACCTCCTCTCCGGCAGTGCTCAGAATGGAGCAGAATCAAATCTGCTGGAAGGCTCTGGAACACACAAATCACTGCCCCCATGCCCCGGTTTTCTTATTTAATAGCTTTGGCTGGGGCTGGCATTTGTTTTGTCAATGGAGTCTCAGGTGATGTTGGTGGTCCTGGTCTGAGGACCATGCTTTTGACAACCGCTGCTTAGACCAGTACTTTGGGAGGCCGAGGCAGGTGGATCACGAGGTCAAGATATCGAGACCATCCTGGTCAACATGGTGAAACCCCCTCTCTACTAAAGATACAAAAAATTAGCTGGGCACGGTGGCACATGCCTGTAATCCCAGCTACTCAGGAGGCTGAGGCAGGAGAATTGCCTGAACCCAGGAGGTGGAGGTTGCAGTGAGCCGAGGTCATGCCATTGCACTCCAGCCTGGGTAGCAAGAGCGAAACTCCGTCTCAAAAAAAAAAAAAAAAAGAACAGGACAAATCAGGTGAAAATAGCAAAAGAGGCCTCTGCATTCATTTCCCAGGGCTTCCCAGCCTGGGTGGCTTAAAGCAACAGAAATGGATTCTTTCTCAGTTCTGGAAAGCAGATGTCAGAATTTGAGGTGTGTGCAGGGCAAAGTTCCCTCAATGCAAAACAGAGCAGCAGGGAATCCAGCCTGCATGTACAGCTCAGCCTGGGGCAGGGTGGGGCCTGCACTAAACCAAGCCAATTCTCCCTGCCAGGCAACACTCTGTCCTCCGGCCACTCACATCCAACCTCTGTCCACACCCCTGGACACAGCTGACTCCTGACCACCCAATGAGCGTACAAGTGTGCACACCAAAGATGTGTCTCAACCAGAAAGGCCTGAACAGGCTATGGAAGTGGCCAGAGCATTTGTACAGAGAACTGGGGGCTCTTTTCCTGGAAGGATGGGGTATGGGCTCCTGGTGGTGCGGGGAACCTGCGTGAGGCCTTCTGAAGCATGGGACCCCGGTAGAAGCCACTCTTGATCCTGTTTAAGGAAAATGAGAAACAGCACTCTCCTCCATCTCTGCCATGGGCTACACTTCCAGGCCATGATTCCCTTGCTTCTGCCTACGGTTCGGGAGCTCAAGCTCACCCTTGGGAGCTTATTGGAGCTCAGATCAGGGTCCTGTCCACAGATAGTCTGCTTTGGAGGCTGTGGCCTGGGCTGGGGCAGCATCCCATGGCAAGTGGTTCTGGTGATGCCTGTGGTCCGTGGCCGCCTTGGAAAAGCAGTGGCGTAGGGCCTTCTGGGAGGTCCTGGTGAGGAAAGGCACGTGGGAGTTCTGACTTCACCTCACCACGCTGGGAGTCAGAGATGCGCCAAACAAACCCGGCTTCCTGGGAAGGTTTTGAAGCTCATAGTCATTCACATGTTGGTGTGAGGAGGCCCAGGTACAGTGAGGCCCTCTGCACCCCAGAGACTTGTGAGTGTGTTTTGCACACATGTGTGCATGCAGGTGTACATGCACTCTTTTAAAATAAGGTGCCCACAGTGTGGCTGCAGTCTAGGAGGGAGTTTAGTGTAACCCCAAGGTGCTATCTGAAACAGAAGAAGCCTGTCTCACAGTGGAACTTTTTTTGGTGCTGTGATCAGTTTCCACGTTCTTGATGCAAGGATCATAAAGCTGAGGTTTGCAGGGTGCCACTGAACAGGCTGTGAGGAGGCCGTGAAAGGGATGCGTGTTCCAGGCTGCAGAGCCCATGTGGCTGCTAGAGGAAGGCACCATCTTGGACAGTGAGGGGGACTGCTGAGAGGATAGGAGGGAATGCTACCCCACTCTGGCCCTCAATGACATGCCCAGCTCAGGGATTGCCTGGGTCACCGAGTGACCCCCAGAAGAGAGTCTAGGAATTATTGAATACACACCCATACCACACACACCACACACCCCATACCACACACAAAGCACACACACCAAACATCACACACACCACATACCACACACACAGCACACATCCCATACCACACCCACACACACCATACACCCCATATCACACACACACACCCCATACCACAGATATACACACACCACACACCACACCACACACCCCATACCACACATGCAGTACACACCACATGACACATAGCACATACCACAGACACATACACCACATACCCCTTACCACATGCACACTATCACACCATCCATACCACATACCACACACACACCACACTGCACATAGCACATACCACACACACACCCCACGTACCCCATAACACACACACACCACACACCCCATACTACACACACACCATACACCACATATAACACATACCACATACCACACACAGATACCACACACCTCATATTACACACACACCACACACCCCACACATCACACACCACACACACCACACCACACATACCACATTCCACATACACACAACACCACATACACACCACACACACACCCCATAGATCCCCCCCACACCAGACCACACACACAGCACACACATCACATATCACACATACCACATACCACACACATTACATGCTTCATACCACACACACCACACACCCCATACCACACACACCATCACACATACCACACACAGCACACACATCCTACAAACATATCACATACCACACACATACACACCACACATGCCACATATTCCATGCCACACACATACCACATATACCACATGCCACACATACACATGCCACACACCCCATATCACACACAGCACACACATACACACACATCACACATACCACATATTGCATACCACACACACCCACCACACACCCCATACTGCACACACACCACATACACCACCACACACCACACATATCACATATCATACACACATGTACCACACACTTCATACCACACACTCCATACCACACACACACCACACACACATCATACTGCACCCACTACATACACACCTACCACATACATATACATGTCACATATAAACATACACCACCACACCACACATACAACATACCCTATACCACACACACCACACATACACTCCATACACCACACACACATACCACACACACTGCAAACCTTAGACCACACACACAGCACACATACCACACCACACATACCACACACACACCCATACCATACATGCATCACACACACAGCATGTCATACACACACACCACACACCACAAATACATACCACATACACCACACACCCCATACCACACACATCATACACTACACATACCACCCACACACTCACATACCACAGACACCACACACTCCATATCACACAGAGAGCACACATATGCTGTATACCACAAACACACACATACACCACACACCTCATACTACACACACACCTCACACACACCACACCACATACACACACCATGCACATACCACATACCCCCATACCACACATATGCCATATACTCTACACACCACACCCCACACCACTCACAATCCACAAACCACATATACACCACATACTGCATGCCACAGCACTCACCACACACACCACACACACATACAATACACCATACCACACTAGTGCACACCCCACAGCATACCACACCCACAGAGCACACACCACACACCCTACACAACAAACACACAGTGCACAACCACAGCATACCTCCCCACTCACCTCTCTCACAAAACACACGCACACCTTCTCACAGACTCACAGGACACTTTTCTAGAACATGAGGCATGGGAGACGGAGATAACACACAAAACCTCTCTCCAGCATCTCCTCTGCATTTGCGCAGGTAGTGTGAAAATGTCCACTCAGGGACACTTTGGGCCCATATGTCTGAACCCACATTTACAGCACACACACTCAGTAGCCGTGGGAAATTCAGTCCACACTGTCCCCAATATGTGTACCTTTTGGTATCTGGTGAGAAACTGCTCATAGCTCAGTCACCTCGGTGAATCAACGTACTCAGTAAGCAGAGGAAATACAAGCAGATGGAAAGAGAATTCTTAAAAAAGAAATTTGCAGGCCCTGAGCAAAATCACAAAAGCAAAGAGAAGCAAAACGCCCACTGAAGTGGGAAGGGAGTCCTCTGAGTGGGTCTGCTCTACAGCCCAGCGGCTTCCAAGTCTCCCTCTGCAAAGCAGGCCCCTGTTGAGCCCTTCCCCACAGTCACCCTGCAGCAGCGCCATCCTCCACCTCTCGTCCCTTCACCTCCCGCCCTCCCTCTGCAGCCTCCCTCCACCGCCCTGCCATAGCAGGAGAGCAGTGTGAGCTCTTGCCCTTTTACTCAGGGGCCCTACCGACCACCAATCAGATGCGCTGTTTGGTTCCATATCTGGCAGGGTGGTCAGCTTTTGTGACTCACCATGTGTTTGCACATGGGGTAGATCAGAAAGGCACAGTGGGGCTGCAGGGAGAACAGGACGCCTAGAGAGCAGCCGCAGCACCTCTGCTTACCGCTGCGCATAGCCCTGCAGCTCTCCCCAGAAGCCATCATAGCCCTGGGACTCTTTGGTGGGCCGAAGTCACCCACTGCCAAGTGACACGCATAAGGCTGAGAGGCACACCAAGACATTTCATTTTGTTCCCCATGAATCACTACAGCACAGCCTCCTGCAGGGAGACGATGCCCACGGCAGGAGGGTATTGGAGAATGTGGGCCTCAACCTCACAGCCTTGGGAGGCCAAGGCAGAAGGATCATGAGATCAAGAGAAGAAGACTATCCTGGCCTATATGATGAAACCCCGTCTCCAGCCTGGGCGACAAGAGCATGACTCTATCTCAAAAAAAAAAAGGAAAATAGAGCTCTTCTGGACTCAGAGCCTTGCTTGCCAAGTCTCAGTTCCCAGTGTAACATGGGGATAAAAATAGTAATTGCCATTGGATAATTTGAGTAAAGCACTGAACACTCTGTTAAGTACACAGTAGGTCTGAATCACTGTTAGTCCCTCCATGCATCTTCCCCACAAGGCCTCAGGGGAGGGAGACAGGGCTTAGGGAAAGGTGTTGGAGGAGGTGGGCCTCAACTCACAGCAAGGTTACTTGGGGCTGCTGAGCAGCTGGGTAGTTTCTGATGGAAGCCCTGTCCAAAAGCATCGAAGTGGAGAAGGTGCTCCCAGGTCGGCACGGAGCCAGCTCACCTCCTGGCAGGGAACCTAAAGGAGAGGCTGTCCTGCCAGCAGCTGCTCGCTGGCCTGTCCCAGTCTCTGGCTGGAAGCTGAGGCCTCTGGCTTAGTAGACCTTCAAGGTCCACATGAACCTCCAGGGCCAAACTCAAGTCTTCGGTGCTGTCAACCATGAGAAAGAAGACCATGTGATTTTGGAAAGGTGAAGGTGACAGCTGATGATGGACTGTTTTTCAAAAGTGGGCCTAGACTTCATAGAGAAATAGCAGAACCCACTTTCATTTCTAGGAAGGATTTTACGACAGGGTGGTGACACCCTGGGCAAAGTGGATTTGTGGGTGTTTCGTGACCCTTTCTGGAGACCATCCATGTCCATCTGCTCTGGGGAATTCAGGCGTGACCCTCCATGGCAGCACGGGGTTCCAGGATGTGGCACTCCATATTCTTTTAATACCCAGGAATTCTGTGATGAGCAGGCATGGAGAGGAATGCCAGTTTGTGATAAGAAGAGCTGCCACACACCCAACCAGGATTGGAGATGTGGGGCTCGAGGGAGCCTTTTCCCTGTCTGAGCATCTGTAGATCTGAATTTCTTCACCCCGTTATCATGGGCAGCTGCCAACAAATGCCCAGCTTTGTGATCGCAGAGCTGACACGAAGGCTGGGGCGGTCAGCTGCCTGCCAGGGACAGGGTGGCGCTGACAGCTCAGGCTTCTTGGCAAACCTGGTAGCCCCTACAGTTGCCATTCATGGGCACTGGAGCCACGTAGACTTCCTTAGTTATAAGACAAAGGCCTAGACGGTAAAATACCAAGGGGTCATTATTTGGTTCCATTTACAAGATCACTTTGCTGTCAGTTCTTCCATCTCTGTACAAAGAACAAATTTGCTAGGTCTCTTTTCTAATTTTCGTATTTTGATAAGGATATTTCAGGAGCAAAGTTTGCCTGCAAGAGTGTGGCTTTCCAATGGCATGTTTATAACTGGATGAATAGGTAGTAAAGTCAGTTTATTGGAGTGTCATCAGCATTTTTTTAAAAAAGTGAAATAGGATGGAACTGAAAATTCTGTAATGCTCTAAACCCCTTAAAGTCCAAGACGTCATGCATCCCTATGAGCCCTGAGGCTTAGGCCCTAGCTGCTTCCTCAATGTCCGCCTGGCCCTCGGCCCTCACTCCCTGCCCTCCACCTGAGTCCTCCATACCCTTCTGCCTCTAGCCTGAGCACTGCTCTCCCCCAAGCAGGTGAGCTTTTCCCATATCCTAACTGGCTGTGCCTCCCTTTCTCAGGCCCATGCTCAGATGTCCTCTTCTCCCAGAAGTCCCTCCTGCCCTGCTGTCTGCCTGACTCTGAAGCCTGCTTCCTTTGTCTCTGAAATGCTTCCCACTGCCCGACACAGTATCATCACATTGTGACTTTTGCTGTGGTCTGCCTCCTCCTCTTAGATTATCACCTCCACCACGGGAGGGACATCATCTCACCCTTTGCCACCTGCCTGGCAGCTAGAACCATGCTGTACAAAGTAGGCACTCAGTAAGTATTTGTTATTGTTGAAGGGATGAATGAAAATTGACATTGGGGCTGGGTGCCGTGGCTCAGACCTGCAATCCCAGCACTTTGAGAGGCTGAGGCAGGCAGATCACTTGAGGCCAGGAGTTCCAGACTAGCCTGGCCAACATGGAGAAACCCTGACTCTACTAAGAATACAGAAATTAGCCAGGTGTGGTGGCTGAAGCACAAGAACCTGCAAGGCAGAGGTTACAATGAACTGAGATTGCGCCACTGCACTGCAGCCTGGGAGACAAAGTGAGATTGTAAAAAAAAAAAAAAAAAAGGAAAAAGAAATTGGTAACTCTCCTTATGTAATTGACTGGTGGTGAGATCAAATAAGACAATTCAAGCGTACTGCCCAGAACATAGTGAATGATCAATAAATATTAGGTATTATACTCTTTTAGTTTCTCTGAGTTTTCAGGCTATTCATTACTCCTGAATTTTTTAAAGTCGTTTCTTGTGTTTCCCAATGAGTTGGAGTACCTGAGCTAGCATCATGGGACTTTTGAATCTGAAACTGCTAATGCCAGTGCGCAGAGGACACACTGGTGGACGCAGGTGCAATGCAGTTTTCTTAAGTGCCGGGCCAGGGAACCCAGGGGGCTGGTGGTGCAGCCAGCCCTTTGCACTTCCTGTGATCATAAGATCTTCCTATTCAGAGTTCAACTCTTTCTGAATACCTCACAGGAAAGATATTTCGAGCATGTGTTGGATATTTTCAAATCCACAAATTATTTGGGGTCCCCTGGTTGCTTTTTAGAGTGCTGCAAGCTTCCCTATTTGGAAAGGCTTTTGGGAAAGGAGTCCATGGATACCAGGGCTGCTGCATGTCACCAGGGAAATATTTACCTCTCTATGTCAGCTTAATAATAGAAGCACTGCACGTTCACACAGCACACTGCTAAACTTAACTAATGCAGTCACAGTGGTCTTGGAGTTGAAGTGTTTTACCTGTGAAGGAGCCAAGGTATAAACAGAGGCATCGCGGAACGTCGGTGAGGTGCCCTGGTACACCCTTGCCAGAGCCAGCTATTTAGTTCTACTTGTCATGGGCTGAAACCTGTCTTAAAATAAGCTTACCGTGTGGCTTTCTTTGTTAAGGTGGAGCCAGTCCATGCAGCAGAGGCAGAAAATACTTCTCAGGCTGATCTCTCAGTGTGTGAGAGATGTGCAGACTCTATGAGCAGAATGCCAAGGTGGGGAGCATCTCAATCCTGGAATTGTCTGAACCACGTTGCTAGGAGGATGATCAGCCCCCGTGCAGAGCTGCAGGGGTGTGTGTGTGTGTGTGTGTGTGTGCATGTGTAAGTGTTGGCCTGGGAGACAAAGTTCAACTAGTTGCTTCCACTTTGTCCTGATAAAACTTTTGAAAAAACGATTTAAGATAGGTAGAAAATATCCTTTTCTTTTCCCTTCCTTTTGTTTTTCAGGATTGTCTGCTTGCCCCTCTCAAGCTGCGTTCCAGGTTTGTACCTGCTCAGTGTTTATTAACCTCCTCAGTGCTCACATGGACTACTGCCATAATTCTCTCAAAAGTTGCTCAAGGCAGATATTTGCAACTTTATTTCCAAAGTGAAAGTGAGGCTTCCCCTTGGTTCCATACCCAAGAAGCATGAGAAGCAGCATTCAGCTTGGGTCCCTCTGCTCTGGAAGGACGCTCTCAATCTTGCTTCTGCAGGGCCTTTCTATGAAGCGGGATGGGAGGCCCCGCAGGGGTCCTGGAGGCTCCTCTGGGCTAGCATCTGAGGCCACTTCCAGGAATCTGAATGTCGACACCATCCAGGGAATTGCGTCTTTCGCCTCCTCTTGGCTCTTCCTCTCATCTCTCAAGCTCAAGAGCGTGTCCAAAGACTCCTGGAATGTGGGCACTTGAGAGTTTATTTTGCAATTACACCTTGGAGAACTATAGGATGCTCTAGGCCATTCCTGGGAAATGATTTGCATCTGTCCTCCCAGCCAGTGAGCCAGCCTTGGAAGAGGACTCTTGTCATTGCATTGCAGTGAGGTGACCCCAGTTACCTGTAGGTTTAGGAACAAAGGCTCCTAAAAAATCAAGGTCCATACTTGAGGACTCTGAGCTTATCTGTGATCAAGGCAGGGTCAGAACCACTTAAACTTAACCACAGCTGTGGGTCAGGGAAGGGCGAGCACTGTGTCTCCAAGCCCCTGGTTTTGTTTGTGGTAATGAAAAGTCCTAAGGATACCTAAGACTGGAATCTAGGGAGGAAGGAAGGTTGACTCCTCAGCGTCCACATGTGGATTCTGAGTGGAAGGACAGAATCCTCACTTAACTGCCACCTTAAAGACCTTGTCTCCACTGTTCTCCACATACAGTTACATTCTGAGATACGGGGTTAGAACTTCAACACAGGTTATGTTCATTAGGCCCCTTGATCAGAAGTGCCTGATCTAGCCAATGATTTGGCCAACACCCCTACTTGCTTTGAGCTCTAAGTTGGGTCTTAGAGAATATCAAGTAGAGGTGACATTACTGGGCTCCAGGGGTGAGAAGGTGTTGGAAGGGTGCTCAGGACTGCAGTGGCAGTGGTTCTTCCGGAAGCAGTGGGGCAGTGGAATTTTAACCTACACACCCTGTATGCAAAAGCCCTGAGGGTCACTAGAGGCAGTCACAGGGGAAGAAAGGAAATGGTCAGGCCCTTCCGGATAGAAAGGGCAGTTTGTGCTTGCTGTGGTCTTGTGGGGACACTATAGAACACTCGCCAGATGCAAGCGGTGGCTATCACCAAGGCAAGAGACTTGGGTTGGACAATTGAAGAGGTTTCCTGTGCCATGACCTCACCACACCTTCAGTTCCATGTATGCATAATGACCTGTTCTTCCAACAAGTATTGTCTGAGCCCCTGGTACTTGCCACACAGAGTTGTAGATGCTGGGGCACAGCTGTGGGCAGATAGACAAAAATCGATGCTCATAGGGAGCTAACCTTCTAGTGCAAAGGCTGGCATATTTTCCACAAATGTTTTGGGCTTCAGGGGCCGTGTGGTCTCAGCCACAGCTCCTCAACTTTTCAAAGCAGCCACAGATAACAGGTTCGTGAAGGAGTGTGGCAGTGCTCCTTACCTATAAAACAGGTGGCTCATCTAATTTGCAGAATTTGGCCTGGGCAGTATTTGCTGATCCCTGCTTTAGTGTACAAGATGGGAAAAGATGCCCTAGTGTCAAGCTCTACCAAGTTTATTATGTTTTCATCCCTTTGCAGAACATCTCTACCCTTGAGGCTAATCTTAGAGTACCTTGCCCCAGGCCAGCTTCTGCTTGTCACCTTGACCATGCTTTGCAGGTGAGGTCGGCCTGCAGAACATGCTGCTAGCAGACCCCCTCCACCACAGGCTGAGCTGTGTCCCCACAGATTCCGTGTTGAAGTTCTAACATCCTTATCTCAGAATGTGACCGTATTTGGAGACGAGGTCTTTAAAGAGGTGATTAAGTTAAAGTGAGTTCATATGGGTGGACCAATAAACAAAAAAGATCTGAGACAGCTTTCAATCAATCAGCAGCGTATTTTGCCAAGGTTGATAACTCATGCCCAGGAGACAGGTCTGTGCCTTTCTCCAAAGATGATATTGAGGGCTTCAATATTTAAAGGGGAAAAGCAGGCTGGAGGGCGAGAGGGAGGGTATGGTCACATTACTAAATCCACATGTTGCCAAAGGAAAGGAGCCAGTGGGGAATAGTCAATTATGTACGTGTCTTGCACTCAGTAAATTGGCATTTTACGTAAGGTAAGGTGAACATAGAACAGTTACCTGTGCAGATTTTCAACCTTTTATCTGTAGCTATCTGCTTAGGAGCAAAAGGAAAGGCAGCTTCTTGCAGGACTCAGCTTTCAGCTTATTTTTTTTCTTTTGGCAGAGTAAACTGGAGTCCCAAGTTTTAATTTTCCTTTTAGAAGCCTAATCCAATATAAATATAGCCAGTATCCTATAAGAAGTGGAGATGTGGATGCAGATACACACAGAGGGAAGATCATGTGAGGACACAGGGAGAAGGTGCCATCTACCAGCCCAGGAGTGAGGCCTCTGGAGAAACCAGCTCTGCTGACACCTTGCTCTAGTACTTCCAGCCTCCAGGACTGAGAGGATAAACGCCTGTTGTTTCATCCCCCAGCTCCGTGTTGCTTTGCTATGGCAGTCCAAGCTGACTGTTAGACCTTCCCTTCCCCAAGCATAGATGGCAGGGTGGAATAAGGCAGGGCAGGCTCTTCCCCCAGCACCGTGAATAACCCTCATCTTCTCTCCTCCCACTCGTGTTTGCCTTCAAGGCCCTCAGATGGGCAGTGGCCCTGACAGCTCATCCAGTCCTGGGGAGGTGACCCAGTGGAGGAGGAAGAGGAAATGATTTAGAGAAAGTTTGTAGAGATGAGGCTGAAGGAAGATGGCCTCTTTCCCCGCTTCCATGAGGGTAGACAATAGGCGTTCACTTCTGGGTGGAAGGAGACGCTTCCCTTGTTCACTGAAGCTACTTGCTCAGGGAGTGTGCTGGACGGCCCTGGCTGAGGCGTGGGCTCCGGTGGCAGGCATCCTGCTGGAGACACACTGCAGCTGGTGTCGGCATCAGAAACTCTGGTTATCTGAACTCCAGAGTCATTAGAAGAGCAAACAGCCAGCCATGGAGGTTTCTGCAGGGTGGCTTCCGGCCCAGGTGGCACGGCTGTTTCAAAAGTAAATAAGCAAACCTCCTGTGCCAGGGTTATGAAACTTTTAATAGGTAAGCTGGGAATTGGGAGCCCCTGGAAGGGCCTGCTCCAGTGTTGGGGAGCCCTTCTCTGGCATCTGCCTCTGAGGTTGCTCTATCTCATCCCAGGGTTCTCCTGCACCCGGGTCCGGGGAGCCTCGCCTGCCATGGGGAGGGCTCTTCCCCACACACTGGCCCTGCACCAGCTCAGGCCAAACTTGACCACAGTGTTCTGCTAGGTGCCCAGGAGAGCAGGCAGGACGGTGTGAATGCCCCACAAGCTGACCGTGGAATCTGGAAGGACAAGCCCCTGCACCTGCCTTTCCCATGCTCAGGGAGAACATCGGGGCGTTTGCCCACAGACTTGCTCCAGTGGGGGTGTTGTCACACATTCTGATGCCCCTGAGCCCCTTGGGTCCTGGTTGAGTGGCTCACTGGACATGACAGTGGACTCAGAGCACGTTGGTGTGTGAGGGAGCCTCCTCCAGGCTCAGGCGCAAGTTCTCCTGGCACCCGGACCTACACAGTGCGGGGCGGCTTGGGCGGTGGTAAGGAAAGCTTCTGAGCAGCACACTCCTTTACAAAATGCAGCTCGGCATTATCCAGGTGTCTTACTGAGAATTAAAATGCAAACTTTCTTCATTTAAAATTTAATATTGTAACTGAAGTCCCTTGCAGGACTCAGGATTTCCATTGGTTGTGCCCCGGTGGTTGTAGGGGTGTTTCCATATCTGATTGCTCGCAACGCTCACCTGGCTAGAAGGCCCAGTTCCAGTGCCCTCCTGCAGGGACAGGGAGGACAGAGGGGTGGGAACTCACACCTGGCTGGACTTGGGGGAGCCGGCGAGGAAGAGGGAGGCTGGCCATAGGGCCCACCCAGCTTTTGTTTGGGGATGATGTGTTGGAGGACATGGTCTGTTCTATCTGCTTGTGGGAGGTTTGGGGCAGGACAGGAGAGACGTGCATTCCAGGACCACGGCAATCTCTGGAGAAGGTGTTCACAAGCCCCATGGCCTCCAACCATTTGATTGTGATCTTCTGGCTTATCGGGAAAAGTAAAACTCGGGGGACAGCAAGTAGCCAAAGCTTTGAATGGGTCTGTGGCCAAGCTCAGGCTAAGGATCCTGGGGCAGCAGGCTACTCCTGTCTGCCTCCACCATCTGGGGTCACCGTGCTCAGCTGGCCTTACTGTACTTGGCCCAGAACTATGTAGAGGGAGTTGGAAGCCAGAGCATACCTCTTGCAGCCTCAAGGTTTTGAAGAAAATAACGTTTTACAGATGGCCTTGGCCAGGGACAGAGGCATGTTTTGTGTTAAAACAATGGTTGCATTTTCCCCAGGAAAGAGTGCCAAGTTCTGGCCCCGCATGGCCTGGCCTCCACACCGGGGCTGTGACTCCTTCACCCTGTCATGGCAAGAAAAAGAGAATACACCCAAGATGTGAAGCAGGCTTGCCTGCCCCCACCTGCCCTGCGAGCTAGTCTCTGCTGCAAGCCCCCAACCCTGTCCCCTGAGTTCTTCTTTACCCCAGGCTTGGCTCTTGTCCTGGTGAGAGAGTGTCCTCTGAGCTCCAGAGAGTGAGTGGCATTTGGAAAGAGTCTGAGGACACAGAATTATGAAATCATACTCGGGAAACCACCCAGAGGCAAGCACTGGAAAGACTCCTGTTTTCATTCCTTCCCCACCCCCCCACCTCTTACAATAGTCTTACGTTATTTCCCTTTAGTTATAGTTTAAGACAGAGGCATCAGTCCATGCAAAGTCCCATTTATTTCCAATACCTTATTCCTGTTTCAACTCCATCTTCCAGAGGCACTCATGCTCATATGCTATACGCTATAATGCCTAAGTATCCTTGCTAAATGGTGTTTTGTACATTTACCTTGCTTTTCAATCCATGTAGATGAGTACTATATTTATTTTTCTGCTCCTTCCTGGTATGTAATCACTGTGTGTGTGTGTGTGTGTGTGTGTGTGTGTGTGTGTGTGTGTGTGTGTGTGACTGTTGGCTGTCTGTACGTCTAGCTGTTGCTTCTGATATAGTCTGCATCACCCACACTTTGCTAATCCATTCCCCTCCACCGCCACTGACAGTGCAGTCGTGGAAGTCTGCAAAGATGTCCCATCTGGGCCTGTAGGTGAAGGCTCCAGAGGAGGAAGCTACCCTAGAAGTGGAATTGCTGTCTCAGTTCTAAACACACTTGGTTTCCTAAGCGATGCCTGGCTGCTTTCAGCAATGCTTGTGGCTTTGATCACGAGTATGACAGCTTCCATTTTCGCTAATCTTTCACTGGTATCACTCAACATATTTGTGGTTTTGCCCATCTGAGATGTGTATAGGTCAAAAGTGCCATCTCCCTGCTCTCGTAATTCTCATGTCTCCTATTAACAGTGATTTTGGACTGTGGGCTGGATTCCGCCAAGATGGCAGAATAGGAACAGCTCTGAAGCGCAACTCCCAGTGAGTGAGATGCAGAAGGTGAGTGATCTCTGCATTTCCAACCGAGGTACCAGGTTCATTTCAATGGGACTCGTTGGACAGTGGGTGTAGCCCAAGGTGGGCAAACCATGGCAAGGCAGGTTGACTGGAGGATCAGGGACTTTTTCCCACCCTGGCACTCCGGTTCAGATACTGTGCTTCTCCCATGCCCTCTGCAACCCACCAGTGATCAGGAGGTCACTGCTGGGCTGAAAAGCTCCACGAGTTACCAACACAGATCTGAGTGGCAACTCCGGCAGGCACTGGGGGTTGTTGGCACAGATCTGGGAGAATGTTTTGACTAGCACCGAGAGCACCTGCAGGTTGAGCTATCCTCTCCCCAGAAAGGGGGGTAGCTGAAAGCAGGGAGACAGGTGATATGGCTAGGCAGGCCGTATCCCCACAAAGACCAGCAAATTGAAGCCCTCTCTGCTTGAGAGTTTTGCATCCAGCACATCAGTTCAAGCTTGACCCAGGATGATTGAGGTTGGTGGGGGGAAGGGCATCTGCCACTGCTGAGGCAGGTCTAAACCTACCTGTGTAAACAAAAGCCAGAGGAAGCTTACACAGCAGCTGGACTAAGTCTGTGACAGCCCAGCAGTGCCTCTGCAGGCAGCCAAGGGACAGACTGCCTCATCAAGCAGCTCTCTGACCCCTGTATAACCAAAAAGATGCCTCATACAGGAGAGCTCTCGCTGTCACATGGCAGGTATCCTTCCAAGATGAAGCTACCAGAGGAAAACTCAGGCAGCAATACCTGCTGTTCTGCAACCCCTACAGGTGATTCCCAGGCAAGCAAGGTCTAGAGTGGACCTCCAGCAGTCCTACAGCAGAGGGACCAGACTGCTAGAAGGATAACTAAAAAACAAAAAGAAATAACTTCAACATCAACATAAAGGATGTCCACTCAGAGACCCCATCCAAAATCACCAATGTCAAAGATCAAAGGTAGAAAAATCCATGAAGATGGGAAGAAACCAGCACAAAAAGGATGAAGTCATCAAAGACCAGAACTCCTCTCCTCCTCCAAGGGATCACAACTCTTCAGCAGCAAGGTTTCACTATGTTGGCCAGGATGATCTCGATCTTCTGACCTTGAGATCTGCCCACCTTGGCCACCAAAAGTGCTGAGATTTCAGATGTGGGCCACCTGAGATTACAGGTGTGGCACCCTGCCAGTTCTATGCTATTTGTGCAGTTTGTACAGATTTGTGTGACTGCCCCACAGTCAAGGTACAAGACAGTCCCATCCCCATAGGAACTCCTCACACTACTGTTTCACAGGCTCTTCTTCTTGCCCACCTCCACCCAACCCCTGGCAGCCACTCAACTGTTCTCCAGCTCTATAATTTTGACAGTTCAAGAATGTTATATAAGTGGAATCATGTAGTATGTAACCAAAGATTGGCTTTTTCACTCAACATAATTCCCTTAAGACTCATCAAGTTATTTTGTGTATGAATAGTTCATTGTTTTTTATTGCTCATTAGTATTCCATAGTATAGAGGGACCACAATTTAATGACTCACTCACTGAAGAACATCCAGATTGTTTCCAGTTTTGGATGATTACAAATAAAGCAAAGATTTTTGTACACATTTTTGGGTGAATCTATATTTTCATTTATCTGAGATAATGGCCCAGGGGTGTAATTGCTGGGTTGTAGGGTAGTTGTACGTTCTGTATTTTAAGAAGCTGCCAAACTGTTTTCCAGAGTGGCTGTATCACTTTACTTTCCCACCAGCCATGTATGAATGAATGATCCAGTTTCTCCACAACCTCGCCAGTGTTTGGTGCTATACATTTTTTAATTGTAGCTACTTTGACAGATATGTAGTGGTATTTTGTAAGGGCATTAATTCACATTTCCCTAATGGCTAATGCAAATATGAGTTTCTGCTTCCTTTATTTTCAGGCTCTGCTGTTTGGTGCATACCTATTCAGAATTGTTTAAGTCTTTTCAGCACGTTGATTCTCTTATCATTTTTATAATGTCTCCATTTATCATTTATCTCTAGTTTATTTGGTACTACGTCATCTAACGTTATTACAACCACTCTTGCTTTTTCATTGTTTCATAGTATAACTTTCTCCATCCTTTTCTTTTCTATATATATTCCACTATGCCAGTCTGTCTTTCTATTGTTATATTTAGATCATTTATACTTAAGGTAATTATTGATATGTTAGGGCTTCTGTTTTATTTTGTTGCTTGTTTTCTGTTTGCTTCCTCAGTCTCTCCTTCATCTATCTTTTTTTTGTTCTTTCCTTTGGGTTGCTTAAACATTTTTTAGGACACATTCTTGATTTATTTGTAGTGTTTTTGAGTATAGTTTTCTGAGTGGTTACTCCAGCTGCTATAATATACATACATAATTTATAATGTGCTGGTACTGATGTTTCACTGCTTTACATGAAGTACAGAAAATTTATTTCCATTTAGGTTCCTTTAATCTGTCCATGAAAAATATAATCGTCTACATAACATGTACAATAAGCACCCCATTATATTGTGTCATGTTTGATTCAACCATCAAATATAATTCTTAAAACTCACGAGAAAAACAGTGCTTCATATTTAACCCGATTTTTACCCATTCTGACAGTCTTTTACTTTCTTTCTGACCTTACTTCTGTTATTGTTTCTTTTCTGTTGGGAAAATTTCTTTAGCCATTCTTAAAGGGAAGGTTTGCTATAACACGTTCTTTTAGTTTTCTTCTTTTTTTTTTGAGACAGAGTTTCGCTCTTGTTACCCAGGCTGGAGTGCAATGGCGCGATCTCGGCTCACCGCAACCTCCGCCTCCTGGGTTCAGGCAATTCTCCTGCCTCAGCCTCCCGAGTAGCTGGGATTACAGGCGTGCGCCACCATGCCCAGCTAATTTTTTATATTTTGAGTAGAGACGGGGTTTCACCATGTTGACCAGGATGGTCTCGATCTCTTGACCTCGTGATCCACCTGCCTCGGCCTCACAAAGTGCTGGGATTACAGGCTTGAGCCACCACGCCCTGCCCTCTTTTAGTTTTCTTGTCTGAGATTATTACTCATTACCATAAGATGTTTTCATCAGACTTAGAATTTGGGGTTAGTTCTTTTCTTTTGGTCCTTGAAAAACGTGATTCTGCTTGTTTCTTACCCCTAAGCTCCCAGTGAGAAATTACTGTCATTTAATTCATGTTTTCTTATAAGGAATGTTGTTTTTCTCTGGATACTTTAAAGAATTTTTCTTTGTTTTTAGTTGAATAAAGTTTAATTATGATGTGTCTGTAGTGTGAATTTCTTTAAGTTTATCTTATTTGAGATTTTCTCAGCCTCTTGAATCTGTAGACATATCTGTCACTGAAATGAGACATTTTTAGCCATTATTTCTTCAAATACCCTTTCAGTTCCATTCTCTCTCTCCTCTCCTTCTGAAAATTCAAGATATTCTCATAACTGCTTTGGTTATTGTCCCCCAGTTTTCTGAGACATTGTTGATTTTTTTCAGTCCATTTTATTTGTGTTGTGCAGATTGGGCCCATTCTATTCATCTGTCCTCGAGTTTCCTGACTGCATCCTCTCTCATGTCCAATTAGTCCATCCACCCAGGTTCCTTTCAATTGTATTTTGGTGATTGCACTTTTAGTTCTGTAATTTTCTTTCGTTCTTTTTTATACCACCAGTTGTTTTATTAATTTTCTGTGTTTTCATTTGTTACAAAGTAATTCATAATTGCTTGTTGAAGCATTTTTATGGTGGCTGGTTTAAAATCGTTATGAGATGATTTCAACACCAGATTCATCATGGTGCTCATGTCTGTTGACTGTTTTTTCTCATTCAAGTTATGGTTTTCCTGTTCGTGATTTGATTAGTGATTTTCAGTTGTATCCTGAGCATTTTGGAAATTGAATTATGAAACTCAGAAATCTATGCAATCTTTTATTTGTGTATTTATTTTATGATGTAGCAAGTGTGTTGAAGTATAGCACCAGGGCTGGTTGGGTGTGCATGTTCAGCTTTCTGCTGGTTCTGCTGACAGCCTTCTAGCAAAAACGAACTGTTTAATAACACTGTGTCTTTGCAGATAAAGTGAGGTGGAAGTTCAGTTTCCCTATGGGCCTCATTGACACCTTTCCCCAAAAGTTGGGACATTGGCTCATGTTACCTCATTGTCTCTGAGTGGGGAGGTGTAGCTCAGCTCCCCATTTGTAGCAGACACTCCTAACTGTTGAGTATCTGCTACCCTGACTAATACACCACTGGACCCAGAAACCAGGCAGAGGGTAAGTGGAGGGCTGACTCACACCACTTTGTTGAAATGCAATGTGGCAACTAGCCTCCCTTCCCACCACTTCATTTCGCCTCACTGATGCTGAGTGAGGGCAGATGTTGGGTTCCCCATCTAGCCCCACTGATACCAAGGTGGGGGGAAAATGGTGTGCTAGCCACGTGCTACACAGACTGCTTTATTTTTCTAGTTGATGTTGGAGGGTACTCAGCTTGCTGGACTAGCTGACACCTGCCACTTGGACTCTGCCTTGGTGAGAGAGTTAGAGGACCACCTGCCACGGCCTGGAGGCAGATGTAAGATCAGCTCCTGCTCCATCCTGCCGATGCTACCCAGTTAGGAGAATCGAAGCACCACTACCACAACCTGGCTCTGCCAAGCAGGAGATGGAAATAGGTGGTTATTCCCATTTTCCTGGTGCCCCTTGGACACTCCTGAGCAGGGAAACCAAAGAGAGAGAAAGTGAAGAGAGACTTCATGTTGCTATAAGATACAGATGGTGTGGTGTGGAGTGGAAGATCAGCTCTCAGCTTGGTCTAGTGTAATCACAGTGTAGCAGGGGCAGAGAGTAGGATGTGTACTTTTCTGTTGCTGTTTGGCCAGTATGGTCAAAATTACAAGTATTTGGTGCTGGATGTTGTAAAAAATACTTTCTATTGTAAAGCCACTCTTTTCCTTGTCCTTTAACCAGGAGGAACATAATCCTAGGACCATTGTTTTTGCCTTTTCATCAAGTGTAGCCAAATATATAATTCTCATTTTGAATTCCTTTATTTCAGGTATTTGAGTATAACTCTATTGTCTTCTTATTCTCCATGCTATTGTTGAAAGATTGATGACAGATTCTGAATTTATTTTTTTGGAAGTGATTGACCCCTCTCATCAAACACTTTTGGAGTTTTTCTATGTCTGTGATATTGTTAAATAGACCTATGTTTCTAGAATGGATTTTTCCTTATGCATCTTTTCTTTGGTACATGGTTAGACCTTTCAACTTGAGAGCTTTCCTTTTTCTTTAAGTCAGTGAAATTTCATTCTTTTTTTCTTTAAATAATTATTCCTCTCTAATGTGCATAGTAGCATGTATAATTTACATACTAAATTTAATATTACATAAATATTGTATAGTGTATGAAAAGAATATGAACACTGGAATCTATCACGTGTTACTTTCCATTTACATTTCCTGTATTTTTGTTATTTCATGATGCCTTTTAAAAGGAGTTCTTCACCTAATGTTTCGACTTATACATCCTTCTCTAGCTACATTTATTCAACAATTAATTTTATACATGGACATTTTGTACTCATACTTTTCAAGCCTGGCATTTTCACCTGGTTCTTCTTTAGAAATACTTCTGCCCCTTTGTCATGTCATCAATATCCTCTCTTCCCTCTTCAAGAATATTTGTTATATTTAAGTTCTCTATCTTAGTCCATTAGTTCCTCTTCACATAATGCAAATTATCCAACGTATTATCTTTTTAAAAATTGTATTTACTTATTTATTTTTTAAGAGGCAGGGTCTCACTCTGTTGCCCAGGCTGGCACGCAGTGCTGCAATCACAGCTCACTGCAGTCCCAAATCCCATGGCTCAAGCAATTCTTCTGCCCCAGCCTCCCATGTTGTCACCACAGGCATGCACCACAATACCCAGCTAATTTTTATACTTTTTTTGTAGACACTGGTCTCACTTTGTTGCCCAGATTGGCCTCAAACTCCTGACCGCTAGTGGTCCTCTCATCTCAGTCTCCCGGGGTGCTGGGATTACAGGTGTGAGCCATCACTTCTGGTATGTATTATCTTTTGTAATATTGGTTATTCTCCTCAGTTGTCTCACCTCCCTTACCTTGTGAGCTCAAACTTTAACAAGCCAACTACCCTGACAAATAATATTTGTCTAGAAGAATGACCTGAATGGGCTGGAGCCTGGGGTCTGGCTGTTGCCCATTCTGGTGATTTTAGAAAGGGACTGATATGCTCCTGGGTGGAAAGTGGAAAGGCCCTGGTGTTCAGGTCTGGACTTAAGTTTTATGTAACCCCACCCATCTAGAAAACCTGCTTCTACTCCTGCCCTTGGATCTGCTTCATCAGGTGGTTTTGCTTCTATTTTGATTGTGACCTTATAACTCTTGGAATATACCAGGTGAAATGGGGAGGTCACGCATAGAACTCTGCTCCTGCTTTAGTGATACCTTCTCCTCTCCAGGAGTGTGCACCTGGAGCTATTGTTTTATGATTCACGGCATGAACAAGCCAAGATTTGATTCATTCTGGACAATGAGGCCCAGATTATCCTCTGACCCTAGGGTCTGGTTCCCTGCCATGGATGTTCTGTCCTCATACACCATGCCCTGAACGCCTGTGTGTCCAAAATACACTTTAAGAAATTGAAGCAAAAATGATGACATAATAGGCTTTGTTGATCTGGACTGTGTGACTCATGACTGGCCACACTGATGAACTCTGCTATAGTTTGACAATGGTCATTGCTCTCAAAAATACCTCCCTAAGGGCCGCTCTCTGAAAACAGACAGGACAAGGGAAGCCAGTGTTCCTGAGTCCTGGTTATGAACCTCTTATCCAGTCAACCCAGAGTTGTCCCACCAGGCACAATGCTATGCTAGCTCTGGTAATAACACTGTAAGGATTGGCATGTGAGGACGACACATAGGAAAGAAGCAGCATTGTTCTATCACCACTCCTGTATACCAACACTTTCCCTCATCTTCTGGAATGCTTTTGATTTTTTCGTCTCTGAAGGACAAAGAATCTCTCTCAGATCAGGGCAGAAGCACACTGGCGACAAGTGAAGCCTTTCCTGCTTGCTTTGCTTTATCATGTGGCAGCTGCTTGCTTCCTCCAGCTCATGCCACAGATGCCAGAAAGCAGCAGATGGCATCTTCAGGCCACTCAAAGCCATGCTCAGGGAATGATATAGTTTGGCTGTGTCCCCCCTCAAATCTCAACTTGAATTGTATCTTCCAGAATTCCCACGTGTTGTGGGAGGGACTCAGGGGAGGTAATTGAATCATGGGGGCCGGTCTTTCCCATGTTATTCTTGAAACAGTGACTAAGTCTCAAGAGATCTGATGGGTTTATCAGGGGTTTCCACTTTTGCTCCTTCCTCATTTTCTTTTGCCACTGCCATGTAAGAAGTGCCTTTCACCTCCTGCCATGATTCCAGCCATATGGAACTGCAAGTCCAATTAAACCTCTTTCTCTTCCCAATCTCGGATATGTCTTTATCAGCTGCATGAAAATGAACTAATACAGAGAGCCTGAGCATGCTTTTGTGAATGGGGCCAATGTCTTCACCAGCTCTCACTGCCAGGAGGCAGTTTGATCTTTGGAAAATGTGGTAAGGTATTCAGCTCATCCATATTAATCCAAATTTGAACTATGAAATCTATAACAGGGAAATGTGTACATTCATTTATTCATTCAACAAAAATTTGATAAGCACGGGCACTTTGTTTGACCCTGGGAAACAGTAGTGAACTAAAGAAAATCAGGTTTACTTTCTAGTAGGAGGAGACTGATAGCAACATCACAGACCCTTGATTAAGATGACTAGTTTAAATAGTGATAAATGCAAAGGAGAAAATAAAAGTAGATCATGTGATTGAGGGAGATGCAGGGCTAGGGGTTGGTCCTGTCTACAAGAAGGCAGGACAGGAGAGCCTCTTTTAGGAAGTTATATATTCTCTGACCTTTGTAAGATAAAGAAGGACAGATCACAAAAAAAGCTGGAGGGAAACCTTCCTGGCAGAGGAAACAGTGAGCACGAAATTCCCGAGTTGTGATCAGTGTCAGTCTGTTTGACCAACAGAAAGGGATCAGTGTGTTTGGAACCAGGTGAGCAAAGGGGTAAGAGGTGATATCCATGAAGTGAGCAGCTACAAATTGTGCAAGAAAAGAAGTCCATTCTTTTTTCCTAAGTGCAATAAACATTCACTGGAGAGATTTAACCATGTTTTTGCTCTGATTTGCTTTTAATATATCCCTGGGTCATACACAGATTGTAGGGTAAAGAATGAAAGACAGGTGACCAGTTAGGAGGTTACTGCTGTGTGGTAGACAAGAGATGATGTTGGTTGGGATTCTGGTGGTGACAATGGAGATGGAACAAAATAGAGTTAGGATATATTTTGGAGTTATGGTTGACAAGCCTTTCCATAGACTATGAACTGGGTGTCTCCAGGGTTTGGGGATGAGTTAATTGAATGATGTTACAATTTTTTGAGATAGTAAAGGCCAGGCAGGGAAGGAACAGGTTTGAAACTTGACTGAAACTGGATGTTTAGTAGAGAACTGCCATCAGTACCAGCAGCAATATGGGATGTGGAATGGCTCTGGGGTGAAATTGACCAGAGGAAAGTGGAGAAAGTGGATCTTGAGCTCTTGCAATAGAAATGATGTGAGGGTGAATGTCGGGCGTGGGTGGGTGGGAATGGTGGCTGGAAGTAAAAAGAGAAAACGATGGAGTTCAAAGATACTTTAAGATGTCAACTTTCAGGATAATGTTGTATTGGTTAAGGGGATGTAGGGAGAGGGGAGTATTTTGGCTTGTGAAACTCAACAAGTGGAAGGGTAATCACTGAGACAGAAAAACTGGAAGAGGACCAAGTTTGGGAAAAACTATACTAAGTTTAACTTTAGACAAGTTGAATTAAAAGTAAATATCCTCTGGATCTTTTGTGAATTATACATTACCATGGTACTAAGTCCCAACTTACGGGTAAAGTCTTATTTCTGCAAAGTTAAAAATTTCTCTTTCTTTTTTACACAATAGCATTTAGTACTTTTTCTAATTATAGAAGTAATACATATTTATTGTAAAACATTTTAAAAATACAAAAAAACCTAAAAATCTGACTACTCAAAAATAATGAACAGTAATATTTGATGTCTTACAAACCCTAGTGCTCATTATTTTTAATTTTTATAACACTTACATCTTGTTTTTAGAACTTAATATTTGGTGTCTACTTTCCAGCATCATTAAACATTCCCCCAGAAGTGGTTGTTTAATGGGGTTACCATCATCCTTAATGCTTAGGAAGCAGAAAAGCAGAGTTGATTACCTCCTTCCAGAGCTCCTCCAGGCTTTGCCTGATCCCATGCACGTTTTAAGAGATGTGGTGACATTTCCTGCTTGGGAAGAAGGTCCATGACCAAAGTTACAATTCGAGGAAACCGACAGCCTGAAACATATTCTTGGGAGTAACCTAAGGCCTGTAGGAGAGTGGGTGACGATCATCGCCCATCCATGACTCCACTCTGATGTAGCTTTCTCTCTCTGCTCATCCTTCCTGCTTCACTTGTATTTCCTCAATAAACATTTGCAGCCTTAAAAATGAATGAAAAAAAAAAGAGAGTAGAAATTGGCGTTGCCCAGAAAGAGCCTGTTTTCTCAGCACTGTAGTCCAATCATTCCTCATTATATAGCAGAGTTGATTTTTCACATTCTTCCTACCTACCTGTGGATGGAGAGCTCTCCTTGAGTTCTAGGTGATGTAGATAAGCATGCAAGGAGGAAAAGGGAAGCTTCCCTTGAGAGAACAGCGGAAGGAGAAGATGGAGAGCACAGAAGTGACTCATCCTCCAACACATTCCACACACTACCTGGTCCCTTCGCTCTGGGAGATGTGCCAGTGGGCTCTCTGCTGTGGGAAGTCATCCATCTTTCCTGCACAGAAGGAAGGGAAATTGGCATTTTGCTGCTGCTGTAAATATATCCTTTGCTTTACACAACATAAGAAAAAAGGCACGGTAAGGAAGATGGGTAAAGTTTTGTAATTTAATATGATGAATTTTTGTGATTAATAATACACTATATTTGTTGTTAATAGATTTGATCAGGAAAACAGAACTGCTTGGAGTCCTATGGAATTAGAGTTTGGTTTCTTCTTTTCTTTCCTTTTTTGTTCTTTGTTGAGAATTGGACCTTGAACAATTGTAGGAGAAGCTAGGGGAACAATGGTCTGAGAGGGTCTGGTTGAAGGCTCAGACACAGCAGATAATTGTTCTCAGACAATAAGAGCACAGCAGAGTCGTGGGGAAGAGTTGCTCTGGTGCTGGAGTTCAAACTGACGTCACTGTCGCACCATTTGCAAAATGGAGAGCAAGAAGCCCTAGAGAGGGAGAAACTCGGGGGCTCCTAAGAACAAACTGGGACCCACAAGGGCAAAGTGGACACCCACACTTCTCTCTTACTGCATCTGACCCACAGACCTGCAGAAGAAACTGGAGTGTTTGGCCAAGGGCTAGTCTACTAACTTGGCCCAGGACCCAGAGAAACTCAGGGAGTCAGGCAGGTACTGGAGGAGCCTAGAGCCTACACAGTTGCTGCCCTGCACCATGAGATGAGCTACTGGACCAGCAACCAGCCTTCAGAAGCACAGGGCGGTGGCCTCTGTTCCTTAATTAGTAAGACATGTCTCACAGGGCTGTTGGGAGCTTGAATAAAATAAGTGCTTACAACTTTGTGATGCCTGGAAAGTAG
The DNA here is from genome assembly GCF_049354715.1 of Callithrix jacchus. NCBI lineage: Eukaryota > Metazoa > Chordata > Mammalia > Primates > Cebidae > Callithrix > Callithrix jacchus. The sequence goes on from NC_133502.1 coordinate 73,742,448, forward strand.
ATAATGCTTAATAAATATGTGTTACTTACAGTTATTTAATTTGGGGCAATGGGGAGTGTTGAGTGTTCATGAGAAAAGAGAAGCTGAGATTATGGCTGTTTATAGTGATTTTGCTTCATTACATAGAATTCATTAATATTTGCTGTATAATTTGTTTAATATTCTTGAAATCAAGAAGAAATAGATCACAGGTTGAAAGGATGGCCATGTGCTACAAATGAAAACTACAAAACAGTCAACTCTCAGACCTTCCCGTGAGGTTGGTCAATGTCGAGGATGAGAAGGAATGGCTTGGCATCCAGACCAACAACCGAAGTCAGCAAGAGTTGGAAAAGTAAGTCTAATTTCAGGTTTCTTAAGAAAATGTCTCTTTATTTAAAAGGGTGTTAGAAATGGAATTAGGGATTCTATGATTTGTCAGCAGGCATATGATGTCCTTTGACATTTTCTAATACGCAAGTCACGTGAATGAATCTTTTTGAAAATACTACTGGAATGAAAAATGGAGTCAAGAGCTTAATGAAAATAACAAACTCGGCAATGGTAGAGAGTTCGTATGAAGGGTTGGGGTAGGTGTGGACTGGTGGTGATTTATTTCACATAGAGAGAACTAAATCCAAATCATAGATACTAAGATTCTGTTTGAAGATTTACCAGGCAGTCCACAAATTCAGTTTTGCAATAAACCTGTGCAGTTGGTTTATCCTCATTTCACAGGTCAGGGGAAACTGAAGCATAGAGTGGCGAAGCAACTTGACAAGGTCCCACATTAGTCCTTAGTGAGGATGATGCAGACACAGCCACTGGAGGTCATTTTCCTGCCCCCAAAAAATGTCAGTGTCATGCAGGCAGACAGTATAAAAGGGTCTAATGCAAGTCACCCAAGTTTAGATATTAGGGATGGGGAGGATGAGATAGGCTCAGAAATGATCTGATGGACTCACATTTGACTAAAAAAAGATGATAGAGATTGTATAAATTTTAGTAAACAGAAATAGTTTACAGTAGATTATTTATAAAAGTGACTAAGAAAAAGAAAACTTGAGAAAACACCCAGACACACCCACATGTAGTATGCTGAATTACATCCCACCCAGATTTCCTTTTCTGGGTTGCCAAAATATTGTTTATAGAAAAATGCACATAGTCATTGAATGCCTAAAAAGATGAGGATCCATTTTTAAATTTCAACAACTGGAAATTAAGGAAACATAATATAGCGTGGGTGGGATATAATTCGGAACATTTTTGGAAAAGCATTCTTCAATAGCTGTCAGAGTTAAGAATGCATACAGCTTTAATTCTGTAGATTTGATGATATAAGATATATTTGAAATGTATTTGACTTGGGCAAATCCCTCTACCCCTAAAATCATATATTTAAGTGTGAGGATATACTTTGCATCATCGTTTGAAAATTACAATTAGAGAAACAATATAAATGTTCATCTCTTAAGAGGCTGATAAATATATTTTTATATCCATAAAAATAAAATATTAAGCCACATTTTAAAAAAAGGTATAGATCTATATGTACTCATTTGGAAAATACTTAAGATATATTATCAATTAAATTAGAAAGCTGGATAGTGTGGATTATATATGAGCATGTACTTATTTAAAAGCCATTTTTCTGGGGTGAGACGATATCTCATTGTAGTTTTGATTTGCATTTCTCTGAGAATTAGTGATGTTGAATATTTTTTCTTGTATCTATTGACCAGTTGTATGTCTGTTCAGATCTTTCATCCATCTTTAAGTTGGGTTACTTGTTTTTTTCCTATGAGCTCTTTAAGCTCCTTATATACACTGGGTATTAATCCCTTGTCAGAGGGGTAGTTTGCAGACATTTTCTTTCACGCTGTGCATTGTCTCTTCACTCTGTTGATTGTGTCCTTTTCTGTGCAAAAGCATTTTAACTTGACGTGATCCCATTTGTCCATTTTTAATTTGGTTGCCTGTGCTTTTGAGGTCTTACTCAAGAAATCTTTGCCCAGACCAATGTTCTGGAGTGTTTCCTCAATGTTTTGTTCTAGTAGCTTCATAGTTTCAGGTCTTAGATGTAAGTCTTGAATCCATTTTGATTTGATTTTTGAATACAGTAAGAGATAGGGGTCTATCTGCATATTCTTCTGCATACAGATATCCAGTTTTCCTTTATCTTTGCCTTATCAGCTCTAAGCATAATTCTTTTCTCAGCTAATCAGCTCTCAGTTTACGTTCTGTTGGGAAGGAAGAGAGTCAGACAGTCGTGGCTGGGAGTCAGAAGGGTCCTATAGCGGGGGAGCTGAGGGCGCCGTGGAGAACAGAAGGGCTAAATTCCCTCTCCCGGGGCTATCCATGGAAAGGGGAGGAGGTGAGCTGCCTTCTGGGGCTCCAGCCTGCTGTGAGCCTGCCCTCCTGACTGCTGGGGTGGTGGGCCCACTTCATTCCTCTTCCCTCTTTCCACCTCCTGCAAGGGCTTGTAACCACGTCCTGTAGGTGACTCCAAGATTACAGGACTCTGCTGCTTGTTTGTTTTGTAATCTTGTGTGCTAAGGTATTTATTCTCATATTCATCATTGCTGGGTGATGATTTTTCTTGCTCTGTTTCCTATTCCCCCAGCACATTCCTTCCTTATCATTATACCTGCATGGTCTCAGTCTGGCCAATCCCATCCCACACCCCTTCATTCTGTGGATGGTGGCCCCCTAGGCTGGTGGCTGCATGGCTGTCCTGGGTCTGATACCACTGTTCATCCTGTGTTGGCTGAGTTAGCCTTTTTTGGTTCTAACAAAACATTGAGAAACACTCCAGTCAGAATCTTTTCTGCAAACACACCAAGACTTCTGTCCTCCCATATTGTGTGGCCAAAATGGGTCATGTGGAAAGAATGTATTGGAGTAAAGCAAGTGAATTCTGACCACACTCTCATGCAGTACTAGGAGGGCGATTGTGTGGTCTGGGGAAATGCAGAGGCATTTGCTATTAGTCAAGAGCACTAACTGCTGAAGGACTCCCGAGGTCCAGTGGTGATTGCTCCCTCCCCTGAAACTCTGGCCCACCATCTTTCACACCTGCAATCTGAGGACATGTGAGGAGCAAAAGGCAGGAGGCTCTGTGTGGAGGCTCTGGATGGAATGGTCCTCCAGGTGGCCAGCATTGCAATCATGCATATACTAGCCTGAAGAAGAAGCAGGGAGGGTGGCCCCAGCTTTGCGTCTAGGAGAAGGGACACAAATTGATCTGATGCGTCCAGGAGAATTGATCTGATGAATAGTGCCTTGTCCTATGTAGATTCAGAAGATGTACGTTAATTCTGGTTCAGTCCCTGTATTTGGGCTGTGTCACCTCGCCAGGCCTTATTTCCTGGGCTTCCAAAAGCGGACTGGAGGATCCTTCCTGATTCCTCTGTCTGTAGGTGCTCATTCCTGCGTGGCAGAGTTGCTCTTCAAAAGTCACAGACCAGGTTCCCTAATCCAGCACAGCCTCAGAATCACAGCAGTCTGAACATGCTGCCATAGGCAAGGAGCATCTGAAAGAAGCACAGCTACCTGTCCCTGATAGTAAAGAAAGTCAGGGCTGGGTGCGGTGGCTCACACCTGTAATCCCAGCACTTTGGGAGGCTGAGGAGGGTGGATCACTTGAGGTCAGGAGCTCGAGACCAGCCTGGCCAACCTGGTCTCTACCAAAAATACAAAAATTAGCTAGGCATGGTGGTGGGGGTCTGTAATCCCAGCTATTCAGGAGGGTGAAACACAAGAACAGCTTGAACCCACGAGGTGGAGTTTGCAGTAAACTGAGATCCTGCTACTGAACTCCAGCCTGGGTGAGAGAGCAAGACTCCGTCTCAACAATAAACAAAAACAAAAGAATAAAAAAACTCAGAAGCGTCTGGAAAGGGCTGTGTTCGGTCAGCTGCCCAGCTAGCTGCACAGCACCCTGAGGATGCACTTGCCACTCCACAGCCTCAAGGTGACCAGCATGGTGTCTGAAGAATTTTTGCACAGAAAAAGTGAATGACATAAATAAGGACACCTGCCCTTTCACTACTCTCATCCCATTAAAAATTGGGAAGCGTTTGCAGTTCATATCTAGTCATGGGAGAGTAATGTCCTCCGTTCACCAGCACCAAAAGTAGCAGGCACTTTCCAGTGTAGAAATGAGTCCTTTGTTGTGGGTGGTATACATTTACACTAATTGCTTTCTTTTTCTAAAAGTAATATATTTTTATTGCAGCTATGTTTTAATAAATACATACAGGAAAGAAAGAGAAAATAACAATATAATCCAACCCTCCTAGTTTTTCTATGCATATATATCAGTGATTGCTTTTGGCCAGGATAGATTTTCTTTTATATTTTGAAATACAAAGCTAACATATGGCTGTGGAAATAGTGTAAATGACACAGGAATATAAGGAAGCATTAATGAATATAAATACACTCTATTTCAAACTTGCTAAGGGTACCAAAGTCAACAGGTTGGTGTGAATTTTCCACAGATCTCCTCTTCTTATCCCAAAGAAAGGTATGTGTCGCATGTAGATTCACACAGAGAGATTAGAGATGCCTGCTTTTTATTTTTTCACAGAATAAAGCCTTTTGATAGACATTGTTCTACAATTTTTTTCCCATTAAAAAAATATTGCTAGCCAGGCGAAGTGGCTCACACCTGTAATCCCAGCACTTTGGGAGGCCGAGGCAGGTAGATCACGAGGTCAAGAGATCGAGACCATCCTGGTCAACATGGTGAAACCCCGTCTCTACTAAAAATACAAAAAAAATTAGCTGGGCATGAAATATTTATTTTTTTTTTCTGTTTTCTTTCTTTCTTTTTGAGGCAGAGGTTTGCCCTTGTTGCCCAGGCTGGAGCGCAATGGTGTCAGCTCACTGCAACCTCTGTCTCCCAGGTTCAAGCAGTTCTCCTGCCTCAGACCCCCAAGTAGGTGGGATTACAGACATCCGCCACCATGCCCAGCTAATATTTGTATTTTTAGTAAAGACAGGGTTTCACCATGTTGGACAGGCTGGTCTCGAACTCTTGACCTCGTGATCCACCCGCCTCGGCCTCCCAAAGTGCTGGGATTATAGGCGTGAGCCACCGTGCCTGGCCTGGGGAAATATTTCTAATTCAATCTATATAAGCCTTCTTTACTTTAAAAAAAAAAAACTAATTATGCAATGTTTTATTTTATGCATGACATAGATTGGGCATGTCAAATTCACTCAGCTGTCTTCCGGTGGGGGGATGCTTAGTTGCTGCCAGGGTCTTGCTATCAAGAGCCTTAATGCAATGGTCATTCTTATTTATTTATTCTGAATAGCCACTTGTATTTCTGTAGCAGAACTTTCTAGAGGTACAACTGCTAGGTCTTCTATTAAATTCTGTCTAATTCCTGAAAAGTTATAATAATTGACTCTCCCATAACAGTGTGAGACCTGTTTTCCCACACTCCCACCAACCATAGGTTGTTACAATGTCGAACATTTTTTCTGCACGGATTAACAAAAATGACGTGTGGTTGTTATTTTATTTTGAATTTCCTTGCACAGCTTAATTGGTCATCAGCCTGTCTATTATCTGTGAATTTGCCTGTCACGCTCCTCTGGCTGCCTTTCCTTATTCATTTACAGGAGTGTAAGTATTAAGCCCACCAACTTTTTCCACTAAACGTGCAAGAATGTTTTTCAGTCTAGCCTTTGAATATAAATTTCATTATGTTTTGATGTACATAATTATTAAGTTGGAAACATTTTCAATGTATTTAAAATTACTTAAAATATTAAAATTTTAAATGCCAAAGATTGTCAATTATTTCCTACGTGGTTTACGGGTTTCCAATCATGTTTAGGAAGGCCCCCTCTGAAGGAAAAAACAAACTGTTTTTCTCTCTGCTGTCACACACCACTCAGCACTCACTTCTGACCTCAGCTATGGGGTGGGCGGGTTTCCCAAACACCAACCAATTTTCTAGCGGGCACCAGCTAGGTGTTCCATAATTCAGTTCTACATGACCTGCCTGGAGATAATGATGTCTCAGTCCTACAAGACTCCTCCCGCTTCAGATCCCAGCCTATACCTAATGACTGGCTATAAATCGGGGTTCCCACAATCACCCCCTCCTTGGGTTCCGTTGATTTGCTAGAGCAGCTCACAGAACTCAGGGAAACACTTTACCTACATTTACCCATTTATTGCAGAGGATATTAAAAAGGATACAGATGAAGAGATGCATGGGCAAGGCATGGAGGAGGGTGTGGAGCTTCCGTGCTCTCTCCAGGTGCCACCCCCAGGAATCTCTGTGTGTTCTGTTAACCACAAGCTCTCTGAACTCTGTCCTTTGGGATTTTTATGGAGGCTCCATTACATGGACATCATTCCTTAAGGGTGTTAAATCTTTTGGTTTCCCTGGGCCACATTGGAAGAGGAATTGTCTTAGGCCACACATAAAATACACTAACATTAATAATAGCTGATGAGCTAAAAAAAAAAAAAAAAAGTAAAAAAAATCTCATAGTGTTTTAAGAAAGTTTACAAATTTGTGCTGGGCTGCATTCAAAGCCATCCTGGGCCACGTGCGTCACTTTGGGTAAACAAGATTGAATTAAACCACGGGTCATGGGTGATAAACTCAACCTTCTCTCAGAGGTTGGGTGGGTCTGAAGGTACCAGTTCTCTAATGATGGCTTGGTCTTTCTCCTTTCTCATGACCAGCCTCATTCTGAAGCTATCTAGGGGTCCCCAGCCACCAGTGCTCTCATTAACACACCAAAGACATTCTTATCACTCTGGAGATTCCAAAGATTTTAGGAGCTGTGTGCCAGAAACCAGGGCAGAGACCAAATATATGTTTCCCATATAGATCACAATATCGCACACCCGCTACCGTGTATTTTAAAAAATGTGGATTGTCACTCCTAGCTCCCCTGCGTCGGTGATGTCTATGTGCAGCTAGCTGCACAGGGACAGCCGGGCTCCCAAGGGCAGGGCCCTGGGTGATTGTTCTCACTGTAGCCATCTTTCCCTCAATCAGGAGTGACCTCATTTCTTTTGAATTTTCTTTCCACAGGACCAAGTTCCTGGATGTGGCTGCTCTTCCACTGTTGAATTCTTCTAGGCTTTGCATAACTACAAAAATTCATGGAGCGAGTTCCTGTACTAAGACTGCTTGGAAAATTTATGGACTATTTTAGAAAAACATTCTGGCTTTTTTCTAAATAAGAAGAAAATACCAGAATGATTAATCCAGGTGAAGTCTCACATAATCTGTGAATGAACTCTTTCCCATTTCTCTTTTATTTGGTAGTAATGTGGACTTGTTGATAACATGAATTCAAGTCTGGATTCCTCTTGCATTCGGCCACAAATATTCTCTCCTAAATAAAAGGTTATGATGGAGTCAGAGCTCCTTTTCATTCCACGTAAAATGACAGAATTGGATTGGGTGACTCGAGGTTCCTTTCACATCAGCTCTCCCATCATGCCAGAATTATCCACCACTGCACAATCCCTTCACTCCTGGCCCTGATCCTAAATGCAAAGGGGATTTGTCAGGAAGGGCAGGTGTTTATAAGCGTTTTTCTTGTAAGATAACATGCACAGCTGTAGAAAACCTTCAGTATTCCCCACCATTTGGGGTTGGAAAAACTTTATCAATAGTTCAGATTTTTAAAATTAAAATACCCCATTAACCTGCTGTAATATGATCTACAGTAACACACTGCCCTTTGCTAGCCATGTGCAGAAAGCAGAAACTGGACCCCTTCCTGACACCTTACACTAAAATTAACTCCAGATGGATTAAGGACTTAAACATAAGACCTAACACCATAAAAACCCTAGAAGAAAATCTAGGCAAAACCATTCAGGACATAGGAGTAGGCAAGGACTTCATGACCAATTCACCAAAAGCATTGGCAACAAAAGCCAAAATAGACAAATGGGACCTAATCAAACTCCACAGCTTCTGCACGGCAAAAGAAACAGTCATTAGAGTGAACTGGCAACCAACAGAATGGGAAAAAATTTTTGTAGTTTACCCATCTGACAAAGGGCTGATATCCAGAATTTACAAAGAACTCAAACAGATTTACAAGAAAAAAACAAACGAGTCCATTCAAAAATGGGCAAAGGATATGAACAGACACTTTACGAAAGAAGACATACATGAGGCCAACAAACATATGAAAAAATGCTCATCATCACTGGTCATTAGAGAGATGCAATTCAAAGCTACATTGAGATACCATCTCATGCCAGTTAGAATGACAATCATTAAAAAATCTGGAGAAAACAGATGCTGGAGAGGATGTGGTGAAGCAGGAACACTGTTACACTGCTGGTGGGAGTGTAAATTACTTCAACCATTGTGGAAGACAGTGTGGCGATTCCTCAAGGACCTAGAAATAGAAATTCCATTTGACCCAGCAATCCCATTACTGGGTATATATCCAAAGGATTATAAATTGTTCTACTATAAGGACACGTGCACACGAATGTTCATTGCAGCACAGTTTACAATAGCAAAGACCTGGAACCAAATGCCCATCAATGATAGACTGGACCGGGAAAATGTGGCACATATACACCATGGAATATTATGCAGCCATCAAAAACAATGAGTTCGTGTCCTTTGTAGGGACATGGATGAACCTGGAAACCATCATTCTCAGCAAACTGACACAAGAACAGAAAATCAAACACTGCATGTTCTCACTCATAGGCGGGTGTTGAACAATGAGAACACATGGACACAGGGAGGGGAGCATCACACACTGGGGTCTGTTGGGGGGAAAGAGGGGAGGGACAGCGGGGGGTGGAGAGTTAGGCAGAAATAGCATGGGGAGAAATGCCAGATATAGATGAAGGGGAGGAAGGCAGCAAATCACACTGCCATGTGTGTACCTGTGCAACAATCTTGCATGTTTTTCACATGTACCCCAAAACCTAAAAATCAATAAAAAAATAAAAATAAATAAAAAAAGAAATTCTACAATGAGCAGGTAGCGGATTGGCTTGGTCAGAGCAGAGCACAACTCCATTCTGGCTGTGGACTTACAGGCTCTCAGAGAGCATGCTGTCAATCAACTTCAGCAGGACTGTTGACACCAGTCATGATTTATTGAACTTAGCATTCATTATGTCTTTTTTTCTTTATTCACTCTATTTTTGCCCCAATATTAAAATTGCATATATTTTATAATTGCATTTTTAAGAAATTTAAGGATGAAAGGAACAAATAATGAATGTGTAAATATAACATGCAAATGTAGCTATGTTCTGGTTAATATCTTACAGAAATAACACTGCTGAGGTATAATATAAGACTAATACCATAAATATGCCATAATCCAAGCCAAGGAAGCTCCTCTGGGCTCTTCCATCCTGATACTATAACATCACACTCCCATCCTGAACCAGTTCTGAAATATCTCCCAAATCGGTCCACATTTCCCATTTTCTATGCCGCCATTCTAGTTTCAGCAATTATTATTTTTCACCTGGACTACCCACTGGTCTTCTAACAAACTGGTCTCTTACTACATCTTTACAGTAAGAGATGCCTCTGTTGCATAAACTTTCCAATGGCTTTCCAACACACTGGAATAAAATCAAACTACAAAGACCCCACCAGCCAGCCCAGTTTCCTCTCCACACATCATATCTCCTAGCAGGGTTTGTCTGCTCCCGCCACGTTCACAGGCTTCCTTCAGTTACTGGGCTCTGCAAGATGGCGCCTCCCTCAGGGACGTTGCCCTCACCACAGGTTCTCCATGGCTTGCTTCTTCCCTTCACTCAGTCACTGCTTCAGAGGGGCCCTTCCTGATGATTCTACAGGAAGTGTCTCTGCTCTCTGCGCCTGCCTCACCGGCTGCCATGGTCCTATCCCAGAGCAGCACCTGGCCAGGGTGGTGGCCTGCACACACTGTGGAAGGAATGAATGGGGGACAGAGCCTATTTTATAGGGGTGTGGGGTCCAGCTAGGTCACATCTGGGCATCCAATGCCCTCCCTGGCATCAGTGAATACCACATGAGTGGTGGGGGAGGAGTTGTCAAGGTCATTCATAGCTCACCTCCGACTCTCCCTAGAACTCCAGAATCGCTTTTGTGTTCCTTTAAAGATATTTTAACACAGCAATTTTTCAGTCCCTCAAATGCCCCATCTTCCTTTTTTACTGCCTTTTTCCTCTCCTGAGAAATAATGCCATGGTCCACCCAGGCATGCGGGTCAGCCCCACCTCCCCCGTCATTCTTTTCCATCGGTCGCCAAGCCCAGTCTGTGTCACCCTCTGACATCTCACACATCAATCCCTCTTTCCATAACAGCAGGGCATCTTCATGACAGGTGTGGAACCCAAGCTACAGATCAGTTCCTAGCTCTGCCCATTCCCAGTTACCGGGTGGTGAGTAACAGATGGAACAACTGTCAGCCTCAGTTTCTTCCTCCTTACCGTGGGGAAAGGAGTCAATCTGTACTTAATGCAGAGGCTTTCTGAGAGGAATAGAAAAGATGTGGGTGTAAACATGTGGCTGGGACATGGGAGAACTCCATAGTGAGCAGCAGGTATCTGCCCACAGCAGGAGCACTTCCTCATGCCCGGGATGGCTTCCCTTCTTTCACCCCAGCCTCCTGCCCAGCCTAGTTGGAATGCAGAGGATGTTCCTAAACCACCCGTAGGTTGGCACGGTGCTTCTCCTAGGTGCTGCCTCCTCAATGAATTATTCTCAAATCCAGACAGCTGGGTTGGTGCCCTCGGCTCACAGGTCGCAGGCTCTGATGCACTCTGTCTCACCTGTGCAGTCCTCTCCCTACTTCACATCCCCTCCTCTATTCCTGTTTCTGCTTGGGCACCCTGTCCCTCCACTCCAGCCCTGTAGAGACAGAGCTGAGATGTCCTTACATTGGCCTCTCCAGGCCCCTTACCCTAGCCTCCCATGGCCCTGACCATAACCACCACATTTTGGTTCCTCCTACTGCATGGCCTGCTGCTGGGTGAGGATGGTAACAAGCCCCCAGTACTGCATTCCCCAGTCAATGCTGAAGGAAAGGCCATGGCTCGTTATCAAGGAAGGCGTTGTCTCTAGCACAGCCACGGTTACCCTAGGCAGCAAGACTTACCAGGGGCATGTAGAGAAAAAGCACTAAGATTTTTGCAAAACTGACTTCCGCTTTGTGTTAAAAGCCTTGTTATACCTATAAACAGTGAGATCAACATATTTATACATGGGAATAAGGTTCAGAAACACACACAAACGGGCCAATCACAGCATCATGGAACAATGTGTGCTTTGCAACTTGGTTCTTTTTTCAAGTTCAAAACCTGCAAAACTAAACAGTATCTATTTTGAGGGATATATATGCAAGTAATAAAAATTAGAAAAGCAGGGAGCCGCAGTGGCTCCGGCCAGTTGTCCTGGCACTTGAGGAGGCGAGGCTATGAGTTCAAGGCCAACCTGAGCAACATGAGAAGCTCTCATTCATTAACAAAAAAATAAAAAATAAAAATTAGAAAAGCAAGGAAGTGATAACAAAGTAAACATTTGAAAGATAAAACAGAAAGAGAGAAGAGGCCAAGGAATGTGGCAAGGTGGAGTCTGGCTGGACAGCAGGGGCTGAAGGCCGGATTGGGTGGATGGGGAGTGAACTCTACTCACGGTTCTGACACAGAAACTGGGAGGTGGGGATGCCAATGTGGCTGAGATCACATAGTTAGAAAGTGGCAGAGCTGGGATTCATGCTTAGGTTGTGTGACTCTACAGCTCGTCATGTTGTTCCTTGATGCCAGAAGCAGCAATCAAGACAACCATGCGTTAGAATGAGCTTGCCTGGGGTGGAGGGCAGCAGGAGGAGAGAAAGTAGCTGGGAGGCCAGGTGGGAGGGTGGCAGTGGCCAGGATGGAAATGGAGGAGGGGCTGGAAAGGCATGAAGGAGACCCAGGGAGTGCTGTCTGAGAAGCCCAGGTTGGGGGGTGAGGAGGGAAAGGATGTGCAGTTTTTAGTGTCAAATGGAGCAGACGTCTTAAGACTTCCACTATGCGCTGAATTGTGTCACTCCCAATGTGGCTGTATCTAGACAGGGTTTTAGGAGGTAATTAAGGCTAAATGAGGTTGTAAGAATGGATCATTGTCATGGGGTTAGTGTCCTTATAAGACATCTGAGAACTTTCTCTCCCTCTCTCTTTCACTATCCCCTCCCTTTTACCCCATTTCCCCACTTCACCACTTGAGGATAAGCAAGAAGACAGCTGTCTGTAAGCCAGAAAGAGAGCCCTCACCAGGACCCCACCATGCTAGTACCCTGATCTGGAACCTCCAGCCTCCAGAACTGTGAGAAAATAATGTCTGTCATGTAAGCCATGCAGTCTATGCTGTTCTGTTCCGGGAGCCCAGGCAGACAAATATGGCCTCGTTCCCGGAATGTTGGAAGTGTCACTGCGGCAAAGACGTACACAGCCTCTTATTTTGAACTCCCACTGTTCCAACATTCATTCAAGAAACATCTTTTGTGAATTGATGCCAGGCAAGTGGTATGGGAATAAAGGCACCCATCTTGTGATCCCAGACTGCCTCAGCTGAAGCTGTCTCTGCTGGCGGCTGCAGCTCTCCTCCCAGGGCCGCCACATTCACAAACACCCTCAGGGCAGTGTCCCAGAAACAGAGCTTCCCAACTGAGATATGTCCTACTTTTGAAGATGACTGCTATATTGCTCAGGGAGGGAGAATTTTCAATCCTTGCAAAGCAAGACAGAAACAAAAGGGGTACTTGGCCTTCTCAGCTGGTGTGCATGTGCAGTATTTGAGGGCGCTACCTTTAGACAGCAGGGTGAGTGTGCAGAGGGATCCTCATGTTGGAAGATTGGGGCAAAGGGGTGTGAGTCTGAGTTCCTTCTCAAACACCAGCCTCTCTCAGAGGCAGCAGCGGAGCTCCGCATATGCTGGTGTCCTCATTCTCACATTGTGTTCATGGATTTCTAAATTCCCTTGCTAATGGCAACAGAAAGGCTACCATCAAAAATTATGTCTCAGGGGTCTGAGATTTCAACCACACAAAGCCCAGTTTATTATAGGAACACAGGGCAGGCAAGGAGGGGGCCCCTGGGGAGCCATCTTCATGGGTCCTCATTTAAATGAAGGGAGTCATTCAGAGATTTGACTGTATTTGTTTCAATTAAAGCAGGAAGAGCAAGATACCTTTATTTCTGAATGGATGCAAGAAATTTCAAATATGGAAACACAACATCCTTCTACTTTTTGGATTCTGCTTTTAAAATGGAAAAATACTTGTTTTTCTTGAGAATTGGGCTTTCTGCTTTTAAGGAGGTAATATCAAAACGACATTTTATTTGCAAATAATAAGCTGTACTCTTGAGCTCGCTTTGCTAGTGCATTGCTCTTCTGTGTTCATCATAGCTGAAGTGTTGTGCCCTCCCACCTATTCTCAAATGTTTGCTAGTCTTTGTGCATGATATACAAAATAATGCACTTCTGCCATTACGAGCTGTGGGCACACTTCTAAATGGCGAAATAATTGAGTTATCATCAAGATATTTTTCAGTAAAAATATCGTTTTACTTTTCTAAACTTTTAAAAGTCGTCAACATGTTCATTCATACAGATAATCAAAAGATAGCTGTAGTATCTCTTGATTAACTCCAGTGTTCAGCTATCCAGAGCATTCCACGAAGGCAGTTTGTAATTAATGAGCAGGACATGGTTTATCAGTGTGCCTGAGAAAAGCCATTGTATCTGGACGTCCTCAGCCCTTTCCCCTCCAAACAGGATGTGTGGTGAGCGCTCCTTCGGGTGGTGCAGATGGCCGTCTGTTCATCCCCTCCAGCTCTTGCTTTGGGCCATGCTGAGTGCTTCACCCCTGGCTGAGTGACATCAGGTCCAGCTGGAAGTGGGGCACGGAGATGCCTTCCTCACTGGAGCGTGGTGGTGTCTGTTTGCTCACTCGCAAGGCCAGCCTGGCCTTTTCCTTAGAGGTCTCTGGGGGCCAGGGGAGACCATAGCTCTTTGAATTTCTCTTATTAACTCTTCCTTGACTGATTCCAACTCAAAGACTTGTGTATGTAGTGTGCGTGCATGTGTGCATATGCAAACATACTATATCACACACACCACGCACCCACACTACCCATGCATATCCACACATACAACATTCTCACACACACATATGCACACACACACCACACACTACCACACACATATATGCGTGAATATGCACACACACCCCACTATGCACTTCATACACACACTACACAATGCTACGCACACCTATAGACACACAATACACACACACCACATCTACCACACATGCATACCACACACATGCACACATGCTGCACTACACACACCACACATATATATGCACAAGCATGCACACACACCACACTACACACATCATACACATACTACACAATACTACGTGCACCTATACACACACATGCGCTTGTGTTACACACACACATTGTACACACCCCCCACACACATGCCCTTTCTTCCCTTTTCTGGGCTGCTTCCCTGATTCTCACCATCAAAGAAATTCCTGCAGCAAAGCCTGGAAGGCTCCTCCCAGGGAGCACCCACTTCCTGCAGGAGAGGGACGGTGGGAGCACGCCAGTCTCCTCCCCAGCCCTATACACAGCCATGCATCCTCTCAACACAGTTGTGAGTATCCTTGATGTGCCAAGCACTCTTCCGGGTCCTTCCGGGAGGTGGGTGGGGGAACTGATGAAAAAAATGTGCATCACCCTGGAGCCATGGAGCTTGAGGATTTGGGTGGGAGGCAGGAATAAGAAATGAACACATCCATGAACATGACAACCAGGAATTACAGGAGGGAAAGAGCAGCCAGGAGGCTTCAGAAGGAGGCCCTGGAGCCAAGAACTGATGCCAAAGTCTGTACAGGAAGAACAGAGGAGCAGCCAGGGAGGCCCTGGGGCACAGCCAGAGTGTCCAGAGCCCAGCAGCAGGGGAGGGCAGTTCATGCAGTGAGAGGAAGACTCTCGAGGTTTCGTCTGGGCCGTATTCCTTCCTCTAGTGTGATGGGTTGTGCAGGGGCTGTGGAGCGAGCTGGAAGCTCTGCACGCATGGAAGATGAATGCTCACAGAGCCCCAGATAGAGGCCAAAATGCCCATGGTGGGTGAGGAAGAAGCTTTGAAGGGGGAGCCCGAGAGGAGCTGATGCAAGGCTGGCACAGGAACCAGCTCAGCTGGATAAAGAAAAATGGAGAGATTGAGCTTAAGGTCCTTTTTCTAACTTTCCGTGTGGGAATAACATTAGATTGACAGAAGACTTACATGAGTAGAGTTTCCATACACACTTTCATGTCAAGATCTTGTATCAACAGTGCCTATTGGTCAAATCTGAGGAATCATCACGGGTAAAATACGATTAGCCAAAGGGCAGACTTTGTTTGGGTTTCCCTGTCTGTCTGCTCACTTGCTCCCTTTTTGTTTCAGGACCCAGACTCGGAGCCTGCATTGCAATAAGCTGTCAGGACTCCCGTCTCTCCTCCTGCCTGTGACAGCTCCTAGGTCTTCCTTTGTCTTTTCTAACCTTGACACTTTTGACGAGTACTGGCCAGCTTTCTCGCAGGATTTTCCTCCAGCTGAGTTGGCTTGAGGTTTTCTCTGATTGGATCATAGTTACTGATTTTTGGAAGAATAGCACAGAGGTGAAGTGTTCCACATATTATTCCACATTAAAGCAGGCATGACACTGAGTGGGAGGCTGACCTCCACCTTTTGGTCTGGGTGGCATCTGTCAGGTTTTTCCACTGTCTAGTGACTATTTCTTTTTGTATGTTTCTGAAAGTCCTGCCCACATTCAAGGGGAGAGAAATGAAACTACACTTCCTGGTGTAATGTGTGAGGTACATGGAAACCACATGCTCACATCATGCTTTTAATCATTATTATTGAACGAGTTAAGAGGCTTCCTTTTCCCTCTGTGGGAAGGTGACATTTTCACCGGTAACACCTTGGCAGTCTCAGTGAAGATGCCCGTACCATCTGGGTGAGGAGCTTCTGATTAGTACCAGGGATGCTTGCTTTACAGAGACCAGAGGAGACTCCAGTTAGGGAGAGCAGCTCGCTACACTCAGGGGCTGCCCCTCTGTCTCCCACTGTCTAAAATCACCAGAAGGGAACAAAAACCTTATTAACTTGTAGAGAGAAAGACAGCAGGGATGGCAAGCGTAAAGCATCACAACACATTTTGTAAGTGCCTTTTCTGAGTAGATCCTGATCAGGAATGTCCCCTCTCCTACCACCCACTGGAAGGTGCAAGCAGAAGGAGGTGAACAAAGCCCTGGGCTCATTGCAGGGCCCCTGCAGTGTCTGCCTGGAGGATCTTAGGCACCACAGTTCCCTCTTCCCCTCTGTGTGGCCTGCGCCACATGCCACAGAGTGGGAAGGTCTCTGCAGTGGACCCTCCAGAAGACATCATAGCTACCTGCCAGGTGTTCACCTCTCCACGACTACCTCTGTCCAGCCTGGATGCAGAAACTAATCTCAAAGAGGACTTTTTTTTTTTTTTAAAAGATTTCCTTCCTCAGGCTGGACACAGTCTGCATAGGAGGTGGTAACTGACTAGGGATGCCGTGACAAAGTAGCACACACTAGGTGGCTTAGGAAACAGGAATGGAGTGTCTGTCTTATGGTTCTGCAGGCCTGAAATCCAAGATCCAGGTGCTGGCAGGGCCACGCTCCCTCTGAAGGCCCCAGGCCTCTCTCTGCCCAAGGCTTCTCTCCTACCTTCTGTCAGTTCCTTGGCTTGTGGCAGCATCCTCACATGGCATTCTCCATGTGTACAAATGTATCTATTTGTACACTTAGATTTCCCTTTTTCATGAAGATACAGATCACACTGGATGAAGGCCCACCCTAGCAATCCTATCTGAAATAATTACCTTTGTAACAGCCCTATCTCCAAATCTAGTCCCACACTCTGAGGAACTCGGGGCTTAGGACTCCAACATATGAATTTTGGAGGGAACATAATTCAACCTATAACTAGGTGGGACATTTACATGCTGAAGGAGCAGACGGTGCCACTAGGCTGGGAATGGTAGACCCAGAGAGGGCTGTGGGGAGCTTTGCAACTGAAAAGAGAATACATGAAAACCAGCTTCCTGAACCTGGGACCGAGCCCCTCTTCCCACTCTGCTTCCACAGGTCTACCCTGCCCTCACCTGGGAGAAGTGTGGAGAATTCCTCCTTGGAGAAAGTGAAAAACTCCCAGAGCAAACATTGGCAGGAATTGGCATTAGATGGGTCCTGGCTTGAGGCTAGCTCACATTGTATAAGTCTGCAAGCTCTCCCCTGTATCACCTCCCCACCCAAACTCCGATCCATACTTACTTTAATGCCCCATTCTACAACATGAGTGGGCAGCCCAGGGTCACCAGATGCTGTAGAGAAAGTCTTTTCAAGAAAGACAGACACCAAGGGGTAAAATCTCAAAGCAGGTATGCAAAAGAAACAAAAATAACCAGAGAGCTAAATAACTGAAGAACAATATTGAATGTTCTCAGAGATCAAGGATAGTACTGCATCAGTAGAGGAGGAAAACTGTACTACTAAAGGAAAATTACTAGTATTGGTCTAGAGGGTGGGAGAGAATATAGATATTTTTAAACATGAAAACAAGATTTGTCTATCAATCATCTGTCTACCTATATCATTTATCTATGTACTAATCATCTATCCATCTATCTGCCATCTACTTATATACATATTCATTCATCGCTATCTATCCATCTGTCTTTTCGTCTGAGTATTTTCTTTCTTTCTTCCTTTTTTTTAAGCCTACAGCACCCAGGATTCCCAGACAGTCTCCCATCCAAGTACTAACCAGGCCCGACCCTGCTTAGCTTCCGGGATCAGACAAGATTGGGTGCATTCAGGGTGGTATGACCATAGACCTGAGTAGTTTCTTTGAAACCTACTGGATAATGGACTTCAATAAAATAAAGGAGAAAAGGAGATAACATGGAATTCTGGAAACAGTGGACCCAACACAAGAGACAGATGAAGAAGTCTCAAAAGTCTCTAGGAAAAAAAAAAAAAGCTACTGTATTTGAGGGTTTGGAAATAATTTTTGGCATTTAACAGATGTGTTAACATTTTTAGAAATGTTAGCAAGAAGCACGTGGAAAACTGAGCAAACAAAAGCCCGAGCCAATTTTTAACTCCTGGAAAAACAAATATGAAGTGTTGTGAGAGAAGAGGCATGCTCATAGCCGGCCACTGGCCTCAGTGGGGCACGATGCACCTCATATGAATAATGTAAACTCTGCCTGCGGGGAGGGGAGGCAAGGAGGTGGGGCTTGGGGTGATGTAAAAGAACCGCCTTCGCACCTTCCTTAACAGAAAGCCAATAAGATACTCTAAAATACTGAATAATCAAGGAATAGAAGAATAGTATATTATAAAGATATGCAGAAATAAATACCAGGAAAAATGTATCTTTAAACGTTGAAAATGTTTTCCTCTGTGAAGCAGGGAAGGTTCGGGCACTGGGCCCAGCACTTTTTTTTAACAGCTACGTAGAACTCTTCCCTTTCACTGTGTGGACATACTTTGCTAAATACAGAAGCATAATTTTACAGCAGAAAGGCAGGGAGAAAAATATGTTCACACAAGCTTGCAGAGGCTCACAAAAAGAGAAAGTCTTTCTGGCAGGTTTTTGTGTTGAGTTTTTGTGGGTGTGTGATCAGCCCGTGGAGTTTTTCCTGTATACTCGAACTGGGAGGAAATTTTCCTGCTCCTTGGAGGCATACCTCTCTATCTGTCAGCATCTCTTTGGAAATAGCTTTGTAGCAGGAAGCTCAGGACACTTACACCTTGCCCTCCTAGTTCCCGAGGTGGGAGGTGGAGGTGGGTAAGTAAGAGCTATTCTTCTCCCTGCAGAGGAGGCAGCACAGGGGTGCTGGAAAGGACACGGCATTTCTCTGATGCTATTTATTGAGCTGCAGCTCTTCACTATGCTACTTAATTGACAGCAGCCGTTATAAAGCTCTAGCTTCTAGGATAAGGCACAAGTTGTAAATTTTGCTATCTACTGTGAATCTCATGTCTCCATCACTCTTCCTCTCTCCCGTCTGCATTTACTCACCAATGTGTCTATGCCCCACACTTTAATCACCCATCAGCCTTCCTGGAATGGATATCTTCAAGTCCTCCTGTTTGGTGTTCTCAATCATGATGTCCTCCGATTGTCCTCCCCACCGAGGACAGACAACATCAGTCAGGGCCAGAGGGGTTTTATGGAGACATGGAGTCTCTACTCACTAGCCTACCAACGTCCCCTTCCCAAACTCAGCGGTGGCTCAAGCCTGTAATCCCAGCACTTTGGGAGGCTGAGATGGGTGGATCACGAGGTCAAGAGATCGAGACCATCCTGGTCAACATGGTGAAACCCCATCTCTACTAAAAATACAAAAAAATTAGCTGGGCATAGTGGTGTGTGCCTGTAATCCCAGCTACTCAGGAGGCTGAGGCAGAATTGCCTGAACCCAGGCGGAGGTTGCAGTGAGCTGAGATGGCGCCATTGCACTCCAGCCTAGGTAACAAGAGTGAAACTCTGTCTCAAAAAAGAAAAAAGAAAAGAAAATCAGGCTGCTGTAGACCAGTGACACGCAAAGTGGGTATCTTGGGGAGAAAGGGTAAAGGGAACATGAATGTCACTGCTGGTTGATTGGAGTGGCCAGACTGGAGACTTGCACCAGGATGGGGGAGTTGAGCAGGCATAGAGCAGTTTTTGTGCCTGACATCCATCCAGTTGAACCATGGTAACTTTTCAAGCAGCAGTGTGAGTTGTGGAGATGTTTGTGCTCTTGGTTTTTCAGGGTTTGGAGATTCTGGATCTTGGTCATCTCCTCTCCTTTTCAGAGTAACAGTGGACATATTTTGATTTTACCTAGCTAGTGTTGCAGCAAAGCCTTAGGATAAGACTAAATGAAGCATCCTTTAGCCTAAGCAAACAACCCTTTGAATGTCCTTTCAGAGACTACATCACATCAAATGAAGTGAAACCCCAGGCCCTTGGAACACTCAACATTTTTCAAATACAAGTCTATTTTGAAAAATTAATATAATGAAGCCTTTTTAAAGGACCCCAAGGAGACCACGGAGTTGGTAGCTTCAGCAGATTGGAAAAGATGGAGTGCACAAAAAGAACTGCTGGAAGGCATGAGAGCTGCCCAGTGGGTAGAATTCGAATCGTGGGTTCCTGGGGGCCTCTTCTGGCTGGCAGCATGGGCAGTTTTGTGCCGTCTTAAACCTTCCAGCCTTAGAAAAGCAAAGACATCTCTGGGCCAGCCGGAGTCAACTGTACCTGAGTAGAGACCTAGCCATGTGGGAGTGCAAGCCACACAGTCATCTGGGCAAGAGAAGTCCAAATCAGGGGACCCAACTTCATGGAGCCTGCAGTTTCAGACAGTTGCTTTAGGAACTGTGGAGCAGCACGAGCCTGGGAGGGATGTCAGGGATGTTCACACTAGGCGGGCTGGATTTGTGAGATCCCAACAGGCCCACTCAGTCTCCTCCAACTCGCTTGAGGGTTTGGAATCACATCAGTCAGGGCGTAATCAAGAGAGCAAAGCCCCTAAAAAGGTTATGGAATAAGGGTTTCTTAAAGGTACCAAGAGTCCCACACTTGGGGCAGAGCTGGGGAAATGAAGGCATGGAGAGGATGTTGGAGAATTAGGAGAGTCACCAAGCAGACCTTGTGGGCCACTGGCATAGGTGGCTGAGTTGGAGCTTGCAGGGAAATCTGGGAAGCTGGGTGTGCCTAGATGCAGGAGCGAGACCACCAAGGGGTGCTGTTGAGGGAGTCTATGGAGAGCAGGTGCCTCTGCAGCTTCCATCACTGGGCAGTAGATGTCTGTGGGTGGCCTGGAGCTGCCAGGTGGTGGGAGGAATCAGATATAGAGCAAAGGAGTGCAATGACAAGCTGCACCCACCAGTTCCTCCACACCTGTCCACCAGAGATACATGCCGCCCCACCCTGCTTCCAGACCCTAGGCCATTGTCCATTTTTGGCCAACTCTGTCCCCAAGTCATTCAGGGGAGGATTCCAGGAGACCAGTTCTCAGCTTAACCAAACTTAGCATAGAACAATGCAGTCCAGAACCATGGCCATCTGCAGTAAGGGGCTGAGCCTGGCATCCAGCCCAAATATCCCCGTGATTCAGGTGGTCTCTATACTTGTCCCAGATAGTTCTAGATGGACAAAGAACTTTTGAGTCTCAACTAAAGGTCCTTTTCACAAAACAGGCAGGGGAAACATTCAAATTCCAGCCCCCCAGAAGTTTTCCCAGAACTTTCTATCATGTAGCTCACTATTCCTGAATACTCCTTTGGGCTATCTCTCTGAAGATTTGAGGCAAAAGTGATAGTTGGTCTTCTCCCATGCATCTCTACCACTGGAGAGCAGTGGGTGACCCAGGGACTTCTAGAGTGGTCATAGTGAAGGTGTCAGCAAGGAGTCAAAGGCTCTGAAAAGTGTTCTTCAGACAGAAACCCAATCAAACAAAGCAAGCCACCCAGTGCCCTGGCCCAGCCTGTGGAATGCTGTCCAATCTCATTCATTCAGGAGAGATAGGACAAGCTGTAAGCATTCATATGCCAAGCTGGAGTAGGGGGTCAGGGGTCTTGTTACTTATTAAAGATAGTCTTGGGGAAATGAGGAACAGAGATTTGTTGTAAACTTCAGCCTTCAGGCCTTATGGGTAATTTGTTATACTGGGGAGGTCAGTGGTCTAGCTCCTGCTTTGATCACAAGCAAAGGCTTCCAGATTGTTGCCTGTATGAGCAGTTGATTGATTACATCCAGGCCTGATGTGCCAATGGAAATTTAACCTGAGCAGGGGCTGGGGAAGGGAGAAGGGCTGGGGAAGAGAGCAGGGGCTGGGGAAGGGAGCAGGGGCTGGGGAAGGGAGAAGGGCTGGGGAAGGGAGCAGGGGCTGGGGAAGGGAGCAGGGGCTGGGGAATGGAGAAGGGCTGGGGAAGGGAGCAGGGGCTGGGGAATGGAGAAGGGCTGGGGAAGGGAGCAGGGGCTGGGGAAGGGAGCAGGGGCTGGGGAAGGGAGAAGGGCTGGGGAAGGGAGCAGGGGCTGGGGAAGGGAGAAGGGCTGGGGAAGTGAGCAGGGGCTGGGGAAGGGAGCAGGGGCTGGGGAAGGGAGAAGGACTGGGGAAGGGAGCAGGGGCTGGGGAAGGGAGAAGGGACTGGGGAAGGGAGAAGGGACTGGGAAAGGGAGAAGGGCTGGGGAAGGGATCAGGGGCTGGGGAAGGGAGAAGGACTGGAGAAGTGAGCAGGGGCTGGGGAAGGGAAAAGGGCTGGGGAAGGGAGCAGGGGCTGGGGAAGTGGGAAGGGCTGGAGCAGGGAGCAGGGCTGGGGAACCTAGCAGGGCTGCTTTAGCGCCCAAATCCACTGCTCAGCCATCCCTCGGTTTTCCACAGCCTGGCTGCAGTTTCTGCAGTGTTCCCTGTGAGACACTCAATCTCTGAATATGGTCATGAATTTGCAGCATTTGTGATTCATAATAATGAATCACAAATTCATGATGATGTTAATTCATTTGCCAAAACAGTGACTTCTTTTAAGTCATTCTTGGTGGAAGCTGATGCCCAGGTGCCCCCACCTCTGGCCACAAGTCCTACTTCCTGAAATTGAAGAGACACTGTAGGAAAAAATATAGGGCCAGATATTTACAGCTGGTCACAACACACAGGACATACACACGTCTGTCTGCTTCTGCTTCCTCCCTTACTGCTGTACAGTCCAGGGGCAGCTGTGTCCCATTGAAGCTATTTTTATACCCACTTCCTGTTCCTGGCAGTCATCCTTTGTGATTTCCTTGTTGTCTGCATTCGTGGAGCCTTAGCCCCTAAAGCGTATGGCCCAGAGAACAGCGGGGAGGACACTGGGCGGGTGGAAATCATCACACAAATCCCCCTCCATCTGTCTCAGCACCAGGGTGCTTCCTCTGCCTCTTAGAAACCAGCAGCCACCCTGAGGCTGCTACTTTTTCTATGCTATTGACGGAGGCGCTGTTTTCACTCTGATAACTTTTGGTATGATTGGTGCATTTTTCTTCAGGAAGAGGGCCTGTGGAGTAACGTCTGATTGGGCAGCTGATAGAGAACCGGGCATAGATTTGCACTGACCTACTTTGATGGGTTGTTGACAGTTCATTCATTCATTCATTCATGTATTCAATTAGTCTTTTTTGCATATCAGGTATAAATCAGGAATTTTTGTGGAGGAAAAAGCAACAAAGCACAGAAATCTAATCCCAGCCCTCAGGCGGTATGCAGAGTTGGTGAGGCCAGCAGTTACAATGCCACTTCTTGGGCATAGGGCTGGGCCCCATAGGAAGCAGAGGCTGCGTGGAGAGAAAGCTGCAGAGTCCATTTGTGGACTGAGAGATGAAGGGACCCGAGGCAGGAAGACTGTGCTGGGCAGAGAAAATGGCCTCTCCACAGGCCAAGGAGCTCAGTGTGACTAAGTATGAAGTATGAGGGGGTGGCCTGGGGAGGAAGAGGCCGTGCCAGGGGCATGTGGAGCTATTAATGTCTGTAGTGGTCTAGTGGCAGGGTAAGGTACTGTGTTAGAAAAATCCCTCCGTGCACACTGTGGAGCGTGGACTAGAGAGTGGCAGGTCTGGGGCCAGGCCGGGCTGTGGTAGGCAGACTGGGGCAGAGGCCGGCCAAGGGGGTGGAGGGATGGTGGCAGGAAGAGGTCCAGGAAGGAGAGTGCATGCCTGGGTGAGAGGGGAGGGAAGAAAGAGGGGAGTCACCATTAAGCTCGGGCTTCCTGTCTGGGGTGCCCCTGCATTTTCTATTCACTCTCTTCCTCTTGAGGGGTTCTAGTCTCACCTGAGTTTCAGGTCTGGAATACCAGTGAAGCCTGCACCAGCTCCAAGAGTCTGCCCTGGTTTTTGTGTTTTGTGAGTGAGAGTGCCATCACCCGCATGACCCCCCTCCGAGGCGAGGTGGGAAGACCCCAGTGCATGCAAATTCAGCTTTTGCCTAGGTGAGAGGGAGAATCCCCTGCACAGGGCTTTTGGCATGACTGCTCCTGGAATTAAAACGAGTTGCCTTAAGAAGGAACATCATGGATTGTATTAAAAGGTCCTTTTGGAAAGGCAGGTGTGAGTGAAACGGCACCTACTGAGTGATTGTCTTGATGTAGCACACATAGGTTGAGTGAATCCTGCTGTTAAAAGTTGGAAGAGTGGTTCCTCTCAGGTTAGTGATGGGAAGAGTCCATGCGGGGCTTCTGAGAGCTGTGAATGTCCTGCTTCCTCTGTTGCTGGTTTTGCATATGTGGTTAGTTTGTGAAAATTCTGTTATACTTTTCCATATATATATATATATACACACACACACACACACACACAAAGTTCCAATTTTTTTTCCCCACAAGACAACATTGGGAGTCTCTCTGGGAAGACATGTGTTGCACAGGTGTGTGAGCAGGAGGACCTGTCCTGAGTGAGGAAGACGGTGTGACCTGCATGGGTCTGTGGACACAGCAGAGGCCTAGAGCCTGCGGTACCAGGGGCTGTGCTGGAACATGGCTCCAGTAAGGTGACCTGCTCTGGAGCCGGGACACTGAGCGCCTGCCCTGCTTCACTCCCCTGACCCTCCAGTGGCCTCCAGGCTGGTGAAGTCTTTGTTGACGCAGGATTCAGAGGTTACAAACTCAAGCCTCATAAAAAGAAGTTCAAACGAGCCATTGCCCATTTCCAAACAGGCAAAGGATGTGGCAGTCTTCCTGGAGCAAAGCTTTCCTCCTCTTCCAACAATGTAACCCATAAAGCTTCTCGGGAACACAGCAAGGAACAGTTTTCTAGCTAGAAACGGTCATGACTTTATTTAATTAAAGCTTGGAGGTAGTATCTTTAAAGGGAAAAAGTGGTTAACCTTCTGGAAAGAATTTATCATCTAGATGCCATTAAGAACGTTCATGATGAATGGGAGGAGGTCAAAATAACATAAACAGGAGTTTGAAAGAAGCTGATTTCAACCCTCGTAAATGACTTTGAGAGGTTCAGGACTTCAGGGGAGGAATTCACTACAGAAGTGGTGGAAATAGCAAGAGAAAACCTGTCATCCCAACACTTTGGGAGACTGAGGTGGGTGGATAATCTGAGGCCAGGAGTTCAAGACCAGCCTGACCAACATGAAGAAACCCTATCTCTACCAAAAATACAAAATTAGCTGGACGTGGTGACACATGCTTGTAGTCCCAGGACTCAGGAGGCTGAGGCAGGAGAATTGCTTGAACCTGGGAGGTGAAGGTTGCAGTGAGCTGAGATTGTATCATCGCGCTCCCGCCTGGGCAACAAAAGCGAAACTCTGTCTCAAAAAAAAAAAAAAAAAGAAGTGGAACCTGAAGATGTGACTGAATTGCTGCAATCTCATGATCAAACTTGAATGGATGAGGAGTTGCTTCTTGAGGATGAGCAAAGGAAGTTGTTTCTTGAGATGGAAACTACTCACGGTGAACATTGCTGAAATGGCACAAAGGATTTAGAATATTCCATAAGCTTAGTTGATAAAGCAGCAGTAGGTTTGAGAGGATGACTTCCAGCGTTGAAAGTTCTACCGTGGGTAAAATGCTATCAAGCTGCATCACATGCTACAGAGAAACTTTGTGTGAAAGGAAGAGTCAATTGGCGTGGTAAACCTCACTGCTGTGTTAGTTTTAGACATAGCACAGCCACCCCAATGTTCAGCAACCACCACCCTGATCAGTCAGCAGCCATCAACCTCGAGACAAGACTCTCCATCATCGTAAACATTACAACTAATTGAAGGCTCAGATGATTGTGAATATGTTTTAGAAATAATATATGTTTTTGATCAAGGTATGAATTTTTTTAACATAATGCTATTGCACACTTGATGGACTACAGTGTAGTGTAAACATAACTTGTATGCACTGGGAAACCAGAACATGTGTGTGACTCACTTTATTTCAATATTTGCTTTATTACAGTGGTCTGAAACTGAACTCGTATCTGTGAGATACATCTGTGACTGAAGTCACAATGTGTAATATTTAGGGTGCCATCAGTAGGCACTTTGCAGTGTTAGTGTTGACCTGTGCTGTGTGCCTGGCCTCAGATGGGGGTCATATGGAAAGGAAGGGAATGTGTGCACTGACTCCGTGCATGGGTGCAGGCTGGGCAGGAGGGGGTGGCAGGACTGTGATGTTGCCACATCGATGGATGTCCTTCACCAATGTAGTAGAAACAAAAAGGGAACCAGAATTAGAAGTGGGCCTGAAGGTGGGAATGAATTGCTACAATCTCATGAACAAGCCCGAATGGATGAGAAGTTGCTTCTTACGGCTGAGCAGGATGATGGAGCAGGATGAGGGGCTGAAGTTTCCCTGGAGAGAAAGAGACAAATGCAAAGGCACCGAGAGATGTGTGGCAGGAGGGGTGCTGAGTTTATGTGGGACGATGGTGGGAGAGCAAGACTCTGAGACAGGTCTCCTCATCCTCAGGGGGTGAGCAAGCCCAAGAAAGGATGGGTCTCTGCCACCAGCAGGAGGTGAAGAGGGTGGTAGGGATGAATGGGATAGAAACCAAAGGTCCACTGGAATGGGAGTCAAAGGCTTCTGAGAGAGGCTGAAGCCTAACTAAGCATCTGGAGGAGCAATGACATTTCTGCAAGGAAAGCGCCAGCCCCTTCTCCAGATCCAGGGCTGTGGGCAAGGAAGCTGAGCATCTTTTCTCATGTGAAAGGTGGGTGTTGGCGAAGTGGGTCCTCAGTGAGCAGCTGATGCAAGAAAGGGAAGAGGAGAGAAAGATTGCAGAGGAGAGAAGTGCCTTCAGTGAGGGGTAGTTTGCTCATGATGAGGGCAAGTGCACGTGGGGCTTTGGAGAAGGGAAAGGACATTGCATCCCAAGCAAGGACATTTCTTTTCTTGCCCATGCTTTGCAGAGCTGTGACAAGGACCGTCGTGAGGCAGGTGGTTTTGCCCAAACCTCCTCCTTGATTTCGAGCCATGGCACATTTCTAGCAAGGCAACACCAACAGAACCCAGGGATTTGCTCTCTGACCAAGTTGTCCTCAAAACAAAAGAGTAGACTGAGCTGTCCTTAGCACATGCTGGTACAAAATGTTTCTGTTTTGCTAGCAGCATGGGTCATTGGCCACAAATGCTGTGCTTCTGCCGGCTTAAAGGCACTTACAGTACGTGTTATTTTGTTATTTATTTCTTTCTTGCCAGAATATGAAAACACTTTGGTATTCACACAGCATTCTTGTTTGGGATTGAAGGTCATTTTCTGACTGCTGACAAGTGGCCAGGTATGAAGAAGCATTTCCAAAGAGCATGTTGTCACAAAATGTTTCTGGTCCTTTCCCTGCAAAACTTGTGATGAATGAGTCACATTCATCTTCTACTCCTTGAGTAGGCTGGGTCTGGCTGTGACCACATACAAACAGGTTGGAATTTGTTGTTAGATATAATTTGGTTGGTAATGGATATGTAGAAGTCCTTCTTCAATCTCAGAACCCCAGATAACAGACTGAAATGTAGGTGTGTGGACTCAAGAGAATGCCATCCTCTGCAGGTCTCTCCCGGGACAATGTGTTCTCCTCCATGTAGCTTGGCTTCAGAAAGAGGCACCAGGTCAAGGGTACTCCAGGACAGCCTGACTCCCCTCCAGGAGTGCTCCTTCGCCTTGCTGTGCTCTGTGTTAGTGGCTATGTCTTCCCAGTCTTCCCAGCCCTATCTGTCTCCCTGTCATCACTAGTTGTTTTAGCCCTGAATGCCAATTACTTTTTTGCTCCAATCCTCATTGTAAGAAAGCCCTGATTCTTTGAACAGAAGAATAATAAGATATATTTGAAGGGAAAGAAGGAGAGGGAGAGGGCTGGGGAAAGTGGTGGAAATACGAGGTTGGCTGCTGATGCATGTTTCCATGTGGTATCTTGGGAACATTATTCTCCAAACTCCAGCTTCAAGGTCATATCACCATGTCATCCATGGTCAAGAGTTTAGAACCAACAACCTGAACCCTGACTTGCCAGCTTGCATGTCATGGGGCCGTCCTCTGCTCAGCCCTCCCAGGGGCTCAGCCCACTCTGGGAATACCCTGAACCCAGCTGCCCTTTTGGCCATGATGACCCTGGACAGCAAGCTCTTCCTTCTTCCACAGGGTGCCAGGCAGGCTGGTTGGAGTCCAGCGGGAGGGCGACTGTTCTCTTCTCCATCTCTTGACATAATTATGAACTGTATCTGATCACACCTGGCAGGAAGCTGTGTGCTTTGAGATTGGCAGCTGCCCAGTAGGGCACAACATTTGTTGTAGGAGACAAGAGATCTGTTGGGTCCAGGTAAAATGTGCACTAACAGGGAGCCTGGTCAGACAATGGCCCTACTTTCAAAGTCTGTGTCTAACTCAAAGGGACAGTAACAATCAATAGAAAAGCTTTCACAATGGCCCCTTTCTTTGGTGTTGCTTCTTCTCCCGTCCTTTGTGAAGATGGTCAAGGATGCTGGAGGCTGGAGCTGCCTACATTCTGGCTGTGCTTTGCTTTGTCAGCCCAAGCACTCGGAGAGGTTCTCAGATGAGCACCACTTGTTTCTATAAACTCTGCAGCTGGGAAATGGAGGACAGTTCAGAACTGGAATGTCAAAGCCAAGAGGAATTGAGAGCCCACTTTGGACACTAGTCTTGGTCGACATTGTGAAGCCAGGAGAATGAAGTGCTGAGAACACTGCAGGCCGTGCAGGCTGCATCTCGCCCGCCTAACAACACATGGACTGGGCAGAACAGGACTTGAGCCCAGCTCTTCTGAAACCCAGTTGTTGAATTTCCATCTTAGCTCCTATTTCTCTGGTGCTTCATCTCTTCCCAAATACATTCACCCAATCATTCCACCTAATCACTGAAGTCACAAAACCAGCCCAGGATGTGCACAGATACTCCTACCCTGGTTGGTAGTGTTTTTGACCCCAAGTTTGTTTCTTCCCATTCCTTTTCTTTAGAATGGCTGAGAGTGTTACAAAAAATGTCTCCATTTCATACTGGGAGTGACACAGAACATGGGACAGGTCCCTAGAGTGTTTGAATGATTGATGTATTCTGTTTCTTTAATTCTTGCTTCCTGATGACCCAATGCTATGGCACCTCTAGCCCAGTTGGACACCATAATGCCTGAAGCAATGTGTGTATTGGGAATAAGAGTTTAAGAAACAGGTGTTCTCTCCGTCCCTGGGCATTAGAAACTGCACAGTTTACTAGCCTCTGAATCAGGTACTCATTCGAATGAGCAGAAAGGCATCCCCTGCATAAATCAACACTGTCAGTGAGCCAGGGAATGATTCTCAATTGACCTACTTTCACTGAGGACGGAACCCTATTCCTAAACCTTTGGTTGAGGCTTGTGGATAAAGCAGAATGCATGCATGAGACTAATTTTTTATCAGTCTAAAACTGAAATGACCTTGGGTTTTATATTTGGAGGAAGTCAAGTGCTCTGATGGAAAGGAGAAATGGAAATTGAGCATAATTTATCACAAAATAGGCAAAGACATGGAAGGATGCTTTCAGGTTTTTATGAAAGAAGCTGGGCTGGATTCAGAGGACAGAGGAGTATAATAGAGAAAGGGATTAAGAACCTGCCTACTCCCGAGAAAGCACCCAGCAGTTCTCCTCTGTTCCTGGTTCATCTGTCAAAGAGGCTGCTCTCTCTGCCTAGTGCGAATAACTCAGGCCATGAGGGAAAGAAGGAGGTGGACAGCTCTGTTCATTCTGAGCTGACCTGCTGCTGGGAGGAAGGCACACCGTAAAAACTCACTGGGGCCTTTGAATAATCCTAATATGGGATATCGATTAAAAATGCTTCAGAAGATTGCAACCTATGACAGATCTTCCAGGAATGTGGGAGCTTTGCTGGAAACTACAAGTCAAGGGAAAAGATCTCCCTTTTGTTGATGAAAGGTTATCATTCTTAAGAATTAGTAAGGTTAGTTAGGTCAGTGTCACTGCCTTACATTTTCTCACTGGGTCTTCCCAAGGTAAGCGTGCCAAGGGTCCCAAGTCTCTGAGATGGATCTGTGTGTGAAGCAGCTATAATCACAGAACTGCTTGCTTCCTCTCATATTTGCTCTTGCTGCAGAAGGGCAGTCATGGAGTCGTTTTCTTCCTTTCCAGCACCTGAGTGAGCTTAAGAAGTAGGTGAAGGGTGTTTGGGTGAAAGTCTTTGCTCTCTCTCAGCCCTCCATGCTAGACAGATCAACTGGACCTTGCTCCCACAATTTTTAAAATTGTGATCCTATGTCCCTCTTGTACCAGTTCATACTTAAAAGGTTAGCATATTCCTGGTGCAACACGCGAGTTCACTGAATGCTTGTTTTGCTGCATAAAACAGACAATATCAAAACATTTTGGGATATTTAAAAATACTGAATTATTTATCTGAAAGCAAGAAGGAACTTAACATATGCATAAGAGAAAGACAAAAAATTGTCAGAAGTATGTCAAAGAGCCATGGCAGAATCATCACTCTTTTTTAAGGCACTATCTGGTTTGTGAATCTTCTGTGTCTGGTAGGGTGGAGGAGCTGAACAGACATTCAGGGGCTCTTGGCTAAGAGTGGCCTCTGCCTGGTCTGCCGACTGGGCCATTCACTCTCCCAGGCTCTTGTATTTTGTTTTACCCTCTCTATTTGCACTTTCTACACACATGATTTTGGATTTCAAGATCTGATTTTCCACATACTTTGAATTTTTGTGGTTCAAAACTTTATGGCTTTTTGATCATATTTGGAAATCGAGTAGATATTCTTGCTTACCCTATCACTTTGTAAACTTATTCATTACCTTGATCTTCCATGTTAGGTGTATTTAATGTATTTTTAATAACTTAGTAGAATTGTTTGCTACAGAAAAATAAAAGAAGAAAACAAAAGTGAGCTATGGTCTTACTGCCCAGACAAGGCTTATTAATTACAAAAGGAAAATTGTGTTACACTGACTGTAAAAGAAATTGTGTTGACCTTATTTTTGCTATGCTTTCTGAAATAGTTTAAATGCACCAAAATATTCTGTTACTTCAAACATTAAAAAAAATTCGTCTGTGACAATGGGTAATCTTAGTGATTTTGGGTAGGGGTAAATAATACTTTGACACCATGGAGGTACTTTTTCCTGGTGTCTTTCAGTGTCATTTTGAGGGGTTATCTTACCAGGTCCTTGGGCACCTCTGTGCAACTTTGTCTTCCTAATGCCACAAGGTCAGCAAGAATATAACTCAGATTCTAAACCCTTGCTTCCAGACTGAAATTTTCCCCAGGACAAAAATTAGCTTCAATTGCTTGGCTCAATTTGCTAGATTCCAGAACTTTCCTGGATTTCAGTTGGCCGATTTCTCACCATCTGCTTAGCTGTTTACTGCCTTTAAACCTTTATAGAGAACTAGATATTGATAGAGATAAATATTTATGGATATAGATGTAGACATATTTATTTACATATAGATACGGATGGATGAGACATAGATTGGCATTTTGGGCTCTTTTCAACAGAAGCATTGTTCTAAATTACCTGGTGTTCAGTTACCCTAAAATGAAAGAGTAAATAAGAAGATTAACAGAATCTTTTTACAGTCAATATAACATGATTTTCTTTTTTCACTTGTGTATATTGTCTCTTGTTGCTCTTAATTAATTTATTAACTGTAAATGGTGGCTTAAGCCTCAATTAGCTGTCTTATTTCCAAATTCTCACTTCTTTTAAAAAGAAATCCCTTATTTGAAACTTCTATTAATAACTAAATTCACATTCCTTTATTTTTTTACCCTGCAATTCAGAATGCTCGAGGAAGCTTCTTGTTTTCAGTCTGTTTTTTTTTTCAGATTAGATTGTTTCGGTTTTCAGTTTTTTGTTTTTTTTTCTTCTCTTTGCCCTTTCTTACTTTCCTCTTTCCTTTCCTGCAGCAAGCTTAAATAAATGGTGTGTTGAGCTGCTTCTCTCCGCATTGGAGATGAACATATTATTTTTCATGATGTTCATCTTGAAATTGTATTTTTGTGAATGATGTTGTTCATTCACAAAGTACAAAGCTGCCTAGAACTTCACAAACCAAAGCTGGGCAGGTCTTTGGAAACCGTTGTTCCTTTTTGCTTCTTTGTCTCTGTTTCTTTCTTCCCTTTCTGAAGCCATTTGTTATTCATAGTGTTAGGTTAGGAGATTGGGTTAGATTTGCATTCGGCTTCATTTTCTTATCTCACAAGAGCAAATCACTGATGGGATCTGTTTTAGAATGTAGGGGAAGGAGTGCTTGGACCACAAACTTTATTGTGATACACTGGGCTTCTTCTGACACAAAAACTGCTGTGTCATGCTTCTAACATGCCAAAGAAGAGTTTATGCTTTCGTAACATTCCCACCCAGGATCTGGAAAGCAGTTCTAATAAAATCAATGAGAATTGTCCTTTCCTTCTCTCTCCTCTTGGCATGGTCAAGTCCTGTCCTGTTCAAAACGATGCAGTCAAGACTTTCCCTGCCACTGGAAGCTTCGGGAATATCTCAGACCCTGCAGTTTCTTTAGTTCTTCTGGGTCCAGACCCCTTTGGCCCTTTGTTTTCAGAATCAATCAAGTCTGCACTCAGCTATGCCCAGCTCTGCTTATCTCTAGTTTCCTTCAACCAACTCCTTGGTGGTCTGCTCACAATCCCACACTTCTGTAACCCTATGACAGGCAGCCTCTGGGGTGGCCCCGTCATCCTCAACTCCGGATGCTCACACTCCTGGGGTTTCCTTCCCACAAGGGTGGGCAAGACCTGTGACTTAGCCCTAACTAATAGAATATGGCAAAAGGGAAGAGATGTCACAGCTGAGATTAGATTATAGAAAGACTGTGACTTTCCTGTCTCTCCCTCTCTGCAACCACCTCTCCCTGCAAGTCTTCACAGCTCGCCTGCTCTACTGGAGCACACAGCCATGTTGTGAATTCCCTGTGTGGAAAGAGGCCGATGTCTTTTGCCAACAGCCCTAAGAATCTGAGCACCTGCCAGCAGCAGCCACATGTGTGATCTCAGGAGCACATCCTCCTGAGGACAAGTCTTCAGACGACCGCAGCCTGGGCCAACACCATGATTGTGACCCTGTGAGTGACCCAGGGTCAGAGACACCCAGCTAAGCCACACCCAGACTCCCGACCCACAGAAATCAGGAGATAATATGTGGTTTCTGCGTTAAATCGCTAAGTCCTGGAGGCATGTTCCATGCAGCAATAGGTAACTAATACAACCCCATGTGGAATTTTTCCTCTACCTCTCCTGGGCAGCATGTTAGAACTGTCCTGGGAGATTGATCAAAATACACGCATTAGACAATACCCTCGGAGGTGCCAGATGATGAGTCTGGAGTGGGGCCCAGAAATCTGCCTGTTTTTAAAATTTTTAAAATTTTATTGATTTACATATATATTATTGTACTTTAGGTTCTGGGGTATGTGGGCAGAACATGCAGGATTGTTGCATAGGTATATACATGGCAGTGTGGTTTGCTGCAGGGGCCAGTGGCACAATGGATAACGCGTCTGACTGTGGATCAGAAATCTGCCTCTTTAAGCAGCATCTGGGACATCTGATGGTGGTTCAGCAGCAAGCACAGGGAAAGCCTGTCCCAGAGCGGCTGGGACCACCACGCTCTGTTATAATTTATTCTCACCAAGTGCCTAGGGGAGAGACAAGCTTTATTTATGGCCATTCAATATTTATAAAGTAATTGCTAAGCAAAAGTACCATGCCCCTTGTTGTAGATTATAGTTTCCAAAGAAGTCTGTGACAATTTCTCTTGTCTTATGTGCTCTTCTGCAAGGTAACCTTGACAGTCCTCATCAAGAGGTGGAGTCTAATTCTCATCCCCTTGAATCTTGACTGGCCTCGCGACTCACTTGTGACTAACAGAATGCAGTGGAATTGATGCTGAATGACTTCCGTGGCTCAGTCAGGAAAGCTGTGCTTTGCCTGGCTCTCTGAAGACCAAGACAAGCCATGCTCCATGCAGGAAGTGTGATTACCTTAAGATCACCATACCATGTGTACACACTGTAGTTGACAGTCGCAGTCCAGTTGCACCCAGCAGCCTGCACCACCTGTCAGCCATGTGACCAAGCCATCGTGCAAGGCCAGCCCACCAGCCCTTTGGATGACATCTGATAGTCACCCAGGAGAGGCCCCAAGCTAGAACTTCCCAGCCAGCTCTTTTCAAATTCCTGACTCACAAATCAGCAAAATAAAATAGTGGTTTTAAACAACTAGTTTAGGGGTATTTTGTTCCACAGCTGTAAGCAGAACACTGCTCAAGCTGAAACTGTAGATTAAGAGGCACATTCTTTGCTCTCAGCTTCGTGACTAAAACCATGGACAGAAATAATTACAACTGGGCCTGGAAGAAAAAGGGCTTAGCATTTGAGCTGAGAGTTGGAGGAAGAGTGCAGTCCTGGGAAGCAGCCAGGTACAACAGCCAGCCCTAAGAGCTACAGACGTTCAGCTGTAGTATAGGGGTTCAAAGATTGGGGAAGGGGCTAATAAAAGTGGGTAGGCCTGTGATGAATGAAGAGCTATTGCCTTGGGAACCTGCTATGCCAGGCTAGAAAAAATACTGATTTTTTCCTGGCCCCAGTGGGTGAGTGCTGGAGATTTTGGAACACGCTTATCTGGGTGCTGTAAACATTTATTTGTTGGTGGAAAAAAGGAATAACTCTTTTCCAATCAACTGAGTGGAAAAGGGACCGCATTGCAACCCAAGCAGTTTCTATTTAAGTCCTTGTGCTCCCTGTGACTCACCCTATAATTTTGAAGAGATTACTTAAGGCCCAAGCCCTCCCTGTAAACACCTGTCACTCCCCTGGTTTGCAGAGATGCTAGAAGGCTAATGAGATCACACATATGGAATGTATGAGAGCTTCTAAAAGAAATAAACCAGATACATTCACGATAGTATTATCATCACTCCAGCCGTCTGGAAGTCAGCTTTCAAGCAGACCTAGGGGTTCTGAGCAGGGCAGAAGCCAGAAACTCAGAAATGAAGGAAAAAAAATAAAGATATTTGGTCCCAGAGAAAGCAGGAAGGAGATATGGAAAGGACTGGAGAGTGAAAGATAGCGTGACACAGGATGTGCTTGGCTGTAGAGGAGACCCTGACACCTTGCTGGAGGGAATGGCAGTGAAAGCTAAGCTGATGCTCACACTCCTGGGGTTCCCTCCCCACGGGGGTGGGCAGGACCTATGGCTTAGCTTCAACATAGAATATGGAAAAGGGGAAGAGAGGTCACATCCGAGATTAGGTGATAGAAAGACTGTGACTTTCCTCTCTCTCTCCCTCTCTGCACATACCTCTCCCCGAAAGTCTTCACTACTCACCTTCTCTACTGAATCGTACAGGCATGTTGTGAGTTGCCCATGTGGAAAAAAGCTGATGTCTTGTGCCAACAGCCGTAAGAATCTCAGCACCTGCCAGCGGCCACATGCATGACCTCAGGAGTGGATCTTCCCCGAGGCAAGTCTCCAGATGACTGTAGCCCGGGCCAACACAGAAATTCAGAAATCCAGAAAAGTGAGAGATACTGAGAGAGAAAGATAGGGGAGGAAAGAAGGAATGAGCCAGGCCCTCAGGCACAAGGCCAGAGTGTGGGAGCTGAGGAAGTGCAGCAGGGCCGGCTGTGGATAGATGGAAGTTGAAGAGGAGGGTCTTGAATTATGGGGTGCCAACCAGCCTCCCCAAAACTCAGCAAGCAGACATTTTTGTGCGACGTCCTCCAGGTTAGGAGCTGGGCTATGTCTCTTTGACAATGTTTGTGCAGCAGCAGCTTTAAAGCAGCAGAGTGAAAAAAGCCCAGATGTTCTAGGAGAAGCCAGTGGTGATGACAGACTTCAGTGCACATGTGTGAGAAGGGATCTAGGGGCGTGACAGGAGCAGTTATAACAGGCCAGGTGAGCATAATGGGCCACCAAGTAAGACGGTGGCTGTCTGGAGAGCCCTGGAGGTGTTTCATGTGTCCGCACCCTGAAGACCTCCCAAGTCAGGTTACCTACCCTCCTTCGCAAAACAACACCCCCTAAGGAATCCCAGCGTTGTCTTGTGTACTCCTGCACCAACTCCAATGCGCTGGACCTGGACTGAGAAAAAGAAAAGGGGCACAGACCCCTTGGGTGAGACCTGCCTTTGGTGTGTGCCTCTGAGCACTCATCCTAGCTGGAAATCCTTTGTGCCTGTGGTGGTTATGAGAGCACAACTTGGCAGCGCTCCTGCTGTACCCTCCCACTTGCAGTCTGGACTCCAGAGGATGCCTTCAATCTTGGGAACATAATTCTCTGATTATGTCCCTCTCCCTCCCCTGCCTTTGGAGGCCCTTGCTCTCCTCTCCAGCAGCGCTGGAGTTATTGCTGCTACATTTTTTTCAGGAGGAATAATATATGGCTTTCTTTATTGATTCATTTCCAAGGGCATTTGCTAGAGAAAGCAGGCTATGGGGAGAGCAGAGTTTCCACCAGCCCACGTGGTGATTTGTTTCCTTTTAGCATCTGGTATCCCTGACTGGGTTTTCTGCTGATTTGGGTTGGTCAGGTCTGCTCTCTGGGTCTCCTCTTCCACTGGAGTGTTTCAGATGATCTATTAGGTGTGTGACATTCACAGCCTCAGCAAAGGGCTTTAAAAACTTTTGTTTTATGACCCCTAACTTTTATTTAATATTTGGCTTGTAACTCAAACTGATACTCATGTGCTACAACTCTTTGTCACCTGGGGGTCTGTTTTCCAAGCATCAAAAGGTTGAAGTATTATAAATGTATTTTATTTATGACTTTAAAAACTCCTTGTAAGGCAAATGGTTTTTTTTTTTTCTATGACTTCAGCTCCTCCTTCTGAATAAATCAAGTATGTTCTGAAAGAAATAACATTAAAGCACAGCCATTTAATCGGGGTGGCGGGGGGGCCTGCGGGAATTAAAAAAAGGCATTTAATCAAACCAGGTGAGTCACTCAAAGCTTACTGAGTGTTGGGGTAAGTAACCTCTTTAGTGAGCTCTGTTTGAAAAAGGCCATGTTTGGGCTGCTTTTCTGGTTCCTGAATAGAAGACGCATGCAGACCATTACAAGTCCACATGTCATGCCTCTTGGAGCTATGCACTCGCCTTAAGTTCTTACATCCATACACAGCCAACTATGGACTGTTCCTCTGTGCCAGGTCCCAGGCCCGTGCCAGGAGTAGGAATACAGAGGGCTCACGCTCCAGACAGCAGAGGGGCCACTGTTCTACTGTGAAGCTGCAGAGGATTATGGAGGCAGCAAAGAGAGAGGTGTTATTTCATCCTAGGCTGCCTGGAGAGCACCTCCCAAGAATGATGTCACAGCGGAGGGAAGGAGGAAGGGCATGCACAGAGAAACAGAGGCATGGAGCAGGGACCCCTCTGCAAAGGCCCACGGGGGTAGAGGGAGAGGAAGGGGCCAGTTGAAACATGGGTGCCAGGGATGCTATTCTGGGACTTTGGGTTTTATCCTTTAGGCCTGGCACTTTCCTTTTTAAGACGGTCTCACTCTTGTCACCCAGGCTGGAGTGCACTGGTGCCATCTGGGCTCACTGCAACCTCAGCCTCCCAGACTCAAGCCATTCTCCCACCTCAGCCTCCCGCGTAGCTGAGATTACAGGTGTCTGCCACAATGCCTGGCTAATTTTTGTATTCTCAGTAGAGATGGGGTTTCATCATGTTGGCCAGGCTGGTTTCAAATTCCCAACCTCAGGTGATCCACCCTCCTCAGCCTCACAAAGTCCTGGGATTACAGGCATGAGCCACTGTGCTCAGTACTTTAGATTGTTATTTTTTTTTAAGTCAGTAGAAATTTGTTTTAGGTGAAATATGAACACAAGCCCAATGTGTGAACTGGAGGCCAAGGGGCTCAGTTGGAAAGAAGTGGGGGTCTTCAGCCTTCCTCTTCTGCACTCACCTTTTCAAAGGTTTGACGGTCTCCCCTGCTCTGCAGAGTGTGGTCTGGAAACACACAAGACCCCGCTTTCCTCCATATGGATCTCCTGTCATGTGGTCAGTGGTCGGTGGCGTCTCATGCCGTTGCCGAGTCACCCTGCCTGGCCTCTCCTCTTCTTCCCAGGTCTCATCCAGCTCTACCACTCATAGAGAGGCAGAAGCTGCTAGCTCACACCCATCCTTCCCTCATTTTCACCATCAGAAGTAGAGCAGGTGATGCCTGGCTCATGACGGTCCTGTGTGAATAGGAGAGCAAGCCCACAGCAGGCCTTCACCCAGAAGTGGCTGTCATGATCACCTAGATGTGCATCACAAAAGCTCATGAGTGCCTGGGAAGTGGAAGGATAGCCTGCCATCTTCCCGAAAAACGTATCCCTGAACACATGGAAGATAACACAAGGGCCACACCAGAGACCCCTGTGATTCATTTTTCTTCTTTCTCTTCCTAATGAAGTAGGGCCCAGCCACCTCCTTAAAGATTCTTCCACCTATATCCAGTTCCATCCTTTGGACACGCTGCCCTAGGACCCAGATCCCATTTTCTACTTTTGTTTGAAAATGTAGACCAGCTCTAGGAGGTATAACAGTGTAGATGACATCATCTCATAAATGGAAAATCAGACCCTTGAAGGTGAATATTGCACTTGCACCCCAAGAGAGAACTGGGAGCATAGGCCAGTGTCAGGACTCGACATCCAGGACACTAGATGTGTCCTTGTTTTCTGCAAAACAAATAGAACACTAAGAGAAGTGAGGCTGTCTGCCTCAACAGCAGAGTTGAAATGGGTCTACTTTGTGATCTTCAGGTGGATGAAATTAATCCATGCAGAGGGTGGCGCAAGGTTGGATGCCACAGAGGAATGAACAAAAGGAAATGACTCTGAATTGCTGCAGAATGATTAGAGTTTGGTAACAGGAAAGAAAAAAAATCAAACAAGCAAAATAGGCATTAGAGAACCTGCTGAGGGGTTTCTAGGGGAGACTGTCAGGATGTCTTTTCCAGAGGCTCATGGACAAGAGGGCCACCTGATAGACAGGGATGGGCTAACAGAGAGGAGATGAAACAAGTGACCCATTGCTGCTCTGGTCCCAACCTCATGGCAGAAGTTCCTCCATGTGGATCTCCTGTCATTTTTAGGAGAAAGCTGTTTGTACATGCAAACTTATCTCAACCGTGCTAAGACTTTGGTTTTATTACAAATTTTGCTGTTCACATCTCCTTTCTGTCGCATTCCTGGAGAAGTGCAGCTGGAGGCAGCGGTTGCAAAGCGACACTTACAGACCTATCAGCCTGGCTTTAAAAGTCTCACCACCGAACACCCAAGGACCTGTTCTGCTTTCGTAGCTCTCTCAACACTGGATTTTATCCAACAGTGTTTCCAACATTTGTGGAGAAAAGATAGAGAGGTGAAAATAGTGGGCTTATGGGGGTTTTCAAGGGTGAACTTCGCTGGCCTGTCATTTGGCTGCTGCATCTAGGCACCTGCAGTTGTGTTTTCAATAGGCAAGAGCAAAGAGCAATTAGGTAGGCAAGAACAGACTCATTTGTATTCCGTGCATCTGTTCTCCCTACGACCACAAAGCATTTTCTAATGATATTTCACACTTTTTCAAAGAGAGGTTAATGCAAAGCAGATTTCTTTGTGTAACAAAGACAGGAAGGGTGCTTGACAGCTCTGAAATCCAAGACTGTGGAACTAGCAGAAACAATCGGTAGCAGGTCAAGAACTCACATTTTGACAAGAGCTGTCAGATACCGTGAGTTGAGGGGCAATGAAAATTCTTAAAAGGTGCCATCCTTAGGTCATCAAAGATGTTTGTTGTGCTTATCTGAATTTCCCTCCAAAGATCTTGCAAAGGTTAAGAGAACAAATGATGTCTGGAGAGGCTTGTGATCAGGCAGAGGTTGTGTTCCAGGCAGGGCAAGTGTGAACAACAGGGATTTGGGGATTTTCACCGATAAGATTTTCCCTGAAAGATCAGGTAAGTTTACCTTTGTATGCAACACTCTTAGGGTGACCTCTATAGGCATAAAGACCCCATTCTTGCCTTCAAATAGTTTACGTCTAGATAGCACCACTTTCTCTCTTAGAATGCCTACGAAGGATGAGTTCGTGTCGTTTGTAGGGACATGGACGAACGTGGAAACCATCATTCTTAGCAAACTGACACAAGAACAGAAAATCAAACACCACATGTTCTCACTCATAGGTGGGTGTTGAACCATGAGAACACATGAACACAGGGAGGGGAGCAGCACACACTGGGGTCTGTTGGGGGAACTAGGAGAGGGACAGCAGGGGGTGGTGAGTTGGGTAGGGATAACATGGGGAGAAATGCCAGATATAGATGATGGGGAGGAAGACAGCAAACCATATTGCCATGTACGTGCCTATGCAAAAATCTTGCATGTTCTTCACATGTACCCCAAAGCCTAAAATGCAATAAAATATATATATTTTTAAAAACAGGAACAAAAATCAAACATGAGCTGTAATAACACCACCAAGGCCTGTGCAGATTATTTAACACATTTTGAAGTGAAGAAACTAGTAAAAGGTCACACAAGTTTCAAAGGAGAATCCAATAGTGATTTATGGATTAAGAACATTCATAAATGGAAGCAAAACTGGCTTGGAGTGAAAGTCATTGTTTGTCTTTGGGATCGAATTGATTTACATGTCTATGGACAATTATTTGCATTACTGTCAGTTTCCCACGTGTTCACCAAAATCTCTACAGCAGTGTTAAACAGCTCGGAGAAAAGTCTCTGATCCCTAATATTTCAGGTTATCCAAGGGATACCCCCATCCATTGAGAGGATACCCAGTCATATTTTTCCTTATTCCAAAGTCTTTTATTTTTCCTTACATTGATAATTAATGCTGGATTCTGGAACACTTCAAAGATGTGTGAGAAATTGCTGTGGGTGTGGGAAAGGATCAGGAAGCCATCAGGGGATATGAGTAATTCCATTTCACACTGTGCATGAAAAGCCACTGTATTAGTCTATTGTCACACTGTGACAAAGAACTACCTGAGACTGGGTAATTTATGAAGAAAAGAGGTTTAACTGACTTAGTTCTGCTGGTCGTACAGGAAGCATAGTTGGGGAGGCCTCAGGAAACTTATAATCATGGCAGAAGAGCAAAGGGGAAGCAAGCACCTTCTTCACATGGTGGGGCAGGAGAGAGACAGAGACTAATAGCACTTGAGTGAGCAAAGTGGGAGGTGCTACATCCTTTAAAACAAGCAGATCTCATGAGAACTCTATCACGAGACAGCACTGGGCGATGGTGCTAAGCTATCGGAAACCATCCCCATGATCCAACCACCTCTCACCGGGCTCCATCTCCAACACTGGAAATTACAATTCAACGTGAGATCTGGGTGGGGAGACAGAAGCAAACCGTATCAGCCACATAAGGAATAACGGTGAGGCAGACAGCAACGCATGCCTCAAGGTCTAGGTCTGACAAATTCTGGCTCACATTATGTTCAAGGACTTTTTTTCATTTATTGTTAATTGGAAGCTTTTTTTAAAAAGTAAAAACTATACCTCAAAGAGAGTATTCTTGCAGAAATTTGGCCTTTAGTAACATTGTCACTTGAAATAAACAAGTGAATGAGAGCAGAGGTTTGCTAACCTGTATAACACCCAAAAGGCCGCCGCAAGTGGAGGCCAGTCTTCTAGTCATCCTCAGTCTAATACAAAATTTCTTGAGGCAAAGCACTGTCTGTGGCCTGGAGATTCCTTGTACTGTTTACAGAAAAGTAAATGTAATTGCAGAAGCTTTAGATAGGTCATTGCTTCTCACTCCTCGTTGTAAGTATTTAGATCAGTGCTTTCTAAGTTTAATATGCACATGAATCATCTGGAAATGTAGTTCCATTCCCTAGGACTGGGGCAGGGCCTGAGATTCTGCATTTTTAACAAGGCCATGCTACCACTGCTGATCTGTGAACCACACACAGCCCAGGGTTGCTGACCCTTCATTCCCACTCAGTGTCAATGAAACAGAACATGTTTAAAGGAGGTAGAGCTGGTTGGCTTTTGTTTTCTCCTCCCTTTCTCTGGTATCAGCAGCACCCAGTGGGTAGTTAAACTTGCACTCTCACTCAGAGACAATATGACAGTGTGAATTGATCTCCACTTTTCAGGAAAGCATTGGTGGGGTGTGGAAAGAGCTGAGGTTCCTTTCCACCCATGAACAAAGAGAACACCCAGATGAAAGCTGTGTGTATATCCCTGGCTCTTACTCTGCACATTAGCAGGAGAACTAAGGTCAGTAAGGTCCTCCAAAGTCTGAACCCAAAGTTACAGGATACAATTAATTATCACTCACCATAGCAAGAACAAGGAAAACTACAACTTGAATGAGAAATGACAACCGGTGATGAATTACCAAGATGAATCAGATGCTGGAAATATCTGAGCACCCACCATAAAAATGCTTCAACAAGCAACGGTAATTTCCCTTGAAACAAATTAAAAAATTGAAAATGTTAGCAAAAAATAGTATAAAAATAACCATGTGAA